>NW_024070194.1:27126709-27726709 GCF_014754425.2 Oryx dammah | reverse complement strand
TGCCAGTTATCCTGAGCTCTGAGCTCACCTACCTAGTGGACACTGGCTGAATCCACGTGGGATGTGGAGGCATCGTTCACCTGCTTCTTCTATACAAGTGGACATGATGAGCACCTAATCGTGGCAGCTCGTTCTCATCTTGACATGCTAAGTGGCCACTTCGCTGCAGGTGAGCAACAAGCCAGGCTCCTCAGCAGGTGCAAATTTGTGTCCATCAATACCTGGGATGCTGTCAGACCAAGGGGAGGAGGCAGGAGAGTTGAGAACTCTGTGGGGGTGGGAGGGTCTGCCCCTTCCTAGAGGCGCCCACACTCCTTGGCCCATGGCCCCTTCCTCTTATCACTTCAACCTCTGCTTCCAATGTCACACCCACTACTAACTCTGCCCTCCTTCCGGTCAGAAGGGGTCTTCCGGAGGTCATCCCCCACCTCCATGTCCTTAACCAAATCCCACCTACAAAGTCCTTTTTTGTCATGTAAGGTGACATTTGCAGGTCCTGGGGATTGGGACATGGCCATGTTTGGGGCCATCATTCAGCCCCTTACACACAGATATCCAGGTTGAGTCTAGAAAGCAGGTGAGTCCCAAACCTTAAACTCTCCATCAGGGGTGCGCAGGGCCTGGTGAGGGGACCATCTGTCTCATGATGACATGGGGGGTGGCATCTAATAATGCAGACCCCCTGTCCCTGCCCTGATCTCAGTCAGAAACTCTGCAGGAGGACAAAGGGACCCTACCGATCCTGAGAGAGTAAGGTTCATGACCATAGACTTGACACTGAGGTCACGAGGAAACATACACATCAAACACTCCTTCTGCTTTCAGTCGTCGACCTGAAGTTACACACCAGGCTGGCTCATCACTTTGGCTCGTTTGACTTTAGAAAGACCTGCTTGTAACGGTCTGGAAACTGCATAATGAGTTGACGGACAGCAAATCCACCTGCAGCGGAGTGTGGACCCAGTGCGCGATGCAGGAGCAGAAACTTGGCATGGCCCCCAACCCGCATGGTCAAAGTCACCCAGACCAGCTCCCAGGCCTCACACTGAAGCAGCCTGCAGCCAAGGGGCACAGATAGCAACTCCGTCAGGCTCTGATACCCTTCTCTCCCCAGCAAAAGTTGCACAGCTTTTGAAGGGGATTCTTATTCTTGTCACTTGGATCTGACTGAAAAACTACACTAATCTTTGCTTTCCTCTGAGTTATCCTTTAAGTACTGAAGTTTTAATTATACCTAAGTCTACCTGAAGACGTTCTGGGAAAGCTCCAGTATTGTCCGTGAGCAACGGAACACAGTGTAAGACTGCGTGTAGTTTCCAAACCCCCAGTTGTTAATGAAATCCCAAACATTCAGATTTTAATTGAACTAGATAAAGATTAAGAAGCTTAGCAGCAGCTGGCATTACGAATTAGTTCTCAGCAGAGTTTTATGTTGTACTCTAAATCATCGCCTTTGTAATCGTCCTAAATTGTCCTTTATCTTGCTAATGCAGATACGGTTCTCAGGGAGCATCAGGCTTCCTGTGTCCCCAACTGCCTGGAATATTTTGATGTGTAAAGTCTTAATAGTAATTTTAATAATATTGTGATCTACATGTATGATGTATATTCAATAAATTCTTACACTAATTAGAAAAAACATCAAGGCCTTGATGTGCCCTATTTTTAGAGACGAAGCTTATTGCCTGAGTATCACTTCTGGAAACTAGCAGAGAAGCAGGAGGACTCCCTTGAGGGGGTCTGCATGGGGCGGTGGGGAACAGCATGGACTCAGCAGAGCAGGTCTGCCCTCAACATTGGTGACAAACATCCCCCACCCCCTCCAGGCAGCCAGCATGGGCAGACCATGATTCAATTAAACCAAATTTGATTCTGGGCCCTGGGGCTGTTTTCCCAAGTGGCGCGGGTCAATGTACTTGAAGTGTGTTGACATAGGCGCCCTTGAAATTGCACACGGGCTGCTCCCCAACTCCTACATCCATATAACAGTGACCTGGAGGGGGCCAGTTATGGGAATAACTACAGAGACAGGCAGGCTTGGGGTTCAGAATCCAGAACAGGACATGCTTGTTTGCTGAACAAATTAAGACACACATGCTTCCATAGAATGCTATTTTTAATAATATTCCTTTATATGAACTGGTCCCAAACCAGATCCTCCTTCTAAAGCTTCATCTCAAATGATCACACCAGCAAAACAGCAGCCTGGGATGCTTGCTGCAAGCACCCACCCCAAAGAGAAGACATGGGCTGACGTTTATGGATGATTTCAAAGGGCCCCTTGCACTCTTATAGGCTGCTTTTCTTTGGCTTTAGGCCTCATCATTGTCTGCATAGAGAATGTGGTTCTATTGAACCCTCACAGGGCAGTATGTGGAGAGGGTGGGTGGGCGGCTGGGAGTGTCTGAGGGGCTTCAGGAGAGAGTCCACTGTCACGCCACTGGGATGACAGGAAAATGACATCCGGACTCTGGACACCAACCCTGCGTGTCTGGAGTGATGCCACTGATCCGTCATCAATGGAGCCGGGAACAGGAAACTCACCCAGAGCTCAAGTTCCTCCCTAAAAGTCACTCCTGGGTGTCATCAAGAAGGTAAGTTACCAGCACGCAGCTGAACCAACACTTTCATTCCACTGTGGTTTCCTCGGGGCCTTGCACAACTGCAGTATCTCCAGCGTATTCTAGTCCCGGGGCTCCCGTAACAAAGGACCACCAACTGGGGGGCTTCAGACAACAGACTTGACTCTCTCATAGGCTGGAGGACTGAGGTCACTCTCAGGGTGTGGACAGGGCCAGGCTCCCTCTGGCATGTGTGGGGAGGGTGGCTCCTGCCCTCCCAGGCCGTCCTTGCCTGTGGACATATCACCCCACTCTGCCTGCACTGTCCATCCCACCTTTGTGGGTCTTTACCCAAAACTGGATTAAAGGTCCTCTTCCTCCCTACAAGATACCAGTCGAGGGATTTAGGGCCCACCCTAATTCAGTGTGACCTCGACTTACCTTGATTACATCTGCAAAGACCTCCTCCCTTCCCGCCCCCCAAATAAAGCCATACTCAAAGTACCAAGCAGTTAGAACCTCAACATATATTTGTAGGGCACACAATTCAACCCTGAATATTCAGTGATATTCAAAATGCTGCCACTGGGGCTGCAAATTCACGGTCTTCAGACACCAACTCTATTCTTTCAGAGCATCTCTAGGCCGTGAATTTAGACAAGCACCATGTTCACCACACACAAAGACCTGCTCTTACTTCTGCCTTTCCCGTGAGCAAGGGGGACTCAGCAGCTATGAATTTCAGACTTCTCTGCAGCCCAACTTGGAAATGATTTTCTTTAGTACATGTTCTTTTAAATTTATTATTTTTTTGGCAAGAGAAGATGGTGATGATTGTAGTAGAATTTGAGGGTTCTGTGGGTGCCAGAAGGCTTTGAGTGTCTGCCACAAGTAAACTGTTATTTCTCAAAGGACAAGCGGTGTTGACAGGTCAACATCAGAACCTGATGGTTTGTAGCAATGAACGCCAGCCTGTTGTCCTGCAATACTTGGAGGACCGAAGAGGACTGGCTGGTGAGAACGTTCCAGAAACAGAACCTGGGAGAGAGGAAGGCAGGGAAGCCGAGAGGAGGGGGTGAGGAGGAGACTGAGCCAGGCCTTGCCAGGCTGTGTGTACTTGGTGCTCAGAGGGGACTCGGTTGTCTAGGATGATTGATCGCTAAAGCACATGGACTTCAATATAATCCCAGCAATTGTATACACACATGACTTCATTGATCTCTTGCCAGTTCAGAGCCTGTGGCCAACAGGAATGTGGGTGGCCTAGGACCAAGACACTGTGCTGGTGTCCAGCGTGAGGCAGCCGCCAAACACCAGCCAGGAGCCCCACTCTCGGACAGGTCACCTCAATGGCATCACCTTCTCTCATTTCTCCAAGCCCCACCAAGAGAGCTCCCTGAATGGCAGGATTATTGAAATCACCACCTGTGAGAGCCAAAGCCGTTTTGGGTTCCCCGAAGCAGAACAGTGTTCTCCCAGAGCTGGTCTGAACCCCTAAACCCAGAAGAAAGTGGAGCAGTTTCCAACAGTGATGGTGCCTCCTCCGGCATAAGAAGCGCCTCCTGATTGCCATTCAAGCCACACCATCATCCTGCCTTCTCTCTGGTCTCCCCACAGACTCAGGGAAGTTCAGCCAAGGGCACATATTTATTAGATTAAAGGAACATACTAAAACAACGGGAAATCCGCTAAAGGGTCTGACATGTACTAATGTCTCTATCACACACGAGACCTGGGGAGCAGAGAACGTGCTCACAGCCTTCGCAGCAAGGCAGGAAGACATGAATCTCCACTCAGTGGACAAGTAGTCAAGCGTCTGCTGTGCACCATGAGCTGTCTTTGGCCCTGGGAAGAGCAGTGACGGAGGCAGACAGACCCCGGCAGAGCTGGCCTGTCTGTGCATGAGCTCAAAGGCACCAGCTGATCACCAGAAGTCACCATCTATGGATGTTTATAGTGAGCAAGACCTCCACCCATGGCACTGCTTTATACCAAACACAGACACTCTTTGCATGACAAGGCCAGTGTTTTTTCATGTTTTTTAAAAAGAGGGACACACATTAGGAATACCATAATATACTGTAGGCAAACGGGCCCTGCTTGCTTAACTCAGCCCCCAAGTCCTGCCAAAAACACCCCACAGCTCCAGAAAAAAATCTACTGCCTAATAACCATTATGAAGACACTCAATCCATCCATCCTTCCCTTTACCCATCCTCACACACACCCACCCACCTACCCATCTATCCTCCATCCCTCCATCTATGAATACACCCATCCATTCATCTACTTATCAGTCTATCCATCCACCTATGAAGGTACCTATCCACCCATCCATCCAGCAATCTATCCATCCATGAATCTATGTATCCATCTATCCATCCATCCACTTATCTTTTCATCTGATTTGGCCCGAAATACCTGGTTTAGGGATCTTCAGCCAAACCTATTCTCTCCTAAATGCTGTCCAAATACCCACCCAGAGCTTGTGCCCCAACATTTGCTGTACAGGGAATTACCTGGCAGTCCATGGTTAAAACTCCATTCTTCCATGGCAGGGGGCACAAATTCAATCCCTGGTTGGGGAACTAAAATCTCACAAGCCTTGTGGTGTGGCCAAATAAATAAATAAATAAATAAACGCCTGACTGTACTTTTAAAATGTGCTTTACAAACTGTGGCCAACAACCTAATAAGCATGAGGAAGCTTCTAAAACAAAATACAACAGAATGGAAAATATCCATGGTAATTATATCTCTACTAGGAAGGCAAATACTGTTCTATAAGATTTTATTTATGTGTGTATGGGGGAGCTGTTTACTGCGTTACATTTTAAAAGTCATTGTTTTCTATAAGTCATGGTCAAAAAGCTTTGAGAACCTCATCTGAACTGTGTATTTCATGAATGTAGGAACCTTATCGCTTTGTTATCTCCAACTGCTCCAGAGCTGGGAACTTTGGCAGGTGGTGGGACATGGGGACACACACACACACACACACACACACATCCCTTATTTCATATGACCCCTAAAAATTCCAGCATGGTAACCTGTTAATGGAGTAGACAAGTCATCTGGTCTACCTGCTGCTCATATTCCTCTCTCCTCTCAGACTCTGGCTTATCCCTTAGTCTCAGTGTAGCCACTATCCTCCTGGACACCCCCAACCACCACCTCCTCTGTTCTGGTGTAGACCCCCTCCCACAAATTCCCACTGCCCTCACTCATTCAGTCTCACAACCCTTTCTCACTTGACAACTGCCCTCTGGTTTATCTGTCCCTTTGGACTCGGAGGGCAGGTGCTGTGCTTATTGCTTTATTTTCTGAGTCCAGCCCAATACTAGTGCAAAGGTGGCCAGAGAGCTGTGCACCAGATGGGCAGACGATGTGCCCAAAGCAAGAACAGGGGCTGGGGTGGGGGTGGGGAATCCAGACATGGCGGTTTGGACAACAACTAAGGCTAAAGATAAAGGGAGTCAGCCTCCCTCCCCGCCCCGTGAGGGGCCACAGGACCACTGCTTGCAGCTCTGAGGAGTGGGCGAGTGGATGTCAGGTATGGTGAGCCCAGCCTGAAGGGCTAGATTGAGGGTGAGGGGCCTTCTGGACCACCGTCTCCTTATTCTTGGCCACACGCTATTCATCTGTGTAAACAGAAGCACCCCAGGAGGTGCCCAAGGCCACATGAGAATCTGCAACTTCCTATCATTAGTACTGATGTCCTGTGAGCTCAAGCATCAAAATCACAGACTCCAGAAGCCAAAGGGACACTCTGACCATTGCTGTTAGGTCCACTCTGCAACCTTCAGGGAAGGTTTCCGGGTCTGCAAACACATCTGCATTTACGACAGCATCTTATCATCACACCAGTCTAGGAGGGGAGGGGGAAATACCATGACCCTCCCGTGTAGACAACAGGCCTGGCGCCCTGTCTGAGGCCACAGACTTAATCAGTGTGCCTCCAGGCTGTCGGACTCCAGAGCCCCATGGGGGGACTTACAACTCCAGGTCTCTGTGAAAAACATGCATTAAAACATCGATAAACATGCCCCAACCTAAGCAAACTTAAAGACTCTTTCCACGAAGCAGGGGACTGCTTTAATTGCATCTCAAAAAACAAAGCATCTTCCTTCAGCCCACGCCCTGGCCCACACTGGCTGCTCAGTCTTCTCCCTTCTGTGATGCAGGGACCAGACTGTGTCCATCTGCAACCCTGTCACCTCTCCATCGGCCTAGAGGAGCATCCCCCCTCTCCAGCTCCTAACTGCCATCTCCCCTCTGCACCTGTGCCCATGGGAGGGCCAGAGGACGTGGCCAACGCACAGCACTGTCCCTGTCACAGTGACCACATCCGTTGAGCTGCGTTTCTGTGGCACTTAAACCCATGGAGCCCTGCTGGCTTTGGGGGTATTCTGGTGTCACTGTCTGTTTCACATGAGGCCACCGAGCCTGTTTTGTGCAAAGGCTGGAATGCTGCCGGTGTGGCTGTCCTTGCCAGGCACCCGCTGCCTCAACCCATACCAAGGAGGCGCCTCCTAAGTGCTGCTAGTTGGTGGGGCTCAGCTCCCACATGGGAAAGCAAGGGAGCCAAAGCAGGCAGAGTTCATGGTCGACCTGTTCTGGAAGATGGGTGGCTGCAGAGGGTCCTCTGCAGAGCCAGAGGGTCTTTCCTTGCTGGTCACTATGACCCTGAGCCTGGGCATGCACACGGTGGGGCAGGTGGGCAGGAGGCTCTGAGCACAGCTGGCACACCAAGGAGGGCGGGGTGCAGTAGAGTTACCCCTTCCCTGGGCCCCCGTCTCCCCAGAAATGCACATGGGAGTATCTCTGAATTTTTCACTTGGCCTGGGGGCAAAAGCAACTGCTCTGTTGTGAAGCAGGTGTGCGCTGCATAAACCACTTTCCCACTATAATGGCTGGAGAGAGAGAATGAATTCCCGGCTTTTTAAATGTTTTTTGTCCTTTCCTAATAGGATCTCTAAAAGCCTCTTTCCTTTAAGCCCAGTTTACTTGCCAGGAGCCTGAGTCTGTGACTTTTACCTTGGAACATGATGATTTTATTACTGCTGAAGATGATGAATACCTTGACCCTCAAGCACAGAGAAAAGCTGAAACTGCTTATGTTTTCTTTGTAGGGCCACCTGTCTCCTCTGCGCAGCAGCCCCTGCAGGGCCAACTTGGGCTGGGGGAGAGCTGGGGTCTCATGAACACATCATTGGTGGTGTCTCCTCGCCTGCAGCAGTGGTTGCCAGGGTCCTGGCCGCTGACCACAGCTCTACCTACTCACCACAGCCCGGGCCCCAGGGCTGCTGAACATGCAAGCTCGTTCATCAGGGACTGCTCAGGGTCCACTCCCCTCCTGGGTCTCATGATAGCATGAGCAGATCATGCATTAAGAGGCAAGCTCCTGCCTATTCTCCCACCCGGACCCCAGCCCCAAGGAGAGGCCCACTGTCCCCACAGGTGGATGAACCACCCTGCAAATGCTGGGAGTGAGGGTGTTTGGCTGTCAGTTGAGTAACAAATGTGAGGGGAAAAAAAAGAGTGACAAATGCGATTTTTTCAGCTAAAATAGGTTACACAGTCCAGCACTAGGGGCCTGAACCAAAGACAGGAAAATCCCATTTTTATGGATCAGCCAGGAAGTACGGCCATTGCAAGAAAGGAGACTTTCCGGGGAAACATGTAACAGAAATCCACCGAAGAATATTTGGGAAAAATAACACCATGAGGATAGAAGTAGGCCAGTGACTTCCCTCATCAAGTGGACTTGGGTAAATAAAGTTAAAGGCTGATCAATGTCCTCAGAATCCTATTGGTTATAATTGTGTTTCATCATGGGAAACTCCACATCATTGACAATATTTTACCCCCAAATGGACTCGTACCCTCCCTGGAGGTACAGCAAGGCCTCGCTTCCCAGGAGACACAGGTTGGTGGCAGAGTGATCAGCGGACATCTGGGCTTGGACCGTCTTTCCCCACAGAAGCCAGGGCCCGTGTCACGGCTGTGCCCCCCATGTGGGATGCCATGCGTGGGGGTTTGACCAACAGCCTCAACTGCCCAGGAGCCAGTTGGATGCTAGGATGCTCACCCAGAGGGAGGCCGGTCCCCAGCGCATCCTTCAGCAGCCTCCTCACCACCACCCATGAGGGCAGGGAGGCTGTGCAGATGAGCTGGGCCCTGGAGCCGCTGCGTATCGCGTCCCTGACCATCCCCCTGACTCAGGCTCTGACCTACTTGGGAGCCTCGGGAGGAACTGGGAGGATCTCCTCGCTGAGGTGGGAGGTCACCTGGGCTCCCGCACCCAACATGTGCCCTCCACTGAGCTTATTTCCCCCAAGAGCCACCGCAGGCTGAGTGACCCTCGTCTGCCAGCTGCCTGCAAGGTCACTGGCCATGTACGCCCGCCTCACCCTTCAGGACGTGGGTTAGGGGGCAGCCGCAACTTTTACCCAATTCTCACACAAGAAGACTGAGGTGCAGAGGGTGCCAGCATGGGGCCTGCCAAGTCTCAGGTTCATTCTCTGGTTCCAGGTCCCCCCAAACATGAGAAGTCGCCAACAGCTCAGGAGGCACCACGGGGAAAACCGACGTCAGACAAGTTTCAACACCACAAGTTGGTTTTCTGGCTTTTAAGTCTTCCACCCACTTGACTTTAAACTTGAGTAAGCATCCCTCACAGAGTCCAGTTCATCCCGGGGAGGACGTGAGCTCTAGGGAAGCAGGTGTGATGCCAACGTTGCTCATGGATGAGTGACCAGGCCCTGTGGTGACTGAGGAACAGGACCTGCTGGCCTGGTGGTGGACAGGTCACCCAATCTGGTGGCTTCACTCGGAGCCATATCCAGAGAACAGCCGTGCTTTTGGGGTCCATGGTGCAGGGCACCCAGTCAGTGCCTCCTGGCTTGCACTGCAGGTGTCACAGGTGAGATTGGGTTGCTCATTGGTCTGAGGGGACTCCAGGGTCCCGGCTTCCAGCCTGACAGGAGCATCAGAAGGAAGGCGAGAAGATGCTTTGGGGTCAACTCACCCTCCATCCGAACACTGGACACCTTCCAGTGTCCCTTCCAGTGTCTCTGTGCCTGGTGGAGACAGGCAGGAACGCCTCCTCAGCTTAAAATGTCGCCCTGTGCTCTTACTGATGACCCAGCCTGGACCCACCCCCCCTGACCCCTGACCTGGATGGAGTGTGCAGAACCAGAAGTGCAGGAGACCGGGCAGCAGGAGTACCTCAGGAGGCCACAGGTGTCCAGCGCCAGATGCTGCAAATAAAGCTCGCCTACACACAGCCCCCTCTCACAGTGACCTGTCCGCAGCTGTGCCTGTCCTATAGCAGCAGAGATGGGCAGGTCCCGCCGGCCCCATCCTGCAGAGCCTGAAATAACTAATATCTGGCCCCTTACAAAGAAAGCTTGCCAGCCTTGTCCTGGCAGCCTTAGGTTTCAACCCTGGACTCCAGGCTCTCAGAAAGCCCCTCTGCCTTGCAAAGAATCCGTGCTGGGTTTCCTCCAGATTGCATGGACTTGGCTTGCTTATTAAGGTAAATAACGGTCCTTGGTTAGACTGGGTTCCATCAAGCACACGTCAGCAGCAACTCCACCTTGCAGACACACTGCTCGCACATCTACACGTGTTACACTTGAGGACAAACTCTATGAAGACACCAGAACTACTTGGAAGAATCTACAGAACTTTCCTGAGGGATCTCCATGACTTACAGGTTGAAGACAGATGTCGGATTTCTCGTAAATGAATATCTGTGTTTGTAGGGGCCACTCTAATCACCCCTGAGAGAACATCTGACACACACAGACACTTTATTTGCAAAAGCAAAAGGAGGAAGGAAAAGCAGATTTTTAAAAAGTTTCCTACTGCTCTACTAATCACCAATTAAATGAATGCAAGATTAAATGACAGCATCTTACACCTGTCAGGCTGCAAAACACTTCTAAAAGACTGGCCATGTGACAGGCCTCAGGGCGAGCAGGCTGGGAACAGGGGGTCTCCTAAGTCCTGGCTGGGACACAAACCACCACCACTTGCATGAAATATCCTTTAGGTGCATAGATCCAGGCCCATGTAAGGAAGCAGAAACTCTGAGTTCTGCCTCTAGTGAGTCATCACAAGGAAATAATGAGAGATGAGCCCTGAGACAGGTTTACACAGATTTTCTTTATGGCATCCACTGTTTCAGCAGTAAAGAACAAGGCTTGTCCTGTCCCTCCACTCGATGGGCACACCACACTTACCGGATATGCACACAAGCCGCACACATGTGCACACCACACACATGTATAAACATCCATGCCTGTACATATGCACACACCACTCACATGCTTATACGCATGTATGCACCACTCTCATCCAGCACGTGTGTACATATGAACACATGCTACAGCCTGCTCATATCACACCGGTCACTTGCATGTTTGTGCACATGCGTGGTGAAGTGAAAGTGAAAGCCACTCACTTGTGTCTCTTTGTGACCCCATGGATAATAGCCTGCCAGGCTCCTCTGTCCATGGGATTCTCCAGGCATGAATACTAGAGTGGGTTGCCATTTCCTCCTTCAGAGGATCTTCCCAACCCAGGGACTGAACCCAGGTCTCCCGTATTGCAGGCAGATTCTTTATCATCTGAGCCACCAGGGAAGTCACACAAGCATGTTCCCATATGATAACGCACCGTGGTTACACACATGCACACACACGCCAGTTGATTAAAGGTGGTTGTTTGGGGAGGGAGACAAGGCCCCCAGAGGTTAACTCTTGCTTCCTGTCCTCATAACTCAACTCCTGATCAGCCTCTTCCTCAGCTGTCTTTCTCCTCTGCGTGGCTACCTCTACAACAGTTGGGATTTTCAATGAAACATCCAGATAGACCCAGACGGGGCCAGAGCACACTCACTCTGCAGGTTCTGGTGTTTTATTTGTGTTTAATGGTAGTAGCCAGGCTGGTGGACAAGGAGATGACTGGGTCTCCTCAGGACAGATGCCCATTCTGTGCTCTGTTCCTCATAGGCTTCAGTGCTGGCTGTGTGGACTCCCACCAGGGTGTCTGGTATATGTGGGGCTTGCTGGGGGTTGGTATATGTTGGAGCTGGCAGGGAGGAGAGGCCCGACCACACGCGTGACTGTCCTGGACTCCAGTGCAGCTCCATCCACAGCTGGCCCAGCCCAGGCTCTTGGCCCTGTCTGTGGACCATTTTCCTTCCCATTTCTTTAAAAAAATTCATCATTTCCATGGGACACATTTCATCAGCAGGGAAAATGGAAAACTGGTAACACTTACCACAAAGAGAAAGAAAAGTGGAAGTGTTAGTCACTCAGTCATGTCGACTCTTTGTGACCCCACAGACTGTAGCCCGCCAGCCTCCTCTGTCCATGGGATTTTCCAGGCAAGAATGCTGGAGTGGGTTGTCATGCCCTCCTCCAGGAGATTGTCCCGACCCAGGGATTGAATCCATGTCTCCTACACTGCAGGCAGATTCTTCATCATTTGAGCCATCGGGGAAACCCCACAAAGTTGCCATAAAGAGAAGCAACTGTCCAAAACATTGGAAGATGCGATGCTATGAGATCTTCCCTGGACATGGCTGCCCTCCTATAGGGCACAGCACGACTGCATGGCAGCCAAGGCTGTCCCATCCCCAAGTCCTCTTCAAGGCAGCAAGGGCACACTGCACATGTGCACACCATGGAGTCACCCAGTTGCAGGCACCCCAAGGCCTTTGTTTTGATGGACTCTGTGATTTTATGGAAGCTTGTGCCTTTAAAAGGGAAATTTGTATCTCTGGCTAATATCTCGCTTGTAAATAAGCACACTAAACTCAGAATAATGCCATTCAACTCTTGCTCCAAGTCTGGTGCTAGCTCCCTCGGTGAAAAAGCGAGATTATCTAGAATAAGGACATCCCAGCTTCCACCTGAAGCCTTGATGCTGGAAGAGAACGTAAAGGTCGCTTTTCTGGGACTCACTCTCCCTGAGGTGACAAGAGATAGGACCTTCCCGGGGAAAGAGAGGAGAGGGATGAAGGGCCAAGGAATTCCAGCCGTGGGGGTGGGAGGGAGTGGGAAGGGTGGGGAGCTGGACTAGAGGGGGGGAAGGAGGGTGACAGTCATGAGAACCTGCTCACGGGCCGGTAGGTGATGCCAGTCGGTGGCAGGGACCAGAACAGATTGGGGACATGACCCGCTCAGCAACTGGCCCTCAGTGTCCCTCTGAGTGAGTGAGGAGGAAACCGAGGGTTCTTTTGGCTGCACCACAGCCCGCATGTGGGTGGGGGGCATTGGGGAGCTGGCACTGTGGGGGTCTGCGGGCTCTGACAGACCTGCAGAGTCTGAACAATGTGCAGTTAAAATCCACTTTTCCACCTTGGTGGGAGTTTCTGGTCAAAACAAGCTGTCCTCACTGGCACTGCTTACCTGCACCAGCCTGCTCCTTCCTGGACCACGCCCAGCCCTGGGGGCTTGGGCTGAGACCACACACCCCTCCCCACCCAGCCCCAGCAGCCAAGGCTCGGGGCCAGGTGAGGGTGGGCAGGCAGGGGTGTCCCCAGTCCTGCCTTGGTGGCCCTGGGCACTGCTGTCCACTCTGCTCTCCTCTGGCCTCCAGTCAGCATGGAGCCCTGTTCCAAAGATGCCAGGCTGGGCTGTCTCCAGCCTCTCAAGGAGGTTTTCTTCCGCAGCCATAGGCCCTGGTTCAGGTCCCCTCCTCTCCAGTGGCCCAGCTTCCAGGGGTGTCACAGGCTCACCTGAGTGCGGCCTCCACGCATGGCTATGTGATCTACAGCGGAGTCAGACCTGTAGTCATGGACTGTTGCCCTGAGATTCCACCCAGAGTTCTGCTGTGTTTAGCTCCTGGAATATTAGACCATTGGGAATTTTCTCAGCAGCATCCAAACTGGCCACACGTCTGAATTGGAAACAAGTCTGAGTCTGTGTCCCCCAGGACTCAGATGAGTACACCGTCCTCAGAGGCGTCTAAACCTCTACGCCCCTTACTGTCTCCCCCCTGCCCCAGCCCCTGGGGGCTTTGAGGGCACCCAGCTTCCAGCACTGGGGGCAGGATCCTTCTCCTCCCAGGAGGACAGCACCCATGGGAGACTGGCCCCAGCAGGTGCACTGGGGGGGGTGGGAGGTCCACTGGCTGAGCTCCTTGGGCTGAGTCACATGATGGTTCCTGTAGCAGTGCCTGCCAAGGGGCAGGGGAGAGGTGGGGGGCCAGACCCCAGGGAGGGGCAGGGGGTCTCCAACAAGACTTGCTGCCTGAGGTGAAAAGACATAGGAACTTCCCGGGAAAAGAGAGGGGAGGGATGAAGGGCCAAAGAATAACAGCCACAGGGGTGGAAACTGCACTAGGGGATAAGAAGGAGGGTGACAGTCATGAGAACCTGCTCGGGGGGAAGGGGGTGGTGGGTGACATCAGTTGGGGGGGGAATCAGAGCAGAGTGGGGACATAACCTGCTTGGTGACCGGCCCTCAGTGTCCCTCTGAACCTGGCCAGCTCAGGCCCTGGGGCCTGGATGCTCCTGGAACCGTGATGCAGCGGGGGCAGGTGTGATGGGTGAGAGGATAACAGGGAGGGGCTCTGGGCAGCTGTGCTGCTCCCCGAGGCAGATGGAGCAGCGAGACCAGGAGGGCAACAGCTGGCAGGGACGCCCCCAGGGAGGGGACAAGAGCCAAGGGCCCTGGGCAGGAAGCACAGTGAGAGCAGATACAGAGGGTCCCAGCAGAGGCCCCGGGACAAGTGTGAAGAGGAGGACCAGGAGCAGCAGGTATGTGGCTTAGTCAGGAGCTTGAGAGGGGACAGGACGAGGGGGGCGCATGGCCTCGGGGTGGCTGCAGTTCTGCCTCCCCAGCTCCTTCTGGCATTTTGGCAAAGGGTGCATTTGAAAGCAAGCACCGAGACACAGCCAGGTATGGGCAAGGGCTTAACCATCAGCTGGGCAGGAGGACCAGGTGCTTGGCACCCCCCACCCGCCCACCCCAGAGAGTGTTCCCAGATGTGCATTCCATGCTTCCTGGTTGCGGTAGAGACCTAGAAGGCAGCTCGAGGATGGGTGGGCATGGTCATGTGCTTCTCATCCCTAGAAATACAGGACCGTGGAAGGTGCTCAGATGAGAGAGGCGGGGCAGCCACCCTGGACCAGCAGCTCCCAGCAAGCTTACCACCCCTTGATCTCCTCCAGGGACTCCCACAGCACCTGCTACCATAGGTAGCAGAGACCACAGGTCAGTCTTCACCCTCCATGTGGATGGATCCTTGCTGTCAGGACCTTAAGAAGTGAAGCTGGTCAGATTCACACCTTCCAGATCACAGCAAAAGTGGGCATGCAGGTGAGGCCCCGGGTGCGCCTTCTCCCTCAGAACCTCAGGCATTGCACAAGCTCACATTCAGAGGAGCGAGTAGTGACCTAGCAGAGTTCTGACTCCATGCTCCTGGAGGACACAGAACGCTCCTGGAGACCCCCTCCAGCCCCTCCCACACTCCCTTCCTCCCAAATTGCCTCTATTTCTCTTGCACTTTGATTGTTCTCCTCCTGGAACAATAACTATAAGCCCTGACCTACTTTTTGGGGGTTGAACCCAATGATAGAGTCTCTGGTTCTTCAAGCTCCCTCCTCTCCACCTCTCCCCACACCTCCAGCCAGGCGGGCTGCTGCTGGAGTCCCTGTCTGCTGAGCCTTGAAGACCCAGTCCTCAGCCCACTGACACATCATTCTGGCACCGAGAATGAGAACTTCCCCATATGACCACAACCCCCACTACCTCATCTGGGGAGGCCTCAGGCTCAGCAAGCAGGGGAAGGAGATGAATCGATGCCGTGTTATCAGCCAAGCAGTTTGATTCCTACACATTTAAGCACACAAGCACCTTGAAGCTTGATCCCCTCAGGTCAAAACAATTTTACAGAGATGCCCCCTTCTCAGCAGTGCAACGATACAGGCCTACCTGAGAGGGATGGAGGTGTAGGGATGGGGCATGGGTCAAATAATTTTAAAAACAAAGCAGAAGTCTTTGGTGGGCATCCTTGGCACCCTGACCCCCAGGTGAGGAACTGCCAACCTTACAGGTGCCCAGACCAGCAGAGCAGCCTGCTCAGTAGTTCACCATATGACAGCAAGAAGGGCTTTTTCATCCAGGTTCCAACATGGAGAAGAGCACCAGGAGCTGAAATGTGAAGGTCTGTGGGCCTGATGGGCACCCAGTGTGCAGTTCCCAGTGGGGACCGCAGCTGGAGTGGTCAGCCCTGCCCTGGCTTCATCAAAAGGCCTGTGAGCCGCTGTGCAGAAAAAGCACAAAGGGAGAGGCTAGCCAGCACTAAAACTCCCGGTGCAATAATTGTCATTGTTATCCAATTATGCTCAGGATACCTGAAGCTCACACGGCCCACAGAGGGGCAATTTCATTAGACTGAGACCCACTTGTCTCACTTTACTTTGATAACGGCTTAATAAATAAACTGAGTGAGCCCTAACACCGAGGTGCAAAATGAAAAATACTTTGGCTTTTCCATTTTATGCCCCTCCTTCTCTAATTATCTCGCTTTCATATTTCCTTGCTTGTCAGCTCCAGCCTCTGCCTCCTCCAAGAGGTGGGCAGAGCTATCTCCTTCCTCTTGCAAAGATCCCTCCCTGGGTGTGTGCTGGGCCAAGTTCTTCTTTCTCCACCCCCCAATACACGCCCTCCCCTCACTTCTCTGTTACCCAGAAAACACACTCAGAGTAAGACCACAACTGGGGCAGCCTTGGAGGAGAGGACGATAAACATTATGTCATTGCATATTTTAATAAAACTGTGAGACAAGGGAAGCGGAAGGAATTAATTTCACTTAGCTCAGGCAGAAAGGGAGGGAGATGACAGCCAAAGAGAGCCCAGTGGAGAGATGACATTTGGATCAGGAGGCCCTGGAAGATTTCCCTAGATGCAGGGCAAGATGAGAAGGGAGGCAGCCAGAACAAAGGGACGGAGCAGGGAAAGAAGGGATGGCAGGGTTGTGCTATATGGACAGGTGAGTCAATGCTGGTGCCTGGCAGGGTAGGCGCTGTTGGGGAGAAGGGAAGAGCCATGGAGAGCACGGCATGGAGGGCCTAAGACTCTCTAGAATCCATTGATAATGGGTCAAGGATGGCTACAGTCACTTTGAAATCTAGGAATCCAGAGACCCACAGAGTTCACGAAGTGAATCCCTACCACCAATGGCAAAATGAACAGCACGATGTCATAGTGACGAGTGTGCACCTCGCTGGTCCCCTGACCCTGTGGCCTTCTTACAGCCACTGTGATAGATCAGCAGGTCCATCATCCTGGGACGGACAGATGTCCCCAACATCATCAAAACATCTGAATCGAGCACAACAGCATCGGGAGCTCGGGCACAGCTTTGTCATTTTCCTGGTGGGGAGAGGAAAATGGCAGAAGCGTGGGGTCACGCTGCTCTACTGTGGCTGCTAATCCTCTCTCCCCACAAACCCCAGGTACAACACCGAATGGGCACCTGGATCAAGATCACCCCATAGATCAAGGTATTCACCCATCTAACCAAGCGCATCTAATCTCAGCTCTTCAGATCATTTAAAAGCAAAAGCATAAACACATCACAGATACAAAATCTATGGAATGATGTTTAGTTCAAAACTGGAGATACGCACTCCTGGTCTTCATTCTAGTGAGAAATGGAGCATTTCCTGCCTTATCAATAAACAAGGATGTCTCAGTCACCAGCGACTCCAGGCCTCCAAATGTGGACTTCTGAGCCCTAAGGGCATCCAGGAAGGAGAAGAAAATCTGCGTGATGTGGCTGCCACCAGGCTGTAGCCATTCCCTGCGATGAGAACTGAGCAACTCAGGATGTGAAAAACACAGGCCACTGGCCCCAGATAGCTGAGATTCATATGAAAGGAATGATTTCATTGAGCCCAGACTCTTGTGTCTTCCCATACATAGAAAAGCACTAAATTCCTTAACTTGGGATGTCTGGTTTTCTTTAATGAACAATAATTCTTTGATGTTCAGACTACCTGCTCCTTATGGCAAAATTTCTTTATAACCTGACCCTTCCTTCTCCTTAGAGGTGTTCTCTCAGGGTCACTTGAGATACTGTCTCCTGGGCTTAAGTCCTAGAAATTTATGTGGAATAAAACATAACTCTCAACATTTAGGTTGTGACTATTTTTTTAAGTCAACACTAGTTTATGAGTTCAATCAGCAATGGGACTTTAATTTATGCTTGGAGTTCCAGCTGAGCTATTTCAGATCCTAAAAGATGATGCTGTGAAAGTGCTGCATTCAATATGCCAGCAAATTTGGAAAACTCAGCAGTGGCTACAGGGCTGGAAAAGGTCAGTTTTCATTCCAGTCCCAAAGAAGGACAATGCCAAACAATGTTCAAACCATCGCACAATTGCACTCATCTTACACACCAGCAAAGTAATGCTCAAAATTCTCCAAGCTAGGCTTCAACAGTACATGAACTGAGGACTTCTAGACATTCAAGCTGGATTTAGAAAAGGCAGAGGAACCAGAGATCAAATTGCCAACATCCGTTGGATCATAGAAAAAGCAAGAGAATTTCAGAAAAACATCTACTTCTGTTTCATTGATGACGCTAAAGCCTTTGACTGTGTGGATCACAAAAAACTGGAAAATTCTGAAAGAAGTGGGGACACCAGACCACCTTACCAGCCTCCTGAGAAATCTGTATGCAGGTCAAGAAGCAACAATTAGAACCAGACATGGAACAATGGACTGGTTCCAAACTGGGAAAGGAGTACATCAAGGCTGTTATATCGTTACCTTGCTTATTTAACTTATATGCAGAGTACATCATGCAAAATGCTGGACTGGATGAAGCACAAGCTGGAATCAAGATTTCAGGGAGAAATATCAATAACCTCAAATATGCAGATGACACCACCCTTATGGCAAAAAGCCAAGAGGAAGTAAAGAGCCTCTTGATGAAAGTGAAAGAGGAGAATTAAAAAGCTGGCTTAAAACTCAACATTCAAAAAACTAAGATCATGGCATTTGGTCCCATCACTTCATGACAAATAGATAGGGAGACAATGGAAACAGTGACACACTTTATTTTCTCGGGGTTTAAAATCACTGTAGATGATGACTGCAGCCATGAAATGAAAAGATACTTGCTCCTTGGAAGAAAAGCTATGGCCAAGCTAGACAGCACAGTAAAAAGCAGAGACATCACTTTGCTGACAAAGGTCCATCTAGTCAAAGCTATGGCTTTTCCAGTGGTCATGTATGGATGTGAGAGTTGGACCATTAAGAAAGCTGAGCACTGAAGAATTGATGCTTTTGAACTATGGTATTGGAGAAGACTCTTGAGAGTCCCTTGGACTGCAAGGAGATCAAACCAGTCCATCCTAAAGGGGATCAGTCCTGAATATTCATTGGAAGGACTGATGCTGAAGCTGAAACTCCAATACTTTGGCCACCTGATGCAAAGCACTGACTCACTGGAAAAGACCCTGATGCTGGGAAAGATTGAAGGCGGGAGGAGAAGGGGACAAGAGAGGATGAGATTGGTTGGCTGGCATCACTGACTCAATGGACATGAGTTTGAGTTGTGATGGACAGGGAGGCCTGGTGTGCTGCAGTCCATGGGGTCACAAAGAGCTGGACTCTGCAGAGCAACTGGACTGAACTGAACTGAGCTCATGAGTTCAATCAGCAATGAGACTTTAATTTATGCTTGGGAAAATAAAAATAGATTAATAGGATCCAAGTCAAGCTGCTAGAAGAGGTTTTTCTGTGCCAAGAGCCCGGCACTGTGAGTTTCCCTAAACAGGTTATCATTGTAACATTGTAAAGCACTAGACTTATTTTTTAAATAGCAAAACTACAATTATCTCCGCACGCCCATATCATGGCTCTGCAGTGCTCCTGCGTAACCATCCGGCTGTCAGCGATATGGCCGGGACAAGCAAGTCTGTGCCACACTAGACGGCCAGCCTTATCAAAACCCAATTGCATTAATCCTTTTCGTTACATCAAAAATCAAATAACTTCCCGGGGAGATGCTATAGTCACACCAGGGGCCATTCCACTGGGAGATGGCGAGTTGAGATTCACAGCACAACATGGTAGGAAATAAACAGATTAGTGTTTGCCTCCTTGGCTGCTGGCTGACACTCAGAACTCAGGGCTCCTTCAGAAAAAAACACAAGAAAGTGTCCGGAGTCACCCATGGTCTCACCCTCAGCATCCACCATCCACGAGAGAGACCCGGAACTTCGGGGAAAAAATAGCACCCTCACCCACAATGCTCCTCCCCAGCAACAGAAGTGTCCACTCACATGTGCGGCATTTAAGCAAGAAGGAAATAAGGTTTCAGAACTGATGGGAGAGAAATGCAGTAAGACAGTGCTTAGATAACTACAGGAGAGATGCCTTCCTGATAGAATAACCACCTTTCAAAGTGAGAAAACAATGCCATTTTCTGCCCACTGGGCGAAGCAGCTAGATGAGGGGGGAGCTGCAGCCTCCTTATTTAGGGAGCAGCCCCTCTGCTCCCCTGGGGCTGGAGGAAGTGATTAATTAGTGCCTCCTTGAAGCTGCAACCTCAGACCAACTGGGGGACTTTGTCTGTGCATACTATTTTTCCAGAAGCCTCTTAGAGCCCGACAATGGACCATGTCTCCCACAGACCTCAGTGCGCTGCCAGAAGGACGGAGGCCCAGCTTGGAAAGAGCTCTCCTCTTGGTGCCTGTTTTGTGTGGAGAGGAAAGGCCACTCAGGACACAATTTTAACTGAAGAAGGAAGCCACCAAGTCCTCAAGTCCACCCCCAGGTCCCTTCTCTTCGGGTCCCTCTCCCTCTGCCTGGCGCCCCTTCCCATCCCTGCCCCCAGTCAGCTGCCTGATTTAAACACAGCCTCCCAAATCCCCACCTGTTTCTAAACCAAACCTGGGCACATCGAGGCGGGATCTGTCACCCTTCAATTTCATCTTTCAATCAGGAAAACCAAGACTCCCTCATGCCATGACGGAACCATCTTGCGGAAAGGCACAACCTCCAGGCTGATGGTGCTGGAAAATCAAATTCCTATTTTAGGTTCAGGCAACCTCGCCCAGCGTGTGAGGCTGACAGGTGAGCACTACCGATGCTGTGTCAGGCGAGCACGGAGGATTCTCAGGATTTAAACGCAGACACGCGACCCTCCAGGCTGGAGTCTTAGAATGTAAGATGCTGGAGCAGGCCTATGGCTTCACGCCAGCCCGTGGGGAACTCAATCCTGCTCGCAGAGAAATCAGAAAGACAGCCCTTGGCCCCTCCCTTTTGCTGAGTCAGCCAGGCTGGACGAGAGGGCAGTCTTCCCTCGCTTAGGACGAAGGAGCACCCTTATCAAGGGCTGCATTTAATCCAGCAGAAGATGCTGGACCCAGAGGACACTGGGAAATTAGCACACAAGGGATGGTTCCTTACTTGTTTCCTCTAACTGCAGGGCGTCTGCTCTGCCGTCGCAAACCTGCCTACCAGACACAGCACAGAACACCTGGAGAGAGGTGGAGGGGTACAGTTCAGAGGGTTTTCCCCTCCCATCCCTCAGTCTGTCCCTGTGAAACTCCAGAAAGTTCCAGAATCGCTGTGTGCTGGAATTCCAAAATGTGGAAACAACCGCATTCTAATCCCAGGGGCTGCAACACAAGCCTGTCACAGTCATTGTATTTTTAATTTTTTTTCAAAATGTTACAGGAGAAATGTATTTTATTTTTTAACTATTTATTTATTTGTCTGTGCTGGGTCTTTACTGCAGCATGTGGGATCTAGTTCCCTGACCAGGGACTGAACCTGGGCCCCTCTGCATTGGGAGTGCAGAGTCTTAGTCACTGGACCACAGGGAAGTCCCATCGATATCGTCATATTTAAAATCACATCACTTTGCTGAGAAAGATCCATACAGTCAAAACTATGGTTTTTCCAGTAGTCAGGTACATTTGTGACAGTTGGACCATGAAGAAGGCTGAGACCTAAGAATTTAAGAATTTATGATTTTGAACTATAGTGGTGGAAAAGACTCTTGAGCATCCCTTGGACTGCAAGGAGATCAAACCAGTCAATCCTAGAGGAAATCAACTCTGAATACTTATTGGAAGGACTGATGCTGACACTGAAGCTCAAATATTTTGGCCACTTGATTCGAAGAACAGACTCATTGGAAAAGACCCTGATGCTGGTAAAGATTGAAGGCAGGAGGAGAAGGGGGTGACAGAGGATGAGACGGATGGCAGCACCGACTCAGTGGACAAGAGTTTGAGCAAACTCGGGGAGATGGTGAAGGGCAGAGGAGCCTGGTGTGCTACAGTCCATGGAGTTGCAAAGAGTTGGGCATGACTGAGCGATTGAACAACATGCTTATAGTATTTCAAATGTAAATTCCCAGGATGCCCATATCACAGATCCACAAATACAGGTTTATCAAGGGGGACAGATCTGCTGTCAAGCATCTGCAGTTTCCAGGACTAGGAATCCAGAGCGTTTGTTAAATCTTTAAACCAAAAATACACTGGAGAAACACTCCCACCAGTTGTGAGACACTCTCCCTTCTAGCAGAGGTGCCATGGCTCAGCAAGAGGGAGAGGTGCCTGGTGTTCAGCCTGTCTCCCTGCCCTTGGCACTCCCACGGGATCCTAGGCTTCAAAGTGGATTTCAGAGGCCTCTGCAATTTTGGCAGCATGACATCTTATGTCTGACAGGCTATTTTTTTTTAGCCAGGATGGTAGAAAATTGACGTTTACCAGTCATTAACCTTTCAAGCATGTAACGTATTTTTTCCCTTACATGGAAGTATATCTTACACTTCTCCACAGATAAATCCTTAAAGGGGCCAATTTCTTAAAAAAAAAAAAAAAAGAAGTGATTGTGAAGCCTCTCTGTTCTTAAGAAAACATAGTTGATAATTTTCTGGACTTCTGATCACAATTTTATTGCCTTCAACCCTTTGCTGGTCTTCAATTTTTTTATCTTATGCTAGTAAGAACTACATAAGACAAGTGGTATAATCCCTTCTTTGTATCTGAGGGAAGGTGGGAAAGAATAACATAAGATGAAAATAAAGCTTTAAACAGTAAGGAGCCTTGCAGCATGGTGACGGCTACCTTCGGACACTCATTGCCCAGTGATTCCAGCAGCTCATCACGCCACATTATTAAATGTGATAAGACATAATCCAATCATACCCAATCCTATTAATAAACGGTGGTAGTGAAATTATGTCCATGGGCGGCCTCCCTCCCCCACGAGCCTATGAAGCTTTAAATAAGCCTCTCCATCATTTATTTATTCAATTCTAAAAACATGTCTTTTGCCGAAAGGTCCCTGGCCACACATAAGAATATAAAGGTCAAGAAGGGAAAAAGTCCCCAAAGAAAGCCATAAAGAATATCCAATCAAGCTGCTGTCTAATGGAAAAATCACTCCTGGAAAGGCCAGATCATCACACCTCGGGGGAAGGGCTCAAGGAGAGGAGAGTCTGGGTTATCTGCTAATAAGACCAGTGACCAGGGTACAGGCCGGCAGTGGGTCACTTTCCACCAGTCAGACTTGGCTTCCCGAAAGCCACATGTCCATCCCACCGGGCCCTCAAGACCAGCCTGGGCAGTGAACTGTCTTTTCCCCGTGGGGATGCAGCCTCAGAGGTCACACTGGCCACGGCACATGTCTAGTGCCACAGAGCTGATGATGAGGACTTTGGCCCTGCACTCCCGAAGCTTTCAGACCCTGCACCTTGGGGTGCTGGGTCTCCCTGGGGGGGAGTCAGGGCGGAGGTGATGAACAGGATGCAGCAAGGGCGGGCCTCAGGAGACAGACTACCCCATTAAACAGGCGTCCGTATGTCATCTTCCATCTTCCGTCAGCGCCCCCTGCTTCATAAAAGAGGCTTAGCTATGTGCCAACCTTAGAGGGTGGTAGTTGGCACCAAAGAGGTGCTGGGTACAGTGCCAGACGAAGGTTTGACCCACAGACTGGAAAACAGAACACCTGTCCGACCAGCTCCTCAAATGGGGCCAGACACAGGCATGGGTTGGGGCACCCATGGGAGCCTGGAGCTTACTGCAGGGGTTGTGTGAAGCAGCTCACCCCATTTACAGCTTCCACAGCCAGAGCAGCACAGACGGAGCATCAGCAGAAAGCGACCACACAGCTGATCCAGAATGTTCCAACCTGAGGGCCCCTCCCACTCTGCTCAGCCCGTCCCGAGGTTCTCATGTCCTATGCCGCCCAAGCGGCCAGCTGAAACAGTGCAGGGGCCTGAGAATCCTGGTGCTCAGGGCAGTGGTCAAGCTCTGGAAGGGCCAGGGCCATTTCCATGCTAGTCACTGGCCTTTGGGTTGGTTGTGCATCGCAGCCCAGAAAGACAGGATGGCCGCAGCCACTTACTCCCAGTAAGACCTGGAGCCCCCCGGGGTACCCCAGGCTCCCCCTCAACACAAACCCAGCAGGCAGGGTGGTTTGCAACAGTCTAGTGCCAGTTGTGAGGAGTCCACTTGCAACATAGCCGCAGAGGTCCAGGGACAGGGGAGGGAGCAGGGGGGTTAGTGTGCAGGGGGCCCCCAGGGGGAGGGACGCCCTGGAACCCGAGCTGAGCAGCTGCCTTCCTCTGCTTCCTGGGGAAAACCTGCTCACCTTGCAGGAGAGCTCAGAGGCCAGGCAGCAAAAATGTGCCTGCTTGAAACAGAGAAACAAGATGCTGGGAGCCAGAAATAATGCCTTTTTGCATTTGCAGAGTAAAGCAGTTTTGGGGAGAGAAGAGGCATGTTCTATAAATGCTTTCCTGCCGGAGCGCGGCCGCTCCTTCTCGGGTGCCTCCACGTCACAGCAGCAGCAGTTAAACGATCCACTCCCAAACGTGGACCTTCAGATTAACAAAATATTTACAGTATATCTATGAGATATTATCTGAGCTATAATCCTTGTTGAGATTCCATTTGATCGGGAAAGATAATGGGAGAACAAATGTTCACATACATTTTAATTTCAATGAATTTAATTTCAATGAAACTGTTCTGTGTCAGGCTTCATAATATGAGAGGCTACATTTCTGTATTGAAGTGCCCCATTTACTGTTCTGGGGAGATGGGAACCACAGCATCCTTCCCATCGCTGACCTGAGTGGCACTGTAAGATGCAGGTTACCTGCTGGCAGACGCTGGCACGGAAAACACACTTTCCCTTGAGGGATGCTGATCACTGGAATTCGGAAGCTAAAAATGCTGTAGACCGGAAGCCCTCGGGCTTTAAGGAACATCAGCTTCCTTGGGAGATGAATTAAGCAGGCAGAATCCCAGGCCACAGCCCCAAGATTTCTGATTCAGTGCATCCCAGGTGGCGATAGTGGTAAAGAACCCTCCTGCCAATACAGGAGACATAAGAGACGTGGGTTTGATCCCTGGGTCAGGCAGATCCCCTGGAGGAGGGTGAGACAAACCCACCCCGGGGGGTTGCAAAGAGTTGGACCTGGGGTCCATTGGGTCGCAAAGAGTTGGATATAAATGAAGTGACTTAGCATGTGTGAGTTCCCTGAGGCTGCTATAACAAGTGGCCACAGACTTAAAATAATAATAAAAAACTTATTCTCTTGAAGTTCTGGAGGCCAGACGTCTGAAATCCAGGTTGCAGGGCTATACCCCCTCCACAGGCTCCAGGGGAGGGTCTGTCCTACCTCTTCCCTCTTCTGGTCTCCCAGGTATCCTTGGCTTGTGGCCACATCCCTCTGCCTCCATTGTCACATGGCTTCTCCCCAGTGTCTACGTCTCTTCTTCTGTCTCTTAAAAAGACACCTGTCATTGACGTGGGGGCCGGGGTAATCCAGGATGATCCCATCCTGAGATCCCTAATTTAGTTGAACCTGCAAAGACCCTCTCTCCAGACACCGTCACGGTCACAGGTCTGGGTTGGTGTATCTTTTGCGCCACTGTCCAAGCAGCTGTAGTAGGTGTGAGAGGACCCAGGGGCCTGTGGGGCTTAACCATGTTGCCCAGGCAGGCAGTTCCTAGACTACACTTGGACACCCTGCCTCACTGCAGGTCAGGAAACAAGAGGCCCAGAGAAGGATGCTCCCCTCTGCTCCCCCTATGAATTTCACCTCTCCCAGGAACACCCCCTACCCTCTTGGTTGGCTCAACTTGCACTCCTCACCCCCTCCTGTCCCTGGCTTAGCACAAGTACACACCAAGGGACCCTCTCAGCTTTCCAGGAAAATCAAATTGTGTTTGTTGATTCAGGCAGATCAACAGTGTTCAAACTCACATTTGGGCAGCAAAACCCAATGAGACTCCTTCATTTCTCCAAGTCAGCTGCACCAAGTTTGGGTGCATACACCTGAAAGGGTAACGTGGTCTGCTCTGTGAGCCTTCCTTTCCATCTGGCTCAAAGACCAGAGAGAGAGGTCTCCTTCCTGGATGGACATGGGGTCTGTACGCCCATCCTGGGAGCTGGAACTAAACTGTTCCAAATGGAAAGCGCACCTGCCCCAGGCCAGGAGAGCCTGCAGCTTCTCCTGAAGCCATTCCCTAGGTAGGTGAGCTCCCACATCCAGGGGACCCTCCTCCTATCAGCAAGGCATGGGGTGGCCATCTCCTGCCCCGTGTGTATTTATCTGTCACTGAAGGCTTACCTTAATCCTTCCTAAATCCCCACACGCTGTCAGCAAGAAAACACACTGAAGCTGAACGAGGCGCAGTGAAAGCACCAGATCAGAAGCTATTGCGGGCTCTGCAGTCACCATTTCCCCTTTTAGTCTCCAAAGTGGCCAATCTCCATCTCAGGACCCAGGAAGAAGCTGCCAGCCAGGGTCCTAGTTAAAGACATGGGTATTGGGTATCGCAGGCAGGAGCTTCTGGACGAGGCAGGATGGGAGGAAGGCAACGTAGGCCAGGGCTCAGGGCTGCAGCTTTGTGTGCAAACATCCTCCTTAACCCAGGACTTCTGCTGGGTCACTGAATCGCTCTGGGCTTCAGTTTACTCCCTGAGAATGACCGAGGGTCCACAGGAGCTTAGTGAAGAATATGCTCGATGCCAGAGACTCAGCAGGTCCTCAGCACAAGGACCTGCGAGTTTGTCAGTTTCATGGCAAAAGGGCCTCTGCAGATGCGGTCAAGTCCAGCACCTGAGATGGGAGGCGATGCTGGACTATCTGGGGGGTGGGGGGCAAGGTTGTCTCAGGGGCCGTGCGAGCAGAAGATGCAGTAGTTAGGAAAGGTGACGTGATGCGGGAGGAAGAGGTGTGGGGAGCTGTCTGCGTGTCCATGCTGGCCAGGTGCTGGTATGGAGGAGGAGGAGGGGCCGTGAGCCAGGGAAAGCAGGGGGGCCTCTGGAAGCTGAAAAGGCAGGAAAGGGATTCCTTCCTGCCCCCCTCCCTGGAGCCTCCAGGGGGACCCAGCCTGCCCACACTGGATGTTAGTCCAGGGGACCCATGTTGGAGTCTCATGTCCAGAAGAGCAAGCTGATAAATTTGCGTCTTTTAAGCTGCTACATTTTTTGTACCACACTAAGAAACTATTACAATCCACAAACTAAGCAAATTTCTCCCTGCGGAAGGCAACATGGGAGTGGAAAGTCATGTGGACAAGAGAGATCTGGTGATCTGGGGTGTGGCCTCTGGCAGAGCCCACAGGTGTCTTTATGGTATGAAATATAAGTCCACATCAGCATAGGTACGTCCTCAATAAACACCAGCCCTGATGGAGGCTGGAGGGGAAAGGGCCTTTGGCAGCATACACTAGTCAAAGAGAAGTAGGTTTTTGTTCTGTTTTGTTCTCTTTTGTTTAAAAACAGGGGTGGACTAAGACAGGACTGGAAGCCACCAGGAGAGGGCAGCCTAGAATCTGGGCAATAAGTTACCAAAATTACCAGTCTTGAAATAAAAGCAGACTCTTTACCAGCCCATCTTACAATATAGCACAGCTCCCTCTGAAGATGAAAAGAAAAAGGAAGTGCCAAGAGGTTTTACAAGAGCACACTGGGGAGAAATTTACCAGCCTTGATGGAAAGAAAGTCACGCAGCTTATGGTTATTTTGTATAGTGGAATTCACTCGGAGTAAGAATTGCTCCTTCAGACAGTCAGAATAACAGAAACATTCTCTGAAAAGATGAGTGCTGGTTTCCTCGCTTGCTCGCAGTTTGTGGTTAGTTCTGGCATCTACTTAACCATGCTCCAAAGAAGAGAAGGAAAGAAAGAAGAATGGAGGGAGGGAGGGAGAGAGGAACCTGGAATTGGAGGCCCCTGCAAACACCCAGAACCCCAGACCTAGGCAGAAAGGACCACCTGCAGATGGAGGGCACAACCCCTAGGAGATGGTGTGGGCAGATCAGCTGGGGCAGGTGGATGGCTCCTTCAGACCAGAGTCCTCAGTTCTTCTCAGGAGGCCCATCCATGTCTCCCAGGCTCCAAGAAGCAGCAAGAGTGGTTTATGAAGCCAGTCCTGAGCCTCAGCTCAGCTCCTGGCTCCTCGCGGCTCTCTGCTGTGTCCTGGACGCGGGCAGAGTCTGGAAGCCAAATGACAGTGCAGCTCAGGGACTGTTTGCTACATGCCTGGAATCAAAAATTCCTGCTGGCATTGCATAACCCTGGCTCTTCTAATCCCAGGGCCAGCTGTGCAAGCCCAAGGTGTCCACCGAGTTTGGATCCACTTCAGATGGACCCTCACACATCAGTAGCCATGATCAAGCACTTCTGGGTGTACCAGGCCTGTTCCAAACATCCAAGATGAGAAACAATTAGTATGTCTGCTACTGCTGCTGCTGTTGCTGCTGCTGCTGCTGTTAAGTCGCTTCAGTCGTGTCCGACTCTGTGCGACCCCACAGACGGCAGCCTACCAGGCTCCCCCGTCCCTGGGATTCTCCAGGCAAGAACACTGGAGTGGGTTGCCACTTCCTTCTCCAATGCATGAAAGTGAAAAGTGAAAGTGAAGTCGCTCAGCTGTGTCCACTCTTAGCGACCCCATGGACTGCAGCCTACCAGGCTCCTCCGTCCATGTGATTTTCCAGGCAAGAGTACTGGAGTGGGGTGCCATTGCCTTCTCCGAGCATGTCTGAATGCCTGATAATTGCTGATTTTACGACGGTGCCCGGTGCCCGGAACATCTTGGGTGTTCTCTTGTCTGCCTGTAACTCAAATGCTCCAGAAACCAACCCATTCACAACAGAGGGAGATGTAAATGAGCTGAGAGTGGGCTTGGGCCTGGACAAAGAGGGAAGACAGACAAGTTGCATGCCTTTGGGGCAATCTCTCAACCTCCGGATTTTCGATTTCTGATCCATACAATGGGAATAACTCCACCTCCCCGACGGGCTTTTGTGAGAATTCCACAAGACATTTGCAGAGTCATCCAGTCACAGATCCAGCTGGGACTCAGGATTATAATTACATGAAGGTTCACACTCCCTCATCTTAAGACTCCATTAAAATACATATTTCTGAAATGCAAAATTGTTAATCTTTAAACTGCAGTGTGGCTGAGGCACTCATCCTCACATCTGACTGGTGTGGGCATTTCTGCAATGAAGATTTTTATTTAATGGGGGGTGATAGGAGACGGGCAGGGGTGAGAGGGACAGGGACGAGATGGGCGGGATGCTCTTGATCTATGGGCTTCTGGACCTAGAGTGGAAGGCCAGGCATGGACATCTCCCTCCTGGCTGTGGGGGGAGCAATGGAAGCAGAGCTAGGCCTGCATGCGGTGTGGCAGCTAAGGGCAGGGGGCGGCAGACCTTGGCCTCCTTCTGGTTTTAAACACAGCTATCAGGGCCCTCCATCTGCACGAGCTCTGGCCTGTGGGCAGTGCATAAAGCAGACTCCATGCTTTATCACTGTGCTGATCTCCCCTCTTATCTGACAGAAGCCACTTTCTAAACTTCCCTTTCTAAATCCCTTAACTCTGTGACCAGGCAGAATCACAGCAGGGAAAGGCTGCTGAGAAACCCCCAAAACTGGGCCCTTGAAAAGGTAAGGCCGGCTCCAAAGACAGCCTGAGCATCTCCACCACAGGCTCTGGAAGTCATTCTCAGGGGCCCCAGAGGCATTGATAACAGAAGGCAGTGAGGGCTGGGTGCTCAGAGAAGCCTCCTCTGGCTTCAAGAGCAAGGAATGTCCTGGCCACAAGCCAGGGGAGGCCAGCCCCTGGGGTTCAGTCCTGTTTCACCTCCACTCTCTCCACATCTTTGTTGAGACCAAGATTCCCAGGGCATAATCTCCTGGCTTCCTGAAAGACGGTGGCTAACAGAGACAGGAGAGAGTTCACATTCTGTGATGGGCTGATCAGATAGACAGCCCTAGCTTAATATATTTAATGATTCAGTCATATCCTGGCCAAAGAGAGAGTTTGAAGTTGTGATTCTTGACTTCATCTGTTAAATATTTACTGAGTGCCCAGACATTGTCTCTGCAATCCACTGTGCTGGGTCTGGATACTAACTTAGAAAGGAACAAAGGGCCACTAGAGCAGGAGTAAGGACAAGGCCCAGGGAACACAGAATGAGCAGAGGCTCAAGGCAGAGTATGAAACGAGCTATGAGCTTCCAGAGTGAAAGACAGGCCCTTGCTAGCACGCATAGCTCTTGTTCTCCCCGAGGTAGGAAATGCATTTGGCTGCATGCCACAAGACTCAACTGTGGCCTCTCACTCATTTTTCTCATCTCTCACGGCACAATGAGTCCAGAGGTCTGCAATTGTTCAAGGATGCCACCTCAGATCCGGTCCCCACTCCACCATCCTCATAGTCACAAGATGGCTGCTCTGCCCTAGACATTATGTCCATATTCCAGGCAGGAGAAAAAGGAAGGGCAAAAGGCAGAAGGCATGGCCAGTGTGGTCTGTTCCTCTTCAAGAAAAAAACCAGCTTTCTCACATATCTCATCTAACAGAATAATATAGGTAGATTCTGCTGACCACAGAAAGGCCATATTGCCACTTTGGTTTAAGAGTTTACTGGAGGTGTGAGTATTTTAAACAAGTCTCAGTGTGGGCCAAATGGATGAGGAGAGAAGAGGTTAGTGAGGAAGAGGGAGAGAATGGGTATCGGACATCGACTCGCAGTGTCCATTGATGCTCAGCACACGGTAGCTGGTTTGTCATTCGTGCCATTTATTCAAACATTCAGAGCAGCTCCTGCTTGTCTTGAGTTGATGGAGGGGACTCAGAAACATTGTAGTGTCAGTGTTTTCTGGCTCATTCATGGCTTCATTTGACAATGCTGGTTGCACACCCACCACTGCACAATGCAGGCATAGCACTGGGTGATGGGTACCCACTCAGATTTGCTCAGCATCTGGTCCACCCATCTTGTGATGCCTTCCACCCTGCAAGAGTTACCTGTCTTCACAGAGGAGGATACAGAGGCTATTTTCAACATACTTGTGAAGATAAGATAGCGGTACATCTGGCTGCATTAGTTACATCATGGCGAGTTCTTACATACCCATTCCAGACTCCTGCATGCATCTGGGCCCTTCTCCGCCATCCCTCCCTCTGTGTGCCTTGGTACTCAAATGAGTCAATCAGTTGACGATGCATCACTTGTCACTCTGCTTCAGGGAAGGTGTAGGGAGGCCAGAGAAACCTCATGTGCCAGACACTGACGTTTGCCTCCTCGGCACACATTTCTCCTTTCTTTCTTCCCAATTATGCTCCAGGTAGCAACTGACTCATCTGCCAGGTGATGGGCATAATAGGTCTTAGTCAGACCATGCAGTTCTTTGCGTCCCAGCCTCCCTACCTCTTTCCACGGGGAGTGGCCTATGACCTAGTTGTCCCCAGTGAGAACTTCTGCAAGGGTTCTGAGAAAGTGTGTACTTTCTTTATAGAGGGAAGAGATGCAGATGGTGCTACTGCTCCTTCCTTTTTCTTGCTTGCTACAAATGCAAATGCAATGGCTGGAGCCACAGCAGCCTGGTTGCAATGATGAGGCAACACACTGACAAACTGTTACTAAGATGGTAGGATGATAAGAATAAACATTAGGCATGAGATTGGTACTATTGATCTGATCATCCCTTGACTACCTATCTCTTCATGGTTATGTGAGAAAAATTAACCTTCTTCAAGATTCTGTTAATTGGGTTTTATCCTAATGTTTGCTGAGAACATTCTAAATGTTAAACAGGAGTGACAGGATTGCTGCCCTCATGAGCCTTACAATTTAAGTAAGAGAGAAAATATAAATTCAGATAACATACATTCTCTAATAAGGAAGCAGAGTATGGTTAAAGGTACAGGATGGTCATGAACTGACCTGGATATGGGAGAGGGAAGGCTTTTCTGAGGTAGTTGCATTAAATGAAGCCACCAGAAACAAAGCTCTTCTTTCTGTATTATCTGAATTCATGGGATGATTTCCAGATCCCCCTCCTCCGACCCAGCAGACAGCATATTCACTCACACGTGGCCTTCTTCTCCAGGAGCAAAGAGAGATATGACCCACATGTGCTGGGTTTTCACTAAGCCACCCCTTCCCCTCCCATCCTTGGGGGATTTTGCTTTGAAGGGGGTCTGGGTTTTTGCAGAACTCTGCCCGCCACGAGAGAGCGATGCAGGTCAGTGCATCAGCTGCAGCCTCGAGCCCGGCTGACCATTCATTATTAACAAAGCTGAGAAAAAGACACCGGCTTAGCTTCTACCCCATGCTAAACTATGGCGTGGAGAATACTTCCTTGAAGCCAAAGGAAAAGGGCTTAACAATCCTATTTTAGATACGATCATGCACCCGTGATCATGGCCATCAATGAACAATCCTGGAGCCGAATCTACAGAGTAAGAGTGTTTGCACTGACACCTGAGTGCTCTCCAGAGAAGGCACAGATGAGAACCATGAGGCAGAGTGGATCCAGGAATTTCACAGCACCTAAACAAATGCCCCGTGTGCCACATGGGGCGCTCAGCCCACCATTCAAAAGGTTCTCAATTCCATAGTATTTGCTACCCTATTGGGGAAAACTATTTTAAGCCTAATTAGAATGAAATTTTTCAAATGCAAATGCTTTTCATTTAGACATAAAACAAAATGCCACGACATTTCTTCCATCCATTTATCATAAACAAGTTAATTACTGTGTAACAAATCTCTCCTTCTGGAATGTGGATGTTCAGGGCTGCTGGTGAGCTGACTGGGGCAGAGAGAAGGAGCCTCGAGGCAGTTGTTAACGGCTTACGGTGCATTTCGAATAAAATGGTGACACCGTGAAGCTTCACTTGTCAAATTAAGGTTAAGCTCTCTCCATTGGAATAACTCAATTATAAGTAGTCATTATCTGTTTAGCGTGATTTCTGCCAGGATAACAGAAATATCGTGGCACTTATTTTCGACACATGCATCTTCACTGTGGTCTCATCATTTGCAAAGTTTTCTATGTAAATAAATTTTTATCTGCCCTAGCTCAAGTGTATGCAGTGATAGCTTTTGCCTCCACGTGTGTAAAATTACTTCTAAGATATGAAACCTCTCTGTCCCTGAGCACAGACAGGAGGTGGCACTCACAGGGGAAGGAGATGTTCTGTGATTCTCCACTCATCTCAGGGGTAAGTGCTTGGACTATGAGTTGTGTATCCACGAAGCCCATGAGCTGGTCCAAGTTTACCTACCACGATGGACTCCTGGGGCATACGGGGCAGGCCAGCATCCAGCCAGCAACTAAGGCTTCCCTACCACAGGGGCCAAGGGCAGAGGGTCAAGTCAGCCCGGACCTTCGCAGTCCACCAAGAGAGAGGGATGATGCTAGCTGGAAATTTCTCATTTTATTATGAAAAGCATGAGAATGTGTCATTCTCTTCCATGGCAAGTGGTAGCACCTGCTGTTACAGAGACAGAGGCAATTTTTCTTACATTCCTGAGTAAAGTTGATACTACAGGATCTTATCAAGGTTAGCTCCGTATGGGGGAGGTGGCAAGTATGCCAGCCTCTGGACCACAGTGAACTGCTCCTGTTTGCCTGCAGTACAATTCACGTGTGGGAGAATCTTCTGGGCCTTCTCCGTGCATACATAGGGATTCTCATAAACCCACAGATCCTGAAAGGCGGTCCACACTTTCTAAAATGACATGCACCATGCAATTAACAAAGCATCTCTTGAAAACTCTTCCCATAGACGCCCACTCCTGCAGCATACCCATCCTGCTTCTAGGCCCACAGCCAAGAGGTTGGGGGTTTTTTTGTTTTGTTTTTTTGTTGTTTGATAATCAATGAAAGAACCAATAGTATCACATCCCCTATTTTGACAGTCAACTCAGATGACAACAAATAAGTTAGCAAAGTTGGACTGAGTGCAAAATAAGCTCTTGATTCATGTAACCAGGCACACCTTGTAAGTCAATGAGCTGTCCCCACAGAGAGGATCTGAAGAATTCCCCCACTCCGTGAGAGTCCCTTCCAACAAAGGATCTGCTGGGGGTGGGGGTGGGCAGAAATTCTGTATTCCCTGAAACGGAAAACTGGGGACAAAGTCAGCAGCCTGAGTGTGGATTAGTCATGGATACTGAAACTCAGCTTTGATGCCCCTGCTAAAGTTCGTTCCCTCCATCACTTTGAAACTGGCTGAAATCTACTTCTGGGAAACTAATGCAGGGAGGGGAGGCACAGGGTCGAGGTATTTGCTGTGCCACTTTAAAACCTCAAGGAAGAAAGAATTGATTTAATCCCCCTCCCATGTGAATAAAAAGTTTAACTAGTTTGTCTTAAGAGGGAAGCAGATCGCTATGCAGGAGGATCTATTGTCATTGGAGTTCAGAAGCTGCCTCTGACTTCCCCGTCAAGAGTGTGGGTATCGCCCTGCAGTGACAATGAAGCTAACTGGCAGCTCCCTCCTGCATGTGTGTTTCCGTGTTGTCAGTAGGACAGTAATGAGAACGCATGCCATGTCTGTGAACAGAACGTCTGTGGGCTTATTTACCGCATCCCCAACAACATCGTCTGCTTTATCATGCATTGCAAAGCAGGGATAATTTAAGAATCCAGAATTTCATACACAAAAATACTTGGTAAGAAAGTCTCTCTCTGCACATTATTTGGGTGACACTATATCCGAATTCCAATGTTGCCCAGGAAATGATTCACCTCACTCAAAAATGACAGGGACTCTGAATCATTCACCTGTGATGCAAAAGGCCATTTAGGTCGACTGATCTGCACGTCCACTGACCTCTCCACCTTCGCTTCACATACAGCCTGGCTCAAAGCCAGTCCTGCCTCTTGTTCTGCAGGTGGCAAGGTCTCCCTAGTCCAGAGTGCAGTATGCGAATTCATTCCCACATCCGCCTTACCTTTGAGGACCTTCTCTCCTTCCAGAATATTCTGGGAGATTAATGCTGTGTAATCTTCTTCAGAGAATCCAGCCTTGCAGGTCTCGCTGGCTGTAAGATCCCCACTGTGGGCCTGAGAATGGAAATAAGTGAGGTTAGAAAAAACACAGGTTCATAGAAACTGCATCCAACCCAAGTTTAGTAGGGCCTGCTGTGTTCAAGGGCTCCATTATGCCAAGCCTTGGTCCACCAGAGTGTCTACTCAGACATAACCCAGGGTCTGCCCCTGTGGTCACTATATTAACCAGCGACAGGGGCATGCAACAGGGAGGCTAGGCTGGTGAATGGCAGGGCAGCGGGCCTGATGGAGCCTCACCAGCACGTCGCAGAAGGGAAGGTCTAAGGACTGTCCATAATAGGGAGGCAAGAGAGCCAGGAGTTAGCCAATGAAGATATGGGGGAGGGGAGGCCAAGGGAGCAGGCCCCTGCCAGGACCATGTCCCCTCCCAGCCCAGCGCTCAGGCTTTGGGTGAGCTGGAGCAGGCTCTCTCTTCCCTGTGGTGCCGCAGAGGAGGCAGAGGGGCAGGGACGAAAGCAGATTCTCAGAGACTCAGCTCTGAGTTTGGCTCTCAGGGAGGCTGCAGGGAGGTGGGGGAGGTTTCTACAATCCAGTCCTCTCGCCCCACTTCCTGGAGGCTTGTCCACTCTTGGAGCCCCCATCTCCAGCCTAACCAGCCTAGAGAGCTCCCGCAATTGACCGAAAAAAGGTGGGTGTACTCTTGTCCTGTCCCCCAATCCCAGCACTCTGGGGTATCCTGCCCAGTGGGAGGTCTAGAACCCTGGGCGCCCAGAAGGCAGGGTGGGAAAAGGGCCCCTCCCAGGCTGCGGGGAGTGGCAGCGAGGTCAGCTGTAGGGATGGGGAATGGAGGGAGAGACTGCGTGCGCAGCGGGGAAGCCAGCCCTGCGACAGAAGGAGTGCCACAGCGCCGGCTCCCTGGAGCGCGAGGAGCAGGGGCGCAGCCCGCACCCACCCCACAGTCGCGCCTTCGCGGGGCCGCCGAGCGGAACGCGCCTCCCCGCCGCCCGCCTCCACCAGCTCGGCGCGCAGCCGCCCGCCAGTCCTTGGCTCCGGAGGCCGCCCCGACCCGGAGCTCCAGGCACCCTGACGCGGGCCTGGACCCGGCGCCCCTACAGAAAATCACCGAGGGGAGGAAGAGCAGGGCGCGGGGTCACTCCTCGCGTAAAGCTCCAAACTGCGGCCCCGTGCCTGGCAAGCGAGCTCCAAATAGGACCGAAAGCGGGCAGGGGGGACGGGGGGAAGCTAACTGGCCCAGTAAAGTTTCCACCCGCCCGAGCGAGCGAGCGTGGGTCGAGTGCACCTCAGAGCGGGCCTCTGGCCTCGGGCACTTGTTTATTTCCGAGGTTACAACAGCGCGGCCCGGGAGGAGCAGCGAGGCCGATCGGCCACGAGAGGGGGTTCCTGCAACTCTCGCGGCCCCGCTGCCTTCCCCGAGCGGCGCCCCCCTCGGCCCTGCACCCAGCGGACGCGGAGCTGGGCTGGGGACAGAGATCGCGGGCTCCGCAGGAGGAAGGCGGGCGCGGGGACTGCGCTCCCGGTACACCTCACCCTGCTCCTGCCTGGCCCCTGGCTCCTCGACCCGGCTCCGAGCGGCGAGGGCCCCGCCGGACACTGGCTGCGGCTGGCGCGGCCGGGAGTCCGGGGCTAGGGTGCCCAGCGGTCCACATCCGTTGCCCACCCGCATCGATGGTCCCTGCCAGCAGTCAGAGGACGAGGACGGGGGCGGCGCCGCGTCTCGAGCACCCAGTCCCCAACAGGGGCGGCCAGACCGGGTGTCCTCAGCACCCTGATGTCCGGCCGGCTACCGCCAGCCCCCCTCGTCCGCAGCCCCGGCCCGGGCTGGGCTCGCCAACTCCGGAGGAGCGCGGCGAGCCGGCGATGGAGGGCGCGCCGGCTCCGCCAGCGGGCAGCCTGCCCCGGCGCCGGCGAGCCGAGCTCCGGGGCAGCGGCCGCGGACCTGGGGTGGCGGAGGGATGCCCGGCGGGTCCCGATTCGGGTAGAGCTGTCTGCGTCCCCCGCTCACCCATACTCCCACCTCGCTCCGCACCGCCTCTCCCCGCTGCACCGGCGGCTCCGAGCTCCTGCCTACGGCAGGCGGCTTCGCGGAGCGCGGGAGCCGGCTGGATGCAGCGGTGTGCGCGGCAGGGGCGCCCGGTGCCGGCCAGGGAAGCCCGGGAGAGCCCCGCCGGGCGAGTGCGAGCCCCGCCGGCTCCGGGAGTGGCCCCGCGCTGCCTGGGCTTCCGGGCGGCCGGGACGGGAGGCGACAACTTACCCGGAGCGCGCCGGAGAGCGAGAGCAGCACGAGGAGCACGCCCGAGCCCGCGGTCATCTTCCCCGCCGCGCCGCGCCCCGGCGCCTGCCCGATGCCCGGCGCCCGGAGCCCGCTCCCCGCAGCCGTCCGGATCACGCTGCTCTGATCGCCGCCGCCGCCGTTCGAGCGGGCCGGGAGCCTCCGGCCAGGCTGCGCCCGCCGCGACCGCCGCCAGGCTCCGGGAGCGAGGCCAAGTCCGGCGGGCGGCGCGCTCCCTCGGGCCGGTGCGTCCGCCGGCCTCGCAGCCGCCCGCGCCTCTGTTCCGCGCGCTCGGAACTGCAGGTGAAACCGCGCGGCAGCCCCGCCGAGGCCCCGCCCCGCCGCCCGGCCCCTGCGCTCGCTCGCTCGGCCTGACGCGGGCCTTAAAGGCGCCGCGCCCCCGGCGCCTCACCCGCACCGCTCACGTGCCCACCCCAGCCGCCTGCCCCAAGGTACCACCTAGCTCGGACAGTGCATCAGGAGCCCCGTTTACCGCATTAGGAGCCCCGGTCAGCCACAGGGGCCGAGGACATAAAGTCTACAGGGAAAAAGGTGGGGGCGGGGGAGGCTGCTGAGGTCTGAACAAGGCAGGGTCGTTCCAGCTCCCAAACCATGGGAAAGCTTTCTGGATCTGCACGGGGACCCTCTGCTGCCCTCATCCAGCTTGAGGCCTGAGCCCACAGGGGGCTGGGAACGCCCATCAGTCTTGTAGTTTTCGGTGTCTTCCCGATAACCCAGACCCACCTCTTGGCCTCGCAGTCTTTGGCCTCTCAGGCGTTTAGCCTTGAGACCCAAATGGATTTGAAAAGCACAGAGGGAGGGGCTCCAGGCTGCATAGACCCCCAGGGTGAGGAAAAGCTTCAGATCCGGGCCCTGGTTGCGATACACCCATCAGGACCAAGGAAGGGGCCTGTGCGTGCATCAAAATACCCGGTTAGGCCTGAGAAGCCAAGAAAGACATTGGAGGACTTGAGAAGGTAAGGCGGAAATTCCCTCACAGAAGAGCTGTCAGGACGGTCAGCGGGACCGGTTTGGGTGATTTCTGAATTGAGGGGACCTTTCTTTAAGGGCTCATCAAGTGAACAACAGGTACAGCTTGAAAAGTGAGTAAATGTTTATGCACATTCCCTTTCGGTTTGGAGATTTTAAGAAAAGCGGTTTTGTTTGCTCAGATATTGCAAATGTTCTTTGTCTTGGTTTGGAGGGCTCTGTGTCCAGAATACATTAGCTCTGGTTTAAGAAATACACTGCCAAGGAGGGGAAAGAAGATGGAGTGAACTGTTGAAGCTTCCTTGGTGGCTCAGCGGGTAAAGAATCTGCTTGCACTGCGGGAGACCTGGGTTTGATCCCTGGGTTGGGAAGATCCCCTGGAGGAGGGCATGGCCACCCACTCCAGTAATCTTTCCTGGAGAATCCTCATGGACAGAGGAGCCTGGCGGGCTGCAATTCATGGGGTCATAGAGTTGGACACGACTGAACGACTAAGCAGAGCACACAGTTGAGCTCCAAGGTCAGAGCCGACTTGGACAGGAGAGTCATCGCACAGCTCTCCCCCTTTCCTGAACCCTGGCACCTGGGCTGGGCAGTCTGCTATTAGCTTGCTGCTTTAAACTAAAGGAAGTCAGATTCTAGACAACTTGAGAGGGGCAGGCAAGTTCTATATCTGAGAGCACGGGTCAACTTGTGGCTTCTTACCCAGGACCTGTGTGGCAGTTAAAGGGAACATCACATCAGTACTGGCCTGCCACACCTGGCCTGAGCCGACTGTCCCCAGCCTCTTGGGACAGGACCAGGGTGCCTCTGGATGTGCCGAGTGTGCCCAACTCATCTTTATGCTCAGACTCAGCACAAATCCTTTGTTGCCAGTGAGGTTTCATGGACAGATCCACCCTCAGCCCTGTGCTCACACCTCTCAAACACCCCACCAATTCCCCCCTTACTCAGGGTGCTTCATCACTACAGGTGGTTCACAGAGGCCAGCTGCGGCCCTTGCTATTGTTCTGAAATGTCTGTCCCTAGGATTTGCTTTTGTCTTCAGAAGGTCAGAGTGTGATGGAGCTCATTCTCAGAAAAGGGGTCCAGAACCCAGCACTTGCTCTGCTGTGCTTCCCAAAACTGCTCAGTGCCAACACAAGTGCCAACTTGAATTAAAAAAGAAAATGATGTTGGCAGGGGTTGGGGGTGTCCTGAGGCCCAAACACCAGAGGAAACACCTCCTCATCTCCTACTGCCGAGTGTTTCAGTCTTGAGTCTGCTGAAGGGTGTGCTGACTCGAAGACCCAGCAGGTCCTTCCTGCCTCTAACCAGCCTTGGGGGAGGCACACATCAGGGAGCTCTGTGTGGATTAACTCACAGAGCCATCCTGACTCCAGTGTGGGGTCTGCTGTCATCCCTGCTGGTTGTTCCCCCAGGCAGGGGGAGGTGGGATGAGGCCAGACGGAGGCGGCAGGATCCAGTGTTCTCATCCCAGCCCTGCCTACCTGGCCTGGGTAGCATTTCCCCCCCAAACTCATTTGCTGGAGGAGCTCTGGTACACAACATATGATGTCTTATGGGAACTCACATGTTCAGGAGTATGGTTTCAGAAACACTGCAGTAGCTGAAGCAGGTCCAGCAGAGAGCATTGGTTTATCAGACTTGCTGTGAGCGAGGCAGAGAGGATCCACCGAGAGGGAGGAAAAGATGGGCTGAAGCACAGGCCAGTGAATTCCAGGTGACGATCCTCGAACCAGCAGCACCGACTCCCTGTGGGGCCTTGTGGGAATTACAGACCCTCTAGCCACACCCCAGACCATCGAGTGGGAGTCTGCAGGGGAACCAAACCCCCCCTCACCCCTCCTGTCCTCGGATGATCCGGTTCAGCATCCTAGCAAGGCTCATGAAAAATGCTGATTCCTAGGCTCCACCTAGGGCTTCCCTGGTGGCTCAGTTGGTAAAGAATGTGCCTGCAGTACAGAAGACCTGGGTTTGATCCCATGGGTTGTTAAGATCCACTAGAGAAGGAAATGGCAAGCCACTCCAGCATTCTTGCCTAGAGAATCCTAGGGACAGAGGAGCCTTGTGGGCTACAGACCACGGGGTGGCAAGAGTTGGACACAGTTTAGCAACTAAACCACCCCCAGGCCCCACCTGAGACTGATGACTTGGAACTTTGGGGAATGGAGCCTGGGGCCTGGCCTTTTTTTTTTTTTTTTTTGACCGTGCTGGGTCTTCGTTGCTCTACAGGTTTTCTTTAGTTCCGGCATGCAGGGACTACTCTCTAGTTGTGGTGCTAGGGCTTCTCACTTGTTGCGGAGCTCAGGCTCTCGGGCATGCGGGCTTCAGTAGGTGCCTGGGCTTAGTTCATGCCCCATGTGGGATCTTCCCTGACCAGAGATTGAACCCATGTCCCCCGCATTAACAGCCGGATTCTTAACCACTGGACCACTGGGATGGGGACCTGGCCTTTTAACAGCCTCTTGGATTACTTGAACCCTAGTGTTTAGAAACCCTCATGTATCCCACGAGCCATATGTATCTCCTGGAAGCTCGTATAAATGCTCCATCCTGGATCGCACACTGGACCTACTGGATCTGGGCGTTACAGGACAGAGTGGGGCGGTGGTGGGAGGTCAGCGGGGAGGTTGGAGACACAGCCGGCCTTGAGGGGGCACTCCAGCCAGCTCCACTCTGGCCAGCTGGCTCAGCCCACCTGGAGGAGAGCTATGCCATCAGGCTGCTGGGTAAAGAACCCTGGAGAAGAGCGTGCTTTTGTTTCTAAGAGAGATTATGAGAATTCCCTGGGGAGGGTAGCTTGTGAGTGATGGTCCCCTCCCGACTGCGGTGCGGCTGTCGATGTTCTCAAAGACACCTCTCTCCCACTTGTTGAGGATGCTTGCGGAAAGGTCAGCTTCGGAAACCAATTGAGTGCTTGCATGGGGATCGTTTCCCTGCCTTTTCATCTAATGTTAATTTGATTTTCCTCCATTTATCCTTATAGACACTTCAGTGTTAGACAAAAAGCTGTTTTGTAAAGAAAGCAGGGAGAAGTTAGCAAAAGGCGGGTCCCCAGAATAAAGCAGGATCTTTGCAGAGGACTGAAGATGTTTGGGCGCTACAGAAACGAGTGCGATCAGCCTGCCACCTGCTCAAGGAAATCTCCTCGAATGGAAGCCAGAACAATTGTAAAGGAAAAAGCAAGAAACAGACAGGCCAGCACAAGGAACCTCCACCTTCAAGTCCACGGAGGTTAACCCTGGAGCCTGCTGACTGGGAAGAAAGAGGAAGGCTGCTGTTATTACTGCTTTTGTTTTCACTGATGTCATCTCTCTCCCTTAACACTCGTTGACATTCAGGGTGGGCCAGGTGGCCCACATGGGGGCTTTTGAACTTTACCTCCTGTAATCCTCACGAATGGAGGAGGTGGTCTTTCCCACCTGTCACAGATGTGGGCAAGCCTGTCCAGGGTCACAGCTGAGGGTGGAGGTGGGGTGGCCAGGCTGCAGTTCCGCTCCGGGCAGTGGACAGAAGCCAGTGAGACGATCTGGCCGCTCTCGGGGCAGGAACCCCAGGAGGAAAGGTGCACAGGTCCCTTGGTCCCTTTCCAGCCTCACCCCATCTTCTTCCTTTTCCAGCCTTGGGCTCAGTCATGCCAACCCCCGCCCCGCCTACCGCCTGCCCCCTCCCCGTCAGCAACCTGGTCTCTGGCCCCACCAAGAGCTCAGGCATCCTTCCAAGCTCCTGGGCCTGTGTCCCCACCATGCCCTCTGTCTGGACCCCATCAGCCTTTGTGTGGGAAGTGACCCCTCTCTCTGTCTCAGTCAGCCTTTCTTCAGGGGTAAGAGGCTGGCTTGGCTCCCCTCTGGCTTCGTACACACCTCATGCTGTCTCACTGTCATGAAGCTGTTTCTGTGTGCACCCCACTCACAGGGCACTCTGAGAGCCTGAGGGCAGGGGCCCAATGTAGTCACTCCTCCCCATGTCGCCCAGGGTCCTGTCCCCAGGGCTTGGATGAGTGAAGTAGTGATGACAATTGGCTTGAATCAGCAGTTCTCCTGAGCCCCTGGGTGCCTTCCTATATGCCCCCATTAGAGAGAGGGGAAAACTGAGGCCTGGAGCAAGCAGAGGACTTGAACCACCTCCCGCTTAGCCAGGACCTTTCGCACCTGATTCTCCATTTATCTCATGTCTGCAGTGGGGTGGGGGCACCTCTACCTGACCCTTGGCTCTCCCCAGCCCTGGACCAGCTTCAGGAAATTTCTGAATAAGCAAATGTCGCAGTGGATGATGGGAAATCTGGGAGGGATGTTGCTCCTCCTGGGCAACCTTGGAGGAGAGGGGAGGCTCCCGTGATGCTGTGCCTGAACCCTCGCATTACCGACTCCTGGTAATGCGAATGTGGGTGATTTCTTTCATCTCATAAACTCCAGGCAGAAGAAGGAGAATTGGGGCCAGAGGAGATGGTCCAGCTAGGAAGGTTCAGGCAGCAAGGAGTCTGGAGGTTGGGTGGGGGAGGGGCTGCAGGGAGAATGATAGAAACAAATGTCCGAGGAGAGGAAACCAATTAAATGGTAAAATAGATAATATGAGATTCAAGGGGAAGGAGAAAACGGGGGAGATGTTGGAAATATGAGTAGACTGAGAGTGGCAATAAAACACAAGAGAGACCAAGGAAATGGAAAGGAAATGGGAAATGGCTTTACAAGTTAAAGCATCTGCCTGGAGTTATGAGCCTCTCTGAACTGGAGGGTGTCCTGTTGGCTTCAGCCTGTCTGGGCTCTCGGGGGGACTGGCTTCCGCCTACAGTCACTGGTCAGATCCTTTCAAGCTATATTTAACCTGGTTTTATTATTGAACTTTCAGGGGTTACCACTGATCACTGTCTCTGGAATACCAGCAAGTCTGTCAAAAGGTGCCTGTATTTCTTGTGGGGATGGTGACAGCCCTGGTCAACTCTGCGCAGATGTGGGGAGACGTCCCTCGGAGGCACCCCCCTTGCCCCTCCACCCCGCTGCAGACACCCTGCTGAGTGTAGGGGACCAGGGACACTGTCCTCTCCTCAGGGAGCCAGCCCTCCACTCGTCTTTCTTTCTGAGTCTGTATCTGAAGCTCTGATGGAGAGGAGGCTGCAGAGGCAGATGGATGAAGCACCTGCCCCTAAAAAACATGACCTCCATTAGAGACGTACTTCTTTGGTATAAAGCCAGATTCTCACACTTTAGGTAAGCCATCAAACCTCGTGACAAGAGTCTTAAAATATGGGTTGTGGGTGGACCCCAGCCAGCCCCAGAGATTCCCTTTTAGTGAATATCAGGTACTTTGCTCACCACTTCCCCAGCTAGGTAAGGCGTGAGACCACTTCCGAATATTTCCATCTTGAATGATTTACTGTGACTTCATTTGGTTCCCATGGGTTGGCCAAACAACTGCCTGATTTGAGGGAGGGAAAAGTGGCCAGGGGTCCAGAGGTGGCAGGGAGGTCACCTGTTCAGGTGGGGTGTGGCAGGGGATTCTCAGAATGACTGGGAGCATCTCAGGGCTGCTGGGCTCTGTGTGTGTAATGGGAAGAGGCCTGAAAAGAAAGAAAGGGTGGGATAGTACAGGCATGGTCACGGGTCTACTCAGCAGGCAACTCAGCTCTAAAGCTAAACTCTGTAGACTTGACCCATAGGAACAAGACTCCTAGGACTGGTCACTGGCTGTTCACAGGAGAGGCAGGTGCTGGGTGCACTGGTGGAGGTGGCCCTGGAATCAGGCAGGATGTAGTCTTTCCGATTGGCTTCTTTCACTTGGCAACATGCATTCGCATTCACGTTTCCCCCATATCTTTTTATCACCAAATTAGGGCTTCCCAGGTCGTTTGGTGGTAAAGAATCTGCCTGTCAGTGTGGCGACGTGAGTTTGACCCCTGGTTCAGGAAGATCCTCTGGAGGAAGAAATGGCAACCCCCTCCAGTATTCTTGTCTGGAAAATCCCACGGACAGAGGAGCCTGGTGGGCTACAGTCCATGGAGTCACAAAAGAGTCAGACACAACTGAGTGTGCAACACTCTATCGTATGGCTGAAGGACCTTCATGGACGTCACATGGAGCAGAGTTCCTGACCCGCAAAACTGTGAGGTACAATCTGAGGTGGATGATTTAACACACTGAGCCGTGGGTGACTTGTTACTCAGTAGTGGTTAGCTGACTGTTACACACCTGCTGTGGAGGCAGGGAGACTGCCTCCAGTGCTGGCTCACTTAGCTGCTCGTGGGTGAGACACACCCACACTTCCACGGCTCATGATGCACGTGAGCTCACAGGCTGTGCTGTGGGGGAGGGAGAAGGGGACAGCCCACAGAGGACAGCCAGTCCAAGACAGCCAAGTCAGCCCAGCCTCTCGGCCCCTCAGCCATAATCACAAGACTTGGACCCTGGATGTCCCACCGTGCCCCTAATGAGGGCTGTGTTCCTCGTGCAGCTGGAAGGAAGTGGCCGTCCCCAGGAGGCCTCAGCTCAGCATGCCAGCAGCCCTTTCACACCTGCCCTTCACATATGGAAGGCGTTATTCTGGTCACACTCCTGTTTGCAGGGTAAGCAAAACGAGAGTTGTGCATCTTAGCTCATGTCTTCTCCAACCACAGGAGGAGACAGGGAGGAGGTGGGGAAAGACCCGAAAAAAGAGCGAAACGGTGCACTTCAAGAGAACAAGTGCTGGTTACACGTCCCTCCTTGGGACTCTGCCCTGAGCAGCCTGGGACGAGGTCCTTTGGTTCCTGGGAGACAAGGGCTGGCTGTGGTGAGTGGGGCCTGAAGCAAGCACAGAGGGAACTGGGGACACTCGTTGCTGGTTGTTGCTCCGTGCACAGACATGTGCTCCAGAGAGGAAAATCTGTTGGGGAAAGTGGGGCATAGTCTTTATGTAGGAACCAAGCCAGGGATGTGTTTCCATCCTTCTGAAACGCCCTGCTTCCTCAACATCAGAGGCCAGACCCCATGACACTGACCCCAGCCCCTGGGGAGTGACCTCCGATTGAAGGAGCGACCTCTGGGAGGCTGGCAACCCAATAGTCCAGTTGCACAGTTGAGGAAGGAAACCTTCCAAGCGTGACTTTGTGGAGGTGGTTTGTCCCAATAGCTGCCTCTATAAGCTATAGTCAAAACTATGGTTTTTTCCAGTAGTCATGTACAGATGTGAGAGTTGGACCATAAAGAGGGCTAAGTGCCAAAGAACTGATGCTTCTGAACTGTGGTGCTGGAGAAGACTCTTGAGTCCCTTGGACAGTAAGGAGATCAAACCACTTGATCCTAAAGGAAATCAACCCTGAATTTTCATTGGAAGGACTGATGATAAAGCTGAAGCTCCAATACTTTGGCCACCTGATGCAAAGAGCCAACTTATTGGAAAAGACCCTGACGTTGGGAAAAATTGAGGACGGAAGTGGGCAACAGAGGATTAGATGGTTGGATGGCATTACTCAATGTACATGAGTTTGAGCAAACTCAGGGAGATAGTGAAGAACAGGGAATCCTGGTGCACTGCAGTCCATGGGGCTGCAAAGAGTCAGACGTGACTTAGGGACAGAACAACAACAAAAACCACATTAGCAGAAGTAAGGGTAAAAAAAAAAAAATCACATGATTATTATCTGTAGATTTGGAGAAAGTGGTTGACAAAATTCAAGATCCTTTTATGATAAAAATTCCCAGGAAACTAGGAGTAAAAAGAAACCCTCTCAACATAATAAAGGCCATATATAAAAAGCACACAGCTAACATCATACTCAAGGGTGAAAGACTGAAACTTTTCCTTCACAATCAGGAACAAGACAAAGATGCCCACTCTCATCACTTCCATTCAACACAGCGCTGGAAGTCCTGGCCGGAGCCACTGGGCAAGGAAAAGAAAGAAAAGCTATCCCAATGGGAGAGGAAGAAGTAAAGTTATCTCTGTTTGTACATAACATGATTTTACCTGTAGAAAACTGAAGACTTCACACACACATGAAGCATGTTAGAATGAATAATTCAGTAAACTTGCAGGGTTGAGAAAACCCAACATACAGAAATAAGTAGAGACCATCTTTAAATTAACTGTCTGCATCTTAGTTCTGTCTCAGGCTCTGCTTTCAGGGAATCCAGCTGAGACTAGAGGACACAAGACCTGGTCCACATGGATGTTCAGAGGGACCTCCTCCCTCGGGGCGTCTCTGCATCAGGAAAGACTGCCCTGTGTCTTCCACAACGACAACAATAGACTCTGCAAAACCATGTTGCTGGCTGCACTGAAACTCATTAAAAAGTGTGGCAGAGGCAAACAGAAAGTTTAAGCCACACTTATATATGTTAAAAGTCCAAATCCAGGTTTACTAACCACTCAGCTGACATTGTGGCTTCCCATGTGGCTCAGTGGTAAAGAATTCGCCTGCCAATGAAGAAGATGTAGGAGGTGCAGGTTCGATCCCTGGGTCAAGAAGGTGCCCTGGAGTAGGAAATGACAACCCACTCCAGCATTCTTGCCTGGGAAATCCCATGGACAGAGGAGCCTGGTGGGCTACAGTCTGTGGGGCGGCAAAGAGTCGGACATGCCATCTGACTCTGGGCCTCTTACATTCTAGGCTCATCTCAGTCAAGGAAATCTTCCATTCATCAGGAGACATGGGCCTCCAGCCCAGCTGGCATTTTTTTACTGTAATGAGAAACCCAAATATTTTCTGAGCTCTGGCTGATTCCCTGAGGTTAGAACAGAGTCAGGCGTGGAGCCTCCTGTGTCACGAGATTCGAGACAAACCTACCACATGTAGGGGCATGTTGTGGGCCTTCTGTGTAATTATGTGTGCTTATTTACATAGACTTTCCTGTTGTGTTCAAAACGCCATGGACTCCAGCTATGTAAAAAAGAGTAACATTAATAGTTCAACTTAAGTGTATTCACGCATAGTATTTGTACATGCTTCCTCTGTTGGGAGAATGGGGCCAGTGGCAGCCCGCTGGGCTGAGAGTTCAGTCATCTGCCCGTTTCTCTGAATCCAAGGTCAGGAGCTGGGAGAGGTGGAAATAAAATCTACAGGCTAGGATGGGCTTCCCCCGTGACTCAAATGGTAAAGAATCTGCCTGCAATGCAGAAAACCCAGATTTGATCCCATGCTTTGGAGAAAGAAATGGCAACCCATTCTAATATTCTTGCCTAGGGAATCCCATGGACAGAGGAACCTGGCAGGCTACAGTCCATGGGGTTGCAAAGAGTCAGAGACAATTGAGCAACCAACACTTTGACTTTTTTCAGAGGCTGTTGGAGTGTTGGGTTACCTCTAAAGCAAGAGAAAGTGGGTTGGGGATAAGAGAGGAATAGGTGATCACAGTTGCAAAGAAAAGACCTTGGAGAAAACCTGCTTCCCCTTTTCATTTTAAAATAGTGCATTTCTTCCATATACACTGATCCTTTTTCATCTGACTGCCTGAGAGGTTGGATTTACGAACAATAGCACTTGAAGGAATCCTAAAACTATAAGAATTTTGAATCAGACTCTCATGGTTGCAAGGAAATTAAAACAATAGCAAAGGGTTAGGGAAATTCTGATGCTTAGTGATTGGATTCTAAGCTGTATTACCAGAGTATTATTTTTTAATCAGAAGTGAGTGAATCCCAAGTCAAACATAATCCCAAGGCTTATGTTTAAGAAAAATATGTGTTGGCTCAGGTAACCCATAAACCAAGACATAAATGGCTTCAGGCATGGCTGGATCCAGGTGCTGGATAGTCTTTGCTTGACCACTGGGCTTTGTCCCCTTCTGTACTGTACATACAACTTCATTCTGAAAGAGGCTTTCTCCTTCTAGTAGCAAGATGTTTACTGTTTATGTTAGCAGCTCAATGTGTATGCCCTGCCTTTCCAGTAATACAGCAGCAAGAATCCTATGATGAACCACAATGGACCAAGCTGGTGATCTTAGCTCCCTGAACTAGTCATTGTGCCAGGGTGACTCAGTACTCTGATTGGCCAGGTCTGGGTCACATGGCCACATGGAGGCAGGGGTATCTGAATCTCACTGATGGGAAAATTACCTCCAGTGAACACTGAGAGTCTGTTACCAGGAGAAGAGGGGTAGATGCTGGAAATGGGGGACCCAGACACCCATAGAACAGTAGCTCTGAGCCCAAGTGCTCAGGCCTGGGCCTCAGTCCTTCCCTCACAACCCAAGGCAGCCCTTACCACATAGGTGTGTCCGCTGTGAGTATATATACGAGTATATCTATGGGGTAAATGTCAGGGTACAGGCTCTAGGGGTCAAAAGGTCCATATAAACTACCTAGAGGTCCATTTTGCTCTTTTTAGTAGCAGCCCTAAAAGAAAAAAAATAAATAAAAGACTTGCTTTAAGCAAGCAACTTGCATCTCTGGCCAGAACCAGTTTAAGTATTCAGACTGCGGCATTGAGGACCATCCTTGTGACAGTGACTCCAGGCCGCCCTGGGGCAGCGTGGAGGGTTGCACCCCCGCCTCCCGCCCCCCCCCCCAGCTCTGCAACTTCTGCTGCCCCATCCCCTCTGCCCAGGCAGCCCAGCAGCATGCACGCCCCTCCTACAGGGCAGAGAGCTTTCAGCTTAGATCACTGAGCAGCGACCAGCAGAGAGGGCGGTGTGGAGGTGTCTCTTCTAAATCAATAGGAAGATGACGTGTGAGACTTTTCACCTTCACAGGGTGCGGCTCCAACAGACCGGTGAGAGCAGTAACGCCAAGACTAAATGGAATTTCAGGGGTGACGGAGGTGGGGGCCTGGGGGTGGCATAAATTCACACGCATTACAGAAAATATCGCCTGGCTCTAAAGCACTTGGCACGGGGCCAGGAGACGAGCAGACTGGCTTCGTGTTTACCCAGCATGCTTCAGTAGACTTTCAATCTATTTACAGGTATGCATGACAAACTGCCTTGAATGTGTGAGTTATCGGTTCTGCTATAAATGAAATTAATAATACGAGGTGGAGGAGGTGTAGTAATAGCACATCGCTGAAGCCGGCTAAGCTTGGAGACCAGAGATTAGTTTTCAGGAGACAGAGATTTCTAACAACTGCCTTGTACCGCCAATTGACCCCAATGCCCTGGGGCTACCTGGCTAGGAAGAGGAGAGAGTGTCTCTGCAGGTGGTTAGTTTGAGTTGATGCTTCCAGGAGGGGAAGTTATCAGACAAAATTGCATCCCTCCATCCTGTCTTCTGGCCAAGGAGGCTGACATGAAACCACGAGGCTGCCCCTCATTTACAGATGGAAAAACTTAGGCACGGCGTCCATGGGCACAGCTCCCGCCTCTCAGAAGTGACAATGCGAGGGGCTGGTGATCCTGAGCTGTCATCTGAGAACAGCCACACAGCTGTGCTTCTAGTAGCCTTCAGGGGTCTGATGCTTGTCCACAGCTACATTTGAGCTTTGTGAGATTTGAGGAGCTCTCCAGCTTCATTCAGCGTCAATACCTTGTTACCCTTACAGTGCTGGGGGAGGCTCCTGCCCCACCACCAGGTGGATGGTCTGCCTGGGTCCTTGAGGGGACACGTTGTAAATAACCTTCCCACAGTTCAGGGCATGCATGCATGCTTGGTTGTATCTGTTTTGTGACCCCATGGACTGTAGTCCCTGCCAGGCTCTTCCGTCTGTGGGATTCTTCAGACTTGATTACTGGAGTGGGTTGCCATGCCCTCCGGGGAATCTTCCTGACCCATGGATCAAACCTGTGTCTCCTGTGTTGGCAGGTGGATTCTTTACTACTGAGGAGGCAGATGATGCTCAGAGATGGACAAGTCTCTCTCCGTGAGCTCGCGGCAGACAGGACACACATCCAGTGATCTTTGCTCACCAAACACTGAAGATCTGCAGAAAATTCTTACAGCAGGTAAAAATAGGGATTGGCGAAGGTGATGTTTGTTTTCCTGAAACATGCAAACTCAACAGGATTCTGTATTCTCTCTGGGCAATTTTTTCCTCATTCATCAAAATATGAGATCTGAATAGTTCACCCCAAACTCATATCCAATCATGTAAAATCTCCCCGAGATTGATGGGGGTGAAAAGTGAGTAACGAGTCTGCCAATCTCTGGGTTTCCCGTGGTTCTGGGCAAATACAAATTAGGACGAACAGAAAGTAGGAGGTAGAGCGCGGCCCAGCCCTAGTAACACTGCCTCTCCCCGCTCTGCTGGCATGCAGGAAGGCCTCCCATTTATTTGTCAGAGGCCAGAACACTTTATAATTATTGAAATAAAGCCGTGGTTTGAAAGTGATGTCAAGTTGCTGGCAGCGTAATGATGCTGCGGCAGACGTGCTGTCAAACAGCAGCTCTGAGGGTGCAGGCCTGGCGGGGCCTTTGTTTTGGTGCTTACTGGGTGCCCATCTCTGTCAGACCCTTCAGCAGGCGGCATTTAGTTGGGGAAGATGTACTCTTTATGAGCAGTCAGAGATCCTCAGACAGGATAGAGTTGGGCTGCACCCTCAGTTTCCCCTGTCTTTGGAATTCAGTGATCTACTCACTTGATGACAAAGTTGCTGAGGCCACTCAGAGTGAATTGACCTGGTGTGGGCTGCACTGACCTGAGCTGACCTGGATTTGGCCTGAGTTTGACCATTCACTCCCTCCAAGTCTCCCTTGAGGCTTCTTTAAAAATATATGCTTATCTGTTTGGCTGTGCCAGGTCTTAGTTGTGGGATCTAGTTTCCCTGATCAGGGATTGAACTCAGGCCGCCTGCATTGAGGGCATGGGGTCGTGGCCATGCAGCACCAGGGAGGTCCCTCCCTTGAGACTTCTTGGACCTGGTGTTTCTCCTGGGGCTCCACACCTTCTCTGAATGTACTCAGGAGAGCTTTTGGGTTGGGCATGGGAGATGCCAGGGGCTCCTCCCGGGCAGTTGGGATGAATATGAATCCGAGGGCCATGAGTCCAACACTGAGGGCTGGGACTGGGACCAGGTGAGGCCAGGGAGGTGCCCAGGGTGCAGGTGTGTGGCAGCCCTCACTCCCAGGCTCTGAAAGTGCAGGCAGCCCGGGGGACCTGCATGCCGGGGGGCAAATGCTGGGGGGCCTCCTGGCACCTGCCTCGGAAGTGATGAGTGATGAGTTTCTCACTGTCAGGAGAGTCGGGACGTGCACACACACACCCCACTGCTCACTACTGTGAATCTTGGTTCATGCTGCCCTGTGATGCAGTGAGAAAGGTGGCTGTTGGTGAGTCCGGACCTGAGCTCCAGCTCCTCACTCACCAGAGACCCTACTCAATCAGTGACAGCATCACAATCACTCAGCATCAGAGGGATAACTTCAGTCCAGACCTGGTCCATTCAGCCTGGATGTGACTCGTCCCAGCCCCTGGGGTTGCCACACAGGACCTTAATGAAAACATCCTCCCCAAGCCCTAGAGCCTCACCAGACTGGGCAGCAGGGTGTGCCGGGGGCTCTCAGCCACTAAGTGGCGATATGTGCAGTTCGACCGGGTCTGGAGGGGTTGCCCGGCCTGGCAGGGGGTTAGAAGTTTGGGCATCATCATCAGACCAGCAGAGATGGTCCCAGTCAGGCCAGACAGGAGGCGGCAGGAGGAAGTTCTCAAAGGAAATGAAGATGCATGAGATGCACAGAAGCGCAGGTTGCAGGGAAACTGAGCAGAGGAAGGAATTTACTTGCATAAAGCAGCGAAGGGCAAATAAAGTGCAGAGATGGTGAAGCCCCAGTACGAGGCCTTTGGTTTTTATCTCCAGGAAGTGAGAAGAAAACAGAATAGTTCACGTTTCACAAAGCTCAGGCGCATGGGAATGAAACATCTTTCCTTCTCGTGGAGGGAACAATACCGCTGCTTCCAGCATTGTCAGGAGACGGCAGAGGGCTGACCTCAGATTGGGGCTGAGGCTATTTTCTCACTCAGTTGCTCTGTATATTTTGTGTCTGTTCCATCAGCTGAGGCCCCGGGCACTGCATGGAGATCAGTGAGGCTGTGTCTGCACAGCATCCAGCCAGGGTGGAGCCCAGGACCTACAGTGAAGCTAGGGGTGCAGAGGCTGAGGCAGAAAGTTCTCCTCGGCTCCACTCACAGGGAATAACTGACCCACAAATCTATAACTGTTACAGAGAACTCTGCAATAAGCCTGCTGTCTCCACAATCAGCACTGAAGGCCTTCCTAGTATCATGAATTCTACATTGTGCATTTTGAGGCATATAGACCCTTCCTTTAAAAACTTTTTACGTTTTTTTTTTTTTTAAACTTCCTTTCTAAATTGTAGCTTAACTCACAGGAAGTACTCACTGGAGCAAGCACTTCTCATGCAATATCTCATTTAACCCTCCAGTCCTGCAGTGTAGACACGCCCACTGCCCCCACTTTGCAGGAGTGAATGTGGGCGGTCCAAACTACTGGGGCAGCCCGATGGCAGAGCTGTGTTAGTTTTCTTCTGGATGCTGGAGAAAATTACCACAAATGCTCCCCCGGTGGCTCAGATGGTAATCTGCCTGCAGTGCAGGAGACCTGGGTTCTATCCCTGGGTGGGAAAGATCCCCTGGAGGAGTAAATGGCAACTCGCTACAGTATTCTTGTCTGGAGAATTCCATGAACAGAGGAGCCTGGTGGGCTAACAGTCCATGGGGTCACAAAGAGTCGTACATAACTGAGCGACTAACATTTTTTTGAACAATGAGATGTGTTATCTCACAGTCTGGAGGTCAAAGTCTGATATCGTTCTCATGGGGCTAAGATCAAGGTGTCCACATAGCTGTGTCCTCCTGGAGACTCCAGGGGAGAGTCCACTTCCTGGCCTTTTCCAGCTCCTCAAGGCACCTGCATTCCTTGGTTCCTGGTCCCCTTCTCCAACCTCACACCCATCAGCAGTGGGTCAAGTCTTTCCACACCGTCTCTCTGTCACTCACTCTATCATGGCGTCTCTCTTTCTGCGACCACAGTGAAGGCTGGTGCTCTGCTCTCAAAGAACCATGACCTTGGGTTCACCATATAATTAGGATTATCTCCCAGCTCAAGGTTTGCAATTGTTTTAAAAAAATAATTTTATTTATTTTTGGCTGTGCTGGGTCTTCGTTTCTGTGCAGGGGCTACTCTCTAGCTGCTGTGCAAAAGCTTCTCTTGTTATGGCTTCTCTTGTTGCAGAGCATGGGCTCTAGAGCACAGGCTCCATAGTTCTGGTGCACAAGAGCAGTTGTTCCTCAGCATGTGCAATCTTGCAGGAACAGGGATGGAACCTGTATCTCCCGCATCAGTAGGCAAATTCTTCACTACTGAGCCACCAGGGAAGCCCCAAGGTTCACAGTCTTAATCACAGCTGCAAAGCCCCCTTTTGCCATGGAAGGCAAATTCATAAGTTTGGGGCCTTCAGATGTGGGCACGTTTGTGGGAACAGTACTCTGCTGCATGCAGGTACCCACAGCTACCCGGAGTTGTCTGCACAAGCCTTTCAGCCATCATTTCTGATGGCGACTTCACTTCTGGTTCACTTCTCCTAATCTGCCTCTCTACCCCTTCCCATTGGCTTTTGAGAGTTTTCCAGTTTCTAGCTGTAAAAATCATTGCCTCCATGTTAAATACTCCCCAAACAATGTTTTCCACATTCTGAACAGACACACACCCATTCAGAGCCCCTCACCATCCACCAGGGGACAGCTCACCTCTGCCAGAAATCAAAACCAAGAGCTGCAAGGTGAGAGGACTTCCCAGGGCCAGTTCTGAAAAAGACACCCCACCACTGATGTGCTCACTTGTCTGACCCACAAAATTGGTTCAGTACAGCTGGCCTGACTAGTGTGGTCATCTTATGCAGGAACTTTAGCCAGAATATTAACTCCCTTTTAAGGCAGTTTCTGCCTGATCTGATGTAATTTGCTCAGAATGTGTGTGAGATGGATTTTTAAAGTGAAATTGATGTGTGGACCCTGAGCGTGTTCTGAGCAGTGAGCAGCGAGATCCTACAGCTGGTGGACAGAGGGTCGATGGTGATCTGAACATGCACCCTCCTTCAGCTGAGTCCTGCTGTTTCCCTCGGTGGGTAGAGACTGTATGAAATGCTGACATGGAGAGAAGGGGCCACCACGGTGGGCCAGGGACAGCTTTGGTGAGACCGAGTTCAGGCAGCCTGGCCGGAGCTCAGGAGCAGGTCTGTGTTGCCCCAAGTGTGAAGCAGATGCAGATTCCTGGGCCTCTCCCCAGGAAGTGTGGCTTCCGGCCGACGTGAAGCCCAGGGGATTCTTACATACAGGGAAACTACATAGCCTTCAGCTTTACCTTTTTAAAAAAGCTTACTTTATTGAAGTATGGTTAATTTACAAGTTTGTATTAATTTCTGTACATACAGCAAAGTGACTCAATTATGCTCATACATTCTTTTTCATATTCTTTTCCTTTATGGTTTATCACAGGATATTGATTATATTTCCCTGTGCTGTACAGTAGGACCTTGTTGTTTATCTGTTCTATATATACTAGCTTGCATCTGCTAAACCCAAACTCCCACTCCGTCCCTCCCCCAACTCTCCATGCCCCTGGCAACCACAAGTCTGTTCTATGCGTCTGTGAGTCTGTTTCTGTTCCATAGATATGCTCATTTGTAGTATGTGTTAGATTCCATGGGGTGAGGTTAGATGGTATTTGTTTTTCTCTGACTTACTTCACTCAGTATGACAATCCCTAGGTCCATGCATGTTGCTGCAAATGATAGTATTTTATCCTTTTTTATAGCCTTCGGCTCCACCCCTTTTAGTTGTATTTATTCTTGATCACTCTTCTGCAACCTGAGGATGCTGAATTCCACCTGTGGCTGCCTGGTGCCAATTTTCGCCACGAGCACACTAAGTTCTGGAGGCATAAAGGTGAAAAGTTTCAGGAAAGATCAATCCTGCCGAGAGAGACATGCAAAGAAAATGCCCAGAGTGGTGTTCTGTGGGTCCCCTTTCATTCTTGCTCACACACACAGAAGGACATGCACACAGTATGAGTCCTTTTTCTTTGCACAGAGACACAGACACACAGAGAGACACAAACGCAGATACAAGAATGGACACATGCACACACACACACAGACACACATGCAGATACACAAACACTTACCCTCATTCATAAATTGTTTTGCTTTAACAGCTTAAACTCCTGCAGAAAAAAACAAAGAATAAATTAATCCCTTGTAGTAACAGAATGGACTTGGCACACAAACTGCTCTCATATATTTTCCCACCTCATGTTAGATGAAGGATGTATCGTAATCAAAATGGACACAGCAGTGCTCACCTGCTAACACCCTGCGAGTCCCTTAATGTAATTAACCTGCCAGGCAGCCCGTGAGGTGGGAAGCACCTCAGTCTCTTCCATGAGACACATGAGCCTGGGGGACTGGTGTGGCCACAGTCAAACAGTAGGTGTGTGATTGAATAGCACTCACCCAGGTTATACCAGACTTATCCCTCCTGGCCCCCTACAAGCTCATTGCTGGGCAGGGCACACATGCATCCTCCACAAGCTGCACTGACCTCAGCTATGCCCCACACAGGGAGCTGCAACTTCTAAAGTTAGGCAGGGTCATCCACCAACCCCAAGGGACACAGGAGCCCAGGTCAGGCAGAGCCATTGTCCTGCCCGCCACCCGGGAAAATGAACCAATGCTCTAAGATGCATCCTGCTCCTCCCCGCACCCAGGGAGCCACCTTCTTGGGCTCCTGGTGTCTTGGGAAGGGCTTGGCCCACCCCAGACACTCTACAAACGACAATCAAGTAAGCCAGATCTGGAATGTCATAGAGGGGTTGTTCCACTTGATGCCACTACACTGTCTTTAAAATGATCAAAATAGTAAATTTCAAACATATGATGGGGAGAAGGGCTTTGTGGTTACTAAAAATATCTTGGAAAAAATGTGGAATAGCCTCTTCTTGCATTCAAAGACGTTGTATAATTGTTTTTAACCTACAGACTAATACGCGTGATTTTTGCCCCGTAATACGGACCTACTGATGACAGAGATGATAGCTGCAGGAGTCACTTGGGGGCCCAGCATCCGCTCCCCTCCTGGCCTTACTCCAGCTTCCTTCTGGGGGATTACGCTTACCCTCGTCACGTGGGGCCCTGGCAGGAGCAGAGCCGGTGCCCACCTCCCACCCAGGAGGCCAGAGGGACAGGGCAACTGCCTCCTCCCTCCACCCTGGGCCGTCGAAGGGCTTGGCCACATCTGAGTCTATCCACCCGCTCTCTGAGAATTCTGGCCTTTAAGCCTGTGGCTTGAGGGTGGCAGGGATGGTGGGCCCTGCCTGTGGGACCCTCCTCACGACTTTCAGGAGCTTCTTAAGTCTGCTTCTCTAGGTGCCTTCCTGCTGGGAATGTTCCAGACCCCTCAGTCCCTGGCGTCCAACCCGACTGCATCTTTTTTTAAATGAGTTGTTATTTATTCATTAGGCTTCATCGGGTCTTAGTTGCAGCACCTGGGATCTTTGTTAGCTCTAGCTGTGGCCTGTGGGCTTAGTTGCTCCATGGCATGTGGGATCTTAGTTTTCCAGACCAGGACCTGAACCTGCATTCCCTGCATTGTAAGGCATATTCTTAGCCACTGGACCACCAGTGATTTTACTGCACCTTAAAATTCCCTGGTGATGTTTTTAAAAAGTACTAATTCCCGCAACCCCACCTCCACAGAAAGTATTATTTGCTAACTGACTCTTGTGATCTGGGTATTGGCATTTAAAAATCATCTCAGATGATCTAATATGTAGCCAGAGTAGAAACAACTGCTCCCAAAATAAATCCCTTCTCTTCCCCTTAAGGTGGTTGGAATCAATCTCTTGACTTGGAAGAACCCTGTGGGTTATAGCAGTGTGCCCAGGAACACGCATTGAGAATTGGTATTTACCTACATGTAGGAGGCTGGCTGTCTCTTCATTTTCCCTTAGGAGTGATGAGTGTTGACTTCTTGCTGGAATTCACAGGATGCTATCTCCCTTCCCTGTGCAGCTGCTCCAGATGATGTTCTCAGTGCCTGGGAGAGCATGTGGCCAGCTCGCGGTGTTTACCCGCTGCCCTTTCTCTGGCTTATGAGCAGCCTCAGCCTTAGCTGAGCAAATATTTAAGAGCTTCACACCCCGCTGGCACAGGCTTGGCTCCGAGAGATCACTTTTCAGTAGGATTGCCGATCCCCTGCGATCAATAACTTCATAGCAAGTATGAGGACTAGGATGTGAGTGTTCAAGGAGCAAAGACAACATCCTCCAGTTGAGTTTGATGGGGCATGGGGCAAGTGCAACTAATTCTGGCCATCCTGGAGCCAGGCCAGAGCCTCTCAGGCTGTCACTTTCCTGGGAAGCCCAATCAGACAGCATCCTAAATAACACGTGCCAAATGTAGGGTTCTTACTAGGAGGATCAAAATGCCGACACTGGCAAGTAAATCTATAAACCTCGTTTTCCTCGTTTAAAAATGTCATTCACTCTGGATTATGGTCTGGGTGCTCTGACGCATCAGGAGATGTCTGTGACTGCTAAAGTGAAGTTGAAAAATGTGAATCTTCATCGTGCCATAGTGACTGTGGCTACGAGGCTCGTCATGGGATTCGAGGACGAGAGAAAATCACCTCCCCCAGGAAGAGGAACCCGGGGAGCTGCACCTGGGACCCTCCCTTCTCAACAGACATCTGTCTGCGTGTGGATTTGTTAACTCCAAAAAGTTCAATGGTCTTTCTTATTATGAGCAACATTTTAGTTGATGATTGTCATTAGCCCTTGTAGTAATTCCACATGTGCAACAAAAAGGCACCGCACATGGGCCACCCTGGGGTATGCATTTCAGTTGAGGTACAATGTGTAATGCAAATTGACAGGTACAGTAGCCGAAGAAATAGATACAGAGCATACAGACTAAAGATTTTTTTTTTTTAATGACAGGGTGATGGATAGGCAAGCACATGTTTTCATGGAAGGATTATACATCTAGGTCCTGGAGACTGGAAGGAGCCTGACATAAGGCTGACCACCCCAAGATCAATAGCCAGTGGTCAACTCCAAGGCCAATGTCATGGACATACTTTAGGTTCACATATGTTTGTTCAATTCTGTGCTGTCCAGTACAAGAGTCAGAGATGGTTACTTAAGTTTAAATTAACTGAAATGAACCTAACTTTTATCTTCCTTGGTCTCACTGCACCAGCTGCTTGTCACCAGAGACCACGATATCGGATGGATCATGAATAGGACGTCCCAGCATGGCCAGGTTCTATTGGACAGAAAAGGTAAGCACTCCCGATCATGCTTTTTTATTGTCTCTTTGAATCTCTGCACTTTTATCTTCCATGACTGTAATAAAATGGGCAATAGCCAATGATGCTTTTATGTGTGCAGAAATTCTGGCCAAAGACCCCCTGCCTACCCCGTGAGCTAACCGTTATTGGCCAGTGGGCAGTTGGTGAATCGTACTTCTGTCTGCATGTTAAAGGCTGCTTTACTAGCCGAGCACCCCCATCAGCATTCTGTCATATTAACCTGTACAGCTGTGAGCCTGGTGGGGTGATAAAGTGCTCTCATACTTATGCTTCTGTCCCAGAGAATTTGAGGTAAATTCAAGGTCCCTTTGTAAGGTCCCTAAACAGGGACAAGGCAAGAAGTAGACCAACACTGGAGTATATGTTTCCCACACAGAACACTGACCTTGCGGTCTCCTCTCTCTGAGAGGAGCTGGTTGGAGATCACTGGTACCATGGACATCACAGGGCAGCGGGCAGGTTGGTTTCGGGAGCCGAAATGCAAGAGGTTCAAGCCATGCTCTTGAGATTCGTACTGTGAAGACCCGTGAAATTTGGTTGAATCAGCTAAATATCTATTTCCTCAGCTCTGAAGTCAAGCATGTCCTCCCTTATAATCAAGTCTGGGTGAGGAGAGGTTGCAGGTGGAGAGAGTGCCTGGGGAGGGCTCAGCCCCTGGGGAATTGGTCTCTCCTCGTGTCCTGTGCTCTGACGGACACAGGCCATTTGTCTGTCAGCCTGTCTGGCTCTCCTGAAACTCTTTCTCTTTTGATGTTGAAATGTCTATGGTGAGGCAGCCGGGTCTCAGCAGCCACTGAGGGGGCTGGCTCGTGGGCGGGGGCATCTCCGTGGTGGTGTGTTATCTGTCCAATCGCTTCTGGGAAGTGCAGGAAGTTGTTCCAGGTAGTGGATGCATTTGATCTCTCCTGCTGCTCTAGCGCGTTCCCGCACTTGGGTGCGTGCGTGCTCAGCCATGCCCGAGTCTTTTCGACCCTATGGGCTGTAGCCTGCCAGGCCCCTCTGTCCATGGGATTCTCCAGGCAAGAATGCTGGGGTGGGATGCCATGCCCACCTTCAAGGGATCTTCCTGACCCAGGGGTTGAACCTGCATCTCCAGCAGTTCTTGCTTTGGCAAGCTGATTCTTTACCACTGAGCACCTGGGAAGCCCATACTTAAAAAGCCCACTTATCGTGTGTAGTTCTACAGGTTAGAAGCCTGATCTGGGTCTTGCGAGTCTAAAACCTGGATGTGGAGAGGGCTGCCTTTCTCTCTGAAGGCTCTTGGTGAAGATTGATTTTCTTGCCTTTCCCAGTTTCCAGAAGCCACCTGCATTCCTTGGCATGGGGCCCCTTCCTCCATCTTCAAAGCTGTCAGTGTGAGCCCTCCCACTGTGGGGCCCAGGCCCTGCTTCTGTTGTTGGCATGGCATGTCTCTTTCTCCATGTCTCTTTTCTCCTCCGGCCCCATCTCCCTCTCCACCTCTCTTTCTCTGGCCCCATCTCCCTCTCCCACTGCTAAGGGCTGTGGTGATTACACTGAGGCCACTCAGATAACCCAAGACCCTCCCCTTCTCTTAAGGTCCCCGGGTTAGCAATCTTAACTCCATTTGTACCCTTAGTTTTTCTCTGCCCTGCACCCTAGCATATTCATGGGATTGGGAGATTAGAATGTGGACATCTTGGAGGGGGTGACATTATTCTGATAATGTCTTTGGGAGGGTGACATTATTCCAAGGGGGCAGTAAAAGACAAGCAAAAATCTCTATGGCACTTTACAGTGTCACAGCTTTAATTGGAAAATGGACCATCCTGACATAAAAAGGTTGAGATATATCCCATTGTGTTTTTCCAGTTTCTTACTAATAGAGAGGAAGGTTGACAAATGAACCAACTGAGTCATGTTTCTTTTCTTCTCCAGAAACACATCATGATAATGCCTCCTCCAGATGCTGGTCCTTTTGCCAGTCACGAAGAAGCAAGACCAAAGTGGGTGGTTAGGGTTTTCTCCTTTTTCTGAGCTAATGATCAAGGAAGGTTATGGATTCCCTCTCTTTCCTAAGGGATGTTCCAGATCTGCCCACTCTCCCTTTTGTACATTGATAGCATTATACATGTGGTACCTTTATTAATTAATTCCTTAGCCTGGAACCTTCTGTAACAATTACATCATGGCTGATGACAAATCGCCTTTATTTAATGATACTAGTTTTCCAGTATGATAGTTAAGGAGATTATTTAATGAGGCTGAAGTCAATGTTACTTAACATTGCATTACTTAACATAACATTACAGCATTATTTAATAAAACAAATTTTAAAATGATGCTGGGGAATTAGGTGCATAACTCTCATTATTGTAAATGGTTGCTGCATACCTAATTCCCTGTTCTTGCCTCCAGCCCCTCCTCCTATGGAAATGAGCTCACCAGCATCTGCACAGAACATACTGGGCCCAGGAATAAATAAATAACCGTGGCGATGTTTCTTTGTATATGCAGAAGTAGCCCTGACCCGGGGAGAGGCAGTGCCTCAACATAGATTCAGTTTGACAATCAGCGGCGTTTAAGGGTCATTACCAAGGAAATGAGGTAAACATCTAATTAGTTTTTATTGACTTTCACACTCGGAATGTAAATCTTGGGAATAGGTAGGACGCATCGCTTTCTGGGGTCTCAGTCTGGCGACGATGTGTTTTAACAAGATGGTTTACTCCTAGGCTGGGAGCTATGTGCCCTCAGTCACTTCAGTTGTGTCCGACTCTTTGTGACCCTGTGGACTGTAGCCCACCAGGCTCCTCTGTCCATGGGATTCTCCAGGCAGGAATACTGGAGTGGCTTGCCGTGCCCCCCTCCAGGGGATCTTCCTGACCCAGGGACTGAACCTGCATCTTCTGTAGTTCCTGCCTTGCAGGTGGATTCTTTACCATTGAGCCATCAGGGAGGCCCTATGATCATTATGTAAGCTCAATACACTTCTCTCTTTTCCACACTGAGGCTTTGTCTTCTTTCTTATCCCAGTGTTCAGGAAGGTAGTGGTCTCTGCAGCTGGACACCATGTGGGTGCTGCTCGGAGTGGCTCTGGGCATCCCCAGGGCATCCCCAAGGAGATGGAATGGAGACCTTGGCTTCCCCACAAAACAGGCCCAGAGGATGCATCACTCCCCAGATGGAAAGGTCAGAGTGCGTGGATGAAATGTGTTCTCTTTGTGAAGGATGAAGGGAGGGAGGAGAGTTTGTTTTCCAAATCCCAATTCCCAAATTCAGGAGGTATTTTTGAGCAATGTAAAGAAAATTGTCTCAGACTAAATAAAGGAAGCGTGATTTCATGCATTTGGAATCAGGCATGTGGAAGTCATTTCTTAAAGGCCCCACATACACGGTACACATTGTGCATAAAGAATTTCAATTCAGCAGTGTGTTTACAAATATCTGCAGAGAGCTTCGTGTATGTATCCTGTTGTGGATGGTCCTGGGTATGCAGAACTTCATTGGCCAGTCTGGGAGAACTGTAAGTTACAGGTAAGTAAGTAAGAGATCAAAGGTCAGAGATAGGAACAAAGTGCTGGATTCTTTACCACTGAGCCACCTGGGAAGCCCAATTCTCAGGGCAGTTCAGTTCAGTTCAGTCACTCAGTTGTGTCTGATTCCTTGTGACCCCATGAATCGCAGCACGCCAGGCCTCCCTGTCCATCACCAACTCCTGGAGTTCACTCAGACTCACGTCCATCGAGTCCGTGATGCTATCCAGCCATCTCATCCTCTGTCTCATCCTTCTCCTCCTGCCCCCAATCCCTCCCAGCATCAGAGTCTTTTCCAATAAGTCAACTCTTCGCATGAGGTGGCCAAAGTACTGGAGTTTCAGCTTCAGCATCATTCCTTCCAAAGAAATCCCAGGGGTGATCTTCAGAATGGACTGGTTGGATCTCCTTGCAGTCCAAGGGATTCTCAAGAGTCTTCTCCAACACCGCAGCTCAAAAGCATCAATTATTCGGCACTCAGCTTTCTTCACATTCTAACTCTCACATCCATACATGACCACTGGAAAAACCGTAGCCTTGACTAGACGGACCTTTGTTGACAAAGTAATGTCTCTACTTTTGAATATACTTTCTAGGTTGGTCATAACTTTCCTTCCAAGGAGTAAGCATCTTTTAATTTTATGGCTGCAGTCACCATCTGCATTGATTTGGGAGCCCCCCCCCCCCAATAAAGTCTGACACTGTTTCCACTGTTTCCACTCTTTCCCCATCTAGATGGGACCAGATGTCATGATCTTAGTTTTCTGAACGTTGAGCTTAAGCCAACTTTTTCGCTCTCCACTTTCACTTTCATCAAGAGGCTTTTTAGTTCCTCTTCACTTTCTGCCATAAGGGTGGTGTCAACTGCATATCTGAGGTTGTTGATATTTCTCCCAGCAATCTCGATTCCGGCTTGTGCTTCTTCCAGCCTGGCGTTTCTCATGATGTACTCTGCATAGAAGTTAAATAAGCTGAGTGACAATATACAGCCTTGACGTAATCCTTTTCCTAGTCTGTTGTTCCATGTCCAGTTCTAACTGTTGCTTCCTGACCTGCATACAAATTTCTCAAGAGGCAGATCAGGTGGTCTGGTATTCCCATCTCTTTCAGAATTTTCCACAGTGTATTGTGACCCACACAGTCAAAGACTTTGGCATAGTCAATAAAGCAGAAATAGATGTTTCTCTGGAACTCTCTTGCTTTTTTGGTGATCCAGCAGATGTTGGCAATTTGATCTCTGGTTCCTCTGACTTTCCTGGCTTGGAGAATTTTGAGCATTACTTTACTAGTGTGTGAGATGAGTGCAATTGTGCGGTAGTTTGAGCATTCTTTTGCATTGCCTTTCTTTGGGATTGGAATGAAAACTGACCTTTTCCAATCCTGTGGCCACTGCTGAGTTTTCCAAATTTGTTGGCATATTGAGTGCAGCACTTTCAGAGCATCATCTTTCAGGATTTGAAATAGCTCAACTGGAATTCCATCACCTCCACTAGCTTTGTTCGTAGTGATGCTTTCTGAGGCCCACTTAACTTTACATTCCAGGATGTCTGGCTCTAGGTGAGTGATCACACCATCATGATTATCTGGGTTGTGAAGATCTTTTTTGTACAGTTCTTCTGTGTATTCTTGCCACCTCTTCTTAATATCTTCTGCTTCAATTAGGTTCATACCATTTCTGTCCTTTATCGAGCTCATCTTTGCATGAAATAGTCCCTTGGTATCTCTAATTTTTTTGAAGAGATCTCTAGTCTTTCCCATTCTGTTGTTTTCTTCTGTTTCTTTGCATTGATCACTGAAGAAGGCTTTCTGATCTCTTCTTGCTCTTCTTTGGAACTCTGCGTTCAGAGTTCCAAAGCAGAGAACTCTGCTTATATCTTTCCTTTCTCCTTTGCTTTTTGCTTCTCTTCTTTTCACAGCTATTTGTAAGGCCTCCCCAGACAGCCATTTTGCTTTTTGCTGACAGAATGTGGTCCACTGGAGAAGGGAATGGCAAACCACTTCAGTATTCTTGCCTTGAGAACCCCATGATCAGTATGAAAAGGCAAAATGATAGGATACTGAAAGAGGAACTCCCCAGGTCAGTAGGTGCCCAATATGCTGCTGGAGATCAGTGGAGAAATAACTCCAGAAACAATGAAGGGATGGAGCCAAAGCAAAAACAATACCCAGCTGTGGATGTGACTGGTGATAGAAGCAAGGTCCGATGCTGTAAAGAGCAATATTGCATAGGAACCTGGAATGTCAGGTCCATGAATCAAGGCAAATTGGAAGTGGTCAAACAAGAGATGGCAAGAGTGAACGTCGACATTCTAGGAATCAGAAAACTAAAATGGACTGGAATGGGTGAATTTAACTCAGATGACCATTATATCTACTTCTGCGGGCAGGAATCCCTCAGAAGAAATGGAGTAGCCATTATGGTCAACAAAAGAGTCTGAAATGCAGTACTTGGATGCAATCTCAAAAACGACAGAATGATCTCTGTTCATCTCCAAGGCAAACCATTCAATATCACAGTAATCCAAGTCTATGCCCCAACCAGTAACGCTGAAGAAGCTGAAGATGAATGGTTTTGTGAATACCTACAAGACCTTTTAGAACTAACACCCAAAAAAGATGTCCTTTTTGTTATGGGGGACTGGAATGCAAAAGTAGGAAGTCAAGAAACACCTGGAGTAACAGGCAAATTTGGCCTTGGAATGCAGAATGAAGCAGGGCAAAGACTAATAGAGTTTTGCCAAGAAAATGCCCTGGTCATAGCAAACACCCTCTTCCAACAAGAGAAGACTCTACACATGGACATCACCAGATGGTCAACACCAAAATCAGATTGATTATATTCTTTGCAGCCAAAGATGGAGAAGCTCTATACAGTCAACAAAAACAAGACCAGGAGCTGACTGTGGCTCAGATCATGAACTCCTTATTACCAAATTCAGACTTAAATTGAAGAAAGTAGGGAAAACCACTAGACCATTGAGGTATGACCTAATTCAAATCCCTTATGATTATACAGTGGAAGTGAGGAATAGATTTAAGGGCCTAGATCTGATAGATAGAGTGCCTGATGAACTATGGACTGAGGTTCGTGACATTGTACAGGAGACAGGGATCAAGACCATCCCCATGGAAAAGAAATGCAAAAAAAAAAAAAAATTCTCAGGGCAGTGTTGTCTAATTCCCAAGATGATGTGTGGCTCCACTATACCACATGGTGTAGGCTGGGATTAGGGTAGCTGCTCATAAGAGAAATAATCTCCGCCCCAAAGCAATGGCTTATGAAAGATCAAAGTTGATATCTTGCAGGCAGAAACTTGGAGGAAGGCATCCAGGATATGACAGAAAACAGTTTCATGGTGTCATCCTGTGTTCTGGGGTTTTATCTTCCTGCCCATCAGCTCAGCACATGGAGTTCATCTTCCAGACCAGTTGTTGGGCAGAGATGACTGCTGGAGTGGCAGCCTTCTGAGCTGTGGGCTGGAAGAAAGTAGAGAGGGAAGAAGGGGTGTCCTTCATTAAACCCCACATCATAGTCTTGCTTGTGTCTCATTAGAGAGAACATGGCCAGGTGTTTAGGTGTCTATGTGTGCTGATCAACATCAGGGTTTTTTCCTAGAAAGGAACAGGGTATGGCTGAGGAATGCATACCACACATGTCATCTCATTTATCCTGGAGGAGGTAATTCTGACATAGAAGTCAGACAAGTCACAAAGATTGCAGAATGAGAGACAATTATTCCGGTGAGAGTCGATATTTACATAGTACTGAGGTTAGAGAGAAAAATGTAATGCATAAGATGTTTCTGGGGTAGACCTGGCAGAATCTGGTTACTAAATAGAGAGATTGGGTCACAGAGAAAGAAGGTGACATACTTAAGACTGGAAGATGGGGAGGGTCATGATGCCTTTAATTGAAAGTGAAGTGAGTGAGCTGGAAATGTCTGCAGGGCATTGGGGTGGCAGTTGAGGATTCAGTTGTAAATAGTGGACAGGCTAGAATGGGAGATGGCGGCTTGGGAATTGGCAGCATATGAATTATTATCGAACCCTGGGAATGGGGGAAGTCATCCAAGGAGAGACCAGAAGAACATTGTGTTGGTGTCATGGAAAGGACCAACACCAGAGAGATGCATACAAGACAAGTCCACAGAACAGGCCCAGAGGTGGCAGGGGCTGGGGAAGTGAGTGGTAAAAGTCAATGGTGGGGGCCGGGGGGTGGGGGGGTGATGGGTGGAGAGTGTCAAAAACTAAGGGCAAGGTGCAGGCTTCTAAATAGTCTTCCCATCAAAAGGACCCAGGGCCAGTGAGACCTGATGAATACGGGTCTGGGGATAGAAAGAATATGATGAAATGGGAACATCTTCTTGGGCTCAAATGGAGCAAGTGCTCAAAAATTGTTAGAGACAGAAAACAGAAAAGCACGCCATGGCCAGTCTGGGGAATGGGTTATAACATATCAAGTAAGAAGAAAACTGAAAGACTCCATGGGTCCATATGCACGCAAACGAGTGAACGAACGAACATTTTAGAAGCTGGGGCATGTGGGAACGCTTTCTTTACAGAAAAATATTAGTGACTAAACGCAGAGGAATCAAAGAAATAGGAAACCACCACTTTACAGCCACCATAATAACTACTGATTTGGGTAAGAATCATCAATGGATGCTAAAATCACTGGATGAAAGATCATTGGTGAAGAGGGTATCCACATGCTCAAAGTCTTGTGTCATAAATCACTTATTCATTACAATGGGAAAAGGATAAATGGATAGGAGAGAAATTGGGGGACACTGTCTTAGCCAAATGCTCAAACTTAACACGGTGAATCACAAGAAACAGTAATTGCCCATATGCCCAGTGAAGGAAACATTTCCTACGAGAGGTTCTGGCCAAAAATGATGATCTTGAATCAAATCACAAAGAAATAATCAAATAAATACATTTGAGGGATATTCTGAAAAATAACTATCCTGGATTTATCAAAAGATCAACGCCTTGAGAGACAAAAATAAAAATAAAGCCAAGGGAACTGTTTCAGATTAAAAAGGGATTAAGGGAATTTTGCAGCTAAAGACAATTTGTGATCTTCAATTGATCCTGGATTAAAGTATAAAACATCTATAAAAGGTGTTATTGGGACAACGAGAGAAATTTGAATATGGACAGCATTTTAGATAATTGGATGATATTAACATTGCATTTCCTGTGTGTGATAACAAAGTTGTAGTTATGTGGTTGTTTTTTAAAAATGCATGTTGATATATTTAGTAGTAATGTCCTGATAGCTGTATCCAATGGTTCAATAAAACAATATACACTGTAAGAACACAGATCAATGTCTCTGTGTGTGAATTCTTCTCCTTGTACTATTTTTGCAACTGTTTATTTTTCAATCTAAAAATTTGGGACAAAAGAAGAGATAAATGTGCACACTGTGAGATATTGCAGGTATGTGTGTGAATCTGTGTGTCTACAAACACAACACTCTGGTGGATACAGGCATTCCGATATTCTGAACCAGTCCTTCAGAAATGAGAGCATGCACTCATAAAAACTTGTAAGGACTCTTTTTGGGTCAAAAACAAACAAAACAATCCAGAAACAAACTGGCTATCCATCCATCAAAGATTAAAAAGTGGAACATTTATAATATGGAATTTAATGCAGCTATTACAAAGACTGCCTTCTGGCAGAATGGTGGGCTAGATATGACAAATCCCACAGAAACCAACCAAAAGTACTGGATTAGAGAGAGGAAAAAAAAAAAAAGCAACCCTTTAAAATGCATGATGTGCCGTCAAGAAAGTAAATTATACTTGGAGGCCAGGGACTGATTATTACTGGAAACCCAGAGAGGAGATAAGAGCAGGGAGCTGGTTCTACCTGGAGGGCATCTGACAACCAAGCACATTTGAGCTTCACTTAGAGCCTCAGGGAAGGAAGAGAGAGCAAAGCTCGGGCTCTGTCCAAGGTGCTGAGTCAACCAAGGGTTCCTTCTATGTGAACCTGGGCCCCCCACGGCCTGCACCCAATATAAGGGGCGGTGGAAACAAATCCTTGGGGGCTGCAAGGCCTCTGTCCTCTCAAAACTCAAGGTAGATTTGAGAAAGAGAAAATCTATCCTAAAATTGCTAACTTGAGAATTCAGCTTTGCAGGCTGAATTTACATTAATATCTAATCTGTAAAACCTCAAATGGAGAGTGTACTTTAATGTAGTCCTGGTTGATAATGTTCTCAAAAATCTGCAGAAGCAAAAGGAAGTCATATCACCTTCAACACTGAGCTCAAGGAACTGCCATCAATAAAGCCCTAAATAAATATGAACTCATTAAAAAATTGTACTTTGGCAGGGACACCAGGCTCCATGAACAAGGACCAACAAAACAACAGACAGTGTAATAACTATGTAAATTTTAGATATTAACATTACCAGGTATAGCATATCCAGTGAGTTCATTTAGTTAGTTTATGGAAATAAATGAAAGGATTGCAAATATGGGGAAAGTGAGAGAATATAAAATGGCCAGACACATTTAGAAAAGAACCAGTTACAAATGTGAAAAAGGAGAAAGGATCAAAGTGAAAACTCAGCAGATGGGTTTAACAGTGGATTACACAAAGATAAAAAGATAATTAGTTTATTGAAATATATATCTGAAAACACTATCCAAAACATCTAGCCCAGCTAGACAGAGATGGAAAAATATGAGAGGAAAACTGACATGAAACATGAATGGCCAAAGCTAATACATATGTACTCAGAGTTCCAAATCAAAGGAAAGAAGTAAAATTGTGGGGACAATAATTGTCTGTACAATGGCTAGAATTTTCCAGAACTGATGAAAGACACCAACTCACAGATTCAGTAAGTGCAATTAGTTATCATCAGGATAAACACATTTTAAAAGCCCCCCACAATTCTAAGCACATTTAAGGGAAACTGTTGAAAACTAAAGATGAGGTCAAATCAGTCAATCCTAAAGGACATCTATTCTAAATATTTATTGGAAGGACTGACTGATGCTGAAGCTGAAGCTCCATTAGTTCAGCCACCTGGTGTGAAGAACTGACCTATTAGAAGAAACCCTGATGCTGGGAAAGATTGAAGGCAGGAGGAAAAGGGGATGACAGAGGATGAGATGGTTGGATGGCATCACTGACTTGATGGACATGAGTTTGAGCAAGCTCTGGGAGTTGGTGGTGGACAGGAAAGCCTGGCGTGCTGCAGTCCATGGGGTCGCAGAGTCGGACACAACTGAGTGACTGAACTGAACTGAGCTGAAAGACAAGATGCAATCTTTAAGCAACCAGAGAGAAAAGACAGATTGCTCATAGATTTATGACAATTAATAGGCAATTGATTGGCTTGTCAATCGTGACTGTATAAATTCTTCTTGACAATTTCCTACAATATACGAAAAGAATTGTCTTTTGCATGTATTCCTTTAATCCACATTGAATTGGTTTTGCATAAGATATGAGTTAAAGGTGTAATTTTTTTCTGCAGGAGAAGCCAATTGTTTGTCACCATTTATTGAAAGCTCCATCACTTGTCTATCTCCACTCTGGATTCCTACCTACCAAGTTTTTCCTGAAACATCCTTTTAAATTTTGCTTCCTGATCTTTCTGCTTTAAATATATGTCCCTTGCACCCAGAAAGAGTGCATCATCAAGACTCACCTCAAATATGTTTCTTTTATGATTTCCCTTAATTCTTTAAAGAAATCAATTAATCCTTTAATCCTTCAGGCTACACAATATATAACCCATAAGTTATGTAAGTTATGTCATTGTATCACTTTTTACATCTTTAAAAACTGTGTAGAATCATATCTTTGATGCCAGACATGGCAAGACTTGAATCTTAGCTCTGCCTCTTTCAAGCCACTAGGAATCTGAGTGAACCAGAAAAACATTATTGAATTTGAAAAAGATACCACTGTCTTCCCAGGCTCTGGGTTGGACATCTGTATGTCAAAGGAACATGTTAACAAGAGTTAAGAATACAAAATATAGTGAGAGTTGGTGAGAAAGCAGAGAAAAGGGAACCCTTGTGATCTGTGGGTGGGAAAGTAAATTGGTTCAGCCACTGTGGAAAATAGCATGGAGTTTCCTCAGAAATTAAAAATAGAATTACCATATATTCTATCAATCCTGCTTCTGGGTATATATCCAAAAAAATGAAAATAGAATATCAAAGAGATGCATGCACTCTGGTGTGTGTGTGCACGCTCAGTCATGTCTGACTCTGCGACCCCATGGGCTGCAGCCCACCAGGCTCCTCTGTTCATGGGATTCTCCAGGCAACAGTATTGAAGTGGGTTGCCATCTTACTCCAGGAGATCTTCCTGATCCAGGAACTGAACCTACATCTCTGGGGACTCCAGCACTGTCAGGCAGGTTCTTTAATTGCTACCTTATTTTACAATAGCCAAAATATAGAGATGTCCTGTGTGCATCAACAGATGAGCTGTTAAAGGAGATGTAACACACACACACACACACACACACAGGAATATTACTCAGTCATGAGAAAGAAGAACATCCTGCAATGTGCTATGATACGGATGAAACTTGGACACAAGTCAGACAGAAAAAGACAAATATTGTATGACATCACTTAAAGTGGGATTTGAAAGAGCCAAACTCATGAAAACAAAGTGGTAGTTACTAGGGACAAGATGAGCGATAGGATAGATTTTGTGTCAGGGCACAAACTTGAAAGGAGTGGTAAACCAGTCCTAGAAATCCCAGGCACGATATAGTGAATACAGACAACAATTCAGTTCAGTTCAGTTCAGTTCAGTCGCTCAGTCGTGTCAGACTCTTTGTGACCCCATGAATCGCAGCACGCCAGGCCTCCCTGTCAGACAACAATATTGCATTAGAATCCTCAAACAGATCTTATTATTCTTACCACTAAACAGATGATAATTATGGGACTTGATGGAGGAGTTAATTATCACTACAATGACAATTATAATACAATGCAAGTGATCAAATTAACATGGACACCTTACATGTACATAGCAGTATATGTCAAATATGTTTCAACTAAAACTACATTTGAATCAGTTCTGATGAGATGGATGAAACTGGAGCCGATTATACAGAGTGAAGTAAGCCAGAAAGAAAAACACCAATACAGTATACTAACACATATATATGGAATTTAGAAAGATGGCAATGATGACCCTGTATGCAAGACAGCAAAAAAGACACAGATGTGTATAGTGGACTTTTGGACTCAGAGGGAGAGGGAGAGGGTGAGATGATTTGGGAGAATGGCATTGAAACATGTATAATATCATGTAAGAATGGAATCGCCAGTCTATGTCCGATGCAGGATATGGCATGCTTGGGGCTGGTACACAGGGATGACACAGAGAGATGTTGTGGGGAGGGGGGTGGGAGGGGGGTTCATGTTTGGGAACGCATGTACACTCGTGGTGGATTCATGTCAATGTATGGCAAAACCAATACAGAATTGTAAAGTAAAATTAAAAAAAAAATGAGGCTCAGATGGTAAAGAATCAGCACAGAATCTGCCTGCAATGCAGGAGATGCGAGTTCAATCCCTGGGTCGGGAAGATCCCCTGGAGAGGGAATGACAACCACTCCAGTATTCTTGCCTGGAGATTCCTATGGACAGGGAGGGGAGCCTGGCAGGCTACAGTCTATGGGGTTGCAAAGAGCTGGACATGACTCTTTTTTTGGGGGGTGTTAGTTCTAAAAGGTCTTGTAGGTCTTCATAAAACCATTCAACTTCAGTTTCTTCAGTGTTACTGGTTGGGGCATAAACTTGGATTACTGTGATATTGAATGGTTTGCCTTCGAGACGAACAGAGATCATTCTGTCGTTTTTGAGACTGCATCCAAGTACTGCATTTTGGACTCTTTTGTTGACCATGATGGCTACTCCATTTCTTCTGAGGGATTCCTGCCCGCAGAAGTAGATATAATGGTCATCTGAGTTAAATTCACCCATTCCAGTCCATTTTAGTTCGCTGATTCCTAGAATGTTGACGTTCACCCTTGCCATCTCTTGTTTGACCACTTCCAATTTGCCTTGATTCATGGACCTGACATTCCAGGTTCCTATGCAATATTGCTCTTTACAGCATCGGACCTTGCTTCTGTCACCAGTCACATCCACAGCTGGGTATTGTTTTTGCTTTGGCTCCATCTCTTCATTGTTTCTGGAGTTATTTCTCTACTGATCTCCAGCAGCATATTGGGCACCTACTGACCTGGGGAGTTCCTCTTTCAGTATCCTATCATTTTCCCTTTCATACTGTTCATGGGGTTCTCAAGGCAAGAACACTGAAGTGGCTTGCCATTCCCTTCTCCAGTGGGCCACATTCTGTCAGACCTACAAGACCTTTTAGAACTAACACCCAAAAAAGATGTTCTTTTCATTATAGGGGACTGGAATGCAAAAGTAGGAAGTCAAGAAACACCTGGAGTAACAGGCAAATTTGGCCTTAGAATGCGGAATGAAGCAGGGCAAAGACTAATAGAGTTTTGCCAAGAAAATGTACTGGTCATAGCAAACACCCTCTTCCAACAACACAAGAGAAGACTCTACACATGGACATCACCAGATGGTCAATTCCGAAATCAAATTGATTATATTCTTTGCAGCCAAAGATGGAGAAGCTCTATACAGTCAACAAAAACAAGACCAGGAGCTGACTGTGGCTCAGATCATGAACTCCTTATTACCAAATGCAGACTTAAATTGAAGAAAGTAGAGAAAACCGCTAGACCATTCAGGTATGACCTAAATCAAATCCCTTATGATTGTACAGTGGAAGTGAGGAATAGATTTAAGGGTCTAGATCTGATAGATAGAGTGCCTGATGAACTATGGGATGAGGTTCATGACATTGTAGAGGAGACAGGGATCAAGAGCATCCCCATGGAAAAGAAATGCAAAAAAGCAAAATGGCTCTCTGGGGAGGCCTTACAAATAGCTGTGAAAAGAAGAGAAGTGAAAAGCAAAGGAGAAAAGGAAAGATATAAGCATCTGAATGCAGAGTTCCAAAGAATAGCAAGAAGAGATAAGAAAGCCTTCTTCAGTGATCAATGCAAAGAAATAGAGGAAAACAATAGAATGGGAAAGACTAGAGATCTCTTCAAGAAAATTAGAGATACCAAGGGAACATTTCATGCAAAGATGGGCTCGATAAAGGACAGAAATGGTCTGAACCTAACAGAAGCAGAAGATATTAAGAAGAGGTGGCAAGAATACAAAGAACTGTACAAAAACGATCTCCACAACCCAGATAATCATGATGATGTGATCACTAATCTAGAGCCAGACATCTTGGAATGTGAAGTCAAGTGGGCCTTAGAAAGCATCACTACGAACAAAGCTAGTGGAGGTGATGGATTCCAGTTGAGCTATTTCAAATCCTGAAAGATGATGCTGTGAAAGTGCTGCATTCAATATGCCAGCAGATTTGGAAAACTCAGCAGTGGCCACAGGACTGGAAAAGGTCAGTTTTCATTCCAATTCCAAATAAAGGCAATGCCAAAGAATGCTCAAACTACTGCACAATTGCACTCATCTCACATGCTAGTAAACTAATGCTCAAAATTCTCCAAGCCAGGCTTCAGCAATACGTGAACCGTGAACTCCCTGATGTTCAAGCTGGTTTTAGAAAAGGCAGAGGAACCAGAGGTCAAATTACCAACATCCGCTGGATCATGGAAAAAGCAAGAGAGTTCCAGAAAAACATCTATTTCTGCTTTATTGACTATGCCAAAGCCTTTGACTGTGTGGATCACAATAAACTGTGGGAAATTCTGAAAGAGATGGGAATACCAGACCACCTAACCAGCCTCTTGAGAAATCTGTATGCAGGTCAGGAAGCAACAGTTAGAACTGGACATGGAACAACAGACTGGTTCCAAACAGGAAAAGGAGTACGTCAAGGCTGTATATTGTCACCCTGCTTATTTAACTTCTATGCAGAGTACATCATGAGAAACGCTGGACTGGAAGAAACACAAGATGGAATCAAGATTGCCGGGAGAAATATCAATAACCTCAGATATGCAGATGACACCACCCTTATGGCAGAAAGTGAAGAGGAGCTAAAAAGCCTCTTGATGAAAGTGAAAGAGGAGAGCGAAAAAGTTGGCTTAAAGCTGAACATTCAGAAAACGAAGATCATGGCATCCGGTCCCATCACTTCATGGGAAATAGATGGGGAAACAGTAGAAACAGTGTCAGACTTTATTTTGGGGGGCTCCAAAATCACTGGAGATGGTGACTGCAGCCATAAAATTAAAAGACGCTTACTCCTTGGAAGAAAAGTTATAACCAACCTAGATAGTATATTCAAAAGCAGAGGCATTACTTTGCTGACTAAGTTCTGTCTAGTCAAGGCTCTGGTTTTTCCTGTGGTCATGTATGGATGTGAGAGTTGGACTGTGAAGAAGGCTGAGCGCCGAAGAATTGATGCTTTTGAACTGTGGTGTTGGAGAAGACTCTTGAGAGTCCTTTGGACTGCAAGGAGATCCAACCAGTCCATTCTGAAGGAGATCAATCCTGGGACTTCTTTGGAAGGAATGATGCTAAAGCTGAATCTCCAGTACTTTGGCCACCTCATGCGAAGAGTTGACTCATTGGAAAAGACTCTGATGCTGGGAGGGATTGGGGGCAGGAGGAGAAGGGGACAACCGAGGATGAGATGGCTGGATGGCATCACTGACTCAATGGACGTGAGTCTGAGTGAGCTCCGGGAGATGGTGATGGACAGGGAGGCCTTGGCGTGCTGCGATTCATGGGGTCGCAAAGAGTTGGACACGACTGAGCAGCTGAACTGAACTGGACATGACTCATCAGCTCACACCTTCACTTTTAAGACTTACTAATACTGAACTGAAGCTTTCTGCCTGAGTTGTCCCAGGAATGAATGCGTTCAGTGTTATTCAGCATCCATAACTGCAGCACCAGAATTCACCCACATGCTCCCACTTGTGTAACTTCAGCAGCTTCCTGAAACCATGTGGGGTGTTTCTAAAAACTACCCACAAGGAGCCCATTCCCAGGCACCCAATGTTTCAGAGTTCTACACAGAGTACAGATTGTCTAAACACCCACCACAGCCTGTAATTCTGTGTGTATACATGCTGGTAATCGAGGATAGCTCAGTTTACAAGAAAATTCTCCACGTATTACAGGACCCCATTTAAATCAATTCAACAAGTGTTCCTTTCTTTTTTAAAAAATATTTATTTTTAATTTATTGTTCATTTGGCTGCATCAGTTCCTAGGGGCAGCCCATGGACTTTGTGTTGTGGTGCACAGGCTTCTCTAGTTGTGGTTTGAGGACTTGGGCTCAGTAGTTGTAGCTCTCAGGCTTAGTTGTCCCATGGCATGCGAGATCTTAGTTCCCTAACCAGGGATTGAACCCGCGTCCCTTGCTTGAAAGGTGGATGCTCAACCACTGGACTGCCAAGGAAGTCCCCAGCAAGTGTTTCTTTAGTGTCTGGTAGAAACACAGCTCTGAGTCCACTAAGTGCTCTGGAATGAGCAAGAAATGAAGAGAGACTGAACCTATGGATGTTTTGAAACCTGAAGAATTATGTCAGGTGTTACAGAAATTGCTAAACGTACGGGCACTACAGAAACAGGTCACAGCCATTGCCCACATTTTCCCAGAACCTGTGATTTGTTCTTTGGTTTTATGTTTAATTTTGCTGTGGTAGGAAAATGTCGTTATAGGAAGCATTCCTGTTATGATGTGTCGGGGGCTTTGTGGGGAGGATACACACAGGCCACGAGTCTTCCTATCTCTTTTAGAGGAATCTTCCTCAGTGATTAGTAACTGGGAAGTGTTCTGTGGATTCTTGAAGGCAAATAAGAAGTTCTTCAAAGCTAGGAGTCTTTTGGTCCTGTTAGATTTTTGTCAGTGCAGTGTTTCTCAACTCAACTCACCGGAGTGGCTTTAAAAAAATACTCTCACACACTTATTCCTGGATATTTTGATTTAATTTTGTGTGGGTAGTATTTTCAAAAGCTTCTCAGATCTCTTTATATTTTACATGTCTCTCTATAAGGTTTTGATCCTATGGAATATAGTTATAATAATCATACTAATGCCCATCTTTTTTTGCTAATTCTAACATCAGTTCTGGATTGGTTTTAATGAATTATTCTCATTATGGGTAATGTTTTGCTGCCTTTTTGCAAGTCTGTTAATCTTTGTTTACATGTCACACTTGTGTGTTTTTATCTTTTTGAGAGCTGCATATTTTTATATTCTTTAAAAAAATCTATTTTAGTTTTAAAGGAAGAAAATATTTTAATTACATTTAAAATTAACTAGAACCTTGTGCTTGTGCCAAGGGAGATTCCTGGGAGGGTTGGAATATTTCTGATGAATGGGCCACCCTGGCCATAGCTGATGTAATTGCTTCAAACCCCACCTGTGGAGGTCTGGACCAGAGAAGAGGCTGATTCCTACCCAGAAGAATAACCTGGGGCCAGCAAGATCTAGCCTGAGAATGTCCCCACAGCCTCTTATTAATATGTTTAAGTATTCTTTTCTTATAATGCAGTTGAGTTACTTGGAGGCCATTTAGTCCTTTTGAATCTTTAATGATGTCTAAGATGGCTTCAGAGCTGTTCTAAGTCTAGGGCTAATTTTTTTACGCCTATTGATGCAAAGGTTTCTGAACACTTTGTTAAACACCCAATGAATCCTGAGTTTCTTCAACTTGGCTGGGTGATAGAGGTATTATTCTTGGCCTCAGGTGGACACCTGTCAAGGTTCCCTCCATCCTTTCAGGTAGTTCTCTCCTTAGCCACAGGTAAGTCCCGTACCTGTATGTTATTACAGTACTCAGCTGAATATTCAAGGGGAACTCCCAATTGGGAGCCCTCCAAGATGCTCTTTTTGTGAATTTCCTTGGTTTATTCTGAAGTGAAACCAAGGCTGATAACATAACCCAGGCTGAATGGAGCAAAAATGGTCATGCAGAGATGGTTTGCTCTTTCCCTTGCTCTGCATCACTGCATTTTCTCCCTTTTTTAACTTTCAATGAACTGAAGATTTATCTGTCAAGAGCTCTGTTGTCATTGTTGAATGACTTTGAGATAGACAAGCTAAACAAAGCAACAAACCAAACACCAATTGTATTAGAGAGACTTCTACTAAAACCGTGGCAAAAAAAAAAAAAAAAAAAACTCAACAAAAGTCTCCATTTGAGATTGGGAGATCAGTGTCAGTGAAATTTGTCTAATTAAACTAATTAGCTGCTTTTCTTCTTTGTTATGTTATTGTTGTTGAGCCAAATAATAAGCTCTGTGAACAAATAAACACATACTGCTTCTTTCATTCCTCTCCAAAATGTTATCTTGCCTCAAAATCAACAAGTACTTATTACTGTAGTCTGTGGTTCTTGACTGAAAGGAGGATAGTGACATCAGAATGTACAGAAACAGAGAGTCTGTTCCTGGGTTTTGTATTGCAAAAGTCTAGGTCCCTAGGCAAACAAAAGGACTTGGGGAATAAGTGGCAGATTTGGGAGCAAACAACAAACAGACTTTCCTACACTTAGACAAGAAGAGAATCCTTGGGACCATGCAGAGTTTGAGATGATGGAGACGTTAGGGACCGTAGGAGCCCTTCCCCTCTCTGAGTGTCTTCTCACAGGGTAAATTAGCTGCAGACACAGGGTGAAGGGATTGTGTGGAGGTAAACATGCTAGGCTTCTCTGTCCTTTCCCATCTCCCTGAGTTTGCTCAAACTCCCATTGAGTAGATGATGCCATCCAACCATCTCATCCTCTATTGCCCCATTCTCCTCTTGCCCTCAATCTTTCCCAGCATCAAGGTCTTTTCTAATGAGTCAGCTCTTTGCATCAGGTAGCCAAAGTATTGGAGTTTCAGCTTCAGCATCAGTCCTTCCAATGAATATTCAGGGTTGATTTCTTTTAAGATTGACTAGTTTGATCTCCTTGTAATCCAAGGGACTCTCAAGAGTCTTCTCCAACACCACAGTTCAAAAGTATCAATTCTTTAGTGCTCAGCTTTCTTTATAGTCCAACTGTCACATTCGTACATGAATACTGGGAAAACTATAGCTTTGACTATATGGACCTTTGTCAGCAAAGTGATGTCTCTACTTTCTAATACACTGTCTGGATTTGTCATATCTTTTATTCCAAGGAGCAAGCATCTTTTAAGCATCTCCAGTTTGAGAAGCTAGAAAGCTACAAAGCAAGGGCATGGATTTTTGAGATTAATCCACCTACCATGGGGTTCCATGTCAGTGCAGACATGTCGGGAAAGAAACCCATGGAAAGAGAGAACTAAAATTGGACCTCCAGGGAAAAGGAGGGTTTAGCAAGGAGGGGCTTCCCAGTGAGGGGCGTGGACTGAGCAGAGATTTAGCACCAGGCAGGAACCTGGTGAGTTTGAGCAAAAGTGGGTTTGGTGGTGGCTGTGGTTATTCTAACAAAACCCTGACTGAACCTGGGCTCTGTAGACCCAATTACAATTTACACTTTTCTGTCAGGACAAATAAAAATGACTGTTTGATCTTTAAGTGAATATAATTTTCCAGCACCCATAAGGTATTATTGGTTAAACAGAAGAGAGGCGTAGTAAATTTCCCAGCAGGAAACAGTGCCATTATTCTTTTCTATGGAAAATAAATACTAAGTTCTAAGTGGTGTTTTTGGATGCATCCACTGAGTTGCTAAATCAGCCAGGCCTCCTCTCCACTGTGTCTCGAATGGGTGATAGACAACCGCTGAATTACTGCCGGCAACTGGTAATTTTGCCATCCACGGCCTCGCTCTGCTCATTTAACGTTAGGAAATCTCAATACTTTTGTAAATGACTTAAAATATTTGACATGTATGTCTCGATTCTTTGAATACCGTGGAGACTGTGGAAAGAAGTCTTTGTTAAAAACTCGGCTTTTGAGGAATACTGAGAATGGAGCTTCAGCATCAGGAAAAAAAAAAAGGTGCGAGGAGAAACCAAGGCAGCAAAGCCTCAGCTCCAGCTCACCTGTCCTGTCGCACCAAGTTCAGCATCACATGCCTGGACATATTTGGGAGGTTAATGAAATAATGAGAAGACTGCTGCCTCCTAAGCCCCTCATAGAGAGAAAACCTTTTCATTGCTGAGAAATGTGATACCATGATTTCCACTAACGATTCCCATGGAAGGCCAGTGAAATTCATCACAGATGTGGTCAGGATAATTATAGATATTACTGGCCCTGCAAAACCATTCCATTCCAAACGAGGCATCAATTTGTGCCAGCAGTTTTAAGATCTAGGAGGTGAAGGGACATCCTGAGAAGTAGAGTTAATGGCAATTAGAAAGAAATGTCTTTAGAATTTAGACCCTGAGATCCCCGAGGTACCCAGAAGGATTTCAGAGAATGAGAAATCTGTCTGGAAGCTCAGTCTGAATAGAAGGAAGACTCAGTGGTGAAGAGTGTGCCTTCCTGTGCAGTCCTGCCAGACCACGACACTCCACTCCAACCTGGCTTCCTACTCTTTGTGGGTGAAGCTGAGTTGGGTGGAGGTGGCAGAGGGAAGCTTCTTGGTGATTCATAAAGGCACAGATGCTCTAACTCCGTCAGGCGGGTTGTAGTTACAATACCAGGACACTCAGGATCTCTGAGTTCTCTTCCTTAACCAGGAGGAAGGGAGGAGGAGGTTTCCCAAGGACTCCCCAAATTGTGCCTTTGGCTCTAGGTTACTTGCTGCTTCTTATCTGATCTGTACTAAAAATCCAACACAAACTGGTGCAAACCATTTGGGGAGATTAGCGGCTCATGTAAATGAGAAGTCTGAGTGGGGGACTGACTTACTGCAGATTTGTTAGTACGTGGGGTCTTGCTGGGGACACGTGCATGTCGGGCTGCTTTACCATGAGTGACAGTAAAGTTTCATTGTTGGCATAAAGAGGAGGCTTCCAGATCCCTCCTTTGTGTACCTATATTTTCCTCTATTAACCAGCAAGTAACCTGTGGGGAAAGATTGAAGGCAGGATGAGAAGGGGATGACAGAGGATAAGATGATTGGATGGCTTCACTGACTCAATGGACATGAGTTTGAGCAAGCTGCGGGAGTTGGTGATGGGCAGTCGAGTCTGGTCTGCTGCAGTCCACGGGGTCCCAAAGAGTCAGATACGCCTGAGCAACTGAACTGAACTGAACCTGTGCAGTTACAATCTGGCACTGCCACATCTTCAACCCCCATTAACCTTTTCTGGACAGCTTTGCAAACTTTAGACTCACTTGCACCACTTTGGGTGTCAGTATGGACCTATGGAGGCGAAGGCAAAGGCACCCCACTCCAGCACTCTTGCCTGGAAAACCCCATGGATGGAGGAGCCTGGTAGGCTGCAGTCCGTGGGGTCGCTAAGAGTCAGACATGGCTGAGAGGCTTCACTTTCACTTTTCACTTTTCACTTTCATGCATTGGAGAAGGACATGGCAACCCACTCCAGTGTTCTTGCCTGGAGAATCCCAGGGACGGGGGAGCCTGGTGGGCTGCTGTCTATGGGGTCGCACAGAGTCGGACACGACTGAAGTGACTTAGCAGCAGCAGCAGCATGGACCTACCGGGCTTCCTTGGTAGCTCAGTGGTAAAGAATCTGCCTTCCAATGTGGGAGATGCCGATTCGCTCCCTGGGTCAGTAAAATCCCCTGGAGAAGGAAATGGCAACCTGCTCTAGTATTCTTGCCTGGTAAATCCCATGGACAGAAGAGCCTGGAAGGCTACAGTCTGTGGGATTGCAAAGAGCCAGTACTAAACAACAACAAATGGACCTCTTGCTTTTCAGTGAATTGACTTAGTTCTTTATCATTATCTTTCTTTTGCATGGTCCTATTGTCACAGTGTGACCATTGGGAGATTGTTGGACTAGCTTCCTTTGTCCTTTTAGTACTTTCCCCAAACATTTTGGAAAGAATTCTTGCTCTCGGGCAAGAAGATGTTCCAGGACCATCTTGACTTTATTCTCCTGCAGGACGTCAGATCAATGGCTCTTTGAAGAGCTCTATTCCTCTTACAGACGACTAGTATCTGGATCAAAACCTGGGCAGATCACAGTGTCCCGCATAAATCCCAGGGGGAAGGTACTTATTGTTTAAAACATGAATTCACAATTTAATAATCACATCACTAACACTATCAAACACTTTTTATTCTAAGGTTAAAGAAAGGAATTTTTGCCTCTGATGTTTATCTACATGTTTCATTGAAATTGCAGCAGTAATTCTTACCTGTGCATTGACCCTCATGCTGTGGGTTCCTAGTTGACCTGTCACTTCTTTCTGGACCCAAAGCTCATCATTTGTTTATTCTGGGAGCCCCTTGGTGCCATGCCTGGAGCTGTGTCCTGGGCACAAGACATGGGTGTTGGACCTTGAGCTTTGCTGACTCAGAGGAAGGTGGTGGTGGTCATTTAGTCGCTAAGTCATGTCTGACTCTTGCGACCCTGTAGACTGTAGCCTGACAGGTTCCTCTGTCCATGGGGTTTTTGAGGCAAGGATACTGGAGTGGGTTGCCATTTCCTTCTTCAGGGGCTCTTCCTGATCCAGGAATCGAACCCAGGTCTCCTGCATTGCAGGCAGATTCTTTACTGACTGAGCTATGCACACACACAAGTACTTGTGGTGAACCACGAGAACCAAGTAAATGATGTGAAGCTGGGCTCAGGCTTGAGGCAGAACCTGGGAGGTCAGGACACATGGCCACTTCCTCTGTCTCTCAAGGGTCCATCATTTTTTTAAAATATAAATTTATTTTTAATTGGAGGTTAATTACTTTACAATATTGTATTGGTTTTGCCATACATCAACATGTATCCACCACAGGTATACACGTGTTCCCCATCCTGAACCTCCCTCCCTCCCTGTACCATCTGCCTTCTCTTCTCCTCTTTGCTTGTTTCTGTGCCCCTCATCCCCCTGTCTCTCTGGCCACTCAGCATCCCCTTACCCACACAAGCACTGCTTTCTGACTCCTTCCTGGTCCTGTCACCAGTGTTGGGAGTGAGGGTTCAGTGTTGTGTGGGTGGCCTTTTGGGCTTGAGTGGCAGCAAATTCTCCAAGACAGGACTGTGGTGAGGGAGCTGATGGTTTGGTATGTCCAAAATAACCCTGCTGGGGACATGGAGTCTACAGTCTAGGTGCTCAGGAAGACTGTCAATGCTTTCCCATCTGGGTGTCCTGGTACCTACTTTCCACCCAATCCCTTCAATCTAGTCCTGATTCCAGGACACATGGCCTGGCTTCTTGTGGTGAACTTTTCCCTTCAGAGGATGCTTTTCCCCTACAAGGATACTCCAGAAATCGAGGGTCTGGAGGAAACCCCAGGAGTTGTTACCACTCAGCTGAGATTATGGGACTTCTGTCCTGAACAGTTTCAGGAGGCCAATGGCTACTTCCTAGACATTTTTGTGATGGATAAAATAAGCATGTGTGTATGAAATCTAATCCTTATGGGGGATTCCATGTAACTGACTGACATGTTTCCAGAATTTGTAAAGGTGATTTTTGAATATTTGAAACTGGTTAGTTTCTCCTGAAATATTCAGTTCAGTTGCTCAGTTGTGTCTGACTCTTTGGGACCCCATGGACTGCAGCATGCAAGACTTCCCTCTCCATCACCAACTCCTAGAGCTTGCTCAAACTCAAGCCCATTGAGTCAGTAATGTCATCCAACCATCTCATCTTCTGTCGTCCCCTTCTCCTCTTGCCTTCAATCTTTCCCAGCATCAGGGTCTTTTCCAGTGAGTTGGTTCTTGGCAACAGGTGGCCAAAGTATTGGAGATTCAGCATCAGTCCTTCCATTGAATATTCAGGAGTGATTTGCTTTAGGATTGACTGGTTTGATCTCCATAGTTTGGTCTGAGGTCAAACAACAGGGAGGGAACACAGTCGCGCCCAATCACCAGAAAATTGGATTAAAGATTACTGAGTATGGCCCCGCCCATCGGAACAAGACCCAGTTTCCCCCACAGTTCTCTCCCATCCCAGCTTCCATAAGCCTCTTAACCCTTGAAACATAGATGTTGCAGGTTAATGAACTCATGTCAGAATTTTAGAATGTTGTATTGAGATACTTCATTTAAAAGTAGTTTAATTAAAAAATGAACATTTGTTATACTCTGCCAGCTTCCCTGGTGGTTCAGTGGTAAAGGATCTGCCTGCAGTGCAGGAGACACAGGAACACGGGTTCTATCCCTGAGTCAGAAAGATCTCCTGGAGGGGTTGATGGCAACCCACTCCAGTATTTTTGCCTGGAGAATTCCATGGACAGAGGAGCCTGGCGGGGAACAGTTCATGGGGTCGCAGAGTTGGATAGAACTGAGCATGCTGGTACACACACATACTAGGAATACAGTAAAGCAAGACATAAATCCCCCATCTAAAACCTATAGAACATAATCCCCCCAAACTAAGAGAACAACACAGAACCACAATAAATGGAGGGGGAAAAAGTCAAGCAATAAATATGCCCGTCAATAGATGGTGAAACAGATTGAATAACCACAGCTGCACAGAGGAAAAATTGGTATTTGTTGGGAACAATTACCCTTCAAGCAACTTGATTCCGGAGGATTTGTTCAAAAGAGAGTCAATCAGAAATAAAACAGCTGCTTTTAACTGGGGGGAGAGGGCGTTGTTTCCTACTGGAATAACTTGTATCGAGGAGAGAGAGGACCAGAGAGGAGCAGGATGAGCTGGGTCACCAGGTGCTGCAGACACAGAAGATGCAGTGAGGACCCCAGACACTGTGAACCAGGGAGGGCCCCAGACAGTCTGCTCTGGGGGAGGATCCTGGACAGCCTGACCTGGGGGAAGGCCTCAGAACTGCCCAGCTGTGACTTCCCTCTCCATCCTTCTGATGAAATAACAAACTCAGGGAAATTAATTTTCCTAAAGGTAAGTAAGTCCAAGTGTGTGTGTACCTGGGTACTCCTGCATCCTATTTGCATGCTAATCTCAGCCAACATCCACTGGATCATTGAAAAAGCAAGAGAGTTCCAGAAAAACATCTATTTCTGCTTTATTGACTATGCCAAAGTCTTTGACTGTGTGGATCACAATAAACTGTGGAAAATTCTTAAAGAGATCAGAATGACAGACCACCTGAACTTCCTCTTGAGAAACCTGTATGCAGATCAAGAAACAATGGTTAGAACTGGACATGGAACAACAGACTGGTTCCAAATAGGAAAATGAGTACATCAAGGCTGCATATTGTCGCCCTGCTTATTTAACTTCTATGCAGAGTACATCATGAGAAACACTGGGCTGAAGGAAGCACAAGCTGGAATCAAGATTGCTGGGAGAAATACCAATAATCTCAGATAAGCAGATGACACCACTCATGGTAGAAAGTGAAGAAGAACTAAAGAGCCTCTTGATGAAAGTAAAAGAGGAGAGTGAAAAAGCTGGCTTAAAGCTCAACATTCAGAAAACGAATATCATGGCATCCGGTCCCATCACTTTATGGCAAATAGATGGGGAAATGGTGGAAACAGTGTCAGGCTTTATTTTTGGGGGGCTCCAAAATCACTGCAGATGGTGATTGCAGCCATGAAATTAAAAGGTGCTTACTCCTTGGAAGGAAAGTTATGACCAACCTAGATAGCATAGTAAAAAGCAGAGACATTACTTTGTCAACAAAGGTCCGTCTATTCAAGGCTATGGTTTTTCCAGTAGTTGTGTATGGATGTGAGAGTTGGACTATAAAGAAAGCTGAGTGCCAAAGAATTGATGCTTTTGAAGTGTGGTGTTGGGAGAAGACTCTTGAGAGTCCCTTGGACTGCAAGGAGATCCAAACAGTCTAACCTAAAGGAGATCTGTCCTGGGTGTTCATTGGAAGGACTGATGTTGAAGCTGAAACTCCAATACTTTGGCCACCTGATGCAAAGAGCTGACTCATTGGAAAAGACCCTGATCCTGGGAAAGATTGAGGGTAGGAGGAGAAGGGGACGACAGAGGATGAGATGGCTGGATGGCATCACTGACTCAATGGACATGGGTTTGGGTGGACTCCGGGGATTGGTAATGGACAGGGAGGCCTGGCGTGCTGCGGTTCATGGAGTCTCAAAGACTCGGACATGACTGAGTGACTTAACTGAAATGAATTAAACTCAGGAACAAGATCCCAGGTAGTTTGAATGGCTAGGGCATTCTCTAATTTGGTGATGGAAACTCAAGTCCCGTTGAATGCTTACCATGTAGGTTCAGGGTGAACTGTTGCTTTTATTTATGCCTCACCCAGAAGGACCTGAATGCCTGGTGGGATCTGGGATCCAGGCACTCAGTGGCTCTGCAGAGAGTCAGAGCCAGTTTTTATTGAGTGCCTACTATGTGCTGGGAGTTTTGCTAACCTCGTTTTATCTTCAACCCCAGGAGGTGGGTATTACAGGGATGAGATCAGGGTTCAGAAAGTTCACAAAACTTAAGAATCAAAGCAAATCAGTGGAAGCATGGAAGGATGAAGGAGATGGTCTAATTGAAGCCACATCTCTAACTCCCAGGTACCCCCCGAAGGGTGCAGAGCAGGTGAATGTGGCTTACACCGATGTCAGAGCCTGGATTCTGCCTGCTGCTCCCTATATGTCGGTTACCTTACTCAAAGTGTTGGAATGCAGCCGAAATTTCCCTCCAGATCAAAACAGTCTGTACCAGATCTTGGGGAGAACTGAATCTCCTTGTCTTGTGATGCGTGTGACAGCAACAGCTTGACAGTCTGTGCTGCAAGCAGGTCTGTTTCCTCGAACACATGCATTCCTAGCTGATGCTTCAGAATTCTTTTCAACGTGGCACTGGGACTGGGGTTAGAAAGGTGGGAAAAGGCAATGTGAGCTGTGGGCACCACGCTTAAAATCCTTGCTCCATGGATCTCCTTTGCAGTGGGGTTCTACTTCCTTTTTGAAGACTGCGTGATGGCCCGCCCTAAAATTTCCTTACTTGATAAATTATATGTTTCTTTAGATCTAACACTTGCCAAATTTCAATATTAATTGTGTGCAAGTCTCTTTTCAAGCCACAGGGTAATTATAGCTATTTAGGATTTATCACCATTGTTTCAGTGATGCACTATCATCGTCTCTCATGTTTTGCCTTGAGCATAAAGAAGCTAAACAAAGGATTTCAAAATGTTGGCAAGAAACATCCATCCAACAACACATGATATAAAAATGTCGGTCTTCAGTCCTACACCCAGCTCTCCCATTTCTTTCAATAGCCTGTTAGAAGGAACTGCTGTGTATGTGTGTGTGTGTGTGTGTGTGCACGCGCGCGCACGTGTGGACGCTCGGGTGCTCAGTCATGTCTGACTCTATGTGATCCCATGGACTGTAGCCTGCCAGGCTCCTCTGTCCATGAAATTCTCCAGGCAAGAATACTGGAGCAGGTTGTCATTTCCTTCCCTAGGGGATCTTCCTGACCCAGGAATTAAATGCAAGTCTCCTGCGTTGGCAGATGGGTTCTTTACCACTTAGCTACCAGGGAACCAGAAGAAACTGCTGGTCATCGTCAAATCATTCCAACGGTGATGAACGTTTAGAAATGGCTCATCCCACACTTTTCTCTGGGTCTGTCTCCAGAGTTTCACAGTAGACCTGAGTCCATTGATAAAGCTCCCAGGGACTGTTGGACCAGCTGGTTCTCCTGCAAAATACAGGAGGAAGTGTTGATGACATTCATTGGGGAACAAATGTCCCTCCCCCAACCTGAACATGCAAGTTAATTTTCCACCACAAGTAGCCCTGGGTGGGATGGACCCCCAGTGGTGCCCAATTCTGGAGAATGCTGGTCTGCCTTGGATACCTTCCAAGGAGTTAATTACCAGAGGGTCACCATGGAAACACATTCTTAACTCGTGAGCAGAACCCGGGTCGGCTGGTTACTGAGTCCGTAACTTGTAGGAAGGCAGGTGCATATTCTGTGCCTTAAATCAGAGCTGCGGAGTTTCACCTAATAAGGCTGGCTGCAGGGGACCTGTGGACCCATGTGTGAGAGAGGAGCATCAGGGTGCAGAGATGACCTGCGTGTTCAGCGAAGACCAACATGTTCTCATCTGCAGTCTCTTCCCTCTGTGTCCTGCCCTTTCCCTTGAACCTGGGTTCTCTCTCTTTCCTCTTCAGACACAAACATTTGTTGAGTCTCTGTATCATGCCAGACTCTATGCTGGGTGCTGGGCAAACAGATGGTGAGAGACATGGAGGCAAAGGTCCCTCCCAGAGCTGGGACCACAGTGACGGCCACAGGCAGCAGACACACGAACAAGCCAGCAAGAGAGAAAGCTGACGGTGCATGTAGGATGTGAGTGAGGGAATGTGTTTGTGTGTGTGTGGTCTGTGTGTGAGTAGCCTGAATCCACGTGTGCGTGACTGTAAGTCTGTGTGTGTTTGTAACTGGGTGTCTGAGTTTTCCGGTCCAAGTGACCTAGCCAGAAAAAGCTTGGTCTTATAAGGAATAAAATAGACTAAGTATGGCTGGAAGACTGATCCAGGACAAGAGACAACCCCTGGGGAGGGCCTGATGGAGGGCGGGAGGAGTGGACACCCCCATGGAGGGGCAGAGGAGGAGCTGGCAGTCTTGTTGAAATTCAGACTCTGGTGCAGTAGGCTTGGGGCAAGGCCTGGGGCCCTGCATTTCCAACATGCTCTCAGGTAATGCCCAGCCTGCTGGCCCCTGGACCACACTCTGAGAAGCAAGGTGTCTACGTCCTCATGCAGAAGTTTCTAGCTTGCCACACTGCCCAAGATGATGGCCTTTCTGCATTTGGGCTGCCTGGATGCTGACAGAGGATGGTGTCTGAAGGTCTTGGGTGGGAGTCCCAAGTTTCTGCAAATGCTGACTTTTGTGAGAACTGGAAACTTCTGCCTGATCTCCTCTCCTTCATTTCCCTGGCCTGCTCAATACCCCAAGTGGTAAATGGGAAACGCCCAGCCTGCTCTACTGTGCTGAGCCCAGTTTTTGTAAGTTTTTGAAGGATTTATATTGGGGTAATTTAGATTTGTGGAAAAGTTGCAAAGAGAGTCCAGAGAACCCCCCTACCCCATCTGTCACCCAGCGTCACTTAACAGAGACCTCTTACAAAACCACAGTTCAGTTCAGTTCAGTTCATTTGCACGGTCATGTCCGACTCTTTGAGACCCCATGAACCGCAGCACGCCAGGCCTCCCTGTCCATCACCAACTCCCGGAGTCCACCCAAACCCATGTCCATTGAGTCGGTGATGCCTGCCAACCGTCTCATCCTCTGTCGCCCCCTTCTCCTCCTACCCTCAATCTTTCCCAGGATCAGGGTCTTTTCCAATGAGTCAGCTCTTTGCATCAGGTGGCCAAAGTATTGGAGTTTCAGCTTTAGCATCAGTCCTTCCAATGAATAGCCAGGTCTGATCTCCTTTAGGATAGACTTGTTGGATCTCCTTGTAGTCCCAGAGACTGTCAAGAGTCTTCTCCAACACCACAGTTCAAAAGCATCAATTCTTTGGCACTCAGCTTTCTTTATAGTCCAACTCTCACATCCATACATGACTACTGGAAAATACAAAGCCACAGGCATTTATCAAAACAAAGAAATGAGAACCATTAATGCCATACAGATAACTCAACTCCAGACATCATTCAGTACCCCCTGTTCCTGGTCAGAACCAGGATGGATGCCAGCATGGTGTTTAGTCTTCCAGGTCCCCATGTCCCCTCCTATCTATGACAACCTCTCAATGTTTTTTTGTCTCTCTTGACCTAGAAATATTTGAAGAGCAGTGGTCATGAGACAGGCTGGGACCTGGGACTCTTTGCTGCAGAGCTTGCGTCTGGACAAATGTCTCATTGAGCTATAAAATGCAAAGAAGTTATAAGGGAATAAAAATAATCATGTGTGTGCACAGTTGGGGCACATTATGGACAAGGTACAAAGATCAAGACCTCTCCACCACCCTGCCAGTTGCCACTTTTGAAGAATCAAGAGAAAAACTGGGTACTATGCAAGCCTTCTGCACTCAACACCACCTAAAGGGTGGGTAAACCACTAAGCCCCCCTCCAGCCTGACCCCTGGATACACCCCTAACTTCACCCGATGTAAGGAACCAACTCACCCCTCGCCACCCTCGGGGAATGAGCAAGCATGGGGCCCTGTTACTTGTTCTCACTCGCCACTGCTGCAGCAGGGGCCCCGATAAACCCTTACCTGAATTTCCTGCCTGGCCTCTAATATTGATAGGGGAAGGCCAAGAATCCTGGCCAGTATCAGCCAGACGCCTCCTAGAATGTCCCTCAATTTGCATTTGTCTGATATTTTCTGGTGTTCACATCCAGGTATGGGTTTGAGAGAAGGCAACCCCAGGGGCGGGTGGCCTCACACCATGCAGGGGTGCCTGCTATTGGCACGACTTGTTATGAATGATGGGAACCTTGATCACTTGCAAGATGGTGTCCCAGGTTTCTCCGCTGTAAAAGTGACCATTTTTCCCTTTCCAAGCTCTATTCATTAGAAGCAAATTGCTGAAACCAGCCCATCCTCAAGGGAAAGAATTAAGCTCCATCTCCTGGAAGGAGGAATATTAAAGAAAGTGTGGACATATGTTCAACCCACTCCAGGAATTAATAAAGACTTTGGGGAGAGGTACTTGAGGCTATGCTAATGCCCTATTCTCCTGGACTTAACTCCTACCCCAGCCCCAAATCTGAACCATCACTGGTTTGTGCTTTTACTTTTCCAAAGTGTTGTATAAATAGCACACTGTGTGTGTGTATGCTCAGTTGCTAAGACATGTTCGACTCTTTTTTAAAATTTTATTTATTTATTTATTTTTTGAAAGCTAATTGCTTTACAATATTGTACTGGTTTTGTCATACATTGACATGAATCCATTACAGGTGTACATGTGTTCCCCATCCTGAACCCCCCTCCCACTTCCCTCCCCATCCCATCCCTCTGGGTCATGTTTGACTCTTTGAAACCCCATGGACTGTAGCCCACTGGGCTTCTCTGTCCATGGGATTCTCCAGGCAAGAATGCTGGAGTGGGTGGCCATTTCCTCCTCTAGGGGATCTTCCTGACCCACGGATTGAACCCGAGTCTCCCGTGTCTCCTGCATCGGCAAGCAGATTCTTTACTACTAAGCCAGTTGGGAAGCCCATAAATGACATGCTCCTATAAACAGTAAGAACTTACTGTATAGCACAGGGAACTCTTCTCAATACTCTGTAATGACCTATTTAAAGTGAGTGAAGTCGCTCAGTCGTGTCCAACTATTTGTGACACCATGGACTGTAGCCCACCAGGCTCCTCCCTCCAGGGGATTCTCCAGGCAAGAGTACTGGAGTGGGTTGCCCTTTCCTTCTCCAGGGGATCTTCCTGATGCAGGGATCGACCCGGACCTATATGGGAAAAAATTTTTTTAAAAGAGTGGATATATGTATATGTATAACCAATTCAATTTGCTGTATAGTAGCAACTAACACAAAATTTTAAATCAAACTATACTCCAGTAAAAGTTAAAAACAAAACAAGAAAAACAAAAGCAAAATGTTGCATAAATGGAATCATACGGTATATTGCCTCTTGACTTTGGCTATTTCCACTTAGCAAAATGTATGTGAGCCATCCATACTATTTTGTGAATTGATCACTCATTCCTTTATATGAGTGAGTGAAAGCCACTCAGTTGTGTCTGACTCTGCGACTCCATGGACTGTACAGTCCATGGAATTCTCCAGGCCCAAATACTGGAGTGGGTAGCCTTTCCCTTCTCCAGGGGATCTTCCTGACCCAGGGACTGAACCCAGGTTTCCTAAATTGCAGGCAGATTCTTTATCAGCTGAGCCACCAGAGAAGGCCAAGAATACTGGAGTGGGTAGCCTACCCCTTCTCAAGTGGATCTTCACAACCCAGGAATCGAACCAGGGTCTCCTGCATTGCAGGTGGATTCTTTACCATCTGAGTTAACAGGGAAGCCCAATAGAGTATTATTCCTTTTCACAGATAAACCACTCTTTGATAATCCATTCACCTGTTAATGAGTATGTGAATTGTTTTCAATTTGGGGCAGTTAATGAGGTGGATGAAACTGGACCCTATTATACAGAGTGAAGTAAGCCAGAAAGAAAAACACCAATACAGTATACTAATGCATATATATGGTATTTAGAAAGATGGTAATGATAACCCTGTATACGAGAGAGCAAAAGAGACACAGATGTATAGAACAGTCTTTTGTAGTCTGTGGAAGAGGGCGAGGGTGGGATGATTTGGGAGAATGGCACTGAAACATGTGCAATATCATATGTGAAACGAATCGCCAGTTCAGGTTCAATGCATGATACAGGATGCTCAGGGCTGGTGCACTGGGATGACCCAGAGGGGTGGGATGGGGAGGGAGGTGGGAGGGGTGTTCAGGATGGGGAACACATGTACACTCATGGCGGATTCATGTTGATGTATGGCAAAACCAATACAATATTGTAAAGTAATTAGCCTCCAATTAAAATAAATACCTAGATGTCCATCAGCAGATGAATGGATAAGAAAGCTGTGGTACATATACACAATGGAGTATTACTCAGCCGTTAAAAAGAATACATTTGAATCAGTTCTGATGAGATGGATGAAACTGGAGCCAATTATACAGAGTGAAGTAAGCCAGAAAGAAAAACACCAATACAGTATACTAACACATATATATGGAATTTAGAAAGATGGCAATGATGACCCTGTATGCAGGACAGCAAAAAAGACACAGATGTGTATAACGGACTTTTGGACTCAGTGGGAGAGGGAGAGGGTGAGATGACTTGGGAGAATGGTATTGAAACATGTATAATATCATGTAAGAATCGAATTGCCAGTCTATGTCCGATGCAGGATATGGCACGCTTGGGGCTGGTACGCGGGGATGACCCAGAGAGATGTTGTGGGGAGGGGGGGGTGGGAGGCGGGTTCAGGTTTGGGAATGCATGTACACCCGTGGTGGATTCATGTCAATGTATGGCAAAACCAATACAGAATTGTAAAGTAAAATAAAAAATAAATAAATTTATATTAAAAATAAATTTAAAAATAAAAAATAATATTTTTTTTTACTGTATTGGTGTTTTTCTTTCTGGCTTACTTCACTCTGTATCATTGGCTCCAGTTTCATCCATGCATAAGATAGAATTGAACTGATTGATATAAAATGATAAATAAAGGTTTTTCTAGATGTGCTGATAGGTGAAAAAAGCAAATTCCAGAATGTAAATATTCTTGTAAGACAATATCATTTAAATAAATAATCATCCTTCAATAAAAAAATAAAAAATAATGCAAAAAAAAGAATAACACTCATAAATAGACTTGCAGACGTAAAGAATAGACTTACGATAGCCAAGGAGGAGGGCAGTTTTAGCATGTGTCTCCTTAATGATTAGTGATGTTGAGTATCTATGATGCTGAGATTCCTGTGAGATCTAGGAATCTATGTTTGCTTGCCATTCATATATTATCTGGTGAGGTGTCTGCTCAGGTCTTTGCCCACTTTTAATTGAGTTGTTGAGTTTAAGAGATCTTACATATACAAAACATATGTCTTTTATTAGACATGTGATTTGAAACTCTGTTTTCCAAGTGTGTAGCATGTTTTTTTTGTTCTCTTAACAGTGTATTTCACAAAGTAAAACCCTTTGTTTTTAAAAAGTCCAATTTACCTTTCTTTTGTTTCCTTTTAAGGTGTGTCATAGCTATAAAGTCATTGTCAAACAGTTCAGGTAGATTTTTCTCCCTAGAAAATCTCTAGAAGATGTTTCCTTCTAGAATTTTAATATTTTATGTCTTCCAGATATTTAAAAACTAATAGTATGCATTTGTTTCTCTCCCCCCTCTTCCTTCTTGGTAATATCTTTGTCTGGTATTGGAATTAGGGTAAACCTGGCATCAACGGAGAAGGCGATGGCACCCCACTCCAGTACTCTTGCCTGGACAATCCCATGGATGGAGGAGCCTGGTAGGCTGCAGTCCATGAGGTTGTTAAGAGTCGGACACGAACGAGCGACTTCCCTTTCACTTTTCACTTTCATGCATTGGAGAAGGAAATGGCAACCCACTCCAGTGTTCTTGCCTGGAGAGTCCCAGGGACGGGGGAGTCTGGTGGGCTGGCATCTCTGGGGTCACACAGAGTCGGACACGACTGAAGTGACTTAGCACTAGCAGCAGCAGCAGCATAAAATAACTTGAGTAGTGCTCTCTTTAAAAAAATTTTTTTTGGAAAATATATCCCGATTTGGTAATATTTCCTTCTTAAATATTCGATTGAATATGCCAGTGAAGCTATCTGGATCTATTTTTAAAAGATTTTTCACTACTAATTTAATTCCTTAATGCATATAGGTCTATCTAGATTACCTATTTCTTTCCAAGTTTTGGTTGTTTTTGTGTCTTTCAAGAGATTGGTATATCTCATTTCAGTTGTTGAATTTATCATCATAACTTTATTTGTAATATTTTCTTCCTTTCTTAATATCTGGGGGATTAGTAAAGATGATCCTTCTTCCAATTTTGATATTGATAGTTTGTGATTCACTTCTTTTTATGTTTCCTTTTTTATTTTAATAGAAGTATTAAAAAACTTAATATTAATGTCTTTATATTTTAAATGAATTTCTTCTAGACAGAATATGTTTGAGTCTTCCCCTTTTTTAAATCCAACCTGATAGTCTCTGTCTTTTAACTATCTTTCATTTAGACCATTTGTATTTTAAAAATCATTGGTAACATTGGATGAAAATGTACCATTTTGTTTGCTGTTTTCTGTTTATTTCACTTTTTAAAACTATTTCTCCCTCTCTCTGCCTTCTCTAGATTTAACTAATGATTCTATGATTACATTTTATTTTTTCTACTATGTATTTATACATCTCAATTTTTTAATGTTTGCCTTAATATTTACCATTGACTTAAAAAATATCTAAGTTCACTTTCAAGAAATATGATGCCCACTTCATATGTAGTATGAGAGACTTACAGAAATAGGTTCCTAATTTTTCCCTCCCATCCTTTGTGTCATCCTTGTCATATGTTTTACATTTACATACAAACACGTGATGCTTGGTGTGTCTGTAATATGATGCAAGCCCTCACCCACGTCTGTAGTCACATGCTCTCCATGCTCATGCTCACCCACGTTTGGCCTTTATCAACTAATTAACAGTTTAAGTTCAGTTCAGTTCAGTCACTCAGTCGTGTCCGACTCTTTGTGACCCCATGGACTGCAGCACACCAGGCTTCCCTGTCCATCACCAACTCCTGGAGCTTGCTCAACTCATATCCATCGAGTCGGTGATGCCTTCTAACCAGCTCATCCTCTATTGTCCCATTCTTCTCTTGCTCTCAATCTTTCCCAATATCAGGATCTTTTCCAATGAGTCAATTCTTCGCATCAGGTGGCCAAAGTATTGGAGTTTCAGCTTCAGCATCAGTCCTTCCAGTGAATATTCAGGACTGATTTCCTTTAGGATGGACTAGTTGGATCTCCTTGCAGTCCAAGGGACTCTCAAGAGTCTTCTCCAAAACCACAGTTCAAAAGCATCAATTCTTTGGCACTCAGCTTTCGTTATAGTCCAACTCTCACATCCATACATGACCACTGGAAAAGCCATAGCTTTAATTAGACAGACCTTTGTTGGCAAAGTAATATCTCTGCTTTTTAATATACTGTCTAGGTTGGTCATAGTTTAAAGCTGAATTTTATTACAGTATATATGCTTATTATAATATATGTGAATTTTATTACAATATATACAAGATATCAGATGACATCTGCTCTGCATAAGCAAATGTGTGGAACTTCTTTTTCCCTGCATGCTGTCTCTCTCCAGGTTTTGACTTTTTTTGTTTGCTCTGCAGTCTAGGTTCTTTGATGGGTTCAAGAAAAGTCAGTGGCTTGCAGTTTGTCTGGTCCTTTATTTGTTATAAAGATGGAAGCAATAATCTGTCCCAGGTCTCTCCATCCCTGAAGTAAAATCTGGAGTCTGTGACTCCACTTTGCTTAAATTGTATTTTACTCTCTCTCAGTGAACAAAAATTCCATTACAGAAGCTTGATCTTATCTGGCTATTTGACTGGTGCCTCTTCTAAGAAACTGTCAGCATAACTGCCAAGGCTCCTGAGTACCTACAAACTGTATCTCACACTAGAATCTGCAGGATGCTATATCACCTTTACATTATTTCCAAGATTTCATTCTTTTCACTTCCATAAAAGAAGTCCTATGAATTCTGCAAGGTGCCCTTAGGATAGCAAAAAGCCTGGAATCAGCCAGATCTGGGTTCAAATTCCTGTTCCACCATTTTTCCTTGAATGACAAAGTCAATTTTTTAAATCCCTCTAGGTCTTTCTGGGTGGGGGATATTATGTGTAATTACACATTATTCCTTTCACATAAATGACAACTGAGGCAGCCACCATTTGGTTTTGTCTTGTAGAGTTACTCCTATAAGATAATCCATATTTGAATAACTCCATAAAAGCATCAAGTCCAGTTTTTTTGGAAAGAGTCTTAGTAAACTCCAGTGAAGCATTCAATCCTTTTTGATTCCAGAAGAGCTGTGTCCTCATCCCCTGCCTCCCTCTCCATGGGACAGAACTGCTTCTTGGACAATGTGCTCCATTCCAGCCAACATCCCCTTCATCTACCCTGATACTGAAGTTCAGAATCTAGGAACCATTCCTAAAGCTTCACTCTCTTATTCAATCCATCTTCAAACCTCATCTCCCTGACTCTCCTGCATTTACTAGCCTTGGTTCCACAACCACTGCCACCCTTCCATCAGGCCTGCAACCACCCCCGAATGGTCTCTTATGCAGTGTTCCCTGCTCCTCTGCCAAGGGTTCTTTCTTAAAGGGACTCCTGGTTCCACGCCAAGCCCATGCTGGTTTCCATCCTTTGATTCCCACCATTGTCCCTGGTGCTTCCCCTTGATGTGTTCTGTGGCTCCTGCACCCCGGTTTTTAGTTCTATTTTGTTTACCACAACTAGCTGAGACCTTGCCACCAGCTTACAGGAGGCACTCAATAAATATTGGTTACGTAAATGAATGAATGAATGAGCAATGAATGAATGAGTAATAACAGGAGTCTCATGTTGCAGAAGAAGGGATCCAAATTCAGAAAGAAATAATAGGAACTCTTATAGTCAACACTGCTGTAGCCCTTATCCTGCGCTCAGTACTGCTTTAATTAAGTAATTTAACACATGCCAAACCTGCAAGGCAGGTGCTATTATTTTTGTTTTATAGATGAGAAAATTGAGACCTAGAGATGCCTACTAATTTACAAAAGTTGTAAAGTAAGTTGTGTGTCTATTTATAGAAATCTATAAAACTGATTGAGTTTATATTACAAATGGGAGCAAATAATTACTAAAAATTAAAAACAGTACTAATGAAACACTAACAACTCAATTCTATGCTGAAGCATTAATATTTAACTAAATGCATGAAAATGCCCCCAAATCATTCTGGTAACCCTTCAGTGCTCCCGCCCAGTGTGCAGAATCATGACTATAACCAATGTCTTCTGAGACAAGAGTGTCTGGTCTCTCCCCCATCAGGGTCTTGGTTCTTAGAGGGGCATTTCTTTCCTGAGAGCAGTGATGAATCCCAACACAGGTATCCAGACTCGGGATCTGTTCAAGCTGGAAGGAGCCCTGGCCTGCGTTGCCTTGTGCACAAAGGCTGTGATCCCTCTTGCTCCCCTTGAGGGTCAGCTTGCCTCCATGCATCCCGATCAGTAAGCCACATGGCGTGTTGGGAGGTGGGGTGTGGCACTCAGCAGAGGTGTAGCTCAGAACCTTTGCCCATGGTGTTTGCTAAGCTTTCCCCAAGGCATTTGTTTAAAATTTGATCTTTCAAAAATGCAGAGTTTGAGGTTAATTCAAGAGAAGGAAAGGGTTTCCCAGGTGGCACTAGTGGAAAAGAATCCACCTGTAGGAGATGTAAGAGATGTGGGTTCAATCCCTGGGGTTGGGAAGATCCCCTGGAGGAGGACATGGCAGCCCACTCTAGTATTCTTGTCTGGAAAGTCCCATGGACAGAGGAGCCTGGTGAGCTAGAGTCCACGGGGTCACAAAGAGTCAGACACGACTGAAGTGACTTAGCACACACAAGAGAAGGGAGCTGATACTGTTTAGAAATGGTGCTCTCAGGCTGTTGTCCAAAGCACAGTTGCAACCTAACATCTTTCCTTGTGGAAGCAACTGTGGTTGAGTGTTTGATGTGAATTCTCAGACATGATGAGGATGCAGACACACACACACACACACACACACACACCTTACATACACTCATGTACAGATTTATGTGGTGTTTTATGCACATGTAAACAAAGATATATATATATATATATATACACACATGTATAAATACATATCTGCATATACACATGGAAATTACCTTGGGAAGCAGTTTGGCAGTTTCTTAAAAAGCTAAACCTTATACAAATCTAAAATTATTATATTGTACACTTGAAACTGATATGTTATATGTCAGTTATATCTCAGTTAAAAAAGGTTGAACCTACAACTAGCATATGACCTAGATTTTCTACTCCTAGGTATTTACAGAAAAGAAACATATGTCTGCACAAAAACACATAGATGACTGGCCGTAGGTATTTTATTTGTTGTGGCTTTTCAGTCACTAAATCATGTCTGACTCTTTTTGACCCCATGGACTGCAGCCTGCCACGCTCCTTGGTCCATGGTATTGTCCAGGCAAGAATCCTGGAGTGGGTTGCCATGCCCTCCTCCAGGGAATCTTCCTGACCCAGGGATTGAACCCAGGTGTCCTGTGTCTCCTGCTTTGGCAGGTGGGTTCTTTAGCCACCAGTGCCACCTGGGAAGGCCCCATTTTATTGGTATTAGGCCCCAAATGAAAATAACCTAAATGTCTATCAACAGAAGAACTGATAAACTGCCAGGCATCCATATAATGGACACTTCTGGTGATAAAAAGGGATGAGCCCGTGGGCCCAGCAGCAGTGTGGATGGAGGTGAAAGCAATTATGAGAGTGAAAGAAGCCAGACAGCACTGAATACGCCCTGTGTGCTTGCACTTACATAAAACTCTGGAAAATGGAAATTAATCTACAGTGACAGAGAGCAGGTCAGTGGTTGCCTGGGCAGAGAAGCGGGAGCGGAGAGGAAGGCATGCAGATGGGCAGGAGGGAGCTCCAGATGGGGATGTGGTCCAACATATATAAATAGATCAGGTCTGGTTTCACAAATGTGTCCTGTGTCAAAATGTAACACATCACACACTTTAAATGTGTGAAGCTTATTAAAGGTCAGTTATACCTCAGTAAGACCGATTCAAAACATCCTTGGTGGGCTTCTTTCCCTCATTGTATTTCAATCTGCAACCCCATACGGACTGCGCAGTGTGCTGTGCTCAATTGCTCAGCTGAGTCCAACTTTGCGACCCCCATGGGCTTTAGCCCACTAGGCTCCTCTGTCCATGGGATTCTCCAGGCAAGAATATTGGAGCAGGCTGTCATTCCCTTGTCCAGGGGATCTTCCTGACCCAAGGATCAGACCGGCCTCTCTGCATTGGCAGGCAGGTTCTTTACCACCAGGGCCACCTGGAGTGACCCCTCAAATTAAACGGGCTGCTTTTGGTAAGTGTTTAGGTTGCTTCCAGTCTTCTATGATTATTCATGCGTATGTGTCTTTGTTCATTTAGGCAATTATTTCTACAGCTTGAATTGGAAATGGAGTTGGGTCAAAGGAGACGCATGTTTTAATTTCTAAGAGATATGGTCTAACTGCCCTGGTAAGATAAAAAAAAAAGAAACCGAATGAAACAAAGCATAGTGTAAAGATGTTCTGTGGGTTTACTCTCTCATGCACAGATTTACTCTTTCCCACAACCCTAAGCAGCAGGGCATCCAAATAATACGGCTGACAACCCCGTTATTTCCCTTAAAGATGATAGGGTGGCTGACCCCAGGCTGGAAAGGGCAGGGGCATAGCTGGGGCATGCTGCCATGGAGGCAGGTCCCAGGGGGACCCATGAATAGGCGAGGTGGCGATATCATGTCTTTAAAAAGTAGCTCAATTCGTAAATGGACAAGTAGGAATTACCACTGTCAAGACGAGCTCTATTTTCAGACAATTGCTCATGAGGTCGGACAGGGGCACCACCTTGAAGAGCAGAGCGGGCTGCACCATCACACAGACCAGGCTCCTGTGCCCAGTGTCAGAGGGGATGGCAGATGGAGACCCTCAGCTGTCCATGCAGAAAGAGCCCTTCCTCCCCTGCCCGCTGCCCAGAGGCCAGCTCTCGGCAGGGGGCTGTTTCCATCTTTGTCCAACGTGATTCTGCTGCCTGTACTTGACCTATGGCTCAGATTTCTGAGATGCAGATTTGCATAAGCAGCTGGGCTTCCACTCACTGTTTGCAGTACAGCTCATCAGCAAAGAGGCGGCTCTTCCCCTTCCCTCACCAGGACCCTCTCTCTCTGTCTCTCTCTCTGACATGCACCACTCCTCTCCGCACCACCAACACAGAACAAAGTCACTTCCTGCTGGACTTCGCAAGCCTAGGATCCTCTCCTTCCACTGCCCACAAATCCTTTCCATCTGCTGTTCAAGGCAGATGGAGGATCTGGCTCTGGGGCTTCCAGGTGGGTCTGTCAGGATTTACTGAGACCTCAGGCTCTGGAGTCTGATTCCAAAGCCTGTTTCACAGGATGTAAGTGGGTTTTTATTTGAAAAGACATGTCTCCTGAGCTGCCAGAAGGAGGCAGGACCAGTAGAAGATGTTGGAACTTGAAATATGATGCGAAGAGCCGACTCATTGGAAAAGACCCTGCTGGGAAAGATTGAAGGCAGGAAGCGAAGGGAGTGGCAGAGGATGAGCTGATTGAATGATGTCACTGACAAAATGGACATGAGTTTGAGCAAACTCTGGAGAGGTGAAGGACAGGGGAGCCTGGAGCGTTGTAGTCCATGGGGTCGAAGAGTCAGACATGACTGAGCGACTGGACAACAGGCTAAGGAGATGCGTTTCCTGGGTTCTGATGGAAGGTAAAGGAAAGTTGAAATCCCGTGTTTCTCCTGTGTTTTGACCCCTAGTCTACATTTGACCACTTTACTATTATTCTTATTTTGAGGAAGTCATTTTCATCCTGATATTCTAGAATGCTGCTTATGTTTTGAAGGGAAGTTTTTAGCGCAGTGGCGATGTCTTCCGTGAAATATCTGAATTAGGTGTGCAGGCTTTTAAAATCCATTTCATTAGGTACTTAGGGGTGCACTTGCAAACACTCAGAAAGACCTCGGGGAAGAAAATAGCTTAGGAGTACTTAGAAATGAGACTGTGTTTTGTTTCTTCTTGCAGGTTCTGATAGCCGGAGGTAGGAATGCATCTTCTGTTCCAGGAGGAAATCGAGACAGACGTGATGAGCAGTCCTGGAACTGGGTAATGGGAGGGGCTTCTCACGAGGAGGACAAGCAAGACCTCTGAGCATCCACCACACCCCAGGGATGCTGACCAGCCTGCCGGGGAACCAAGACATCACTTCAAGGGTAGGGTCAGTGCCCTGAAGGATGTGACAGGGTGGGTGTGGGGTAAGGACCAAGCTGGGCAGAAGGGACAGAGCTCTGGCAGCTCCTTGACTCTGCCCCATGAACCCTGCTGTCGCCGGGATGTCCCAGAGGTCCTGGGACCCACGACTGTTGACTGTGCTCACCTTGCCCCCCTCCAAGCTTGGGATGCCCTATCCCAGGGTCACCACTGACCACAGAGGGAGTGTTTACACAGTGGAAATCGCCGAACCCTGCAGATCAGAGCTTCCTGCCCTGTCTCCTGAAGGCTGGATGTTGACACTGGCTGGCCACCCCTGCCCCACGGGCTCTCTCTGTCCCTGACGTCTCCCCCGCCTGCCCCCCCCCCGCCCCAACTCCCGACCCATGCAGCTGACTACTGTTGGTAAGGAGCAGCCTGTCTCTACAGTTTGGGTCATCTCCCTGGGCATCCCTTGGAACTTGGATGGGGGGCGGAGTAACACCCAGGGTCACGTTTGCAAAGAGCTTAGGTGGTTGCAGACCTATCAGGAGGGGGCCCTGGGGGAGGAAGGAGCCCCATGTGGGCTGCGTCTCAGGAAGCCCCTTCCCTGGGATGTGCTGCAGGTAGACCCTGGGAGGGACACGCAGCAGCTGCAATGCACTGGAAGCAGCCTAGGAAGAAGACACAGGAGAAGAACATGGAGGGGCTTAGAGAAGTCCAAAGTCTGTTGGGTAAATTGTAGTGGGTTATCCCTTCTGAAGGGGCTTCCCTGGTAGCTCAGTGGTAAAGATTCTACCTGCCAATTCAAGCAATGCAGGTTCAATTTCTGGGTTGGGAGGATCTCCAGTAGAAAGGAATGGCAACCTATTCCAGGATTCTCTGGAAACTCCATGGACAGAGGATCCTGGTGGGCTACAGGGCATGGGACTGCAAAGAGTAGGACACGACTAAGTGGCTAACACACAACCCCTCTGAAAATAGGAGTGAAGTAAAGGGAGATTAGAGGGGAGACCATGGATGCTAATGAACATGTAGTTGTTCTGAATATGAGAAGTATTGGATTACGGGAATAACCAAGAAAGAGCTTGATGAAATGGCTTATTTATTTTTAGGCTCAACAAGATTTGTAAAGTAGAGCATTGATTGATTGATGACTCATTGATTCAATCAGAAGCTTATGGCGAGCACACTGCATGCTGGGCAAAATGTGCTGGAGCTGCAATTGAACAGATCAGATGAGGGCCCTAGTTTACTGCCTGGTAGGAGAGATAAGAAAGAATCTAATAATGACATCAACAATTAGGTGATTGCAAATTGTAGCATGTGTGAGCTTTACAGACAGAAGGGAGCATGTGTAAAAGTCCTGGGGTGCAAGTGAACCTCCCGCCGGGAAGAGGCAGAGGGACCAGGCTGTGGGGGTGGACAGGCCGAGGGCTGAGCTGGCCATGACACCCAGGCTAGGTCTTTGGGTGACAGGGAGCACTGAGGGCATAAACCAGGCAGGTGGGCCTTCAGAGGTGCTGTGCTAAAGGCCACTGGCAGGGAAGCTGTTGGGGGACAGATAGGCTGGTGGAAAGTCCTGGAAATATAGCTCCCCACTCTTCACATCCTGGTCCTAACCTCCACGGTTCCCAGGGCCTGGGAAGTCACAGCCTGACACCTGTTTCCCCAGCTCACCTTGTGATTTTCATAAATGCAAATTCAAATACTTATCTGCTCTGTAAAGACTTAGTGAGTTTAAATAACCATCATCCCGTCCATGAATTCCAGGGATGTTGGAATCATCATTCTCACAGATAGAACAGGCATTAAATCCACAGGGGAGTCATTAAAAGATGGCTCTTTCTCTCCATTTGACCAAAGCGGCAGTTGTAATGTATTTATTCAGGATTTAGAAAATAGAATTCAATTAGAACTGAAACGGTGTTAAATTAAGTAATTCCTATTGTATTTGTCTGACAGACAGGGGTGGCCTCACCTGGGAGGGAAGTGCCCCTCCTACGCCCCTGGTTCCCTTTCAATGGCTGACAGAGACCACTGGATCCCGCTTAACCCGTTAAACCCTCATTTAATTCTGTTAGTGACACCTGAGAGCCATGCAGGTTTATTGGTGCAGTTTGATAAGTTAATAGGAATAATCTTCTTTGTTCAACTTCTCTGGTGGGACTTCACTCATGCAGTATTACTGTCAGGCACAAGTCATGTGGCTTGATCATGTTCCCTTTCAATAACAAGGTATAATGAAAGGATAAAACAGATGGAAATGGATACGCCAGTTTCCTTTTTATTTTGCTTTTTACCGTGATAGAGTTTGAGATTTCGGTGACAAGGAGACTTTGAGCTATTTGGGAGGAAGCTGTTTCAATACCTGCCTCGTTGCAGTTAAATTCTTGGTCGCTGTCTGCCAAAAAAGGGTAGATTTCAGGCAATTATTATGGACCTGAATACAGAATTTTCTAGCCAATTAGAAAACAAAATGTAAAATATTCATGGTTTAAAAAAGCCCAGACCACTAAAGAGAAAAAAGGAAAAACACATGGACTTGGGGTTTGGCTGTCTACATCCAGTGAATGCTATGCTCAGTCACTTCAGTCATGTCCGACCCTTTGTGACCCTAAGGCCTATAGCCCACCAGGCTCCTCAGTCCATGGGATTCTCCAGGCAAGAACGCTGGAGTGGGGTGCCATGCCCTCCTCCAGGGGATCTTCCCGACACAGGGATTGAACCCAAGTCTCCTGCATCTCCTGTATTGCGGGTGGATTCTTTAATGCTGCACCACCGGCAAAAGCGCCACCCAACGAGTACTTCAAGCGACTATTCAGTTTCTCCCTCTGCTGCATAGTCACAGTGTAATGTGAATATTCAGATCCTTTACTGGGACAAACATTCACACTCAGGGGTAAAACTTGCTCTACAGTTCCAACAATTACACGTCCAAATGCGGATTCTGAAGACATGAAGAGAATCCTGAATGGCAGACTGCATTTTATCCATTTGAGATTACAGCTAGAGTCTGAGATATGTTGGTAAAAATTTGGCTCCACTCCCACAAGTTACCGTTTCTTTCTATAGACTGAGGATCAAATGCAGTGACATCTTTTTCTATGCTTAGAAAATAAATGGTGGACAGTTTGGTTTTGAGAGAAAAGGAGATGGGTGCAGGGCTTAGAACATCGCTGTGGATTTCTGAGCTTGGTGTTGAAATCAGAGCGTGAATTGAGACAAATGGTAAGAAATGTTTGCAGTCCCTAGACAAACAGCAACCTCAATGCATTTTTCATACATGTAGACTTGGCAGTTTTCAAAATGCCTCTCACAGAAATGACTAACATATGATAAATACCCCATAAGACATGTACGATCCCTTTGGAGCCTCAGGAAGCAGATGGTGTGTCTGTAAAAATAAGGATCAGGCAAAGAGAGCAAAGGGGAGTGGGCCTCGGAGGCTCCTGTTAGCAGAACGCCACCTACCCAGAAGCCTGAAACCCTTTGCTGATCCAGAGAAAATTCTGAGTTCAGATGAAAGGTAATTTCACTGGAATACACTGAGGAAGTGACATGGACTTTTGTTGCTGGAACATGTAGGTTCTTACTTTTCACTGCAGGCACCGTTCAGAGAAGCTCAAGCTGTGGGTGCTTCCTCTTGAAGAATGAGGTCACCAGCTGGAAAACTGGATCAAATCTTATCATCTCAAATGACCAGAGGAGTCTTGATCCTGGCTAAGAAGGTGAGAGACCAAAGAGGAGGAGATGCCATCCGTGGTTGGTGCTGAGCTCGAGTAGGTGGCTCTTTTCTGGACATGTGGGTGGCGAGTCTGGCCTTCAAAGACATATATGTGCCATTTAATAAGAGATGCACTCGGCTTTCTGCTGGAGGGCGAAGGCTGTGAATCCCAGACAGGAATCCACAGCCCCTCCTCCTCTCCAGGGTCAACCACGAGCCCCAAGTTTTGCTCAAGGAAGGATGAGCTGCGCCTCCAGGTATCGATGCCCTTCCTTGATATGTTGTTTAGTCACTAAGTTGTGTCTGATTCTTTGTAACCCCACGGACTGCAGCAGCCAGCTCCTCTGATCTCTACTATCTCCTGGAGTTTGCTCAAATTCATGTCCATTAGTAAGAGATGCTATCTAATCATCTCATTCTCTGCTGACCCTTCTCCTTTTACCTTCAATCTTTCCCAGCGTCAGGGTCTTTTCAATGAGTTGGCTGTTCACATCAGGTGGCCAAACTATTGGAGATTCAGCTTCAGCTTTAGCTTCAGTCCTTCCAGTGAATATTCAGGGTTGATTTCCTTTAGGATTGGCTGGTTTGATCTCCTTGCAGTCCAAGGGACTCTCAAGAGTCTTCTCTAGCACCATAATTGGAAAGCACCAATTCTGCAGTATTCAGCCTTCTTTATGGCCCAGTTCTCACATCCGTACATGACTACTGGAAAAACTATAGCTTTGACTATGCAGACCTTTGTCAGCAAAGTGATGCCTTGTACATTCTGATTATCGAGTGTGCTTGTTATTTCTTTGAATGCCCTGTAGTTTGTTCCAAAGGAGAGCCCACTGGCTCTACTAGCAGTGTGGTCACTGGCTGGGCCAAATGTCCTGCAAGCCCACGTTAACCTCGTGAGGTAGCAGCTCTGGCAAAGCTATGGCAACAGAGGGTCAGGATGGGAAACCAAGAAAATAAATACCTCCTTAATCGAGTCCTGGTGCCCCTCTGGGTTGTGGGGGCAGTATCTCCATGTAGTTTATTAACTTAGTTAAATCCTTCCTCGAGAGTAGGAATCGTGATAATAACCAAGTCCACGAAAGAAAGTAAAAGTTTGCGATAGTTCGTGAATCATGAAACGCTTCAGATGCCAGGAGCAAACAGCACAGTGACTCAGGCTGTTGAGTGAGCCCTTTGTCTCCTAACAGGTGGCGGGTGCCCGCTGGGACAAGACTCGGGTTTCCTCTCCCTCTGGCAGGCATGTATGTCCACGTGCACATTTTGAATCAGTTCCCGAAGTGGACAGGCTATGAGAACTATTGCACAAACCTCTATTTTCCTAAATCATTGTTTGAGAAAAATTGTTCTGAGTTTTCAATGAGAGAGCCAATAGCCATCCAGTTTATTGTGCCACATTCAATCAATTCCTGAAAGTCCTGGGCAAAACAGACTGTACGTAGTAATAATAATCATAATGTCTATTTGCCTATCTTGAGCTGCACTTTTACGTTACCTTGTGGAATTCTTAAAAGCAGGAGTTATTACTCTAATGTTAGAGGTGAAGCCTAGAAATGTAATAACTTTCCCAGACAATGAATAGGGGTACAGGGTTTGCATGCCGTGCACTTGAATTGTTAACTTGAACAGCAGCTTCCCCACCACGTTCCGAGTGTCAGGCATTGTGTTAAGCATGTTATGTGTGCAGTCACTGCTCCCTGGGTGCTCAGGAATTGTTGCTGATCAATAAGTCATGTCAGCATCCGGGAGAGATCACTGCTGAGAGGATGGTTTCTCAAGTCCGCTTTTCCCCACTGGGTAGACAAACCCTCTGAGAGGCTCTTGTAACAGAGACAGGCTCCAAGCCCCTTGGCATACTATCCTTACCTTCAAATGTAAAGAGATTTTCCCCCCTCTCAGTAACATCTTCAGTGTGGTACCTTAGTTCTACACCCAGGAGACAGGCAGTCTGTTCCCATGATGTTGTCAAGTTCAAGGTCACTTGCTCATTTCTCAATGTCTTCACCAGTTGTTCAGTTAGACCCAGGCTGTGCAGCAGGCTCTGTGTCAGGCTGCACTTTGCATGGAAAATAAATGCTCCCCCCCCCAACAAAAAAAATCACAGCTTCCAAACCGCATGGTTTCAATCTTTCACTGGTGATTTAAATTTTAAAATGTTTCTATTATAAACCCTGAAGAATGGTTTCTTCTGGGTTCATTTTAAAATCGCCCTGTAACAATCCTGTTCCTGGAAATATCAGTCAAACTTAATAATAGGAGAGTTGAAAATAGAATGATAAAGACTTTTCTAACACTTCTTTCCCCCATTTAAGTTAGATGACAATTTTGTTTACTTGGTTCAAGTAAAATTCCAGTTGCATTGTGAGCTTTTTAGAAAAATGAGACATTTATCTTCTCTCTGTACAACATGGAGCTCACAAGCTCCTGTAATCTTGATATAATCTTTACAGAGGTCCATAAAGAAGGCTGCCACGGTATATAAACCTATCATGGCCAGGGCAGCCTGTTTCTCCCAGCTCATGGACCAAATGATACTGAGTTTTCTCCTTGGTCCATTAGGGAAGAATTTAGTGTTAGTCGCTTAGTTGTGTCCAACTCTTTGCAACACTCTGGACTGTAGCCTGCCAGGCTCCTCTGTCCATGGGATTCTCCAGGCAAGAATACTGGAGTGGGTAGCCATCCCCTTCTTCAGGGGATCTTCTGGAGCCAGGGATCAAACTCAGGTCTCCTGCATTGCAGGCAGATTCTTTACCATCTGAGCCCCCAGGGAAGCCCTTAGGGAAGCAGATGCAGCTGATATCACGTGTACATTTGATCAAGAGTCCTCAAAATCAAATACCACTGTGGTCAGGCAGGACATATACATAAGTAAAACACACTTGGTGTGAAGAGAGAAGGGAACTCCTCTCCCACCCCCTCTGTAGCTCTAGCGTCTTCTGGTCACATGGGAAGCGGGCACCATGCTGTCAGATCTTAATTTCCCAGGAAAAGCCAGGAATCCAGACACTTTATGTGAAATCACCTTAGCTATTGGCAGGTCATTAAAAAAGCAAAAGGAAAAGCATCGCACAAGCCAAGCAGAGCAGACCAGCAGGCCATGAATGCCGGCGCCCTGCAGCCTGTGTTCCTGCTCCATTCTGAGGTCAGGTTGGATCTGAGCATCTCTCTGAATCTCATCCTCGACAGGCTAATTATTCTGAGTGTCTGTCCTGGACATCGTGGCTTTTATACTCACACGTTCTTACCTTGTTTTTATTAATACTTCTAGTTCCCCACTTTACAGCTCTGCCTCACGACCTGTTGTCACCCAAATTATTATTATCAGCAGCTGGATTTGACAGGTTTTCTCAGTTCTGCTCCCATTATTATTCTACTCAATTCCCCCCCCCCCCCATTTTGGTGTATTTTATACATGCACAAAGACATATTGGGAGCTTCAAATGCATTCAGCACCAAGCAAGTCATTTAATACAGTGATCGCTTAGTGCCCTTTGCAACAATTGCATTTAAAATGTATCGTTCTTTTATTTACTGCTCTGGTCCACACTCTCCACTTGATGCTAACATTTCTTGACTTACCATTCAATCAATAATTCCAGAGAACAATTAGTTTCCCTGAACTCTCCCACAAATGTCCTTAATTTCCTTGCTTTAATTCCCAGAGTCATTCGTATTAACTCCCCAGTCTAGTGAGATTACAGCTTTGCGGCTCTCAGCTGTTGGCTGAAAAGGACCCATACAAGATGCTAAAGATCCCTCAAGCTTATGTTTCTCAGTAGGTCTATAGCATCTTCTCTTTCTGCCTCTTATTTTTAATCCTTCAAGGCAAAACTATTTAATGTATGTGTTTGCAAGTAATTTCATTTTGAATTCATATGGGTCATCATTTAAAAAATTACCAAGCCACATATGTACCCAAAAGTATGATAAACACCAGGCCTATTTGGGATATGGAGAAGCTTAGAAACTCTTTTCTATAAATTTTCCATGAGGATACATGCTGGAGCTAGAAACATAGAATGCCAGTGGCAATTGCTTTTCCTAGCAATTTGCTTTTACAAATAAAAGATGTGCTCTCAAAATTGGATATTAACAGTATACAGTGGAAATTGACATGAGCAATGTTTCCACACCGTGTTGTTAGGATTCCAGGTGCCGGCGAAGAATTGGCTCAGTGAAAATCAATGATTTTATTAATATATACAGGACCCAGCTCCTCATCCTGCTTAGAGGCTCTTTAATGAGGTCGATGCTGCAAACACAGGGTTTTGAAAAAAGTGAAATAAATGGCATGTCAATTCTGTTAAGTCATGGTTGGTGCTGTATTTTTTCCCTTTTCCTCCCCAAATGGAGCACACTAAATAACCAGAGTCCTCGGATGCATATGGTCTTGTTAAAAGAGGCTCCTGGATCCTGAATTAAGTCACAAAAATGAGGTTGAGACAAAGCTGTATGTGCCCCCCAAAACCACCTAAATGCCCAGACCTCTCAGTCCCTGCACAGCGGGTTCTCTCCAGCACGCCCAGCATCACAGAGCTCATTAGTGTCATGATGGGTGTGAAGTTAACTTCCAGAGCTGTTGAGAGATCTAATTAGATGGAATGACTGATTGTTAAACACTTTAGGCTCTGGATGGCACTCACTTTGCAAAATAAATCAAGTTTCCTATGTATGCATCCGGGTCTCGTGGGCTGGAAGAAAAAAAACATGCAACCCTGTATTTGTCAGAGAGTCACCACAGTTCTCATCACTAAGGTTAAAAGTACATTTTGTTGTTGTCAAGGGTGAGCAAGAAAACACTTTGACTTTACATGTAGCTCTTTAGACAACTACTATTTAGTTACCAAGTTTTAACTGGAGTATTTTATTCTTCTAAGAGAGGAGAAGCATTAGAGTTGGGGACATCCCATTTCCATCCCCTTCTTTCTGTATTTCCTTTTTTAAAAACTAATTTTGTTTATTTATTTTTGGCGATGCTGGGTCTTTGTTCCTGTATGGACTCTTCTGTAATTGCATGAGAGGGGGTACTCTTTAGTTGTGATGCGTGGGCTTTATCACGGTGGTGGCTTCTCTTGGGGAGCACGGGCTCCAGGGTGAGAAGGCTTTGGTAGTTGTGGCACATGGGCCCTAGAGCACATGCTCAGTGGTTGTGGTGCACGTGGATCTGTGGCATATGAGACCTTCCTGGACCAGGGATTGAACCTCTGTCCCCTGCACTGGCAGGCATATTCTCTACCACTGAGCCACCGATAGAGAGAAGCGCCCCCTCTTTCTCTGTTTCTAATTGGATACTTCAAAAGTGAGACATGTCATATCCTGTTCACAGATGAAGTGCAATGAGAAGTGCCATGATTCAGTGTCTACTCCAAAACCGCAGCCCCTCCAGAGCACAGGCAGTCTGTCTGCGGGAGAGACGCTGCAGTGCGTGGGGCCTGGGCTTGGATGGGAATTCATGACCTTCGGCGTGCATTGGTTATTAAGATTTCATAAGTGTTACAGTACATTGTCACAATATTATGTCACTTCCTCCCAAAGTACGGAAGACATCATGACAACATGTATCTCATCAGACTATTATCCGTGGAGGCTGATTAACACAGACAGCCGACAGGAATCCTTCAGGTACAGGGAAAGTTCCGAGGGCTGGCATTCCAATGAGACTCATACAGATGGCTGCACTGACATCCGTGCCCATTTCTTTGGAAGAATTTAATTTAGAGCAAAGAGAACGCTTTGTTTCTCCTGTGGCTTCACTTTCTGAAGCTCATCCTTACCCGGGCAGTCTTTTCCTTAAGTTCACGGGTCAGTTCTATTCCACAGCGATACCAGCACGAGTGTGCAAGGGGATGTGCTATAAACAGTGTTTAGTGTGACCTTGTTTGTGTTGGGGGATTGTGAGTCACCATCTCACAGTGCAGGAGTGGAGGAACAGGTGAGTACATTGTGGTGCATTCATAATGGAGTACGATGGACTCATGAGACGGTGGGACGATCCCATGTACTGATGTGCGAAGGGGACTGGTATGTTGTTGTGTGAAAGCAAATTGTAGGTTGATGTGCATCGCTGAATCTTAGTTTCATTAAAAAGATTGTAGGAAACCCAAGTTTCCTGTGTGTGGGAGTGTGTGTTTCTTTTTCTGCATGCAAATCTGTACATGTGTGAACATGTGTTCACATGTGCGTAAGTGTGCACATGTGTGTACAGGTGCATTGCGTGCATGCTTGAGTATACGCTGTCTCTGTGTGTGCATGTGTGGATATACGTGCATGTGCGTCTCTCTGCGCTTGCATGTGGGTACACGCGTTTAGGTGTGAGCTCGTGTGTGCACTCGTGCCTCACAGAATGTGTCTGGACAAGCACTCCTGCCTGCATCAGTCCTGTTGTCACTCCATAGACAGCTTTGCATTTGGGTGGGGCTTTCACTTTATATATGACTGTTCTCTGCATTTATTACAGCTGCCCTGGATTATTTTGTAATAATCACAAACAACCAAAAACCTACAGCACCAGGGACAAAAAAGGTGTGGTCCTTCTGGGGTGGGAGAAAGTGAAGCACTTGAGAGGAAATATTAGACCAGCTCCATCATGAGATTTGGTCTTCTCTGATGGCTCAGTGGGTAAAGAATCCACCTGCAATGCAGGAGATGCTAGAGAAGCAGTTTTGATCCCTGGGTCGAGAAGATCCTGGAGGAGGAAAATGGCAGCCCGCTCCAGTATTCTTGCCTGGAAAATCCCATGGACAGAGGAACCTGGTGGACTACAGTTGAAAGAGTTGCAAAGAGTCAGACACAACTGAGCAGCTAAGCACACATTGTGAGATGTGTTCGATGACACTATCTGGGGACCACTGCTCTCCGCTCTTTACAGAAGGAGGTGGCCACTTCCACTGGGCAGTGCCCGCTGGGCTCTGTAGGGGAGAGAATCCTCTCTTTAGTGTATGAGGGTCTGCAGACTTGAGAATCAAGAGCCGGAGCTTGTTGTATCAGCAGAACGAATAATAAGCATCATTGTCATCATAATCTCTCTCCTCAGCTTCCTTTTGTTTTCCAGCCAAGCAGCTGAATGGGGAAGGGAGGAGGGTGGACCTTGCCACACAAGAGTCACTTCTGAACACACTCAAGAGGGCCCAGAGGTAACTCCTGGCACCTCCCCTCTGTTTGTTTGCACTTTGCAGAGTTAACACTTTTTAAAGCAAGGCGGCCTTGCCCTCCAGGGCCTGCGGCTGCTAGGTCTGGTCTCAGATGTTTCTGGCTCCTCTCCCACTTGGGGGGCTGGGAACCCCTGCAGGGGCTCGGAGCATGGGGATGGGCAGCGCTGGAGCCCCGAGGGAACGGACAGAGCCCTGGCATATCAGGGAAGTTGCTTGTGGGTTTGCTGCTGGAAACAGCTGCCGAGGGACCCCGCCCTCCTCTCTGGGGTGTTTGCAAGAATCCTCAGGCCTTCGGAGAAGGAACTGATGAGAACCCAGCTCAGGCAGGTACATGCAGACAGGAAGGTCCACAGGTGAGTGGGGATGACACAGTCAGGGTCTCACGATGCCCAGAATCACCTGTGAGGGTAGCTCTGGGACCTGGCTCTCCCAGTCTCTCCAGCACCCTACCCCCTCACTCCCAGGACTCAGGGCTCACAATCTGCTGCAGTGGTCAGGGAGGCTTCCCCGTCAGATGAAATGTGAAGCTCAGCCCAAGGTGATGAAGTATGTGGAGTGTGTGGGTTTGTGTGGGAGAACACGTGTGTGTATGAATGTGTAAGTGTGTGCATCTGTGTGTGAGCATATAGGGTGGAGCTGGTGGTAGATGGGCACAGCTGAACCAGGTGGATTGAAAGGGGGGAGGGTGGTTTCCCAAAGGAAGACCAGGTGCCACCGTGCTGGAGGGAGGCAGGGGACCCTGCAGGCCCGGCCGCATAGAGATGGGGTCAGGAGAATGACCTCATGGCCTATAGGGCTGTACAACTCTGGGGCTTCCCCTCCTGAAGGACTGCCCTGCTCCCAGAGGACCTTGTCTCCAGGACTTGAACTTGAGACCCTAGAGCTGATTTCCTCAGTCCCAGAAGCAGGGCCTCGCTCACCTGCAGCCTGCTGAATGAGAACCTCTCTGTCACTGAGACGTGGGGTATTTGAAGACACTTTGGACGTGGGTCCAGCCACAGTGCAGGCTTTAATTAGGATCCCTCTTTGTTAATCAGGGTAATCATCACCAGCGTGGTGATTTATCGGCTCTTCAGGGGCCTTGCCTTGGCGCGGTGATTAGACCTGCTCTGACAGCAGCCAGGACACTTCTTCATTTTAATGACAGAGGAAACAATGTTTGCGAAGGAGATAACTTCATCCCTCCCTCTCAGTGGATGTGGGGCTTTGAGCTGGGAGGAAGAGCATCCTAGGAAGAAATGAGGGCTCCTCCTGGAAGCCAGGGGTTCACTCAACAGCTGGGGGAGTAACCTCTGATTGCATGTGTCTGGTCGAGGGTCAGACTCATTCGAGCTCTGGTCTTTGACCTATGCTCTTGGCCAGCTGGGAAAACATATACACCTCCTCCCCAGAACCAGTGAGTCTGTGACCAGGCAGGGCAGGACGTGGGGCCCTGGTCCAAGCATGTATCATGGATGGAATACCTTGGGGGTAAAGTGAGTATTTAGAGGTAGCCTGCTTCTCTTTTTACCTCATCCTGCTCAAAAACCTTATTCCTGACAGTTTTGCAGATAAGCTGAGCTGGCTTTCAGCAGAAGAGCCCTGAATGTGGGTGCTTCTTGCATAAGTGGATGCATTTGAAGCATCCTCATTTGAAGCACTCAGTACCTGAGGGGTGTGATCAGCCCGCTGCTCGATGGAGGCCTGGCCGATGCATGCTCTGGGGCTTCCAGGGCAGAAGGAGTGGTGGGCAGCGGCTATCAGGATGCCCACAGCCTCAGCTTTGGTGGAGCCTCTATCTTGAGAAACAAGTGTCCTGTGTGCCTGCTGGGACGGTGACCCCAGAGTCATCTCCAAGGTGCCCAGCTACTGGAAGGGGTCATGTGCACTGACCCAGGGCAACTCTCCTGCCAGGATGGTGAGGCCCTTCTGATGGAAGCCTCAGAGGGCAGAGAGGCCAGTGGTCACATCCTCGAAGCGAGTTGGGTAGACCAGGGAGCAGGGGTGGCTTGCTATTACCAGGCCATTCTGGCTGCAGGCGTGCACCTTGGACATCTGTGTTATGGAGGCCTGGGCAGTACCACCTTTCCATGGCTAGATGCAGTAGGTAAAGCTCTGAGAAGCCCAGGCAGCTCGGGGGTCAGGAAGTGATGACATGGCAGTCCCCTTTGGTACTGGAAGCAAGCACAAACCCCAAATGTTTCTTCCATTTGCCTGGATTTCTGACTGTGAACCAGGACTCCACCCCTTTGCAGGGAGAAGTGTCAGCCCTGAGGGTACCATGAAGGGTCTTTGTTCCTCCAACTCCACAAGAGTCCTGTGCACACAAGCCAGACCCTAAGGCCTCTCAGATGAGTTGGGGAGGGACCCTGGTAGATGTTGCAGGGAGGCAGGACTGGACTCCACTATCTGGACTTGGAGGAGCTCCTGCTGTATTGTGGGGCATATGGGAGGAGAGAACTCTGGGGTTGGCCATCATTTAGGTACCGGGGCAAAGATGTTTTTGCTTCTCTCCAACTCATCAGGAGTGTCCAGGAGCATGTCTATGAGTGAACAGTCACTGAGCAAGTGAGGGATTTAGTTTCTGGGCAGCAGTGCATGATGGCACACATTCCTCCTTCCTAGGTTGGTTCTGTGTCCAGCAGAGAGCATCCAAAACTGAAAGAGGAGCCTCTGGACAGTCATAGGCTGCTTGGCATCCGGCCAATTACAGTCATCAATAGGCAGTGATCTAGAACTTGGGGCAGGCCATTCTGACTCGTTTTATGTTTACGACTCTTAGAAAGAGTGTGTGATTTACTGTTAGTGTTTCATCTAGCTGTGGGCTACATGCTCCCATAGTATCCTTGGCTTGGTGATTTGCAAAGAGAGGGCTATTTCTGCTACAGTTTGCACTGGAGACAGGAAAGCAGATCCCAGCGAGCTGATTCCACAAAGGACAGATAGGAGGAGAAGGAGGATGATGGGACAGGATGATGCAACTTCCATAGCCGATGACATGTGAGGAATGTAACACCCGTTTGCTGCTGTGAAAAGGCTAATCCCCCTCTGCAAACAAGGGCTGGTAAGACACATAGAGCATGTGCCATCATTTGAGATGCATGGATGCATTAGTGGGCTTTGCAGTGGTGACACCTAGATATTTGGTCAAACATTATTCTACGCATCTGCAAGGGTGTTTCTGGATGAGATGTGCTGAGTGAACTGAGGACAGAAAATTGCCCTCCCCAGTGTAGGTGGGCCACATCCAATCAGTTGAAGACATGAGTAAAACAAAAGGCTGAGTAAGAGAAATTCCTTTGTTTGACTGCTGAGCTAGGACACTGATCCTCTCCTGCCTTCAGGCTTGAGCTGAAATAGCTTCTCCAGCTTGTTGATGGCAGATCTGGGGATTTCCAACCTCCATAATCATGGGAGCCAATTCTCTACAGTAAGTCTCTTTCTCTCTTTAAACATCCTGTTGGTCTGTTTCTTGGGGAACCCTGATGAACACAAGCCTCCAGGGTGGGCCATCCGATGGCAGCACTGAAGAGACTCCATGCCCATGCCAGGTCCAGGATAAAGTGATGGAGTGGGGGTTATAGGGCCCCAGACCTGGGTATCCACCTCCTGACCTGGGCTCATTGGTCATTTTACATACCTTCTTTTCCAGGAACCATAGTCCCCTGAAGGGGGCTCTATGAAGCTTCCACTGCAAGCTCAGTTCAACCTCCCTGGACTTCAGATCTCTAAGGAGTATCCCTGGGCCACATCCCATGTGAGGGTGGGACCTGAAGCCCCTTGACCACTCAGGACTCATCTCCATCTTCATCTTCTGGTTGGCTCTGCTTCCTCATGTTCAAAGGCACCAACTGTTCCTGGGATTCCCAGGTGGCTCTGTGAAGAATCCACCTGCCAATGCAGGAGACACAGGGGATGCTGGTTCAATCCCTGGGTTGGGAAGATCCCCTGGAGGAGGAATGGCAACCCACTCCAATACCTTTGCCTGTATTCAAATGTCTCCATCCTGTTCAAAGGCACCAGCTCTTCCTTATCCCCTCTGGGACTCCTCAGTGGATCTAAGCTCTCCTCAATCCTGTGTTCTCCAGGCAGCCTCTCCATGAGGCCCTGCCCTTGGGACAAGGGCACACATGCATTCTCAAAATGAAAGTGAAAGTGAAGTCACTCAGTCGTGTCTGACTCTTTGGGACCCCATGGACTGTAGCCCACCAGGCTCCTCCATCCATGGGATTCTCCAGGCAAGAATACTTGAGTGGGTTGTCATTTCCTTCTCCAGGTGATCTTCCTGACCCAGGGATAGAACCCAGGTCCCCTGCATTGCAGGCAGATGCTTTAACCTCTGAGCCACCAGGACAAAAATGCCAAGTCCCCAAAATCCTTTCACAGGAGTGTGAGATGCCCATGACATCACACAGTTTGCACAGAGAGCACAGTTTGGATGGCTGCCTGGCCTCTACTTTTACTGGATGTTCTGAGTCAGTGACTGTTCTTTTAAAAGAATTACAATTACTCCCAAGTTGGCCTCACCTTGAATTCAGCCCATGGGAAAGTGCAGGGATCCACTTATTAAAAACAGGTGGAGAGAGCAGTGAGCTATCTTCTCCCAGCAGAGAAGTGTGGTCAAAGGGAATTTCACGTTTTATTTCTGTGGTTTGGAACTATACAATTTCATAATAAATCTTGGGCGCAAGTTAATGCAGTTTGTAATTAGTACATAGTAAGAATTTATAGGGAAACACATGTCCCCTATCCACTTGGAATCAGTGTGTGCCCTTAAGCAGGTAATGCCTGTCCCTGGTAATTATATTTGTACCAAGGTTTGTCCATTAAATCTAATTCTCCTCCTAAAGATTATAAAGAAATGTTTTAAGCCAAAGCTTGCCTGCATCACAAATTCTGAAGTAGCAGAGTCACATTAGTGACAATTTCCTTCATTTAGAGTTGTTATCAGGGACCTAATCAGTTACTCCTGGCTGGCTGGGTTCTGTGTGCTACATATTTGGAGAAAGAACAAATGGAAGTGCATTCATTTTGCTGAATAAACAGGTAAAATATGTCAAGAGCACAAACACTTATTTTGCCTTAGGCTTATAATATCCTGTTCCATGTCTGTTGCAGAAAAGAGAAAAAAACACATTTTGTCTTTTGATTTATAATTCATACGGTTGGTCTTCTGATGGGCTCAATTGTTAATGTTTTCTCTTTGTAAGACAGGGTTTGAGCAACGTCAATATTTTAATGTTGATAGCTAATGCTTGCTTGACATAATTTGTCTAATATTCCCTTTAGAAACTGAAAGGAAAAGAAAGCACCTTTCCTGAAATAAAGTTTTAGGGGATGAAGATATTCGCCACATTCAACATTCAGGATCCATTTATCTCAGGATTTTAAAGAAATATTAGAAATAGTCACAGTGGCAAGATATCACTAGCGCAGTCTACAAGATAAATTAGAAACAATGGTATCTCGCCTTTGATTTATTACCCAGAAAATGTAAATGCGATTCTATGAATATTACTCAATGAGTGAAAAATGCCAAGGGTAGTTTACTGTGATTATTCTAGGCTAAAAACTCTGTCCAGTTGTTTTATCAATAGTCTGGTTGCTAGGAAATTTAGGTGGCATCCTTCTCTTGAAGAACACTGGACATTTTATCCTGTCTACTGGCAGAGATGAGAGGAGCAGAATGGGCTGTATGTGACTGCCAACAGGAGGGCTGTGATTTCCCAGCTGAAAGGTTTTGCCGGACGGTGATAGCTAAGGTAGTGCAGAGTATAACAAAATGTTGAGCACCCACCCAAGCTCAGTGATAATGGTGGTTTACCTGCATTTCCTTAGGCTAATATTGCTGGACTCATGGGGTCACTGTCCTCCCTGGGCTGGTGGCCCCTGTGTCTGATGTGAAAATTGGGAAGCAGCAGCAGTATCCACTCTGTCAGAGAATTATCATGAAATTGTCTAGATAAGCTGATCAGAATTGGTGTATTTTGCACAAGAGTAAAGATTAAATAAGGGGCTTCCTAGGTGGCTCAGTAGCAAAGATTCGCCTGCCAATGTAGGAGACATAGGTTTGATCCCTGGGTTACAAAGATCTTCTAGAGAAGGAAATGGCAATGCACTCCAGTATTCTTGCCTGGGAAATTCCATGGAGAAAGGAGTCTGGTGGGCTACAGTTCATGGGGTCACAAAGAATTAGACTTGACTTAGTGACTAAACATCAACAGCAACACCCTTTAAGCATTGTACAAAATTGAAATTAAAAAAAGAAGTGAGTTCCTCAGGGGCTTCGCTGATAGCTCAGTTGGTAAAGAATCTGCCTGCAATCCAAGAGACCCTGGTTTGACTTCTGAGTTTCTCAGAGGGGAGCACAGTTTCACATCTGACAGGTAGGGGCTCTGGTTCCCCTGCAGGCTTCAGGGTGGGAGGTCTTCCCTTTCCTTCCTTAGTGAGGCTGAGACTGCTTGTGGGTTTCAGACTCTAGAGGTTAGGAGTGAGAGTGGGTGTCTCTGGTCCTAATGCCCTGCTTTGTTTCAAGTACTGCTTAATCACATTCTCCATTTAACCCTTATCCTGGAGCAGAGCCTCATTCTGGAGGTACATTTTGTTTTCCAAGCAGAGGAATTTTGTCTAACTCAAAGCATTTCCATTTCAAACAACCATGGAGCCCAGTGTGGGCCATTCAATTCTGGCTGAATCACTTTAGACGCAAGTGTGTGCTCAGTCATGTTTGACTCTTTTGTGACCCCATGGACTGCAGCTCATCAGGCTCCTCTGTCCATGGAATTTTCCAGGCAATAATAATGGAGTGGGTTGCCATTCGCTTCTCCAGGGCATCTTCCCAACCCAGGGATCAAACCCATAGCTCCTTCATTGGCAGGCAGGTTCTTTGCCAACTGTGCCCCCTGGGATGCCACCTAGACTCTAAACGTTTCTTTAAAAGTACAGTGGTGAACCAGAAAATTACTAGAGCTAATCAATGAATATAGTAAAGTTGCAGGATATAAAATTAACACACAGAAATCCCTTGCATTCCTATACACTAACAATGAGAAAACAGAGAAATTAAGGAAACAATCCATTTACCATTGCGGTGAGAAGAATATAATACTTAGGAATAAATTTACCTAAAGAAAAAAAAAGACCTATATATAGAAAACTATAAAACACCGATGAAAGAAATCAAGGATGACACAAATGGATGGAGAAATATACCATGTTCATGGATCAGAAGAATCAGTATAGTGAAAATGAGTATACTACCCAAAGCAATCTTTAGATTCAATGCAATCTCTATCAAGCTACCAATGGTAATTTTCACAGAACTAGAACAAATAATTTCACAATTTATATGGAAGCACAAAAAAGCTCAAATAGCCAAAGCAATCCTGAGAAAGAAGAATGGAACTGGAAAAATCAACCTGCCTGACTTCAGACTATACTACAAAGCAACAGTCATCAAGACAGTATGGTATTGGCACAAAAACAGAAATACAGATCAATGGAACAAAATAGAAAGCCCAGAGATAAATCCACACACCTAAGGACACCTTATCTTTGACAAAGGAGGCAAAAAATATACATGGAGAAAAGACAGTCTCTTTAACAAGTGGTGCTGGGAAAACTGGTCAACCACCTGTAAAAGAATGAAACCAGAATACTTTCTAACACCATACACAAACATAAACTCAAAGTGGATCAAAGATCTAAATGTAAGACCAGAAACTATAAAACTCCTAGAGGAAAACATAGGCAGAACACTCTCTGACATAAATCACAGCAAGATCCTCTATGACCCACCTTCCAGAGTAATGGACATAAAAGCAAAAATAAACAGACGAGGCCTAATTAAACTTAAATGCTTTTGCACAATGAAGGAAACTATAAGCAAGGTGAAAAGGCAGCCTTCAGAATGGGAGAAAATAACAGCAAACAAAGCAACTGACAAAGAATTAATCTCAAAAATATACAAGCAGCTCCTGCAGCTCAATTCCAGAAAAATAAAATGACCCAATCAAACAATGGGCCAAAGAACTAAATAGACATTTCTCCAAAGAAGATATACAGATGGCTGACAGACATATGAAAAGATGTTCAACATCACTCATTATCAGAGAAATGCAAATCAAAACCACAGTGAGGTACCATCTCATGCTGGTCAGAATGGCTGCTATGAAAAAGTCTACAGCTAGAGACGGTGTGGAGAAAAGGGAACTCTCTTACACTGTTCATGGGAATGCAAACTAGTATAGCCACTATGGAGAAAAGTGTGGAGCTTCCTTAAAAATCTGAAAATAGAACTGCCATATGACCCAGCAATCCCACTGCTGAGTAGACACACTGAGGAAACCAGAATTGAAAGAGATGTTCATCACAGCAGTGTTTACAATAGCCAGGACATGGAAGCAACCTAGATGTCCATTGGCGGACTAATGGATAAGAAAGTTGTGGTACATATACACAGTGGAATATTACTCAACTATAAAAAAGAATACATTTGAGTCAGTTCTAATGAGGTGGATGAAATTGGAGCCTATTATACAGAGTGAAGCAAGTCAGAAAGAAAAACACCAATATAGTAATGCATATATATGGAATTTAGAAAGATGATAACAATGAGCCTATATTTGATAGTGAAAGAGACACAGATATAAAGAACAGATTTTGACTCTGTGGGAGGAGGCGAGGGTGGGATGATCTGAGAGAATAGCATTGAAACGTGTGTATTACCTTATGTGAAATAGATGACCAGTCCAAGTACAACGCATGAAACAGGGCACTCAAAGCCAGTGCACTGGGACAACCCAGAGGGATGGGATGAGGAGGCAAGTGGGAGGGGGAATTCAGGATGGGGGGACACATGTACACCTGTGGCTGATTCATGTCAATGTATGGCAGAAACCACCACAATATTGTAAAGTAATTAGCCTACAATTAAAATTAATTAATTAATTTAAAGAAAAGGTACAGTGGTGAGTGTGTCTATCAATTTGTCAATATTCAAAGGATAGGAGTGCCTCTTGGGTCCTCAATAAATTACTAAAAAGAGCTGAACCTGCATGCACGTGGCCCAAGGCTGCCTATGTGACATGTCTGTGCCATTGACCTGTTGTTTCCAGCTGGCCTGAGTCCCCTGGCTTTTCTTTCTCAGTAGGCTTCAGTGGCCTTGATGAGATCCTGAGAAGCAGCGAGGGCCCTGATGATACACGGAGACAGCAGCCTGTCAAACAGCGTGGAGACAGCAGGCTTTGAAAATAAACTGAGAAAGATAAATAAGGATACAAATCTTCTAAAGCAATAAAGAAGACTTTGACATTTCAGAGCCAATATGGTATCAGAAATAGATTTTTTATCTCTATTTTTCATGTGCCCTTCAGTCTATAGATCACAATTCAGTAAAGCAAATAAAAGGACTGATGTTCTGGGGTCTGTATTTTACACACGATGAAGACATCATGGTAAAGCCTTCTCTTATACGTTGGTAAATAAAAGAATACTATTACAAGAGGTAATCAAAGAAATAAGAAATATAATTGCCATTGAGGAAACAGACTGCTGCTCTGGGCAGGCTCTCAGGAAAGGCATAGATACCAAGGCAGGATGAATTTGTATTTTCTCTTCATGGTTTGCTATGTCTCTTGCTGACATAAATAGAAACCTAGTGCTTCTGTGTCCATGGGACTGAGCATCACACAAATCACAGAGCCCAGCTTGGTTCCTGCTCTGACGCTGCAGAATAAACATACCGAGTTCTGGGACTCTCAGCCAATGCACCCTCTAGGGCTTTCAAAGAGTCTGGGGACTTGTGATGACCTGTGTCTGGGGGAGGAAAGGTCAGAACTGAGACTCAGCCAAGGAGGAGGGTGGGGGTAACAGAGGCAGGCGTGTGTAGGAGGGGAGCTTGGGGAAATGAATCCATGTTAGAAGGATACAACAGCAGGCACCTGCTTGGCTTCCATATTGGAACAGCCCCTGGGTCCCCAGTTTCTAGAGCATTCCTCAATGTTACCAGACCAGCCACAATGGTCTAGGTACATCGGTGAGCTGTACTTGGTCTCTTATAATCCACACTCACCCTACTTGATCCTCTCCTCAAATTAATCTACCCAGCATGGTTCAGTGAAGCATGCTGCTGTCTTATAGCCATTACCCTTGGGGGGCTATGTTCGTGGGGACTCAGCACCCCGGGTCTGGATCTTGCTCCCTTGGAAAGAGTCATGACTACAAATAAGAGTGTGGTCCTCCCCTTCCCTTTTTCTGAAATGTACACTGGTTGGGGTACTGGAATCCAGCCTGTGGCAATGTGGAATTCATAACGGCAGGCTACAGACTCAATAATAAGTCCCAATAAAAGGGCAGAAAACAGACCCAATAAAAGTCTATGAAAGGGTCAGTATGGGTTCAGGGACATGTCACTCAAGGAGGACTTGTTTCTCACTACACGCGGCAGCCTGAGTTTGCAGTGAAGCCCTTGGGATGTCACCCTGCCTTTGTCCCTCCTCTGCCTGTTCTCGTCTCTTGAGATGGTCTGGGCACTGGCTTGTTCCACTGGGTAGATGGCTTTGTGGTTTTCTCCAGCTTTCCTAAATCTCGATATGTTTTGCAGAAGTAAAGGATGGCATAATTTATCACAGTTGAACATGTGCTTTGTTCAATGACAGGGTAATTAGACATTCTTTCAGCAGACACATTAAATATATACTTATGCATTAAAGCTCTGTGTCTCCGATCAGCACTGCTGATTTATGCTTTATGCTTGGATCTTAGCCTGTTGATAGCCATATAAAACGAAACTTGCATGCCAAGACATAAAAGTGACAAGGAAGAAGAAATGGCTCCCTTATGTTAAGTCAAATTAAGGGGAGGGGTGGGAGGTTGTCCAGGGGGATGGGGACACATGCACATACATGTATATATACACGTATGTATGTGTATGTAAACACTTAGCCCTCCTGAATAGACTGGGGCTTGAATCTTTTCTCCCTTCCTCCATAAGTATTAATTATGCAGTGATCAAAATAATTTTGCATGCATAATGCTGACCTCTTTCACTAGAGGGCAACACAACTCCAGCTTCAGGAGCCTCTACCTCTGCTTCCAATGACAGGAAGTGTTTAATAAGATGCTGCACGGGTTTTATAATGAACACCCTATTAATTTTACATAAGTGCAAAGTGACTTTTGAAAATCCAGCGACACTTCTGAATACACACGGCTTGGCCTTCTCAACAGTTGGCAAGCATCTGTTCCTTCATTTTTTCCCCTGTGGACAGGGCACCACCCTGTTTTCACTTGGAGTGCATTCCTACAAAAGGGGGGGCACTTCCCAAGGAGTATTGCATGTGTGCTAAGTTGCTTCAGTTGTGTCTGACTCTGTGATTCTGTGGACTGTAGCCCACCAGGCTCCTCTGTCCATGGCATTTCCCTGGCAAGAATACTGGAGTGCATTGCCATTTCCTTCTCCAAGGGATCTTCTCAACCCAGGGATCAAACCCATGTCTCTCATGTCTCTTGCACTGGCAGGTGGGTTCTTTACCACCAGCTCCACTTTTCAATCTCATCCATGCCTGCCCGCTCTGGAACAGAATGCCATCTCAGCATCCCAGAAGTACATGGCAGAGGCTGAGCTGTAGCTTGCAAAGGCTTCTGTGGTTCTGCCACTCTCTGAGCATCTCAGGATAAAGCCTGCTCTCTGAGCATGCTCCTGGCTTCCTGCTCCATCCTTCCCTCTCACTCAGCCTCAGGAGGGATTCTTGGGGGTGGGAACAGTGGTAGGAGCTGCAGGTTTCAAGGTGTGGATCTGTGGAACTTTGGGTCTCTTTCAGGAGCCTTGGAGTTTTATAGGGAGGATCCAAGCTAATCTTCATCTCTGCCCCAAACATTGAAGGTAGTTCATCCACCACCAGAATACACATCAGCTTTGCTTGTTCAATTTTTAAAAGTTCATTTGCTTTAACAAGTGGGGTCCTGCAGTTCTCTCCGACTTGTCAGTAAGGAGAACCTACTTGCCACGATGCTCTGCTGAGGAGGAAAACATTTAAAACCCCTGAGAAACTGATTATATAGATTCTTCCAATTGAAACCTCATTCCAGAAATATGTCTTTCTTTCCCAAATATGTTGAAAAAGTTAGGAATCATTAGAGGAATGAAACAAAGCTGCAAGTTCCGAGTCTCTGTGCTGAGTGTTACATATGCAGGAAAAACACTGAACTTCTTTTCTGAGAAGCATTTCAGGCCAAGATGAATAATGAGGCCCGGTTCTCCTTTGGAGGAGAAGCATGGCATTCTACAAACACCCTTACTCAGCATTTGTAGTTTTGCTTCCAGAAATAACCATGGCCTTTTCTTTGAAGTGAGTTCTTTGAAAGAGGAGCTCAGGTTTGTAGGGCAGCTTTATTTCCAAGGGGATGGAGGATGTGCGGGTCCAGGGGAGTGTGGAGGGGTATAAACACACACGTATATTTTCTCACTAGACAGCTGACACCCTTGGAGAAATGGGGGATGGAGACTGTGCAGTTGTGAAACAGATGAGAACATCCAGGGTGTTTGCGATGTGAACTTGGTGTCCTGACACTCCAAGCCCTTAATAAGTGGCAGCAATGTGAGCTTCGTGCTTAGTCACTAAGTCATATCTGACTCTTGTGACCTCATGGACTGTTTCCCACCAGGTTCCCCTGTCCATGGGACTCTCCAGGCAAGAATACTGGAGTAGGTTGCCATGCTCTCCTCCGAGAGATCTTCCTGACCCAGGGGTCAAACCTGGGTCTCTATGTCTCCTGCACTGGCAGGTAGATTCTTTACCTGATGAGCCAGGTGGGATCCGGAAGGATCTGGGAAAACCCCCAGAGGCCTCCTTGATGCTTCTTGCTTTCTTCTTTCTCTCTTCTCTGGACACCCTGCTATGGTCCAGCAAGGCCAGAGGCCATGCTCATAAGTCACGTGGGTGAGATGCGTCTCTCTCTAGGGCTTCACCACTTCCTTTGAAATGTAACTCATTATACAGAAGCAGAACTAAATAAAAAATACTCCAGAGAGGGAACAGATTGTTAGCTATAGATTAGAAGCGCAGCCTAATCCTTCACAAGCATTAAATATTTAACATAATCGCACCACAGGTGCCAGGAAGATGTCGGCATTGTTTAATTAGACTTAATTAAACATAAGGAAAACTCTAATACTAATTCAGTTTGAGTTTTTTCATCGATTACAAAACCTCCCCTCCAAGGTCCCTGCATATTGGCTGTATTGCACCTCACCCTCTATTAACTAGAAAACCACTGGGTAAGAGTTGAAAAGTCAGGCAAAAAGAATAGAAGGGTTGTCTATAAACAACAGTACTATATATGTAAGGACCAAAGAAAAAGAATGTTTTTACAGTAAGGGGATTGTGTGGACACTTGCCCACTCCAACATCTATAGGTGGGCCTAGGACTTCTGTCTACCTCATGTCTCATTCTTGATCTGAAATCTTTTAACTGAGAATGGGGACAGTTGGAACTTGAATTGTATGGTAGTGTGAACATTCTTTGGTATTGCCTTTCTTTGGGATTGGAATGAAAGCTGACCTTTTCCAGTCCTGTGGTCACTTCTGAGTTTACCAAATTTGCCTGGCATATTGAGTGCAGCATTTTAACAGCATCACCTTCTAGGATTTGAAATAGCTCAGCTTGAATCTGTTCATACATACTTACGTGTGTGTGTGTGTGTGTGTGTGTGTGTGTGTGTGAAAGAGAGCATTAAGACTGTACTATCCACACTGGAAAGCTAACAAGAAATGTGGCAAATCATCCCTGGACCACATGTTTTCAATACTGACTCTAAGCCCTGTTAAAGGGCAGTCAAATACATTTGCTACACAAAAGAAATGATTTAACATTTAGTATGTATCACTGAAATAATAACCTTTCTCGATAGCAATGCCATAGTGTGAAATTGTTTTAATTTCCTGCACTGATGTCTCCAAAGTGAAAAAGGAACACAGAACCTCAGATGAAGTCATGCGAAACATGATGTTTAATAAGTATTTTTTAAAAACTTTTGCTGCTATAGCACAATTGCAAATGCACATTTCTCATATGAATGAATGTATGTTAGTTATAAGAAAGTTGGTGTTTGTCTCCAGGTCAACAATACAGGGTTTGCAAACTAGGACAAAAGCTGTTTGGTTATATAGCACCATTGATATACAAATTTAATTCTGAGAATTTCATCTTAAAGAAATAATCATGGATACCCCCAGAGATTAACTGGACAGATGTTCATTGCAGTGTTGTTTAACATAACAGAAAAAGAGAAATCATCTAAATGTTTAATCTATACCTAAGAATTTATAAAATATTATATTTTAGAAAAATATTTCATGCCACAAGGAAGTGTCAGCTGGAATCTAGCTGCCATTTTGGCTTCAAAGCACACAGATACTGTCTTCGGACTTTTGTAATTCCACACAGATGGGAGGCAGGAGTTTCACCCCTTCAGGAGGTTAGCCAGAGGGAGGGGAGGTCTCCTCCCACTCCTGGCTGAATGAGCCCATGCCCAGAGCTGGAAGAAAACCAGTGAGATGCTTCTGCCCAGAATGTGGAGGCCTGATAGAGAGACAAAGGCTTGGGGTCCCTCCAAGGTTATTTGGGGCAGCTGTGGGAGGGGTGGCGGAGAAGGCAATGGCACCCCACTCCAGTACTCTTGCCTGGAAAATCCCATCGATGGAGGAGCCTCGTAGGCTACAGTCCATGGGGTGACTAAGAGTCGGACACGACTGAGTGACTTCACTTTCACTTTCCACTTTCATGCATTGGAGAAGGAAATGGCAACCCACTCCAGTGTTCTTGCCTGGAGAATCCCAGGGACAGAGAAGCCTGGTGGGCTTCCGTCTATGGGGTCGCACAGAGTCAGACACGACTGACACAACTTAGCAGCAGCAGCACCAGTGGGAAGGGTGGATGTCTTGTGTCAGAAGACAGTTGGGGTGATGTTGGCCTCTGCTGGGATGTTGGGTGTTGGTTCCCTTTTACTGGACACCTCCCAAATCTATATTGTTTTATGCCTTTTATTTTGTGTTCATTTGTTATAACAGCCATAAGAAAACCATATACCTAAAGCTCATATTTTCTGAGCCTGTACCTGAGGTCATTGCCTTGGCGCAGGTTTCCTTATCTTTTAGGGTGTGGTGGTCATGCAGTTCAGTTCAGTTCATTTCAGTTGCTCAGTCGTGTCCAGCTCTTTGCGACCCCATGAATCACAGCATGCCAGGCCTCCCTGTCCATCACCAATTCCCAGAGTTTACCCAAACTCATGTGCATCGAGTCTGTGATGCCATCCAGCCATCTCATCCTCTGTCGTCCCCTTCTCCTCCTGCCCCCAATCCCTCCCAGCATCAGGGTCTTTTCCAGTGAGTCAACTCTTCACATGAGGTGGCCAAAGTACTGGAGTTTCAGCTTCAGCATCAGTCTTTCCAAAGAACACCCAGGACTGATCTCTTTTAGGATGGACTGGCTGGATCTCCTTGCAGTCCAAGGGACTCTAAAGAGCCATGCAAGGAAACCACAAGTGGGGAGTGAGTACCCACATGGGTCTTGGATTCTTGGATTCCAGTTCTGCTCTGGCTGTGGGTAACTTTCAGAGAGATGCTCACCTGCTCCCAGCCATGGAGTAGAACAGAGGTGGCACAGTCTCATTGTCTCCAATCATCTAAACATTTTTCAGAAGTTAAATTAAGGTAAAATTCAAGGAAAAGCTTTGAGGTTCTTTAAAGATTTCACCAAGATGTTAACGGAAAACATGGAAGCAATGCACTTTTAGGCAAATTCTTTACAGTTCAATTCAAAAATCGATATTTTTATTTATTATATTTTACAGAAATTAGGCTGTGTCATAAAAATAAAAGAGTGCAGTCGGTATGGTGCCCTCTCCCTCCCAGAAAGTTTTTTTGAATTTACAGTGTGTGGTTGCCAATTCACGCTGTCAAAGAGTGGAAGGAGAATGGAACAGTTTGTTTGTTTTTTCACCTCAATGCTTTAACAAAATAGTTGAAAAGCATTTTTATAATGACTTCTGACCAGTAGGGCTGTCATTTGCAATGACTAGAGTCATTCCTTCAAGTGAAATGAGGGTTAAGTAACCCGGATCTCAGTTTTTTGGCAGGACTAAGGCCCTCCTCTGTAAAAGATGGGGAGAGGGCAATGGGATCAGGATGCAGGGGGTCTGATTCCAATTGTTGGGGCCCACTCACCTGGTGACTGGAATCTTAAAGTGTCCCAGACTTAGCAAATGCCACTGGCCATTTCATTTCTTGAATTTTAGTCTTGTCACAATTTTCTGTGCAGTGTGTTCAAGGGCTTGAGTTCGTCTCCCAGATAAATTGCTTTGGCTTTTCTAGAAATATGGATGTTAGCAGCAATTGTATGAAATAGCTTCATCCCAAGAACAAGTAGGCTTACAGAAGGGAAACTGGGAAGACTCACTTCTAAGAGCCATGGGTCCCCTTTCTGTCTGGTCCTTGTGCCAGGAGGAGCGGCCACCTCTAGAATCACCCACTTCTCATCACTGAAGACAGAAAGCCTTCACCAGCACCAAGGAGTCACACAGGACTGTCCTGGATGTGGTGATCCGGTCACTTGCCAGGAGCTGGTCACCCCACCTTGCTCACTGTCCTTCCTGGCAGCTGTTCCCACCTCTCCCACATCTGCCCAGTCTCTCATTCTGACTTGGCACTCAACTTCTCTGATGGAATTTTGTGACCAGAGTCGTCTTCTTGTTCTACAATAAAAATGTTTCACCCTCTTCCAAATTGCACCAAGTCTTGCTTACATGAAAGTGTGAATCTGAAGACACTCATTGGACCTGGGATATGAGCAGGTGATGAGGCCAGGATCTGAGTAAGTGATGAAGCCGCATACGCCGTCTGTGTCTTACTTTCTGGTTTACACAAGTATGGTGCTGAAACTAGCTCTTCTGGGGCTGGCAAGATTGTCAAGTTTCCCCCAGCCTCTGTCCTCACCTGTGAAATATGAACAGAACCTGCTCACACTCCAGAGATGTTGTCCGCACGCAGCATGCGACTTGAGATGTTTAAGACACTGATGTCTGCAGTTCCACTGTTGTGATTTCAAAGCCTCCCTCTGCCCTAAGAGCTGGACCATCTTAGGCAAATGTGCAAACTCTTGGACAATTACTATTCTCATCCATGAAAGCCAGGCCATTGCATCTATCCTGCAGATTGTTTTGAAGATTAAATTAACTGGGATTTTGTAGGTGAAGCCTTTGGCGTGATGCCTAAGCAAACTCTGAATGATGGATCTGACGATGGATATTTCATATGCTCCCAAAGCCCCAGGTGAGTTATTTTTAACATCATTTTAAGGATGAAGAAACTGATTTGACACATTCATTTTTACAGAAGTCACGAGAAACCTTCCCCTCCCAGTTCCTCCACCCCTGCTGGCCCAGAAGGTGAAGTTCTAAGCCTTAACTCTGATCATGTCAGTTGCCTTCTTTAAGATCCGATCATGGATTCCCATCAATTTTAGGGTAGAGTCCAAGGGGAACATGAAGCCAGGTGACTAGACCATACAATGTGCGGACAGACGTATCTCCATCTTGGTTTGCTCCTCCGGTGGTGCCCTCCACCCTGACCCCTGATGTGCACAGAGTTCGTGCACATCTAACATTACCTCCGCCACCATTTCTCATCCAGATGATTGCAGCAGGCTCTGTGCCCACACTTCCCTCCGCATCTGCTCACACAGTAGCCTGTTCAAAGACACACAGGACCAAATTGAACCCTTGAAAATTTTCCCTGCTACCCGGGTTCTAGAGATGCAGCAAGATTGCCAGGTGCTTAGTGGAATGTCCAGGACCCTTGGCTGTGGTATGCCCACCATCCCTGCATCTGCCCTGCCAAGCCCAGTTCTGGCATGTGACAGGACTGTGTCAACATCCCTGGGGGTGACTGTGCTCTGAGATACTCCCAGCGGACAGGGGAGGTCAAGCCCTAAGAATCTCCTGGGATCTTAAGCAGTCCTGGAGCCTGTGGCTCTCCTGTCTTCTGAAGGGTGATTGTTCCTCTCCAAAGAGGTGCTGAGCACAAGTTCAGTGGTGTCCAGACCTGCACCTTGGGATCACAGAGGGCCCAGTTATGGAGCTGGGAGACATGATCCCACTGGTAGAATCCAAGGGTTGTTGGCTCCCTTAGGTCCACTCTCTTCTAGGAGTTGACTCCCTGGCCCAGGATTTCCAGAGCCATCTGAAAAAGTACATCCTGGGAAGGTTGGCCTTGTTCTGGATAATAACACTTTATTCTATTATTAGAAGGTGATTCCTTAAAATGTAGGCTAAGACTGACATACACGCACAAACTTATTCAACAAGGAAGAGCCAGAATCTCAGTCTGTTTAACATCTGACACCCAAGCAAAGGAGATAGATCTTTGCAAATATTTTTATTTGGCCCCCTAGAAGCTATGGTTTTTCTAGTAGCCATGTATGGATGTGAGAGTTGGACCATAAAGAAAGCTGAGCACCAAAGAACTGATGGTGAACTGTGGTGTTATAGAAGACTCTTGAGAGTCCTTTTGACAGCAAGGAGATCAAACCAGTCAATCATAAAGGAAATCAGTCCTGAATATTCATTGGAAGGAATGATGTTAAAGCTGAAATTCCAATACTTTGGCCACCTAATGCAAAGAACTGACTTCTTAGAAAAGACCCTGATGCTGGGAAAGACTGAAGACAGGAGAAGAAGGGGTCAACAGAAGAAGAAATGCTTGGATGGCATCACCTACTTGATGGACATGAGATTGGACAATCTCTGGGAGTTGGTGATGTACAGGGAAGGCTGGTGTGCTGTAGTCCTTGGGTCCAAAAGAGTCAGACACAACTGAGTGACTGAACTGAACTGAGAATCATCATACCATGCTGATTTTATGTCACAGAACCAAGGGCAAGCTGAAGTTGTACCTGTGATGTGAGAAGGAACACTTGGCCCCCGTGCAGACAACACACTTCTGGAAAAGACGGGCGAGTCACAGGTTTCCAGCTGGCATACTGGGTGGAGTGAGGACAAGACAGGACACAGCCTTCCCTATTCTTGGGTTTACTGCTCGCCTCTCCCTTCCACCCCTGGGCACTTCTGGCCCCATGGGTCCTTGGAGACTGGGCAGGGAACCAGGCCCCGTCTGGCTGAGGCAGGGTGGGACAGGGGCTGTGATGTACCTTGACTTGCTGAGAGCAGAGGGACCTGACGTGCCCATGATGCAGGGAAGTAAGCCTGGCCCCAAAGCCTCCAGTTCCTGGGAGAACTGCTTCCCTGGCAACTTTCTAGCACAAGCCAGGGGGGCTGTAACATCAGACTGACCTTCCCAGACATGCTATGTTGGAAAATATACTCAACTTTCCCTCCCAGGTGTGCTCTGGAGGGAAAAGCAGAGACAGTACACACATTGCAGGTAAGATTATGAAAGAAACAACAGGGACCTTGCATCATTAGTGCATTTGACAGACATTCGATAAGGGAGGCCCAGGGGGAGGGTGGGTGTGATCCCCAGCTGGATGGTCCATGTGCTGCCTTAGTGTTGGCAATGAGGGAGCAGCATTCAACCTCCCTGATGTAGCACAAAACAATAATGAAGAACTGAAGAATGATCTATCAAATTAACATATTTAAAAACCTGTCATCTTCAATACTATTGGGGACATCGTGTGCTACAATCATGGATTTCTGACGGCACCATAAATTGGCCTAGTTCCTTGGGAAAATAGCTTGATGATAGATAAAAATAAACATAACAATATCAGCAGGCTTAGACATGAGACATTTAGCTCCCAGGAACCTATTCCAAGGAAGAAGTTGTAGGACTAAATGACAGTTAGGAACCAGCCCCTGATGTGGGTTCTTACTGCAGGGGCCAGAGCACCTGAGCAAAATACACACCCCCTCAGAGACTGCCGTGCTCCCCAGAGTACAGTGGCGGCAGGTGTGACAATGCAAAGTTTGACCCAGGAATGTAACTGTGTGTAAAGTTTCATCCTTACACGTCAGGAACAAGAGGGATTCCAGAAAGGATGGAAGCACCAACATTATGTCAGTGAGCAAAAATGAAAAGAACAGATGAATGTCACCTTAATTTTGTTTAAATTATTCACTTTAATAAATAAAGGATTATCTATAATAACCAGGACGCAGAAGCAACTTAAATGTCCATCAACAGTGAAATGGATAAAGAAGTTACGGTATGCATATGAAATGGAATATTGCTCAGCCATAAAAAGGAAAGAAATAATGTCATTTGCAGAGATGTGGATGGACCTAGAGACTGCCAGATAGAATGAAGTTGGTCAGAAAGAGAAAAACAAATATTGTGTAATATCATTTATATGTGGAACCTAGAAAATGGTACAGATAAACCTATTTGCAAAGCATAAATAGAGATAGATATAAAAAACAAACTTATGGATACCAAGAGGGGGACAAATTGGGAAAGTGGGATTGATGTATCTACACCATTGATACTATGTATGAAATAAACAGAGATTCCCAGGTGGCTCAGCAGTAAATAACCCACCTGCCAATGCAGGAAACACGGGTTTGACCCCTGGGTTGGGAAGATCCTGACCAGAGAAGGCAATGGCAACCCACTGCAGTATTCCTGGGAAATCTCATGGACAGAGAAGCTTGGTGGGCCACAGTGTTTGGGATTGTGAAGAATCCAACACGACTGCATAACTGAGCATGCGCGCATAAAATAGATAACTAATGAGAACCTGCTGTAGAGCACAGGGAACCCTACTCAGTGCTCCAGGGTAACCTAAATGGAAAGGAAACCCAATAAAGAGGGGATATATGTATATGAACAGCTGATTCGCTGTATCGTACAGCAGAAACGAAGAAAACCTTGTAAAGCAACTGTATTCCAATAAAAATTAATTAAAAAAATAAGTAAAGGAGAGAAATGATGACCGCACGGGCAAATAGAACAGATGACAGATCTGGTCCTGGTGCCCAGAATAAGCACTTGGCAGCAGAGTTATCCCCGCCCACATCAGCTCTGGAAGGGCTTGCTTGTGGCCACTCAAAATGTCTGCATGATTCTACCCACCTGTGCTGGGCTCCCAAGGACCCAGAGACCCACCTAAAGTCTCGGTTAACTCATGCCCAGTTTGGTCTTTTTTTTTGTTTGTTTCCAGCCCTATTGCTGCAATGGCGCCATCTCACTTACAAAGCAGAAGCACTTTCTCCCTTGTAAGTTTTTCGCTGTTGGGATCCTTTGAGCGTGAATGGTGTCACAGGAAGCCAAATTGCCTTCTTCTCTTTTCATAAAATGTCTCCTGATTCCTCATCACTCCACTTTGAAGGGCACACAATGAAGGCATTCAAGCTGTCTCCACGTGGACCCCTGCATAAACACATTGTAAATGGCTTGATTTGCTCCAAAGAGCCGACAGCTATCTCTCGGGGAAAGTAGCTTGGAGATATTCATGCGGGTTGAATCCCCCCCCCCGAAGTCAGATTTCAAGGACCTGATCCTTTCAAAAGCAAGACAAGCAACTGAACCTTTGTGAAAAAACACCGGTCTAATAGCTGCTGTATTTATTATGGGCGTTTAACTACTGCATTCGAGAATTATGCACCGATTAGTTTTCACTTGAATTCTGCCTTCCTGTTTCTTTTGACTCAGGAAAAAGGAGAGTGGGGTGGGGAGAAGATGCCACTTAATCTCTGCTTCTCCTTCAGCTCCGCATGGCAAACACTCATCAGCCCCATACAACGCCTTCCACAGCCACAATAAAAGCTGGAACCACAAAGAGCCCAGAGTAAGGAGACTAATAAAGACTGATCTACCAGGTAACCCAAGTTCTGAGCTAAGTCTTCAGTGGCAGGAGGACAGTTCATTAATTTGCCATCCCCCAGAACAAGCTTGGAATCAAGTTCTGATTTTTTTTTTCTTTTTTTCAGGCAGATTCAAAAGAGTCAGGGAGAGAAAGCTGCCTTTGAAATTTCTTTTCATTCAAGGAGGCCTTAATCACACCTTTGAGGGCCCTGCTTGGCTGTGTTAATAACTGGGCCCGTGTGGGCACCCACGCTGTTCATTGTGCAGCTGGCTCTATTATTGGGTATGAACGTCCAAGCATAACAAAGTGGCTGTTGGTGCTTTTGAAATGGGGACAGCGAAGCTGCTGAGGTGCCCGGACGAGAGGACAAGAGGAGAGAAGCAGGTGTGCATGGGGCTCAATGCTCTGGCAACTCGGAGGCTGTCTTGGGGTGAATAACCCCGCTCCCCAGCTCAGCTGTCCATCCATGGAGTGCTATGTAATACCAGTTAGGTGGTAAGCACGGCCTCACTTTTAACATCCTTGGTGGGGACAGTTTGGAGGAGGAGAGAAGTGAAATAACAGCCATGATCCCTCTAAGTATGACTATGGCCCTGAAACCCTAAAGGCTGCAAGTGTCTGTGGGTGCCGTGGAACTAGCCATCCTGGCTCCTCGACAGGCACATGCCATGGTCTCACTGTAGATATAGACTCAAAGATGCCCTGTGTGAGAGTCACCAGGTTTAAAGCATCCAGACCCAGGTGAAGCTAGAGAGAGAAAGGAAGTGAGGGAGGGAGGGAGGATGATCCAAGAATTGACATCAAGCAGCCAGAAGAAGAGAAGCCATGTGGGTGGTGATGGCGGGTGGCCAGCCTCGCATGTCCTGCGTCGAGATCCTCAAGCACACCCAGGTCCCCATGGCCATGCTGCCAGCGCCACATTCTGCAGGATGTAGCCCAGAGCATCATGACCAGGAGGAGGAGAGAGCCTTTCTCATTCACAGATTGATGAGATTCTGTATATTTTAAATCAGAAATGTGTTATCAAAGGGCTTCCCAGGTGGCACTAGTGGTAAAGAACCCACCTGTCAGTTCAGGAGACGCGAAAGACGTGGGTTTGATCCCTGGGTTGGGTCCACAGGGTCACAGAGAGTCAGACACAACTGAAGCGACTTAGCATTCATGCACACACCTTATCAAAGTCCCTTGATTATAATTATGTGTCTTTGGAAACAAAATCCTTAGAGTAGGCTCTGGGTCCTGACATCGAGATGCACTGGACCTCATCACAGGGGCCTGAGGGCTCCATCCAGGGCTCTGCATTGAGCTGGCTGGCAAGTAGAATGATTCACCAGTGTCGGGAAGCCTTGAGGACAAAGAGACCATGCCGAAGGGCAGCAGCTGAGCTCAGAGCCTGGGCCCTTAAGGAATGAAGTGGTTCTCACACGACAGACCAGCTGGAGCATCATGAGAAAGCTGACCCACATCCCTCAGGAGATAAGGCACTGGGGCAGACCTCCAATGCCTCTGTTTGGGCAGCTGGCTTCGGGTCATATCAGGGGCAGGGAGCTGAGACACAGCCACAGATGCTTGGAAAGAAAGAGCATGTCGGCTGGCATATCTAGAAGATACATGGAGTGGGTGGGATTCAGTTAAGGTGTGAGTGGTCCTCTGAGCTCCTGCTCTGTCTGGTCCCCGTGGAAGCCAGGTGGATACCATGGCAGTGTCCACTCTCCTGTTTACACCCAGAAGGGCTTGTATCAAGGCCCTGAGATCCTTCCTGTTCAGGGCTGCTCGAATCACAGGTGAGGTCCTCAGATGCCTCGGTCTGCCTGGAATGAGGAGATTGTACTGTGTACATTGGTGGTTGGGTCCCTCCAGCCTCTCTCCCCAGAGTGTGTGCCCCAGCCCTGCACCCCACTGTGACCACACATAACCTGAGTCTGATGCGTTCAGGCTGACTGATTGTGTCCATTCTTAAAACTTGAGAGAGGGGCCTGCCCCACTCAAGTGGCAAGGCTGTGGGATACTAGGCCTCTTTCAGGGTTGCGGGGGGGGGGGAGCGTAAGAGACCACAATGTCCAGGGGCTCTTGGGAGCCTGATGCAGTCTTTCTCGGACCCTTGTCCTGGCAGAGTTTGGAAAGCCAGCTGCCTCCTTCCAGCACTGGGTCAACCACATAGTTAGAATCAGTGACAATCAAGGTTGGTTCTAAATTGGTTTTTAACACTTAACTTTTAGAAACATCAAAATCTAAGAGTGTGGTACTTATATAGATTTTTTTTTAAAGAGCCATTAATTACTGAACATTTCTAATGTATGCAAAAGTAGAGAGAATGGTACAAAGATTTCCCAATATCTACAGCCCAGATTTGACAGTGATGGCAAATGTGTTTTATTTCCTGTCTCTGGGGGGCATGTAAGCTTTGAGGAATAGAAACAGATTTCTAGAGTAGGGAGGCGCAGTGGTTGGAGGGCGGTGGGTTAGGTTCCTGCTCTACAGGGTTTGGCCCTTGTCTGTCCATTCTTGGACATTCCCAACCAGAGGACGTCCTTGGGAGGCGAGCCATTTGATCTTTCTGTTGTTTTGAATCATTTCCAACCTTCGATTTTATCGAAGTTTGGTGAAGACAGCCGAGAGTCTTATCCTGGGACAGAGGTTTCCAACCTCCGGGATCTAGTGCCTGATGATCTGAGGTAGAGCTGATGCAATAATAACAGAAAAAAAGTAAACAATAAATGTAATGTGCTTGAATCATCCTGAAACCATCTCCCCAGGGCCCCAAAATGTTGTGGCCTGCTGTCCTAGGAAAACAGGCTGAGAAATATGGGTTTGACTTTTACTAGAATTCTCTTTATTTTGGAGGATGTGAGTGGTAACGGCTTGTGCTAACTTGGTCTAGGGGCTTCTTTATCTGCTCAAAGAATGGCCATGCCCATCATCTCATCAGATATTTGCAAAGGCCCAGACGGGGAGCTGTCACATCTCCACTTTATTGGAGAGGAGGTGAGACACCCCTCAGACTGCAGGGTGAATCAGTGCAGGCCTGGGTTAGATGACTACACACTTTGCAGGGTCTGATCTCATGACAGGGTGCTTAGGGTCACGTGTCAGTTACTCATTCCTGAAGGAGTCTGGTTAAGAGTGACTTTCAAGTTTGTTCCCTCTTTACTTGCCCAAACCAGCAGTTTTTATAACCCTTTATATAACCCTTGCTTATCTTCTTTCGACAAGATTTGGTGGTCAGGATTGTGTTCATATCAAAATGCTTTCAGATGCAGCTGCTTATTAAAGTGCCAGCAGCAGTGATTAATCTCAGATGTTCTGCAGTATGTTTGCAGCCAGATGACTTCCCTGGTTCGAGCTGCAGTCTGCAGCATCGCACTCTGCCAGGGTACACCCACTCCTACCCATGTGTGCTCACAACATGCATTTATTAGTCCAGGGAAGATCTGTCCATAAGCCCAGCGTCCAAATAACGTTCAGGCCATTTGGCATCTTTACAGACAAATGGCACTTCTTTTAAAAAAGGCACTGAAATCTGTGGGCTCACAGTTTGCATTAGAATCTCTAAAGAGGACATCTGCTAGCTGATATTCCAAAAGTGGTGATTGATTCTCGATGCTTAAGTCACATCTGTATGGGGACGGCGGGTGGATGGGCTGTGAACTCTGGCAGAAAGCATCTGTCGGCAGCCAAATGCAGATCCGAGTTTATACAGTGCGGCGTACACAATGGTGTCTGACGGTGGACCTCGCTGTGGTTTAGGAAAGAAGCACTCACTTCACATTTCAGTAGGAGGAGCCAGCTCCTTGACCTCATCTCTCTAACCCCGAGGTGTTGGAAACAACGCTTAGCAGAGTTATTCACATGCTCAGCTCACAGGTTGGAAAAGTTGAACCAAAGAAATGGGGCTCTCAGTGGAGCCTAAATGTGTCTGGAGAGGACAAGCTCCTTGGAGAAGGTCAACAGGGTTGAGAGGGTCTGTGGCTGAGGGAGAGAAAGCTTTGCGCCTGAAACACTGGTTGGCAGGACTAACTCGTGGTCAGTTCGTTCTGCAAATGAACACTCTGCTGCAGGACCAAAGCCCTGAAATCTAAGACAGTTCACTTCACTGAATTCGGTTTGCAAATTTATCAATTGGGTACATTACCTAGGTGCTAAATGCGTCTGCATGAACTGCTAATAAAATGTGTAGTGATTCCAGTTGCTACTGGTTTCAACAGCCTTTGAGGATATTTCCAAACAGTCTGGGAGGATAAAAATACATCCTGTGTATTTTGAGTTTTAGGCAGGAAGAACCCTTCCCTGGAGCCTCTGTCCTCACAGGACTTCCCCCTTCTGAGTATCTCTCTGTGTTCTCCCCGCTTCCTATTCCTCATGTGTCACTGGGTTTAGGGCGATCCTAAGTCCAGGGCAACTGCTTCTTAAGATGCTTGACCTGACTGCATGTGCAAAACCCCTATTTCCAGAGAGGGTCACATTTGCAGGTTTTGGATGTTAGGACTTAGGTGTAATTTGGGGATTCACCATAGGCTCCTAAGGGTTTCCCTGTGGCTCAGTGGTAAAGAATCTGCCTGGCAATGAAGGAGACCTGGGTCCACGGGTTTGATTCCTGGGTGAGGCAGATCCCCTGGAGGAGGGCATGGCAACCCACTCCAGTATTTTTGCCTGGAGAAACCCATGGACAGAGGTGTTGGGTGGTTAGAGTCCATGGGGTCACAAAGAGTCAGACGCAACTTAGTGGCTAAATCACCACCACCACCACACTAGGCTCCTAAACTGGGTGGGGCTGGAGGTTGTGGGGTGATGTGGTGCCCTCAAGGGGTCAGCATTCTCTTGTCCTAGGGGCTGTAGAGAAAAGTCTGGGGAGTGAATGGTTCAGCTTCCTGAGCATGTGCAGTGGCTGTGGGGGCTAAGCATAGGAGCTGACCCTCCCCTACTGACCCCTCTTCTCTCACAGGGGCTTCAGCATCTGGGGAGCTCCAGGTTGAATGCTTTTTTTAAGGCATGTTTTCTTGTTACCTTATCTACTGGATGTGTGTGTATGCATGCTCAGTCACTTAGTTGTGTCTGACTCTTTGCCACCCCATGACTGTAGCCCCCCAGGCTCCTCTGTCCATGGAATTCCCCAGGCAAGAATACTGGAGTGGGTTGCCATTTCCTTCTCCAGGGGATCTTCCCCACTCAGGGGTTGAATCTGTGTCTCCTACATTGCAGGTGGATTCTTTACCATTGAGCCACTGAAGAAGCCCCATCTACTGTACACAGATGATGAATTTTCAAGGAATTAGACTAAAATGCACTTAACACTAAAGCTATTTTAAACTTAATTTCAATTAAGTTCCTTATGAATATCAATTATCACTGCACGGTAGAATCGCCGGTTAATAAGGATTTCCAGCTGATGGAGAGCCAGTTTGAGTGGCTTTATCATACACAGTGCGGGGCCACTCGGAAAGGCCCGTTATGCCATGTGTTGTTTCTGCAAGAACTTTAGACAAGTCTAGCTGAGGACTGGCCACAGAGTTTGCTGGTGCAAACGCCCGTCTTCCCTAGGACTCAGCTTCTTCACCTGTGAGTAAGTGTAATGATGCCAGCTCCACCAAACAAAGGTTGCTGTGAGAGTGCATACAGAGTGAAGCAAGTCAGAAAAAGAAAACAAATATAGTATATTATCAAATATCATATATTAACACATATATTCAGAATCTAGAAAAATGGTGTGGATGAACCTATTTGCAAGGCAGAAACAGGAGCACAGATGGAGAGAATGGACTTATGGACGCTGTAGGGGGAGGGGAGGGTGGGTTGAGCTGGAGAAGAGTATTGACATACACATAGCAACATGCAAAATAGATCGCCTGGTGCCCTGTAATGACCTAGAAGGGTGGAATGGCGGTGAGGTGGGAGGGAGGCTAAGAGAGAGGGAATATACGTATAAATACAGCTGATTTATGATGCTGTATAGCAGAAACTAACACAATATTATAAAGCAATTATACTCCAAGGAAAAAAAGATCCTGTAGTAACATTTGCTAATGTTTTCATAGCATACACAGTGAGCCATTCTGATGGCTTATTATTTTTCCCCACAATAATATATATTATAATAATATAAGAATGACTTTATTATTGTTCCCATTTTATAGATACCACTCCACTTTACAGATGAGAGGACTGAGGCTTCAGGAAGGGCCTTGTGGGGATGACTTGCTTTAAGACCCAGCAGGTGGTAGTCAGGCACTTCCCGATGCTCCGGTGGGCTTGGGGAGGGAGGTTCCATGTCCTTGGCTCTCCGTGAGGTTTCTCCAGTAGGAAGCAAGTTGGCTCCTGGGGGCCCCGCCCTCCAGACCTGCTGGGACTCAAACCTGTCCTGTGTTAAGTCAATGCTGAGTGAGTGAGTGAGGCCAGTGTGGACCAATGTCTGTAGCACTTGAACCTCCAACTGCTAGTTTGCTGCTCTTGGGTCCTGGACCCTCCTGTGTGACTGACCTCTCAGCTCCACACCCCTGGGATGCCCCTTAGGCCAATCCCCAGCAAGGACCAAGGGGTGAGAGAGCACCCTGGCTGGCCTAGGTACAGAATTGTAAACCAATGAACTCACCTGGAGTTCTAATGGCCAAAGTCCTGAGTTGTAAATAGAGTCCTTTTATTTCAATATATCCTGCTTCTGGTTTCCAAGGCTTGTATCTCTCTTTTTTTGGCCTCATCTCTTGGCATGAGGGATCTTAATTCCCTGACAAGCCAGGGATCAAACCCTTGACTCCCTGCAGTGGAAGCACAGTGTCTTAACCACTGGAGCACCAGGGAAGTCCCAAGCCTTTTTTTTTTTTTCCTTTTTAAAGACAAACATCTTGTGATTTTGTAGAGCAATTCTATCCTTTGTGTTTCTCATTTATTATTTCTCCTCAGGATTTCTTCCAGGGTAGAGCCTCTCCCTCGACCCCACACCCACCAGGAACTGAGACTAGAAGGAAGTTGTGGTTCTGAGTGGGCACAGGCTGAGAGAAACATCCGTGGTGGTGGGGAAGGGTCCGAGCTGCATTTGCTGGGGGTTTGAGAATTTGAGCAGCATCCAAGATGAAGGGCTATATGGAGGGAGGGGTAGGGAGGTCTGGAGCACGAGTACCTCCCCCCAACCCGAAAAGGTTGTGATTGTTTTGATGAACTCCAACTTGTGCTTTTCTAGTTTATTATTTCCTTTCTTTTCCAGTCACTAATTCTGCCACATCTTTTGGGTTTTCACCAGAATTCACCAGTGAGCCCATCTCAGCTGGGTCCTTTCTGTTTTTTGAAAGATCATTACTTATTTCCTTAGAGATTGGCATTCCCAGGTGGCGCAAGAGTAAAGAATCCACTTGCCAGTGCAAAAGATACAGGAGATGCTGGTTCAATTCCTGGGTCAGGAAGATCCCAACTGGAGAAGGAAATGGCAACCCACTCCAGTATTCTGGTGTGGGAAAGCCCATGGACCCAGGAAGCCTCTCAGGCTGCAGTCCATGGGGTCTCATGGAGTCAGACATGACTGAGCAATTGAGCATATATATATATACATATATGTATGTGTATATATATACATATATATATATGCCTTTCATAGAATCTATTTCTTCTTATGTGAATTTTGACCAGTTGCACCTTTCAAGGTATTGGTTCATTTCATCTACGTTCTCCAATTTGTGGGCACAGAGTTGTTGATAATATTCCTTGATTAGCCTTACAATGTCCATGGTATCTTCAGGGATGTTCTCTCTTTTCTGATATTAGTGATCTGTGTCCTCTCTCTTTTTCTTAGTCTGGCTAGAGGCTTATTGATTTTTTTGATGTTTTCAAAGTATCAGCTTTTGTTTTCATTGATTTTCCTCTATTGATTTCTTGTTTTCAACTTCATCGGTTTCTGCACTAATTATTCTTATTTCTTCTGCTGCTGCTTACTTTGGATTTAATTTTTCCTTCACTTCTAATTTCCTAAAGTGGAAACTTTGATTCTTGATTTTAGGTCTTTCTTCTTTTCTATTACATGCAATCAATGTCATAAGCGCTGGTTTTACTGCCTTCCACAAATTTTGGTTAGTTGTGTTTACATTTTCCTTTAGTTAAGAGTATTTTAAAATCTCTCTTAAGTTTTCTTCTTTGGCTCATGTGCTGTTTAAAAGTGCATTGTTTAATTTCCACACCCTCTGAGATTTCCTGGTTATCTTTCTGTTAATGGATTTTGAGTTTAGTGTGCTGTGGTCTGGAGGCAGACACAGTGTCATTTCTCTTCTTTTAGATTTGTTAAGGATTGTGTCATAGCCCAGAGTGTGGTCTATTTTGGCGAATGTTCATGCGAGTTGGAGAAAAATGTGCATCCCTTTATTGTTGGATGAAGTTGTCTCTATATGGCAATTACACCCAGTTGAGTTCAGCTGCGTCCTTTCTGATTTTCTGCCTTTTGGATCTGTCCATTTCCAAGAGAGGGGTGTTGAAGTTGTCAATTATGATAGTGGGTTTGTCTGTTTCTCCTTACAGTTCTATCAGTTAGTTTGATGCTCTGTTGTTAGGCCCATACTTGTTAAAAACTGTTATGTTTCTCAGGAAACTGGCTCCTTTATCATCATGTAAAGCCCTTCTTCATCCCTGATGACTCTCCTTGCTTTGGAGTCTGCTTTGTCTGCAATTATGTAGCGACTCCTGCTTTTCTGAGTTAGAGGTGGTAGATTTTTCTCCATCCATTTGCTTTTAATATGTATGTGTCTTTACATATAAAGTGGGTTTCTTGCAAACAGCTTGTAGTTGGATCTTGTTTATTGATGTTCTCTGACAATCTCTGTCTTTAATTGGTGCATTTAGGTCATTAACATTCAAAGTGATTATTGACATAACTGGATTAATATTTAGCTACTCTATTCATCAGGGCTTTCCTTGTGGTTCAGATGGTGAAGAATTCACCAGCAATGCAGGATACCGGGGTTCAATCTCAGGTGGTGCTAGTGGTAAAGAACCCACCCACCAATGCAGGAGACACAAGAGACGTGAGTTCAGTCCCTGGGTCGGGAAGATTCCCTGGAGAAGGGAATGGCTGCTTCAGCATTCTTGTCTGGAGAATCCCATGGACAGAGGAGAGTGGCAAGCTAGAACCCGCAGTGTCACAAAGAGTCGGACACGACTGAAGTGAATTAGGACGCGTGCACGCACCATAGTCATTACCATTTCCTGTTTACTGCGCTGGTTGTTAGCCTTTTTTTGCTTCTACACTTTTTATGCCTCTTGTGGTGTTAATCGAGCATTTAGTATCATTCCATTTTCTCTCATTTCTTAGCATATCAGTTATACACCTTTTTTTAAAAAGAAAAACAAACAACTCTTGCAATTGCCCTAGAGTTTTTAATATACACTTACCACTAACCAAAGTACACTTTCAAAGAATACTGCATGTCTTCATGAATGGAGTGAGTACCTTATAATAACAGAATATTTCTAATTCCTCTTATCTCTAATATTATGTTGCTATTCATCACATATATATATACACATAAGCATATATATATATATACACACATAAGCATATATATATACACATAAGCATATATATATACACATAAGCATATATATATATATATATATATATATATGCTTTCCAGGTGGTGCTAGTGATAAAGAACCTGCCTGCCAATGCAGGAGAGAAAAAAGATGTGAGTTCAGTCCCTGAGTCAGCAAGATCCCCTGGAGGAGATGGTACCCCACTCCAGTATTCTTGCCTGAAAAACCCCATGAACAGAGGAGCCTGGAGGGTTACAATCCACAGGGTTACAGAGAGTCAGACACGACTGAAGTGACTTAGCAGTTACAAATATATATAAGTAAGCAAACATAAATCAAATATATTTTGCCATTATTATTTTGTGGCAACTGTTATCTCTTAGATCAAAGAAGAATTGGAAAAATAAATTTTTCTTTTACCTTCACTTATCCTCTCTTCAACGTTCTTCTTTCCTTATGTAGATTTGAGTTTCTGACCTATATTATTTTCCTTATCTCTGAAGAATGGCTTTAATATTTCTTACAAGGCAGGTCTACCAGCCCAAACGCCCTCAATTTTTGTTTGACTGAGAAAGTCATTCTTTCTTCTTCACTTTTGAAGAATAATTTCACAGGTTGAATTCTAGTCTGGTGGGGATTTTTTCTCCCTACACTTTAAATATTTCATTCCACTCTCTCCTTGATTGAATTGTTTCTGTGGAGAAATTGGATGTAATTCTTATCTTTAATCCTCCATGGGTGAGGTGTTCTCCCCTCTGGCTCCTTCAGGGTTTTTTCTTCATTTTTGATTTTCTGTAGTTTGATGGTGAGGTTCCATATGTAGTTTTTCCCAGTGTTTATAATGCTTGGTGTTCTCTGAGCTTCCTGGGTCTGAGATTTGCTGTCTGATACTAACTTGACGGGGGCTTTCGAGGTGGCTCAGCAGTAAAGAATCTGCCTGCAATACAGGAGGAGACACAGAAGATGCGGGCTCTATCCCAGGGTCGGGAATATCCCCTGGATAAGGGCATGGCTACCCACTGTAGTTTTCTTGCCTGGAGAATCTCATGGAAAGAGGAGCCTGGTGGGCTACAATCCATAGGATTACAAAGAGTCAGCCATGATGGAGCAGCTAGCACTTTCTTTTCTTCACATGGTGATGAGGAGTGGGAGAAGGGGTACGGTCGTGTCCGATTCTGTGCGACCCCATAGACGGCAGCCCACCAGGCTCCCCCGTCCCTGGGATTCTCCAGGCAAGAACACTGGAGCGGGCTGCCATTTCCTGTGATTAGGTCTCTGTTTTTCGTGAGCTTCTGTCTCTAGACTGTGAACTCCTCCAGGGTTCTCATTTTTCTCTCTCCTTTGTGAGAGACAAAGGGGCAGGGTGATGGGAAGAGACTGGAGCTGGTTGCTTCCTTTCTCCAGCCATGTGTGTGTTTAAGTGCCCAGGCGTGTCCAACTCTTTGTGAGCCCAGGGACTGTATCCCTCCAGGCTTCTCTGTCCATGGGGTTCTCCAGGCAAGCATACTGGAGTGGGTTACCACGGCCTCTTCTAGGGGATCTTCCTGACCCAGGGATAGAACCCAAGTCTCTAATGTCTCCTGCATTGGCAGGCGGGCTCTTTACCACTAGCACCACTTAGGAACTCAGCAGGTTAGGTTCTGGTTAACTAGTTTCCCTTGAGGTCAAATACTGTTAAGAAGAACAGAGTTCTCTGGAGCAGTCAAAAATGGTTCCTTTTCGGGGATTTTTCTCTGATATTTGTTACAAGAGGATAGTCAAGTTCTTGGAGGTGCATCTCCCAGTATGGTGGGGGTCCTATAACTGGGTCCCTTGGGGTTTCCACTCTCAGCGTCATTCACACTGGGCCAAACATCCCACGATTCATGAATTTCAGTCCAGGATCTCCTGCCCCTGCACTGGCTGCTGCCCTGGAGATGCTGGGACTTCCTGCATTTGTGCGTCTCTTCAACTTTGGTGGCAGCATTTGCCTGTTTCTCCCTCTTTAAGAGCCAAGAAGAATCGCTGATTTTTCAGTGTGTTCAGCTTTTCACTTGTTAGTATGAAGTGGTGACTCCCAAGCTCCTTCCATGTAGAATTGGAATATGGCCAGTTCTTTGTTGGTAAATATTTTTCCCTGATAAATGCCTGCAAATCCGTACCTTTGACTCTGAGCATCACTAGAACAGATCCTAGTGGCCCAGCTGGCGGACCGTGTTCCCTCCGTCGATTACTGTTCATTGACAATGACCATTCCTACTCTCTGACCCTTCCCCACAACCTTCAGGCTTCCTCTGCTCTTTGTATCACGTGAAATATCCTTAGTCATCCATGGGTCTCACCTTCTGAGAGCACTAAGGTTCCCAACTTCCAGGGGAGCAAACTGAGCTTCAGAGAGGTCACAGGCCCCTCAAAGTTACCCAGACAGCAAGTGGTCATCTGGAGTCCACGCCAGGCGCTACACGAGCCCAGCTGCCTGCTTTCCCGGAGGGGCCACTGCAGGGTGTGTACGGGGGTGCTCACAGCTGCCAGCAGCCGGCAAAACAGGCCTGAGAACAGGGCTTCTGATCCCGCTTCTGGGAAGTTAGGGTGAAATAATCAAGGCTATTTTTAAAGTGGCATTTTATCATCTAATCTATGGAGGGGAATGTACGCAAGTTTCCAGAGTAACAATTTAGATGTCTTGTTTGGAATTAATATCTTGCAGCTCTTAAAGCCTTGGAAAAAAATTGAGTATTAGTCAGGTATTTAGTTGCTAAGAGACGATGCAGAAGCCACAGGCCTGTTCAGAGGAGACCATGGAAATGCCACTCACCATGGGGTTTGAATCGCTGGGTTTGTAGAAACAACAGCTCTATCCCTCCAACCACCAAGGCATTTTTTAAACAAAGAAGTTTCCTCTGACTCCTTTTCATGGTCCCTTCATTTCTACACTCAGTCCTGAAAGAATGAAGGCCAAGCCCAGATCTGCTCATGTTGGAGGAAGGAAGGGCTGGGGGATGGGAGGGTCTTTGCTCAGTGGGCACCGTGGTCCACTCCATTCTCCCCTTGCATCCCAGACTAGACCTGCAGGCCATGGTGTGGACACTTGACCTGAATTGGGACAATCAGATTCTGTACCCTGTGAATTTGAACCTGGGTCTGAGAGACTGTCATGTGGGTGTCTCTCCAACACAGACAGGACTGGGTGTCAGGGGTGACTGCACACGGCCACTGGCTGGGAATCAGGTGGAGGGTGGGAGTGGATCTAGGTGTGCAGAAGCCCAGAGAGGCAGGTGGAGGGGCTGCTTCTGCCCAGCCTGCACCCTGCAGCCCAGGTCCCGTGAGACATAGGGATCTTTGTTCTGAGTTCTACCTCTCCTGGCTTAGGCAAGCTCAAGAGGTTTTCTATTTCTTGCAACCAAAAAATCCTAATTAATCTCCACCTGCTATTGGAGCATGCTCAGAAACACACTGTCATCATCAACATTCTCCCTGGAGACGCGGACGTGTGAGTCTTTGGTTTTCAGGCATCCCGAGTCTTAAATCCTGGACTCGATGCTGCAGCCCCTCAGGGTTCTCTGAAATCCTGGTTAATCTCCTATTTATCCTTCCCTGGTACACCTGCCTTGGCCTCATCTCCAGAGCCCCAGGTGACACGAATCACTGTCTCTCTGCAGAAGGGACGCAGGCCATCATCAGAAATGTAGGTTGGTGATAACTCAGAGTGTCCTGTGTGAAGAGGAGTCAACTGCGGGAGAGTAGTTAGGCATGGAACTTGTTGAGGTCTGCATCCTGGCTCCATTATTCACAAGGCTTATGGCACTGGGCTCATTATCTCACTTTTTCTAAGCCTCACATTGTGCATCTGTATATGGAGGAAAATAATACTCTCTGGTCTTGTGGATAAAAGGAGGTGGTCTACTGGTCTACTACTGTCAGTTGAACTGAGTCATTCCCACCCCAGCCAAATGTTGGGGTCCTGGCCTCCAGGACCAGAGGATGTGCCTATATTTGAAGAGGGGAGTCCTTATAGAGGTAACTGAGTTAAAGTGAAGTCATGAGGGTAGATTTTAAAACAATGTGTCCTTATCAAAGAGAGTTTAGGCAGAGGTAGGTACACAGGGGGCCTTCCCAGGTAGTGGTAAAGAATCTGCTTGCCAATGCAAGAGACACAAGAGATGTAGGTTGGATCCCTGGGTCAGGAAGATCCCCTGGAGGAGGAAATAGCAACCCACTCCAGTATTCTTGCCTGGAAAATCCCATGGACAGAGGAGCCTGGTGGGTCTCCAGTGCATGGGGTCGCAAGGAGTTGACACAACTGAACACACGTGCAGGCACTCAGGGAGAACGCTCGGGGGGAGACGCAGGGGATGCAGGTGCAAGTCGAGGAACAGCGAAGATGCCAGTAAAGCAGCGGGAAGCGGGGAGAGGCCTTGTGCACATGTTGCCTCACGGCCCTCAGAAGAAGCAGTCCTGTATGTGCCTCAAGTCACTGCACATTCCGGCTGCGGTGTCTTCCAGCATTACCCTCTTCCCTCTGATCCTGAAGGGCCCCCACCTGAAACCCCATGGGGAATCTCTCCTTCCTTCCTGGGGGAAGCTCTGAGGAATCAGCAAGTCTTAGGATGCTACAGTGGAGAAGCCAAGCCCTGAGCTACATGGAGCCATGACTTAGCGTGTTTCTGGAGGGTCCCCGGGTACCCTGCTCTCTGCACTGCACCCACTGAAGACTGAGTCCCTTCCATGTGACCCACAGAGGAGAGTCTGGGTCAGAGGCTGAAAGAAGGAGAAGAGAGACCCCAGGAGGCAGACATGGGTCACCTCTGGAGGCTGTGGGACTAGAGAAGACAGGAGGGTGAGAGAAGCCGTCTCCCTGAGCGCCTGGTGACCAAAGAGAAACAGCCACAGCTTGTGCTTGGCTTCTCACAGCCAAGCCCTCACTCAACCCGTCCTCTGGACTCTGCCAGGCTGATTATTGAGTCTTGGGATGTATTTTTATTTTAGCTGGTGATGCTTATCTGTCTAGCCTTCCTTCCCAAAGTTCAGGGCATCTTCCTTCCCAAAGTAACAGGAAGAGCCTGCCTGCCTCCCGCTCAGAGAGGATTTTGAGGATCCAGGTCAAGAAAGCTAGGGAGGAGGGGAAGCCAGTGGGAGTAAGGATGGGTGGGGAGGCCTGGGTACTGCTTTCTGATGCCCTGGGCCATGCACTCCTCCAACCAGAGGTCAGAGCAGCGAGTGCAGCCTCTTGGGTTGCCTGTATCTTGGCTCAAGTCTCCTGGCTGACAAGCAAGAGACAGGGAGTTCAGCTTCTCCATGGTCCTGCCAGCCATCCCTGTCCCCTGGGCCAGGGGGGTCAACGGAGTGTCTCTGCAGCCTGGAGGTGAGTGGTGTCACCGCAGCCACTGCAGGTTCCCTGAGGTCTTTGAAGCCAGAGTCCTGCTCAAGCTCAGCCCTGCACGCACTGGAGAGAGAAGGACGGCCACTTTGACAAGGGTACTGGACCGAGGGGGCACCACTCCGGCCCTTGTGGCCTCCTCTAGCTTTCAAAGCTTATCACCTGGGACATTTGGAGTGACGTGCTCTGGAGACCCTTTCCAGCAGCATCCAGAGGAAATGATGGCCCCCCTACCCCGAATCTCCCTGCCTCCCTCCTCCATCCCTTCAACTCACAGCTGCCAGTTTCCCATTTCTCCTCTCATGGCAGCACATCAAATTGTGAGCAGGTTAGTGATGCTTTAAGAAAATGTTTCATATTCCCAAGATTCAAAACTGCCATCATGCCAGTCGTTCCCATGGAGATGGTGTAAACAAAGTGACTTTCGCAGTGGTCACTCCCATCAGTGACATCTGGTGGGTGGTGAGGCTCCAGGATAGAGCAGTGGGGCAGCAAGACTCACAGAGTAATCTCTCACACATCCTTTCCCAGCCCATTGGTGATCCTAAGCATCTTAGTAACAGGAGTTTTTGTTTCAGAAACCTAGCTGGAGAGAAGATTCGAGGACATTCTAAAACCCAAAAGATCCTCCAACCTCTGATAAAATGAAAACCAGTGCAACCGCTTCAATATGTTCATTCTCTTTGCTGTTAAGACAAAGCAACCCTAAGTCATCACATTAAAACAAACAAACAAACAAAAAACCACAAAACATTTTGGCAAGGAAAACGGTAAATCCCCTGAATGATGTGTTTCTCCCTACCACAGGATGTGGGCGACAGCAATATTTTCAGAGGTGGAATCTCAGCTAGCCAGCGAGAGGACCAGAGGATTCTCTCTGGTCATGGTGGTCCACTGAATAATGGTCCCCAAAGGTGTCCATGGCCAATGTCACGGAACTTGCAGTTGTGTCACCTGACTTGGTGAAGGGTCTTTGTAGATGTGCTCATGTTAAGGACTTGGATATGAGAGTGGATCCTGGGTTATCTGCTGGCCTTGATGTAATCATAGGATCTGTATAAGAGGGAAGCAGGAGGGTCAGAGTCAGAGGGAGAGTTGGGGAGATGCTGTGTGCTGGCTTTGAAGATGATAAGTCCATGAGTCCAGGGATGTGAATGGCCCCTGAAAGCTGGAAAAGGCACAGAAGAGAATTTTCCCCTGGAGCCTGGAGCAGGGTGCCGCTCTTCCTGCTCACACCTTGTTTCTGGGCTTCTGACCTCCAGAACTGGGAGCAGGTATGTCTGTGTTGCTCTAACGAAGTTGGTTGTAATTTCTTACAGCAGCACAGGAAATAGATACTGGAGTCCAGTGTGTACTCCACACCTTTCCCTCCAGTCCTCTCCGCTCTTCCCTCCAGAAATACGGTGGGACCAGCTAAGGGCTGAGGGCAAGGAGGCAGAGGGCAGGAGGCACAGACACGCATGGCCAAGAGTGTTCTTCTCTATTTCCACCGGCTTCCTTCTCTTAGTCGCACATTTATCCAGGTGACAAGCTAGGCATTTGGGGTGAGGCTGCGTGTTTCCCAGAGGTGTGGAAGGTCAGTGAGAGCAGATGCTCAGTCTGTTTGTGCAGCCCACTACCCACCCCCCCACCCCCAACACCTCCACCAAGGCACACATGTGGACATACAGTAGGTATTCATTGGTGAAGAGAAGGCATCCTGCTACACCCAGACTCTTGGCTGTATCAGGTCAGCAATTTGCTTGCATCCAGATCAAAAAGAAATAAAAAGAATGCATTTAAGCAGTGTCAGTGTGCCTCCACCACGGGCAGCCAGGCTCCCTCCTGCCCACTTCTCACCCCGTGTTTTCCTCCCGTGGCTCAGGACAGTGGGACTTGCTCATCTGGGGGAATCGCCTTCCTGTGGGAGTCCTGGCTGAATCTGATATCCTAAACATTTTCATTAAGGGCATTCTTCAAGGTATGCATTATCACCCTGGGCAGCAAGTGCCAGGCTGCTCGGAGTGAATTACTATGGTTAGCACCTGAGCTCCTGCAGCATCGCTATGGCCCTGCATACAATTCAAACCATTTCAGGCACTCTGAGAGAACTCAGCCTTTTGGAGTCATCCAGGGCTATCACACAGGGTGAGCTGGTGGGCCTGGGCTGTGTTTCAAGGGGCAGCGACCTGCCCAGGGGGTGATGACATTGCATCATGTCTGTCCTGGATCAGACCAGACCTGAAACTCACCTGCTTTGAGCAAAGACCTTACTTTTGTTCCATCTCTTATAAAGTATCTTGAATGCTGTGGCATTTGCAGCATCAGCTTCTCTACTCCACAGTGAGGAGAGGTCAAGTGTCTTTTCCAGAGTCCAGCTAGCAAGTGGTTGGCTGCAGTTTGCCCCCACAGGCTGTTGCTAGAATCAAGATTCCCAGCCCTACCTATGTCTCTGCCTACTATAAGTCACCACAGAATTCACAGATGTAAACTTAACACCCGTCAGTCCTAAAGGAAATCAACCCAGAATACTCACCGGAAGGACCGATGCTGAAGCTGAAGCTCCAATACTTTGGCCACCTGATGTGAAGAGCGTACTCATTGGAAAAGATCCTGAATCTGGGAAAGATTGAAGGCAGGAGAAGGGGGCCACAGAGGATGAGATGGTTCGATAGAGTCTCTGACTCAATGGATGTGAATTTGAGAAAACTCTGGGAGATAATGGAGGATAAGGAAGCTAGGATCGCAGAGAGTCAGACACAACTTAGTGGCTGAACAACAACAGAAACTTAACACAAAGAAGAGATTGCCAGGTGAGACAGTCTCACCCTGTTAGGTAGTGAGTTCCAGGTCCATAGAAGCATTCAACTAGGGGGTAACCCATGGCTCCAGTCAGTGTCTTCTGAGCGCAGAATAACCTTCCCAATTTTGCCTCCATAACAACACAATTAGACTTTAATCAGACCAGTCCCCTTGGGAATAACAGGAGTGGGACCAGAGCTCTGAGCATCATGAGTCATTTGTCTACTTTTTACAGTATCACATGCCTAGGATTTTGTTAGCCTTTATGGGTTTCTGCTGTCTGGCAAGAAAGGAAACTTCCAGGCTTGGGGCAGGTCTGGGATGCGGGGTCTACCTTGCCCTCCTCACCTGAAACGAAGGAACCCCAGGGCTATAAGTGCAGAGCCATCACTTTTGAGTTTTCAGAAGACAGTTATGGGACTTCCCTGGTGGTCCAGAGGTTAAGAATTCACCTTCTAATGCACGGAGTGTGGGTTCCATTCCTGGTCAGGGAACTAAGATTCCCCATGTCGTGCACTGTGACCAGAATTTTAAAACAAACAAACAAAAAAAGGCAGTCACTTTCTTGATTTCTTTTTTCCCCTCATTAAAAAGCAATCCACATCCATGTCATCAGGAACATTAACAGAAGACACAGACGGGAGAGAAGCAGGAACTCCTGACCTGCCTGCTCCTCCCCCAGGCTCCGTGAATGCGGGTGGGCACAGGGGAGCCTCTGAAAGGGCAGCATAACCAACTTCTGAAAACAGTGGAATATTGGCAGTCTGGATTGAAATACTTCTGGAAAGTTGTTTGTTGGTTTGGGAAGAGTTCCAGGAGCCAGAGCCAACTAGATCAGGTAGAAGAAGATGGCTAAGAGCATGCATGCCTCTTTCCATCAAGCAAATATTTACTGAGCATTGCTCTCTCCAGGGCCTTCAACACTCAGAGAACAGCGAGGTGATTCACTTGCCTTAGCAGGACTTACGGACAGTGAGCAGAGTGAATGGTGAAATACAGAGCATGTGGAAGGCTGTGTAAGAAGCTGTGCTTCCATGGACAGGAATGCCAAGTGGCTACGCTATGCCCTCCATTGGGACATCCTTACAGAGTTCACCTTGTTTCCTTATTCACGGATAAAGGGCTGATGGAGTGACAGCCTGGTGGAGTCCAGTGAAGGGTGTTGGGGATGGCACATGCCCAGCACACAGTGGGTGCTCACACTCACAGCTGGTTATTACCCCTTTGCAGGGACAGTCATCTCACTCACTTTCTGTCCCTGCCACAAGGACACATGTGAACGCACATAGGTGATGCATTTTACTCAGAATAATCATAAACATAACAAAGCATGGTGTTTCCTCAGCAGCAGAGATGGGCGCACCCTCTGAGAACCAAGTCTGCTTATTTTGCACCTGTGGGTGCATCTGGTGGGTCCTTCACTGTCTCCCAGAGTTTGCTCAAATTCATTTTGTACAAACTTGTACAAACTCTCGGAGACAGTGAAGGACAGAGGAGTCTGGTGTGCTGCAGTCCATGGAATCACAGAGTTGGATGTGATTTAGCAACAGAACAACAACTGGTGGACCATTCTAAATACATGTGGCCTTTCCATCTTGGCCACAGGAGATGGGCCCCCTTGTGTCATTCCAAAGCATCAGGAGGGGCTGACCTGTCTCAGGGTCCCTGTGTTGGGGGGCATCTCCCCAGTGTTCTGAAGATGCTGACCCATGGGCAAACTGGCTGGTGTGGGCTGAGGACACAGTGGAGGTAAACACAATGGTCCCTTTTGACCACTGTGTTTTGACCATTGTAATTCAGATGAGGTTGTTTTATAATTATCCAGTTAGTGCTTCCTTGTCCCCAGGAAGTGCACGTCTGACTCCAGAGTTGACTTAGGGATATAAAACACGGAAATGCATCATTTTGCTCCCTTGAGGACCCACCTCCAGATGCCCGTGTTTCCAGAGATTCTGCTTCACTGAGCTTTCCTGGCAACCCATCATTTATCGGATCCCACGGGCTCCCCAGAGGAGGCCTTGCAGGTCACTGTTTAAATGAGGAGAAAATTGGTTATAAATCAACTTAATTTTCAGAGATATTAATCCAAGGAGAACCCAGTTTTGAGTGACAGTGGCTCCATTAGAAAGTTACCTGAATGCATAAGGAAAAAAAAAAAAAAACCACATAAATGTATCTCTTAAGTTGGAGTCAGAGAAACATTTTAAATTGTGCCATGATTACATGTTCCTAAATGTTTCTCCACATCCACTCCCTTCTTGATTTCCTTTATATTGTCAGTTTGTCATAATGAGGAAATACCGCAGGCAGGAGGAAAATTGCAGAAGCTGTGTTTACGTGCTGTCAGAAGCTCAGAGCAACTCTGACCCTCTGCTCTTTCCTTCCATCCACTGGGTGGAGACACCCATTCCCCAGGGTGGGACTGAGGGCTCTGGGCAGAGGATGTGCTATGAGTCTCTTCATTCTGTGGGTCTCTGTAGAGACTCTGACTCTACCTGGGGGTGGGTGGAGAGACACTGGTCACCCTGGTTCCTCCTCCAGGGGCGGTAGAGGGACCTGGAGCCCACCCTTGGATGGATGGATGGATGGATGGATGGACTGCCCTGTCCCCAGGGTGAGGGACAGGGAAGATGGCCCCTGAGACTGGAAACCACATAAGTGGGAAAGTGAGAAGCGCGTCTGGGGAATGATCAGTGAATGAAGGTTTTATTTCAGTGTGAAACCTGTTCTTTATGCATATGGATTTCCAAGATGTGATTTGGTACCCTGGGGCCGAAGAAGGTATCTGCTCTGAGCTCTTCACAGCAGCTCTTCAGCTTGTTGCTAATCTCTGGACTGTGTAGTCTGTGGTACTGCATTTGCAGTGTTTTATGTACTTATATAAATATGACATTTTCTAATTAAAAAAGAAATTCACATTTGTATGTACATTTGGGAAAATATAGGAAATTATTAAGAAGAAAATTGAAGTCTCCAGTCATCCTAGCATTCCTGTTTGCCTCCTTTCAATATCTCCTGCCAGTGTTTGGGTTATAGGCCTGTGTGTGTGTGTGTGTGTGTGTGTGTGTGTGCACAACGCAAAACTTAACCGATCTTTTATTCACAAATCTGTCTCTTGCTTTTTCCCCTCTGTTCATATAAAAGCATGAGCATTTTCCATGTTCTCAAAATATTTTCTGAGGATGAATTGGTGAATTGTGTCATATTTCATCACGTGGCTGTTGCATCATTTTTGGTTTATTTGTTTTACAACTGGTCTCTTCTTGTAGGGCATTTCAGCTATATGGAATTTTTCATTAATTTGTTGCAATGTCCATCCCTGTACCGAAGGCTCTGGCTATGTCCTTTTGGTAAATCAATGATGTTTCTAATGGAGTGATACTGACTGTCACTCTGGTCTCAGAGACTGGACACTGGGAAATGTGATTATGCCCAGCTTAGACAGATCCTGACCCTCTCTTTAAGTGGGGGCTCCCTGCCAGCTGGGGGTTGAGCCCATGCTGAGCCCACAAATGAAGCTGGTTAGAAAGAAGGGGTTTGTAAATGGCTTATGCTGCCTTTGGTTCCAGACAGTCACAACAGGATGGATGTGGTGCTGACTTCCAGATGAATAGGAGCTTTTTCAGAGATGTGAAAAGAGAGAGAGAGAACAGGTTAGGAGTGGCACGTCAATTTCTAACTGAAAGGAAAAAAATTGATCCAAAGTAAAACCCTCATCATTCCAAATATCAGTGTTTTCTTCTCCAGTTTCGTGCTGTGTCCAGCTGATTAGACTCGGAGGGGTTTCAGGACAATCACAGCAGAATCACTCAAAGTCCACTAGGAAGACAGAGCCTCTCAGGGTGGTCCTCGCGTAAGCCCAGTTCCAGGCCAGTAGCTCCACCTGCTGGAGGAACCACTTGGGGTCAGATGAAGGAAATACTTGGCAGAACATGACCCCAAAGCTCTCAGGCAGACGATCTTGGTAAAACTCGTGTCTCTTCTGGAAGGTTGTTTAAATGATGCTTCCCTGGGACCAGATGGGCTGATGAGAAGTGGCTGATGTCATGAGGACCCATCCCTCTGTTTGGGGTCCATTGCAAGCGGCTCAGAATGAAGGTGAGCTTAGAATCAGGACTGAAGGGGTTGTTAGGGAATCTAAGAATCTGAAGATGCCAGAGTCCCACGGTGGGCCTGAGGGAACCTGGGGTCTCTGCCTCTACTTCCTGTTCGCTGCTGCTTTCTTCTGCTTCTCCAAGTCTGTGGGGCTGAATGTGGCGTCCTTAGCATTCTCTTCTATACCTGCCATTGCACTGGGCTGCTGGTAGGCTTGGACAGATCTCTTTCTGCCTCAATGATGTGTCCCACAGAGGGACCACTGTTGGGCTCTGTCTGGGCCGGGTGACCATCTGCGCTTCTGTCTCTATGGCCAGAACTGTAGGGCTGACTCCTCCAGCTCCTCTAATCTCTTTGGACCTTTATGCCCCCAAGGTCTGGATGGCATGATGCCAGGAATCTCCAAGGAACCTGAGATGTGCTGACCTCCATTGACCACTAGTACCCATGTCCACTCTTCTAAAATGTCTACAGCAAGAGTGGAAGGTGCAGACGCAGGCAGTCTTAGGGTTTCCAAACCACCAGGACTGATCTGAGGTTCGGTGGCCAGTTCCTTACAGCTCCAACTGAGACGGCGCTGCTCCTCTTCCGATTGAGCCTAAAATATTGTCCCCCAGCCCCTCTCCCCTTCCCTGACTTTGTCCCTTCACTTGCACCAGCCCGTTTGAACATGTCAGCACATAGGGATGTTGGTTACACAAAAGGTATCATTAAGTGCGATTGAAAATCAAACTGCTATTTCATTAATGGACCCATTATCAGGAAATACAGTGGTATTTGAATACCTGGCTTTGGTTACTATAGATACTCCTCTCCTTGGGTTGCACTTCAGACAAATCATTGGCTTAGCATTTCCCAAGCTTTGTGCACCCGTGAGTGTTCTTTGATAGACATAATTATCCCAGGCATGCTAGATGATCTTTATTTGAATGCTTCGAATTGGTGAAAAATGCTGCAAATGCAGATTGTAGAAGGAAAAAAAAGAACAATGTAATTCATATCCTATCAGGTATTATTATTCCTTAAAAAAATGAAAATTAGCGGGTCCATTACCTGCTCCTGGTTCTTATTTGGAATGAGCTGTAGGGAGATGACCATGCTCCACTCCCGCCAGAAATTCTGGGAGTCACGACTCCCGGAGGTGGATGCCCAGTGGCCTGGGTGCAGCCGTAATGATGCTGGTGTCTAACATGGCTGAGGGGCTGACCTCTCTTCCCTGCATGTTCTTGACTCCTGGGAACATGTGAGATGGGAAACAAGACGCCCAAAGACAGAGAAGCTGCAGCTGAGCAGAGCTGGATGCATGTAAACTATGGATGGGAAAATGACTTCCTAACGTTCTCTCTTTCCAAGTCTAGAGAATAAGAGAATTAGAGTGCAGCCCAGAAGGGCAGCTGATGAGGTCCCCGAAGCAATGGGGCAGAGGGAGTCGTCACTGCTCTCTGGGCCTGGAGTCTGCCCTTGACCGAACTTGGGGCTCAGAACCCCATACGGAGGTAGCTTTCTCTCTGTTGGGTTTTTACATTCATGACACCTGGTTCATGAGGAGCTGGTTCCTCAGCTCAGGTTTGTCTCCAGAGGTGACGGGTGGTTCTAATGGGATGTGGGAGGAACCCACCAAATCCACCAGAGCGACTTCTGACACGGGCTAACAGAACAATGAGGCCAAAGGTGTGTGGTCCGGCTCCCTCACACCCACCGGGGAGCGCAGAGGATGCCACGTGCCTCGTCATGTTGATAGCAGGGGTATTCACACCACAGCGATCAGCGGTAGGAAAAGAACACTGCAGTGTGACTGCTGTGACAAGTCGGCTGCTGGCATTTCACAGGGATTGCCTGAGAGATGGTGAAACCGGTGGGAAAGGGGATGTCTTTTGTTTCCCATAAGCCAGTTAAAGGACCATTTCATGCAGCTTGCAAACTAGTATACAGCGTGTCTGGTCAAAGCATTTCAAGGGAATGCATCAGGATAATTTTCTAACAGAGCATAGGGAGGGGCAGTGACCAGTCTTGTTTAGGCTGTGTCACAGGGTGAAGGGTAGTTTGAACTTCTGCAGCAGAGCATGGAGAAAGGAATTGATGTGATGTTCAGAGCAGAGTTGCTGGCTGGATTTTCAGTGATTCCAACCATCTCTTTAAACATAAAACTGGTGTCTGGGATGTGCATTTGGCTGAGACTGAGCAGGTAGCTTTGGGAGTCAAGAACATGCAGGGAAGATGGGTTAGCAGCTGAGCCTCAGCATCCAATGGCTGTTTTTAGGGACGCCTCCATGCCTCTTCTCCTGACGTCTGCAGTGTCCTCCTCTCAGGGAACAGGGTAGGGCCTGAAAAGACAGGTGCGTTTGGTTTTCCTGATGTTACAGTCCAACCTATTACCTGCACGGGCTGGTCTTGTCCCTCATTTCCCAAACTGCGCTGGGCTCTTGTCTTTGAAATGGCTAAGCCCGTGTGTCCCCAACCCTGTCAACAGCACTGCAGCTGGAGTCGATCAGTTCCCTCCTGCCTACTACCTCTCTGCAGCCCCAAACCCCTACCTGTTCACCCCCAAGCTGCTGTCAAGCTCCTCCTCAGGCCTGCTTGATGCCACACTGCCCTTCAGACCATGGGCAGATGGTTCCTTCAAAGCATGAACTTGGGTACTGTCACTCCCTTTCCTGAACTCCTCTGGGGGTCCCCTGGTGATCACAGGCATCTCTCATTGCCTGGCCTGGGTAGCCCCCCTCTCCCTGGCATCACCTTCTTTCTCTCCTCTCTCAACCTTGGCCCCGGGGGCGGGTCCTGACATTGTCTTCATACGCCTCCTGGTCTGTTCAATGCTGCATCCTGCCATCACTCCCCAGGGGAGCTCCTGCCCATCTTTTAGGCTCACTTCCAACATCCTTTCCGTTTACCAGGAAGCATTCCCCTGGCCCAGTGGCCAGTGAAGGAGCTGCTGCTCTGTCTCCATGGCACCCCAACCCCTCATCCTCCTTGGTGACCGACATGGACCATGTTGGCAGCACACCCACACCTCCTCCTTGTCTGTATCCTGACCCATCTCTGCCAGCCTGTGCTTCTTTGTCTAGGGCCCTCTTGGTCCTGCACAGTCCCCACTTCTGTGCCCGGCAGGCCAAGTGTCAGATAACTAGGGCTGCCCAGGAGCGGCTCTCCAGCGATCTATCTTGGGAGACTGTCAGGAAATCCTCCAGCTCCCTCAGCCCTCAGGACAGATGACTCCGAGGTGCAGGCCTCCAGTGAGACTATCCCAGGTGCTCATAGCGGCAGCTGCCTTAATGGCACACCTTGATTGACTCCCTTCTTCCTGGATCTCCCTCCAAATTAAACATCTGACCCTTGAATCCTTGCTCAGGCTCTGCCTCTGGGGGAGCCTAAATGAAGGCAGGGTCCCTCGTCAGTCTGCTGTGGTCCCTGCTCTGAGCTCACCAGGGGCGAGCTCCTGCCAGGCTGGCTGCTGCAGCCTTGGTCCAGAGCATTCTTCCTGGACACGTGGCTCAGCTTCAGTCAGTGCCACTGAAGGAAGCACATGTGCTTCTTTTACTCTTCAGCCAACCAGAGAATCAAAGGATGCTGGCTGGCCTGTGGAGCCCCCTGGTTTGGGGCCTACCTGTGCCCAGTTGTTTGCCTATCAGAGGAAGAATGGACAGTTGTTGCTGAAGGCACTGTTATTTAATACTTTCTCTTCCTTTATGACTGAGGGTGATATTCTAAGCTTTTCATAGAACTTACAAACTGGTGGGGGCAGGGGGGGTGGAGAGGTGGAAACTTGTCTTTAAAATACATGGGTGATCTTGACCCTTCTCTTGTTAGAGAAATTCACAAGCTCCTTGGCATTTGGGATCCCTGCTAGAAACATAGCCCTGTAGCCATTATTCCTCTGACTTTAATTAAATTGAGAATGATATCTCACCTGCAAGATAAGCCAAAAAAATAAATAAATAAAAAGAGGGAGTAAGCAAAACTAGGAGATGTCCTTGTTTCTCTCTGCTTTAGCTCAGCACTGTGAACATTTTTTTTTAAGGGAAAAATTCAGATTATTTATTGACTGAAATCTAATACAACTTTCTTCCTTTATTAATAATTATCCTTATTACTATAGAAACAGTACCCAAACAAACAGAAATTACCTGCAATTTTCTCTTGTCAAAGTTCACTCAGAAGAGTGGGCAGCTGAAGTGAATACCCAGGAATACTTGAAAAATTATATAATTATCTACAAAGTGTACTAATGGTGCTAAAGCAAATGGCTTTTCATTTCTCTTGCCATCTTTGACCTCTTAGCACAAATAATCCCAGAGAGAGAGAGAGAGAGACTGCAACCACTTGCTCGCTAATGGGTAGGGGTAACTGCTGTGAGATTTGAAGCTATTTCTGGCAATTTCTGATAATTAATTATCTGAAATAGAAAAGAGCGATGCTATATAGTGGACGGAGAGGAAGGTAAGACTGCTGCAGAGATGACACTTGGAGCCTGCTCAGCTTAACGCAGACGGTTCTGGGACAGAGGGGAGGGCCCCCAGATGTGTGTGTTTGCTCCCCCTGTTCTCAGGAAGTTGGCCAGAAGAATGGGGTTTCTGATGACTGGTTCAGATGACTTCTCCCTGGAAGAAAAGTTAAAGAGTGCATTTTAGGTGGTTGATAACATGCTGAGAAGGTTAACAATCACCGTTGATACAGGGGCATTTCAGCAGGTCCAGGGGTCACGAGCGTCACCACAGAAGGTGAAGATCGCCATCTTGGGGGCAGAGAAATGGAATGACTTGCCGAAAGCAGTTCAGTCTTGATCAAAAATGGATATTCTGGGCTTCCCTGGTGGCTCAGTGGTAAAGAACCTGCCTGCCAATGCAGGAGACACAGGTTCCATCCCTGGTCGGGGGAAATCGCATGTGCCTCAGAGCAACTAAGCCTGGGAGCCACAACTACTGAGTCTGCACCCTAGAGCCTGGGAGTTGCAACTACTGAGCTGATGTACCACGGTTACTGAAGATCGTGCACCCTAGAGCCAGAGCTTCCTTACAAGAGAAGCCGCTGCAATGAGAAGTCTGCACGGCAGCTAGAGAAAAGTCCATGAAGCAATGAAGACCCAGCACAGCCATAAATAAAAAAATAAATAAAATTTTAAAAAAGTAAGACATGGGCTTCAACATACTTCTATTAGACTCTATTAGATGAGTTCAGTTTGTGAAGTGAATGAAAGTCGTTGAGTCATGTCTGACTCTTTGCAACCCCAGACAGTCCATGGAGTTCTCCAGGCCAGAATACTGGAGTGGGTAGCCGTTTCCTTCTCCAGGGGATCTTTCGGAAACAGGGATTGAACCCAGGTCTCCCTCATTGCAGGTGGATTCTTTACCACGAGGGAAGCCTGAGTTCATTTAGTTGAATAATAAAAAAAATGGGGACAGGGTGGGGAACTTTTTAATATCAAACTGAGCCTGCTCAAGTCTTTCTGTGAGTTTGGTGATGTCATCAAAACCTCCCTTTCAACAAGTTGAAATTAACGAAGGTTGCAACCTCCTCTGTGTATAAGAACCAATGGATCATGAAAGAGGGGAAGCATTTATTCAGAATTCTTTACCTAGGACTCCCTTAGGCTTCCTGGAGAAAAAAATATCAGATCACAGTTGGTTGTTGCCCTTAGGAGTCTCAGATTAGCTCACTATGTTCATGCATGAGCCAGTTAATCAGCAGTTCAGCGGGGACTTGCTTGTAAGGAGATGGAGAAGGAGAAGTGGCTGTGGGCATGGTTTCTGGCCCAGGCAGGGGGCATGAGACCTCTCCTCCTCTTGGGGCTGCAACCTGAGTGTGAGACGCTCCTTGTTGTTCACTGCAAACTCTGAAGCCAAGAGGAAGTCAAACACCCGCGAAAAGGAACCTTCTCTCTTTAGTGACTGAAGAGGCTCAGAAGTGAGGGGTGTGGAGTCAGTGTTGACACAGAGCTGGCTTCGAGTGGAGTGGGGAGGCTGTTTAAATAATAATAAAACACTAACTGAATGGGAAGATGCATTTGTGTGTTGGTTTCTGAAATGAAAGACACGGACTGCTTTGCCTGTAATTGCTGTCAGCCTTTAAGCAAGCCTCTTTTCAGAACTCTCCTTTTCATGTGCCCGTGAAAACTGTTACCAAGCAACAAAGCAGGTCTGCAGTGGTGCGAATTCAGGAGTGATGGACTCGGAGACCTTCCAGCCAGTGGTCGCTGAGTGACGCCTAGGCTCTGACTGGGGTGGGGCCTGCCTGATGTTCAGGATGGGACTGGGTTGGTGGGGTGAACAGGGCATGAGGTTTTCACACACCACAGAGCAGCTCTGTATGGTCTGGGTTTTTTTTTTTTTGCTGCAAACTGGTAGCATCTAAGGGTGGGTGTGCATCTCTTTGTGGGGACAGTTGTGTCAAGTTCAGCCTTGGCCACCCGAAGCTGAAGGGAAGTCCTGCCTCAGGACTCCATGGAGACCCGAGAACAGGGTGGACCTGAAGCCCCCGGCCAAGCACAGCAGTGAACTGACCACCAGGGGCCTGGACCCACTCAGTCTCCCTCAGTAGTACCTGGAAAGTCGATCGGTCAGGTCCCACCAGCACCACCTCGTCCCCTCTGAGTTGCTGCTCTGACCTGGCCTTCTCTGTGCCTGGAAATCCCTGGAGGCTGATCCAGATCCTGTGCAGCACTGGTTGTACTTGTCTGAGGGCGTCTGAGGGAAGTTCTCCATTGTTTCTCAGTTGTAATTCCCTCCAGCTGGAGATTCTACCCTCATCTGGGGACTTCCTAGTCTGATTCTTGGTCACCGGCTGCCTTCCCTGGGACTGATTTTTTCCTCCAATGTGAATGACTCACCACCGCCTTTGTGGTTTCCATCACATCCACCTACCACAGCTTGATCCACTTCAAGACACAGCAGTTCACTTTCTAGAAATGCAGACAGACAGATATAAAATAAGCGAGGCAAACCTTACAAGAATAGAGAGTGAACTTTAAGTGTATAACATACGGTCACTCCTGGATGATGAACATGGAGCAAAAGAAGCCTGATGTGAAAGCACACATCCTGTGTAGTTCTGTGGATGGGAAGTTCAAGAACAGGTTCGGGTTGGAGGGCTGACCACCCAGAGCACAGAGGAACATGGAGAGTGCTGTCTACACCTGGGGGCTGTGGGCGGGGGTTGATTACACCAGCAAGGTTTTGGGACTCTTAAGTGCTCTGGACTCTCTCTTGGTAAGTTGTCCCTCAGTTTAAAAGAAAAAGGAGACCCAAAGTCCCTTGCCTAAAACAGTAATTTGGTTTGGGCCTTTGGCAAAATCAGAGATTCTCCCCTCTGGGTTGGGACTAGTTGGCTATCTTGGGGAAGACAAGGGGGAAGAACTTTCTAGAGATCTCTCCAACCTCAGAGGTGTGGTTCCAGAACCGGCCACAGACCCAAGACCCAAGATGCTCATGTCCCATCATGGGGCCTCTCTATTGGATTCTCTGCCTCTGTGGAATCAGCCAGCCGTAGATCCTGTAGGAATAAATGTATTCATTGAAAAAAAAAACTCAGTATAAGTGGACGTACACAGTTCAAACCCACATTATTAAAGATCCAACTGTAGATAGATAAGCCATAGTCAGACAGATAAATGACAGATAGATAGATGATCGATAGATGATAGATGGACAGATTGTTGTCCAGTTGCTCAGTTGTGTCAGACTCGCCACCCCATGGACTGCAGCATGCCAGGCTTCCCTGTCCTTCACTATCTCCCAGAGTTTGCTCAAATTCATGTCCATTGAGTCAGTGATGCCATCCAACCACCTCATCCTTGTAGATAGATATAATGGAAGAATGGACCATAGAGGCGAAACTGATCAATTAGGGCCCATGAAATCTTACTGCATTCCTGCCTGCTCTGGGCCTGGCCAAGGTGATGGTGGCCTGGACCCGGGCAGTGATAGTGAAAATGAGAAGTGTTCAGAGTCACTACGTGTCTCTCAGATAATTCTGGCCAGATGAGCTGATCCACAGGAGGTGGGGTAGGAAGGGAACAGAGTCAGTGCTGACCTGGGGGGCTTGTTCTGCAGTAGACATCCATTTCCTCTTACCCAGTGTCAAGAGCATGTTGGCCTCTAAGTTTCCAAACCCTGGTAAGTGCAGCTCCTCCTCAGATGAGGACAATCTCCAGGACAGCTGGGGCCAAGCAGAAGAGCAGGTGGGTGTGTCCATGGGGAAACTGGCTTAGGTCTCTAAGAGGAGCTGTCATGGACCCCTGGAGGATCCCTGGAGGCTCCTGAGTACAGACATGGTCCCTTTGACATCAGCCTTCTGCAGCATCTGTGGGGAGTGGGGTGGAAAGGGACGGGGAGGGTCTCCCTTTCTGAAGCAGGCTGTCTTCCCTTGTGTCAGCTCCTCAGAGCCCTGACACCAGGACTCTCCTTGCAGAGCGCTTGATGGAGATCAAAGCGTGTGTGTGCATCCTGTTATCCCGGAGCCTGTCTCCCCCCTGCCACTTTCAACGAGATTTTCGAGTCGTTCTGGGCACCTTCAGAGGAAGCAGTGCTCTCGCTCTGGCTGGCTCATATGGAGCAGCTCAAAGAGAAGTGTCTTTGAAAGCTTCCTCGCCTATGTACTGCTTCCGTGAGCGCAGCCTGCTTTCCTGGGCTCCTGGCTCTGGCCTGCAACTTTCTGATCCATCTCATTTCCAAATCCTTTGTGCAGAGTCCTAGCAGCCGGCTCAAATGGGAGCAATTAGCTTCAGTGGGTAATTAGGCTTCTTTGCTGGCACTGGGCTTGAGCTGCAGGACATAATCGACCATTTTTACTTCAAGTCCACTTTGTATCACCTCTCCCAAACCTGAATCAAATGGTATGATGTTTAGAAAACCCAATTACATTCCAGGAGCTTCCAAAACACTCACAATATGTTCTAATGAGGCTTCTTGCCTTTAGCTTTAACAATGAATCTCTTCCCTATCTTTGCTATTCAACATTTGCCTGCTTATAAGGACTTAAAAGCTGACGCTCCAACACTTTGGAAGCCTGATGCAAAGAGCCGACTTGTTGGGAAAGACCCTGATGCTGGGAAACATTGAGGGCAGGAGGAGAAGGGGGCAACAGAGGCTGAGATTGTTGGATGGCATCACTGATTCAGTGAACATGAGTTAGAGCAAACTCTGGGAGATAATGAAGGACAGGAAAACCTGGCATGCTGCAGTCCATGGAGTCACAAAGAGTCAGACACGACTGAGGAACTGAACAGCAACAAAATACAAAAATATCTCCTGACCACCCTGTATCCTATCACGGGTCAGCCGCCGGGTGGGGAACTGAGGATGCTGCTTTGGCAGCTTGGGTCATACATTTCACAAAGGGGAAGACAGTGAAGATGAGGAGGGTTGTCTTAGAAAGATTTCACAAACTGCACTGAAAGGTGATCTTAGGCGTGAAGGAAGAGGGACTCATGAAAATTCCCATGACATCACTTGCTAAGACCCCACTTCCTACCGAGGTCACCACCTTCAGAGACATGGCTCCTATTAATGTAGAAAAGGATCTTTGCAGAGTCCCTGAACTGTCAGGCATCCCCATCTCTCTCTCCCAGACATTTCTGTTCATTGCTCTTAACTCTGTTCTCTACAACACAGTCTGGGAAGAAACTCTATAGAATGGGAGCATTTCAAGCACGTGAAGGGACATCTATGACCTTGAGATGCCTTCTTGTTGCTGGTCACACACTCCTAGGTCCTCCAAAGATTCTGTTCACACTTGTGTCCCCTGCTTGGACAGGGATCCACCAGCCAATACAGTGGCTTTGTGCCAAGGGAAAAGTATCCATCCAGGTGGGTGAGCTAAGCAAAGGCACTTCTGGGGGGGGGGCGCGGTGCCTGTGGGCATCTGGCTGAGCTAAAGGCATTTCTGTGCTGAGCAAGAAGGAGACCAAGGACATGGGGAAATTCAGCCCCCATTCATCCTGATGGGTCAGGGTCTTTGGATGATGCTGTGATCTTGCCAAGAGCAGGCACTCATGTTCTGGAAATTAACAAGTGGAAGAGCTGGTTCTCACAAAATAGGGATGGACACTCATTGGGCAAGCAAGCATCACAGGGACACACATGAGGAAATAGCATCTAATGGCCATTTTCACCTTGGGGTTCATGTTTGTAGAACCTGAAGGATGAGGAAGCCAGGAGAACAATAAGTCATGGGAAGTGCCATCCTGGGGAGGAAGGGACCACAACTGCCTTGGGACCTGGTGGGGTCCTGGCTCCACCCCTGCTCACTTTGGCCACATGTTTACTCCCCCCTAGTCTTGGTTTTCTTGTTTATAAAACAGGTGGGGGATGCACACCCACTTCAGAGAGCTGTTCTGAGAGACAAAGGCCATGATTTCTGTAGCGCTGCTTGCTAAACTTCTATGTCCCATATGTACTTTGAGGTAGGATTATGTTGTCTAATTCATGTTTGGCCAATATTCAGAGCATCTTGAATTTGCACAGAGAAAAAGCACTCAGGAGCATGGTGAGAATATTGAAGGGCTCTCCTTACTTTCTAGGAAACAATATGGGAGCAAGGTGGATCTGCTAGGGCTCAGGGCAGGAAATAAAGACCACTTGAGGGGGTAGGAGACAGTGACTTAATATGAGGAGTCAGGTGTTTGTGAACTGGCTGGACAGGTAGGGAAGTGAATGGTAGTGATGCACAGACCAGCCAGCCAACACAGACCACATGTCTTGCAGAAACGACCTGCCACAGGGCTACCACCTTGCCTACATTTGGGAAGGTGGGAAATCGGGAGACCCACTGATCTATTGATGACATTTGGGAGTGTGATCTCCCCATCTGAGTGCTAGGCTGTGAACATAACCACCAAGATTCTCAGGCTTCACCCTGGCCACCACTTCTTGGAATGCAGACTGGTGACCTCACACAGACTGGTTGAAATCAGACAGAAGGAGCAAGAAGATGCTTCCCTTCGTGTTCTACATCCCAAGGAGAATGTCTGATAGGCAGAACTAAACACTTGCCACCTGTTGCTGTTTAACAGATTATCATAAATTTAGCACATGTTAATCATCTCGTAGGCTCTGTGGGTCAGGGGGCTTGGCTTGGTTCTCTGCCTTGCAGTTTCTTAGAGGCTGAAAAGAACATGCTGGCCAGGACTGGGGTCTCATCTGAAAGCTCTACTGAGGAAGGGCTTGCTTTCAAGCTCACTTAACTGCTGGCCAAGTCCATTCCTCCAGGGCTGCTGGACTGAGGTCTTGGCTTCTTGCAGGCTGTTGGCTGGAGGCCATGCTCAAGGGATTGTTGGGGCCACCTGAGTGTCAGCTTACTGCAGAAGGGAGTCTGGAAAATATAGCTTTTGGCTGATCAACATTGGCAGGACAGGAAGCACTCAAGAAGGAAGTGTGAATGGATACCAAGTTCCAACTGACTGTATCAGTGGGCGGAGGAAATTAACACCCAGCACAACGACAAAGACCTTCAGTGGATCTAGTCTGGCAAATGCTGCCTTCCCTACCTGCCTGTCTGGTGACTAGCAGGTCTTTGCAGGTCGAGCAGTGGCTCAGAGGCCACTTTCTACAAATGCCCCTGCAGATGAGCCAGGTCAATGGAGCAAGGCCACATTCTATAGCTGGAAGGAGCCTTCTGCTCTAAAAGAAGACAGTACATTAGAATCAGTACTGCAGCAGCAACCTGCAGCCCCTCCGTCCAGTCCTGGAGTCTCCACCTGGACATCACTCATCTCTCTGGCCCCAGGATCCTGATCTGATAAACGGGATCATGACAGTTTGTACCTCCCAGTGTGGTGAAGAGCTGATAACCATAGAATTATTAATGTTTTAAAATAATTGAGCACTTAGCACATTTTCCAGAGCATGATAAATACTCAAAAAGCATTGGCTATTTTCATTTTTCAGCCAGATGCCCTCTTTCCCCAGATGAGGAGACTGGGCCAGAGGGCTAGCTTGACTTCAAAGGTTTTCAGTGGCCGAATGGTCCTGTGGCTGGTTAGTTAGTGGTGACAGTGAGTCCAGAGGCCAGTCCTGCAACCCTCTTTCCATCATCCTCAGGAGAGATGTTTCTAATAAAATAGACAATCCTTTCCCCTGTTTAGGTTGGAACATAACACGACTGGGTTTTAGTGTTTAAAATCATTGTGTGTTGATGAGTTATGGGAGACACACTCCCCTCTACAGCCTGATTACCTGGGCACATGTATGGCTGGTGTTCACAGAAGTCCCTGGCTCCTTGATCAAGGAAATACCCATGCCTTGACCTCTGCCCCAAATAACCCTGGATCTGAAACTTGAGATCCTTGAAACTCAGGCAGAGGGTCAGCTGGTTTCCTGTGATGAGTCTTCACTAGAGAAACCCAACAATATTTTTTTCCTGATTTACTTCAAGTTCATGCTTCCAAATGGGGTTTGTTTTGGTCTCTGTATCCTGCTTGCTGGTGTTTCTCTGACAGACATAAGCTGGCGTGACTCAGATCCTTCGTTAACTAGGCTGAAAGGGACAATATCTATCACTGACGTGCAGTCATAGGCGGATAAGTCCCGTTGGCCATGGTTGCACTCTGAGACTAGCAGAAGGATGAATAGATGGCAGGCAAAGGTTGCAGCTCTTGAGCTTGGAGGTGACAATACAGCATCTTGAGATGGCCTTCGAGGCCAGTGAGAAGACAAGTCAGTGTACGACCCTAGGGGGACATTCCCCAGTTGAGAGGTGAGCAGGAAGCCCGTCCCTCAACTCATATCTAGTGGTTCCAGCTTCTTGGTGACCCTGAAGGTCACTCTGGGTAGGATGGAGGATGGGAGGAACTCTTACACCCACTCACAGAACACTTCACGGGACCCTCTTCTGGGGACACTCTGTAAGAGCCCCCTGGGGGGATGACATCACCAGTGTTAGAGTTGGTTGAGTCTTTGTGTTTAAAATAAAATGTGTATGTGTGTGGGGGGATTGGGGTGCACATTCAATTCACCCAGAGAGTTTTAAAACAAGAACCCAGGCATCTTGCAGGGTCTCTGTTTAATTGGTCCAGGGTGGGGCCCTGTCGTTTGTATTTTTCAGAACACCCTCGGTGATTCTAATACTCAGCCCAAGTTGAGAAGCCCTGGTACACACAAATAAGCTTGTACTTGAAAATCTCCCCATGTGTAAAATTTTTTATTCACTCTCCACAAATATATACTCCTCCTATTTATTACCATGCTCTGTATGGTGACAGAGATAACCAACATCAGGCCAATGGCTCATTGAGGAACAGGGCAGATCTAGACACCTTCATATACATCCAGAAGGGACTGGCATTTGCCAAGGAGGCTACTGAGAACGGGAGGCGCTGGATGATTTTGGTTTAGGGCAGGTACGTTCTGTTTGGGCCACAAGGTGAGAGATTTCAGCTTGGGAACCTTGCAATGGTAGTCACTGCTTGCAGTGGGAACCCAGTAATTTCTAAGGAGGCATGGTGGGTTAAGCCTCCCACACATCGGGTTGTTTGGAGTGATCCCATTATACAGCCTCATGGGAAGATGAGTCAGGATGATAAGACCTGAATGGGCACCTGCAAATATTATGCCAGCCTGTGTGTTTTCTTTTAGACACTCAGATTCATTTCATTCCTGGTGAATTTCCAGGGGACACGGCATGACGCACTAGCAATTTAGAGGCATGTTGCAGAGCCTGTGGAATCAAATGGATGGAGGCTGACCAACATGTTCATGCTTGGAGGCAGCACCTGGCAGCATGGGGACAGATGGCTTGGGGGAAGAGGAAAGACCAGAGGCAGATGGCCCAGGGTTCAAACCCAGTTCATCCTGCTTATAGACTGTCCTGTGTAAGGCACACACCTTTATCTGCACCAGTAAGAATTCTGACAACTACATCTTGGCATCACAGTCAGGCCAGAGCTGAGCCTGTAAAGTACCAAGTGCCACAGCTGATGCACAAGAGGTGTTTAATGAACTGTAAACATGCTGGGTTTGTATCAGCTACCTACTGCCTCAATGCTGTGTAACAAACCATCACAAAGGTAACAGCTCCAGGGAACCACTATACAGTCTTTTTCCACCCGGGTACAGGTTGACAGGGTTGCTCTGCTGATATGAGTCAGGCTCAGTGGACTCACCGGAGTTGTCTTGTTCTGAAGTTGGCTGCAGGTGCCTGGGAGCAGCTGGACCAGTCTCCACTCATTTTTTTTCTGACAAGTTACACTGAATATGTTCTCTAGGGAGTAGCAGGGTCAAACCATGAAGGGAGATGCCCAAGTGACTTTTCCAGTCTCTGCTTGAGTCACAGATGCTAACATCCTATTGACCAAAGGTCACCTGACTGAGCCCAGCATTCACAGGAAGGAATAGTCCTGGGACAGAGTATGGGACAGTGCACAGGCAGCCACTTTAGGGGGCAACCACACTGTCATGGAGTTTGTGGGAGCAAAACTTGGAACTGGGAGATATTCTACAAATTTCATGTCCTTTCTCCTTATCCTGATCTGAGGTTCTGTGATAACCAGTTTGATGAAAGGGTGCGTATGCAAGTCATGCAGTTGATGAATGTAACCAGAAGACTGTGATGACTATGTAAGCCTGAAGAGGTGGAAACCAGAATAGAACATGGAGTCCAGAAGGCTGCAATGACTCAAAAACAAGCAAAATGATAGAATGTGCCTTAGAAATGGCAGAAAAGCCTCCTTTATATAAGACCTTTCAGAATGCATCTGTTGAATGTACATTTTTCTTCTGCAGTTTTCTCAACAGTAAACATCGAAATAATTGAGCATTTGCTGTTCAGAGATGCCTTTTGTGTGAACTAATAAATGTCTTCCCATCTTGTGTTTGGGGGAAAAGTTCAATTAAAATGGTCACAAATGATTAATGCTGCCCACTACCAAGATGTTAATTGCTTCATTTCAGAGTCTAAACAGTGAGTCTTCCTGGGCAGCCACCCTCCTAGGACTGAAAGGCTAATTGAGGAACAAAGGCTGAGTGGTACTTGTGGGTGATGGACAAACCCCTAAAAAGAGGAGGATCCTGAGAAAAGGAGGATCCTTCTCAGAGCTTCTCTGGACCCTGAGCTTCCCTCTTTCTTCCCAGAAAGTCACTAACCTGTAGGTGGCTTGAGGGGACAACGTGTTGACTTTTTGCTCACAAATTAGTCTCCCTTATCCCTTGAAGGAACTCTCCTTTGCTGCTGACTTTGAGAGCATCATCACTGGGTTTAGCCAACTGGGGACCAGCCTCCCAAATCTTGACTTCCTCCCCTGGGATGCCCTAACTCATATCTACTTAGACTTAAAAGGGAACAATTTCTCTGGAAGAAATCAACAGTTTCCTCTGCATGCCAGCTTGTTTTATGACATTAAATGTTTAAATAAAAAAAATTACGCATGCATCATGAAATGCTGATGGAGTGATTATTTTTATTTTGCATGTGGGGATTACCAATTATAGTTCCTGGATTCTGTGCAGAGTGGAGTGTGTTAGTCCCTGGCCATCTTTCTGGGTGATGCAAAGGCCCTCCCCCCCCCGCCTCCCCCCGCCACCTGGCAGCTCTGTCTGTGTCACGATGGTTCTGGGAAAAGAGAAGAAAGATGGGGGTGGGGGCGGAGGGGGAACTAAGTGCCCCCAAGGGGTGGGAAGTGGGGAATTATCTTCTTTAAGTCCACTTTCACTCAACCAATTAGCCCTCCAGGATAGTCAGGTCCTGTGCCCTGCAGTTTCGTGGCCCTTCAGGGTCTGCTGAGTCTCCGGCCACGGCCAGTGATTGAGTGCAAGTGTCTGTGTTTAAGCCATTACCTGCTGCTTTTTGCTATCTGACCTGGAGCTCCATGGAAATTCCTTAAGCCTCAGTTTCAACATCTGTGAAATGGGCAGTTGCCTCTCCTGCTAGCAATACCTGGAAAACCAAGACAGGGCTTCTGAGAAGGTGGACCATGTCTGTGGACGTCTTGAGCACTTATGCCTATCAGACTCTGGTACAAGCCCTGGGCTTCCTTTGCTGGTCTCCTGAATGTGCTGGATAGCTCAATTTCTTTTTTTTAAACAGTGGCCAAAACTGAGGCTGAAAATTCGATGCTTTCAAACTGTGGAATTGAAGACTCCTGAGAGTCCCTTGGACAGCAAGGAGATCAAACCAGTCAGTCCTATAGGAAATCAACCCTGAATATTCACTGGAAGGACTGATGATGAAGCTGAAGCTCCAATACTTTGGTCACCTGATGTGAAGAGCCGACTCATTGTAAAAGACCCTGATGCTGAGAAAGATTGAAGTCAGGAGGAGAAGGGGGCAACAGAGAATGAGATGGCTGTATGCTACCACTGGACATGAGTTTGAGCAAACTCCGGAAGATGGCAAAGGAAAGGAAAGCCTGGCATGCTGCAGTCCATGGGGTTACAAAGAGTTAAACACAACTTAGTGACTGAACAATACTCAGTTAAGTAACTTATAAAGTTCAAAAGCAGAAGTTGGAAGCCACTTGGTCTAATGCAAGAGTTTGGGCTCTTACTGCAGATGGTCAGCCCTACGCCATTGACTGCTGAGCTGGAGGAGCAAGGCTATCCTTTTCTCACCCTAGAATGGCATCAGTGGGTCTATCAGTTCTCCCCTAACTGTAGATTGACCAGTTAACTATGAGTTAGAAGAGTTACAAGCTCTAGGAATTGAGCTGCTATCTACCCATCACCCAAGGATTGCTCATCTGTGCTTTAAAACATCACTCCTCAGTGGGAGTGGTGGGAAAAGGCAGCATAACACAGCAAAACACAGATTTAAAAAAAATTGAAAAGCTGTTTGTTTTGCCTGGTAAGTGTCTCTGAGGCTGATGGAGCAGCAGCAGGTTCTGAATCTACAATGCTTTTCCCGACTGCCTGTTCTCAGTGTGGGAACCTGTCCTTCAGCCCTCCTGAGCCTCTCATACACCATGCTGTGGAGTGGGGCCAGCAGAGGTGCATGCCTGCCGCTCCAGGAGTGGGTAAAAATGCAAATCCGGGCCCTTGAAGTCATAATCCTGTTGGAGACATCGCCTCCAGTTGCCATGGTGATGATTATGTTGTCAGAGGATTATCATTTCCTGTGAAGGATGAGTCCGGAGAACCAGACCAACCTCGAAGAAACAAAAGACCTTGTTCATAAACAATTGGTCTAAAAATTAAAACAAAACATAAGGAGTAACACATTAGCTGGCAAACGTGTGACACTCCAGATTCTTTTATTCCAAATAACATGGTTTTCAGGTTTTTAAGTTCAAAGCTTGTGTTGGGGGGGGGAATTCTTTTAAAAGCCATCACAACAAGAGAATAAAAGGGGGGAAATTTAATGGGAAACATGACAGGAGAGCAGAGAAAATACAAAAGTTGAAATATAGCAGATAATAGAACAAAAACATTAAATAGCTTTTAATGAAAGGATTACCCTGAAAAAATACAACTGAACAGGAGCAAAAATAATTTAATTATTTTATTACAAAGAGAAAGCAGATGAGTTGTCACTCATAAAATTAATCCACAAATTTGAGCTAAATTTGGAAAGATAGTTTTTGGTGCAGACACACGAGGATGGAAGGACCCCATTTTGTCAATTGATTTACATGTAAAGTGATTATTCTTCAACAACCCTATCAGATTATGAATCGACATGAACAATCAAATGTCAGTTAAGCATTAGGTGTAAGCAAAAGTCTTTCAAAAGTTAAGCTGAGAAGTAAATGTGTTTATAGGCATCCTGGTATTTCATTCAAAAGATTTCATCAGAAGACTGTTCTGCCTTCTGTCCTGTCTCAAATTCAGATCTCCCCGCACATTGTGAAGAGCCAGCTTAGGAGATGGCTTCTGGTCAGCATGGCATCAACTAGCTTGAATTTCAATTTCACTCTGCACTCTCTTCCTAGATCAGAGAATGCTCCATCAGTGCTATTTTTGAGGTGTATTCCATACCTATGCGGAGAAGGCAATGGCACCCCACTCCAGTACTCTTGCCTGGAGAATCCCAGGGACGGAGGAGCCTGGTGGGCTGCCGTGAGGTCACACACGAGTGGGGTCACACAGAGTTGGACACGACTGAAGTGACTTAGCAGCAGCAGCAGCCATACCTATGAACTACCCAGGCTTGTTGTTGCTCAGTCTCTCATTTGTGTCTGGCTCTTGGCGACCCCATGGACTGCAGCACTGTCCTTCACAATCTCCCGGAGTTTGCTCAAACTCGTGTCCATTGAGTCAATGAGCCTATTGAGGCTTCGACTCATGTGTATCCATCAGCACCTGCTACTCTAGTCTCAAGTAATGAACCTTCACCGAACCCAGAACTTGGAACAAGTGTTTCTTTCTCTTGAGTCGGTGGGCCACCAGTCATAGTTTTCTTTACACCTTTGCAGAGGAGAGACAGGGAAGAAAGGAAGGCCCCGTAAGAAAGGAAGGCCCCGTGAAGATGTAACCATAAGAGGCTGGAAGAGGCAGGAAGGATTCTAGCCCCCCTACCTGGGAGCTCAGCTCTGCCCATACCCTGATTTCAGATGTTCATTCTCCAGAACGATGGGGGAATTCATTTCTACTGTGTGAGCCCCCAGCTTGTGGCCCTTGGTTACTGCAGTCCCAGGATACACACAGGTCATGAGTAGGCTTTGCTTCCAGACAATTTTGGCCTTGTAGGTATCCTGAGATCTGGCCAAGAAGAGAGAGGCAGGGTCCAAGGAAGCTCACCTGAGACCACCTGGCCCCCAAGGCATGTGGCAGGGTGTCCAGGTGGCAGAAACCAAGCTGACATCTCACTGATCACCTACTTTGTCAGCTCAATGGCCAGATCACTGTCTTGGCCAAGACAATTGCCGGGCTTCTATGTGCAGAGTTTCTTATCAAGTGCACACCCATGAGAGGCTTGGATGTCCCCATGTGACAGGTGAGGAGCCTGAGGCCCGGGGCAGCAAATCTTCCAGCGCCAAAGCCTGGATCCACTACTTCGGTGGGAATAGATTCCCACAGCCCCGCCTGCAGCCCCGTGCATGCAGCGGTGCTACGTCCCAGGGAAGCTGAACACACAGTACACAGCAAGGCTAGCAAGGTAGGAACTCTAACGGCGACACTCAGGCTTCTTGTCCTCTGTCTGCCCTGCTGTCTTTCCTCCAGGGCCCAGGAAACCCGATTGCAGAAACCAAGAGAGACATTCAGAAGACGGGATCAGTTTCAAGACTTGTCTTTGCTCAAACTAAGTGGAGGCAAAAGATGCCCTCGTCCAGGCACAGGAATGGGTGAGAGTCTGAACCCCCTGAGAAGGGGCTGGGGCATCTCTGGCTCCTCTGCTGGTTCTCTGAGGTTTTCCTGAGTGAATCTTCTATGGTTTTCTTTGAAACAGCTCTCGCAAAGAGGAAGTGTCCTGGGAGACCCTGGGAAGGTCATTTTGTTCATCATCTAATTGACTGAAATTCATTGAGGATGAAAAAAAAAGGAAAAGAAAAGAGAAGAAAACGTGCCCAGAGAGAACAGAGACCCAGGGACAGGAAGAAGATAGATTGTCAGATAAAGCACCACGAGGAGACGAGGGAAGCGTTGTATTTTCCTTTTCTAATAACCTTAGTTAATATGTGATGATCAATCACACCATCACGGGCATTTTTATCTCCCCTGAGTATCAATACGAAGTGGTGCTGACGTGTTCCCAATACAGCCCTGAAAGGCAATGGGCGGGTACTTGTCTCTGAAAGCCTTGGACCTTGATGGCAGATCAATGATGTCAAAACCTCCTGCTCTGTCATGAAACCAACTCTGATGATGGTAATTAAGCTGTGAGAGTTGGCCTGGCTGAACCCAGCACTCTCCTGCTGCAAACAAAGTTCTCATCGATCAGCCATTTTTTATTTTTAATATTCATGGATTAGCCACACTCTCAAAGTACCCCATGACCACGTGCATGTGAAATGAGTCCTTCCCCAAGACCCAGAGATCCTGGTTCACCGGCCCCAACACCACATCAGGAAGGCGGGTTTCCGAGTGGACCTGATGCCGTCTGCAAGGTAGATGCTGGCACTTTTGGTGGAGCTTTGAAGTAGCCAGAGGGCTCCGCTCACCTGGGTGAACACTTCCTCCCCCTGGGGAAGTCAGCTCTGCCTGCCGTCCCCCAAGAGATGGAGCCACTGTGCTGAACCAGACCCCGGGGTGGAGGAGGCCACAGAGACAACTGACATATCCTCTAACCATCACAGTGTGCACCTACCAGACACCCACTGTGTGGTCAGGCATTGGGAAGGTGTAAACATCCAGGCAATGGGTCCATAGTGCACCCGCCCCAGTCCCTTCATCATATCCACCCCTCAGTGCCTGATGGAGTTCCTTACAAACCCATCTGCTTTCTGAAAACTGGAATGCCCATCTGCTGGGGGCCTGCCCTCCCTTGAGCTCTCACACCACATTCTTGTCCTCAAATATTAGAAACTCATCTTCTTGATATATCTTACTTACCTAGAACTGCCTGGTCACCTAACTGAGATTTATTTCCAAAATCTCATTTGGAAAAATTAGGGAGATTATTTCTTGGGGAAATATTACACATCACAATGGGAGAACATTTTATTTCAGAGAAATGGTTCTTTCCTGTTTGATCTGCCTTTAAAATCCACCCCACAACACACGCAGAATCATTTCTGACAATTCTCTCATCAATTCGGTTTCCTCCAGTCATGCACAGAGAGACTGTGCTGGCACGCACCATAAATCACATCTGTCTGTGAGGGCATGGAAGGTGCAGAGAAACGAGGTCTCCTCTGCATTCACAGGGAAGCCTGGCATGGGGGTGTGGCCCTGGGAGTGTGTATGTGTGCATGCGTGTGTCTCCCAGAAGGACCTGGGGGCAAGGAGAGGACCCAGAAGATGCTGATCAAAGGCTCCGAGGGGACACCACCAATCATGGTGCCACCACCATGGGGAAGTGCCCAGGGCCCTCTGCTCTCTACAACCATCCCTCCCTTTAACCTCCTGTGTTAAATACCCTTTAAATCCTTGATGAAATAGCATTAATGATACCTATTCAGAGGGACACAGTGAAAACTATGGATGAAATAATGTGTTGCCAAGAATCTGGGGCAACAGGGGCACTGTTCATCGCTGATGGAAACACAGAATGGAAGAGCCATGCTAGAGAGCTGATTGGCAGTTTCATCAAAAAGTTGCACACCCAGTGACCACTGATCCAGGACTCCTAGTCCTTGGAGTCACCCTGGACAAATCAAAAGAATGTTCATGTAAAACTTGTACATGAATGTTTATAGCAGTGATTACCCCAAACTAGAGACAGTCCAGATGACCTTCACTCAGGGAGTGGGTGGATGAACACACTGTGGTACATCCAAATGGTGGAATATTACTCAGCAATGAAAAGGATTGAACTGATACTCACAACAACAGGGCTGAACCTCAGATGCATTGTAGTTAACGAAGGAGGCCAGACTCAAAGGCTTCATCCTATAAAACATCACTCTCATGGTGAAACTGTAGGAATGAAGAGGCGCCATAGATTAGGGGGAGGAGGTCCTGAGGACAGACAGGAGCTGAGGGTGATGGATTTGCCTGCGTCCTGACTGAGAGGTGATGCACGTGGAAAAGCTCATTGAATCTGACACAGAAAGGTGAATTTTACTGTACGCAAATTAAAAAAAAAAATAAACTGAAGAACAAAGGGGAAAGAAATATTTCTTATGATTGGTTGGACTTCCAACTCCTTCTGTTTAAGCAGAGTGACTGGTAGAGACATCCACACTTGGGGAGCAGCCTCCTCACTCACTGCTGTAACCGTCCTGCAAGGCTATCTTTCTGGCTCTGAGATTGTTTGGATGTTTACAGTCAGCATGGAATTACCAACTTGTGATGAGAGTGGAGGTCTGCACAGACAGATTTGCTTGTTTGGGATCCATGTGTGAGCCTCTGAGAGGAAGCTTTCAGCTCAGAGGTCTAGGGATGAAGAAAATAGGCTAAGAAAATGCAGAGCCAGGCAGATGCCTGTGGAGGTACTGGAGACTTCCTGCAGGTAAGACTCCGTGGCTGCAAGTCCCCCTAGAAAATAAAAAAAATATTAAAAATATAAATAAATGATAACTAACCAGAACCACGCCAGTTAGAATAATTATTCAGATTGTGCATTTCTCTTTATTTTTCACCCCCCTCTGCTTGAAGACTAGAAGGTAAGGGCTGTACACATCAGTTACAGTTATAGCACTGAGCCACAAACGACTAACCCAATATCTTAAACCAAAGTGGGAAATTCTGGAGATTCCAGGATGGCTGATCTGGTGACCGTTGATGTACTTAAGGACAAGATTTTTTCACCTTTCTGCTTTGCCATTGTGTTGGCATTCATTCCTGGACCTGCCCCTCATGGTCACAATGTGGCTGCAGTAGCACTCACATTCTCATTCTCAGAAAACACCACCCCAGGGCAGGAAGAGAGGACAGCCCTGTGCTTCCTTTTAGGAGGTAGAAAACCTTCTCTAGGAGTCCCTCAGCAGACTGTCCTTCATGCCTCAATCTCAATCCCTGTGGTCACAGGCCAATTATTATAGGAACTCCTAAAGTGATCACCATCCAGAGGAATGGTTTAACTAATCAAGAGTTAACCACCCTACCCTTCTGGGCTGGAGTGTGGTCCCCAACGTCTCTAAATTAATAGTCATCTTATGCATGAACAAAACATTTTTTTTCTTTAAGCAAGGAGGCAGGTTTGGGTAAGAGGTATCTGCCAACTTTTTTTGTGGCTTTTACAACGTAAATCTCATAGAATTATTTTGTTCGTTAACTTGGGACACACTACTCCACATCTTCATAGTGTGTTGGATTAAAATAAGAAGGTGACTGTTGCCTTAGATTCAGGATAAGAGGCATCTGACAGCCGTATGATCCTTTAGGAGAAGAATTTGTAGGAGGTTGAGGGGGCATTGAGGGTGGTGAGGCCACCCTGGGAAAGGACTCATCATGAGAAGTGATGATCAAATAATGATCTTCAACCACCAAGAAGTTCTGTTACGTTTTACGTGGCTGCTCCTAAGACAGATGGGAACTTCTACATTTAGAAATATGTTCAACAATGCGGATTTTCATGGCAACCAGAAAAATGTTTGGCGATGACTCTTCAGTTAACTTTAATCATTCATTCATTTAGTTAATGAGAATAACTTGCCCCAGCCCAGCAGTTAACTGAGGCCTTCCATGGTGCTTTTTGAAAAGTAGGAAAAGAGGGAAAAGGAATGTGAGACAGAAAGATGACATAGTCTGACAGAACTAGACCCAAGAGATAGAGGGCTGGTGGTGGGGGGCGGGGGGCAGGGGAACACCAGGAGTGATGGGCAGTCAAGTACATGGGTGAATCCTGTGCTGGGCTCTTCTGGGAGACAGGAAGAAAATGAACCAGATCTTGTGTTTTAAAATCTTCTCATCCATCAGGGAGATAATACAAGTACACTTAGAATCATAATGTGTTATATTTGTGATAGGTGGTTGGAAAAAATCGGGAAGCAATAACCTGTAACTTCAAAGAACTAAGAGCACATCCTTGCCTAGGGACAGAGGGAGGCTTCTGAGGGGTTGGGGTGCGAGCCACATTTGGTTTGTACACAGTTGTTCTGATTAACCTCTGATGAATGAGTGTGGGAGAGTTCTGGATATTTCCTGGGATGGAGGGGGATGATGAAATAGATTTACTACAAGAAGGAATCAGGTTGTGTCCTTTTATAAACCAGGTTGGGTTCTGCCTTAAATAGGCCACTCACAAATTTGATTGACAACCTGCTCCCACCGGTCCTTATGCTTAGCATTCATCCTCCTCCTCATCCCAGAAACATACATCTCTAGTTCACCTGGGCTCACCATTCCACAGGAAGCACCTGATTTAACAAATTATTATAGTAATATGTGTGTTGCCTTCACCAGCACAAACAAGAAAAGATCTCATAGGTGAAGGCAGAAGGTCGAGTGGGAATTAGTTATCCAGGAGAAGTCCTTCCTGCTATTCTGGAAAAGTTTAGGGCTATCAAGCATCACACACTGAGTAATCACTTGACCCCACACCTGGGAATGAGCTAGTCTGGATCAACCCAGTGTCAGTTGGGCAGGTAGAGAGGTCCATTGGTTCCCTGGTCCCATCTTGCGTAGACGGCCACATAAAACTCTCAAGTTCTTAAATTTCACTTTGGATTTAATTAAAAATATCAAGGTCATTCATGGACTATTCCAGCTAGTTAGGAGGTCTGCTCAATTTTTATGGGAATCCCATTAAAGTTCACTGCAGATATGTTAAAAATTCTAACTGTGCTACAGAAATTTTAAACCACTTTATGTGACTTTTGCCAATGGGAACAAGGGCATCAGACACCTACAATATCACCTCAAACTGAAATCAACTGCAGAGTCCGGCAGTGGTGGGATCCCAAGGACATCCATGAGGTCATCATGGCAGGAATTGACTCCAAGGAGACCCAGCTCCTTTGGCCTTGGTTGGCCCACCCCCAAGCTCAGTCCATGTCCTTCCTGACTTGCAGGCAACAGATCCAGGGCCTGGGCACCCCTGAGCAGTCCTGTCTGGTGGCCAATGGCCATGGGTGACTATGGGGCCCTTGAGATGTGACTCATCTGGAATGAGAGGTGCTGTGAGAGCAAAGCACACACCATATTTTGAAGACTTGGTGCAAAAAAAAAAAAACAACCTGCAAAATGTCTCATGAAGATGTTTTATGTTGATTACATCTTGAAGTAATAGCACTGGAATCTATTGGGTTAGATGAAATGCATTATTAAAATTAGTATTGCCTGTTTCTTTTCACCTGTTTTGATGTGGCTACTGCAAAAGTTTCTCATTGCACTGCAGTCCCACCAAACTCCCCCATGCTTCCCCAGCTCACCTCCTCCTATCAGTCTGGATTACCACAGATGTCCCAAGGCATCCCTGGGTTCAATCCGTGGGTCGGGAAGATCTCCTGGAGAAGGAAATGGCAATCCACTCCAGTACTCTTGCTTGAAAAATTCCATGGATGGAGGAGCCTGGTAGGCTACAGTTCATGGGATTGCAAAGAGGTGGACACGACTGAGCGACTTCACTTACTGATATCCTGTGAAAGTGAGAATGTTAGTCTCTCACAGTCGTGTCTGACTCTTTGTCTGGGAAATGCTCCATTTTGCAGTGAGATGGAGGCCCAGCTGCCCCCTTGGACATGTCTTCTGGACCACTCTGTCCTCCTGTGTAAGGGCTTTGGAAGACGACAAACAGGATATACAGCCCCCTCTGTATGTGTGTGTGCTCAGTTCCACAGTCTTGTCCAATTTTCTACTCCATGGACTGGAACCCACCAGATCCTTCTGTCCATGGGATTCTCCAGGCAAGAATACTGGGGTGGGTTGCCATTCCCTACCCCATCTGCATGCAGCTGCCTTAACTGACATCACCATCCATAACCCCTGGCTTTTTGGGTCGAGGAGAGGGGTTGACCATTCCGTGAAGGGAAAGGATCAACTTTTGTGCAGCCACCAGGTTCTATCAGTGTTGTTAATCCCCTTGCACAGATGAAAATGTGGAGACTCAGGAGATGAAAGAGCTCTAATATCTTAGAGTCATCAGGAGGCTGGATTTAGGCCAGTCTGACCCCAAACCTGATTCTTTTGAGGTAACATAGCATACATGACCCCAAGCCTGATTATTTTTGTTTCTAAAAAATTGATGTTTAAAACAGCCTCACTGATCAGCACAGCTTATCTGTATTTTTCACACACTCCCCGTGAATCCTGAGCTCTTGGCAGGGAGTGAGAGGGATAAATATGATCACCTCCTTCTACCTGCCTGCAGGTAAGTGACAGCCATCGCCTTCATCTTTTCTTTTTTCATCTCTCTTTTTTCAAGCTGACAAGAGAGGGCTGCCACTTCAGCTCTCTGTGTAAGATCTTCAGGGATTCATGTCTCCCAGAATTTCTCAGGATCCCTTTGGTCACTTTCTTGTTCTGGGAGTGGACATGCACAGAGAATTTGGGTCTGGCCTCGGGTAGCTTCATTCGGAGGCCTCTGTGGCCCTTTGTGAATTAGAGCTGCCCAGCCAGCTCATTCAGTGCCTCTTGTAGTCATTCAAGGATGAGGACATGAGTCTTGGGGTCATTCTCCTGGCGGTTGGGAAATGAGGCCAACAGTGGAGAGAAGCAGACAGTTCTGAGACTCAGGCACCATTTCTAGAGTCCAAGATCCTGGCTCCCCTGTCCTGAGCTAGCTGAGGCTTTTGGACAATTTTAAGGTCATGACTGGCTCTTGGGTGAACAGCACCAACTGCTGCCACCCTGGTCTTCATGCCCTTTGGTGAGGATCCCAGACCTCCATCTGCCCCCGGGGGAGTACTGTTCTGGATGGTCTCTACACATCATCTCCTTCCCACAGTCCTGTGGGAGGTCAAATCCCCTGCTTTCCAGAACCGGGTCTAAGCAAGGTGATCACTTGCCCCAGAGTTCAGGGACTCAGGGTTCAGGCCCACACACAGAGCTGTGTCTCATGCCACCCCACGCCCCACTGCTGGGCAAGTTCAAGGGGATTGGAAGACCTCTGCCTCCTCCTCTGTCCTCTTCCTCCTGATTCCCACTATAGACACAAACCTTAGCATCTCCTAGGAAGTGACCCCTCATTTAGCACAGAGCACTCACACTTGCCAGCTTCCCTGGTGGCTCTGTGGTAAAGAATCCACCTGCCAATTCAAGAGACAAATATTCAACCTCTGGGTTGAGAAGGTTCCCTGGAGAAATAAATGGCAACCCACTTCAGTATTCTTGCCTGTGAAATCCCGGACAGAAAAACCTGGAGGGCTATAGTCTAGGGGGTCACAAAGTGTCACACATGACTTAGCAACTGAGTTCACAGGCACTCACACTTACACCAAGACACGCGGCAGGGCCAGCCTCTTCCTTTCAGCCTTGGCCGTGGGAGGAGGCGGGATCCAGGGAGGTGCAATCAGCTGCACCCGTATCACTGCTTCTCCAGTCCTGGTTCCATCTGATTTGCTTCTCCCTCCACTTCAGATCAGGGTGGTCAAAGGAAAACATTTTGCTTCCCTAAAAGTAACTAAGGCTCGGTAATACTGAAAAGAGCCATTTGCTCTTTCTCAGTAGACACTGTTGAAACCACATGGAAATTAAAGTCCTATCAATTATAACATAGAAAGTCTCTTTCAATGTAAACACCCACATGCAATTTACTTTGGGAGTGTGTATATACACAGCGGATATCAAACATATTCAATGATCATTAGTGATGGGCCACTGAGGCTTCCGGCTGGTGCCTCTTTGGGCTGAAGACACTGCTAGACTGTCAAGATGCCTGGCACGGGGGTCCTGTCCTCCTTTGCACTGTTTCTAGATATACTTGGAGGCACTGAGGTCCTTGTTCATCCAGACTGGAGTGATGGGGAGGCACATGATCTACCCCAGCTGATCTGATGGCAGTATTTGTGCATGCTCAGTTGCTTAGCCATATCCGATTCTTTGCAACTCCAGGGACTGTAGCCCATCAGGCTCCTCTGTCCATGGGATTTCCCAGGCAAGAATACTGGAGTGAGTTGCCATTTCTCCTTCCAGGGGATCTTCCTGATTCAGGGATCGAACCCGCGTCCCCTGTGTCTCCCGCAATGGCGGGCAGACTCTCTTCCACTGAGCCACCTGGAAAGCCCGTTTATATTCAGTTAAAGATGCTAGAGCCATCCTGTCCCTCATCTCTGCAGAACAGCCCTGGTGAAGTTGCCACCCCCTACAGCAGAGGCTACCCTTCCTCCCTGCCCTTCCTGCTGCTTCTCAATGTCCAGCTCCAGGTCCTGAGCCCCCAGGCCGGCTCCCTCTAGCCCCTGCCCGAGTGTACTTGATCAGACCTTACAATTCCCTTTTGTCATGTAACCCCACATGTACAGGCTTAGGTGTGTTGGCAGCATGTGGTCAGACAGAAGGCCCATCTTCATGAATTTATTCACTCATTTATTCAGCAAGTGCTATTGAACAATCTGTTATTGATCTATCAGTTTCCTCCATTCACAAAAGTTGTGGTCAAATGGGGGTGATAACGAACAGTGGAAAACAAACGTATCTGTGAAAAGCATCCTGGGAGCCCCTGGAGGGTTAGTGAAGACCTGGTCTGAGCAGTAGACCAGCCCAGGCTCAAGGATGCTAGGAACACACTTGACCCATGGTTTATTTAGCGGTTACTAAGTGCCTGTACTGTGAGGCTCTTTATCTCATGCTCTTGCCGACCCAGTGTCTCCCCTTTCTCTAAATCAGGAAGCAAGGCTAGGGTGGAGGCAGAAACTCGACTGGTTGTCAGAGGAGACAGGGTCCTGAAGCAAGGCGGCTGATTCTGAAGTCCGTGCTCAAGGCCATGGCCAGGTTGGGTTCAGGTTTCTCCATCAGAACTGCTGTGTCCCATGATGTCCTAGGGAGGAAGCAAAATTGGCCCTCACAGTTGTCTCCACAGACCAGAGGAGCAGGGGGTTTCCTGAAGTCATGTGGTCTCAGCTCCTATTTGTCAAATGGGTATCAGGCCATTGCCTCCTGGGAATTTCTGTGAAGTGTCAATGAAGCAATGAGTACGTGAAAATTCCAGGAATCAAGCCAAGGACAGGCCCAGGGTGGTTGCTTAAGAGAGAGAGTGTGTGTGTTTTGTTCTGTTTGTTTGTTTTCTGTTTTGCAAATCTCCTGCGGGTGCTGTATGTCTTCAGTCTACATAAATCGGCTGGCAGCGCCCACCAAGGCAGAAAGGAAGCGGGTCCCCCTGCCCTTGCTCTCTCCCCACAGGGAGAGTGGAACACTTATTTTATGTTTCTTTAATTTTGGCAAGTCACACCCACTTTCCTTCCCTTTTTAGCACATTTGGCTGCCTTCCCCAACCTGCCTTCTAGGGGGTCCTCGTTTCTTTTGTGATCTTGATGCTGATAAAAAACAAAAACAATAAAAAAGGCCATTCCAGGCAAGCAATCCACTTGTTTATTGATTTACCATGTCAGGTTCTTTTATGCAGACATACGTTTTATGATAAAACTTCAGACTTGCGTTTTATGACAATAAATAATGCATTGAGCTTTCTGAGCATTCCTGAGTCCACGTGAGGTCCGAGCCATCTCCGGCTTCAAGTTTCCAGCAGGTCCTGTCCCCCTACAAGTTGCCGGCTTCCAGAGTTAAGATCAATTTCCTCTTTTTGAAAGATGAGCCATGGCCAGCTGGAAACCACCATCTCTAATTGGCAATTAAATTCCACCGCTTGCTTTTTTATACAATATCTTCTCAGGCATCCGGGGAAATAGCAGCCCCACACCTTGACCAGAAGTTTTCACACTGTTCTGACCTTCATCCTGTGCCTGACGTCCCCCCAAGAGGGAAAGCTATGGTTGTTGGAAGGGCCACAAGTTTTCTGGGAAGATAAGTGATGGCTAAGCCCACAGAGGAGGAGATACTCCCCTGAGAAGGAGGGTTCTTTCCTACCACTGCCTCACCAGCCCCACCTCCGGCTGAACCCAGGATTTCTCTTGATTTCTGAAGTTATGAGATTCTCTGCTTGTGGGGGCGTGAAGAAGCAAGGTAGGAATCTCTTGCAAAGGAAGAAGCATTGGTTCCCAAGGTCTGGCAGGGTGACCCCTGGGAGTGAGGGTCTGCCCAAGGTCCCACCCTGGATCCATGCAAAGGTTGGTTAGTTTCCTGGAGAAGCAGGGGTGGAGAAGGACAGGTGATGGGCGGACCAGAGCCCAGTGGGGGAGGAGTATTCCAACCTGCATTTGATGGCTTGTGTTTCCTAAACCACCGCCTTCCCTCTGGGCCTCATTCATGTCTAGCTCCACCAGGGATTATGAAGCCCAAATCCATCTCCATTATGGCCAAACGCCAGTGCCCACAAAGCGATTAGAGCTAATTAATGACTTCTGGAGAGCATCCGGTGTTTCCACAGCACCTTCAAATCCTGCTCAGACTCTTGTCTTCAGCCCCACCTGGAGGCCAGGGTGGATCTGGCTGGGTCAGGGCCTTGTGGTGGATGCGGGGCAGCAACCGGGGAACCACGGCAGTAACCGGTCCTGCAGCCCCCACAGGCATCTCTTCGCTGCTGCGTAGTTATGCAGGAAAAGTACAAGTTCTTTGGTGATGATTACAATCTTAGTGGCTCCCTGGACGAACCAGTCGCTTCCTGTGGTAGTAAAATGAACAATTCATCGTAGATTATTTGAAGGCAAATCACTTTAAGTGTAAGAATAAAAAGACAAATTGGCAATTGGATTTTGTGTGAGAACATAAGTGGATGATTTGCATTGGCGAGTGTGCTGGGAAAACTTAACGATGCTGCGGGGGGAGAAAATGCTGAAAGGAGGTCAGTCCAAGACGTTGTCATTTCGGGACTTCTACATGGAACCCTGGAAGAGGCCCACAGGCCAAGGCACGGGCTTTCAAAAACCTCCCTGCAGTTCACTTTGCCAGAGCGAGGGACCAGCTTTCATAACGGGCTTAGCCCGGGAGGACTCGAACAGCTTGTCAACAATGTAACTGATTTTTATACCACACTTTTTAATGGGACAAATATTGATGTTGTCCAGAATAAGTCTTTCTTGGATTGTATCCAGTTCCCAAGAGCAACTTTGATGGAGACGGCGGCTCTATTAGTTCCAATTTTGCAGGGTGAGCCCGAGAAGCAATTGCCTCTTTAAATTGCCAAGGTCTCCCGGGACAGAAAACCAGCGCTCTGTTGAAAAACATTCAGAAAGAGCCTGCCCCCTCTGCCGATGAAACCTCTTCTCCAGCATATTCTGCTGTATGGAAATCTCGTTGATGGAATTCCCAGGGACCCTATTCGGAATAAGCAGCATTGTGAGAACTGATGCTATTTGCAGGTTCTCAGGGAGCAGAACCAACAGGGTGCCCCCATCCCCTACTTTTCTGTTCTTTCTTAAACAATTATTTTTACACTCAGCTTGGGGCTGGAGGGTAAGCTGAGCTTGCTGACCTCATACGGTTTACTGTCAGTCAGGAAAGGGATGCAGTTATTGGATGCAGATCCCCAGGAGGCTGAGAGGCAGCACTTTGCTGCAGATAGGCCTGGTACCAAGGGTGGCTGCTGGACTCTGGGAAGGAAGAGCATTTTGATTCTCATCTCCTGGTTCCAGCATCACACTCAGTTGCTGCAAACACCACATCCCAAGTGGACACTGCCGTCACCAGCCTGTGAGGCAGAAGGAGAGGCTTCTGTCTTAATAACAACCTTTTGGTTGAATGTATTTGGTATAAACTAAGTGTAAAGCAGCTCTGTTTGCTACAAGACTTCTCAGAATGTTTCTCAAGCCAACATGAGCATTGCTAATTTTCCAGGTGAGGTGGGCTGTGTTGGGGTGCAATGTGTCCCCAGGGCTGTCATTCACTAGAGGCTCTTTTCTCAACTACATTTGCACACGCCCTCTGTATTTGATCGTTTGCTGGGCAAACACACAAGAGTAGAAGAGCCAAAGTGAAAAAAGATGGCACACAGAACCCAGGGGGGTGGGCGTGGGAGTGGACTCAGGGGCACAGGAGCCAAACAGACCACCCTGTTTAGAGAAGCAGCTCTGCTAAGATTCCTGGCAGCTGCAGGGCAGTTTTGTTTTCAGATGAGAGAAAAGTCTTTGTGGAGACCAAGTATTCCAGGAGCCAAACTCAGAAAGAAGGGCTTCTTCTGTTTGTGCAGGATCATCCGGGGCTGGAAAGCCAGGGCCCCGACAGGTCAACGTCAGAAATTAGCCCAGAGCATCTGTGTGGACTGTCCAGCCGAGCTCTTCCCTTCTGTCGGTGATTTGCCAGTGTCTACTCAGCAGTGGGCAGCCTGCTGTCTGGGACACTGCTGGGCAGTTTCTAGGTACTCAGAAACAATGAATGAAAGGAATGCACCCATCACTGCAGAGGGTCAGTTCATGATTTTGAGAATGGATGGTGTGACCTTGTCCATGGTACATGGTTATAACCACAGGAGAACACTGACTGCTAGGGTATGCTAAGAGAAAGGCTCTGGATTAGGCTCTGAGCCATGTCCTAAGTATCTGCATTCCTGGGTCCAGGTGCTACAACAACGTGCCCCAGACTGCGCAGCTGAGACATCAGACATTTACTACTCACACTCCAGAGGCTGGACATCCCATCAGGGTGTCTGAGGATCGGATCCTCCTGAGACCTCTATTCCTAGCTTGCAGGCGGCTGTGTTGTCACTGTGTCCTCAGGCACCAGCATCCCTCATCGCTCTGTGTGTCTTTGTCCCCTCTTCCTATAAGGACACCAGTCAAAGGGGTGATGGTCTACCTTAGAGACCTCTTTTAACTCCAGTTTCCTGTCTGAAAACCCTAGCTCCAAACAGTCACCTCAAGTGGTACTGGGGGGCAGGACTTCAACCGGTGGATTTGCGGGGAGCAGGTGAATCACAAATCCAGCCCTGCCACCAACACTCCTAGGTTGGTCCAGATATGGGTGATGGGACTCCAGTGTGTGCATGTGGGGGTGTCCTTGCTCTTGGTCACACACAGAGCGGTGTCAGAGTGAAGCTGTAACTCAATCCTGCAGGACTCAGATGCGTGAGATGTATAATAATACAAGTCAAGGGGGCTTGTCCAATTCCGAGCATTAGGGCCCCTTCCCACTCCTCCCTCTGCCTCTCGGCTTCCAGTCCTCCAGGAGAGCCAGCCCTCTGAGCTGGGGTGGGCTCTGCCACTCTGGAAGGTGTTGCCCTGTCCCCAGCTCCAGTCCATATGACCTGCTGCCACACCGTGGGTCTGGGCTGCTGGTGGGTCCCGCATAGGAAGCTTCAGCCTGGCTGGGGGCTGTGAGGATGCACAGGGCCCCCTTCCAGGATGAGCAAAGCCTGCATCTCCACCTTGCACTATGATGAGCTTTGCAGGGATGTCAGAAACCAGAGATGCGAGACCAGCTTGCTCAGCCTGGTGGGATAAACTCAGACACAGCCAAGCTCTGTAGGTTCAGCCTCCTCCTTCTTACATGCCTGTATATACATTTTCTTTTCAGAAACCAGGTTTGCTTTATTGACTTGGCGCTGGCCAAGCAGGGAAGAATATGTACATAAAAATTTGCCGACTACACGCAGTGTCTCGTTGTTGGGGAATAAATCCACTCTGATCTGGCCTTCTTCCCAGCCAGGTTTAAACAAACAACCTCACAGTTCAGTCCCACTATTTTCGACAGGTGACTCCAATCTGACACTAGGTGGATGCTCGCTGCCCCGGGCATCGGCCGTGCTGCCCTGAAGAAGCCTAGGGCACCACTCTGGACGATGACACTCGCGTCTGCACCTGTCATGTCACTGCTGGGAAAGGACAGTGGGCCTGGAACTCACAGGGAAATGGAGGTGCCTCCCTGGTGGGATTCGGGGTCTGTGTGGAGATAGGGGCTCTTAGGCGAGGGGCTGGTTTACCCTGGGAGTCACGGGGGTAGGATGTAGAGTCTGAAAAGGGGGATTCTGGCTGTGGTGAGGACCCGAGGGAGACCAGAGCCCAAGGCCTGTGTCCTCCTGGCCCCTTGGGCTGGGAACCCTTCATTCTGCCTTTTTAAAGAAAAGCAAAGAATGACCATCATGTGAAAAATGCACTGGCTGATAAAAAAGGGAGGGACTTACCCGGTGGTCCTATGGTTGAGGCTCTGTGCTCCCAAGGCAGGGGATCCAGGTTTGATGCCTTGTCGGACACGACTGAGCGACTTCACTTTCACTTTTCACTTTCATGCATTGGAGAAGAAAATGGCAACCCACTCCAGTGTTCTTGCCTGGAGAATCCTAGGGACGGGGGAGCCTGGTGGGCTGCCGTCTACGAGGTTGCACAGAGTCGGACATGACTGAAGCAACTTAGCAGTGGCAGCAGGAAACTAGATCCTGCATGCCCCAAGTAAGACCCGGTGCAGCCAAATAAATTTTTAAAAGGTGTGCTCAAAGACATCATTTTGCTGACACATGTCCTTATAGTCAAAGCTATGGTTTTTCCAGTAGTCATGTACGGATGTGAGAGCTAGACAATAAAAAAGGCTGAGCACTGAAGAATTGATGCCTTCGAACTGTGGTGCTGGAGAAGGCTCTCGAGAGTCCCTTGGACAGCAAGGAGCTCCAACCAGTCACTCCTAAAGGAAATCAACTTTGAATATTCATTGGAAGAACTGATGCTAAAGCTGAAGCCCCAATCCTTTGGCCATCTGATGCGAAGAACCGAGTCATTGGAAAAGACCCTGATGCTGGGAAAGATGGCAGGAGGAGAAGGGGATGACAGAGGTTGAGATGGTTGGATGGCATCATCGACTCAATGGACATGAGTCTGAGTAAAAATCTGCTATTTTCTCTGATGGGAGGCGAGTGTAAAGCCACCGAAGAATAGTAAGGATTGTCTCTGAGAAGAGGGGGTCACAGTGCTGGTCTACACACTTCAGCCTCAGCTGGGGTAAGGGCCACACTCCCTGAGGTGGCTGGGGTCCTGCGAAAACGGCAGGCTGTTCACATGCTGGAGCCAGTGGCCAGCACCCTGGAATGAATACCAGGAAAGTGAGAGCCGCGCAGAACATTACCCAGGAAAACCCTAGCTCTGTGGTGGGTCTGGGCTGGGCCAGGGAATGCGTGCTTTCACTCAGAACAGACAATTCTTATAACTAACCACACTTGGGAAGCACAAGAATGGAAAGGACTTAAGTCAGGAACAAAAATAGGTAAAGTTGGGAATAAAGACTTAAAGAGGCATCAAAATAATAGTCTAAGGATTTGAGACTGAAAACCAAAATCAGCTGCACATTCTCAAAACTCATCCACTCTAACCTAACACAGTGGGTCTCAGGCACATTTATCTTTTTATTTTCACGTGGATAAAGCAACAGAGAAACAAAGGAAGTGTCCATATATTATCCTAAAACCAAAATATTTTCTCTGAAGTATCAGCCATAACTTTTAACTACTTCAGCATTCATCAAATGCCATTGGTGCCCATATGGCCTCTGTGAGTGGGGACGTCAGGCCATGTTATTCAACTAAATTATTACGATGCTGTCGCTGTTGCTGAGTTGCTAAGTTGTGTCTGACTCTTTGTGACCCTGTGGACTGCAGTATGTCAGGCTTTCCTGTCCTTCGCTATCTCCCCATTTGCTAAAATTCATGTCCATTGAGTCAGTGATGCCATCCAAGCATCTCATCCTAAATGATTACAATAGTAACCATGTATTACTATAACTATATATTTTTACAATAGTAACTGTAAATCATTACATATTATTACAATAGTTATTACTGTTCATCCTTATGATAAAAACAGAACCAAAGGTAGATCGGGTTAAACAAATCAGCAGGGGCCTTTTCTGGAAGTTCCTGGGCCTTTCTCCGGCTGCAAAAAAAAACAGCCAAGGGGACTTAAGAAGGTTTTTGAAGGTTGCTCACCTTCAACATGCAAAGTGATCACTAGAGGTAAAAGCAGGAATTCTTAGTGGGATGTTAATGTGTGTGTTGGTTTCTGGAATTTTCTCTTCCTGAGTCTGGAAAAGGAAAATAGCAGGTGCTGAGTTCCCAATGGATCTGACCTCAATACTGTGACAAGCTGGTAAGATGCTTACAGCACGGCAGTGTTGTTCTGTCAAACACAGAAGTGAACATGGACGTGAACACGGGTGTGAGCATGGGCGTGGTCATGGACATAAACACAGGAGTGGGCATGGACACGCGGCAGAGGGTGACAGGGCAGAGGCCTTGTGACTGAGGGGCGACTGCCACTCTCCAAGCACAGCTTCATCCTTCCCTTTACTTTCCTCCCATAGAAACAATCACCTGAAACCATCCCATCACAGAAGCGCCCCTTTCTGACTGCCTCTAATCCAGAGCAAGACTCCACTCCCTTAGTGGGTATGGACCCCCTGGGTGTGCGATGTCTCTTGCTGTAGCAGGTGACAAGCCAGCACGTTCCTCTGTGGACATGTCTGGGACATCACATCCCCAGACCCGGAAGAGAGCTGGCCTGTTGGTCCAGCTCACCCAGGGTCATGAGCCCGGCTGAAAGCAGAAGGAATTTGAGGACAATTCAGCTTATGTTGCAGCATCAAAGTCGGAGGATCTCAATCAGGCTTGAGGGTGGCCCAGTGATGAGCAAAGAGGGGAAGAAAGAAAGGGAGGAGAAGGTTATAGAGAGATACACAAGGGGAGAGAGCTAAGCTGGAGGGAGAGAGAGAGACAGAACCACCTTACCCTGGGGAGGGGCACAGACCAAGGGCCCTGGGCTGTAGCCCTGGGTATGAGCTGTCATCCTGGTCCAAAGCCCCAGTGCCCACGTGCTGTGCGACGCACAGTAGTGGTACCCAGGGTTTCATCTCCCGGCTTGGACAGGGAGCATGCCAGCCGTAGCCAGCAAAGACGGAAGCCAGGTGGTCTCTCCAGTTTCTTTGCTTCACTTAGGATCCCTGTGATATTCAAAGGACTCTGGGGATTGGCAAGAGGGCACAAAAGAGCTGAGCTTCGTACATATCCAAGTTTGCAGCTTCAAAGTGCGACTGCCTTCCCAGTGGCACCTCTTGGAGCAGCTCAGATAGGTGACATAGCCAACCATTCATGGGGCTGCCATCTTTCAGAACAGAAACCCTGGCTCTGTGCTGGGAAAGACTGAACTCTTTTCCCAACTCGTTGAAACTGTTTTGACTCAGTCTTTAAGTCTCACAATTAATCCATCTTCTGAGCAAACATCTTGCACCAGCTGAAAACGTGTGTGTGTGGCTAGGAGCAGGAATTGTACCTCTGCCGTTTGGTTAGTTGTGCTGCTCAACACAAAATGAACAGTCAGTGTGAGCCCAGTAAACCTTTCTTGTCAACAAGAGGCTTGCCTCTTTAAAAAGAGGCCCACAGCTTGCTCCCCTAGCCAAACCCTTTGAAAGCTGCAAATGCATAAATAAAGCCCAAAATAGAATTTGAACATTAACTGCTTTACCCAAGGTGTGAAACACTTAGCACTAAACAAACCCTCTCGCCGTAATTGTTATGTAAACAGTGGGACTGAATATAACCAGGGACAGACAAAGAGCCTGAAGGATCGTGCAGATTTGTTAAGATAAAGCCCTAAAGGCTTCTGCTCAGCCACTTAAATCTACTTAGGCCAGGCAGTTTCATATTTGGAGCATGGGTTTTCTTCTCTTTGCTTGAATTCAGAAGACGGTGATGGCAAACATATTTTGATTGGTGGACTTACGAGGGTTCAGTCTAAGCTTACTCTGCCTTTACTGTAAAAAGGAGAAATGACCCAGGAATCTGGGGATGTCATAGCACCTGAGGGACGTTCCACGTGCCATGTGAGGTCCGGTTCATGGCCACGCTGCAAAAAGACTTGAAAATTTTCTATCAGGAATGTCTTATAACACCAGCAACCTGACAAGCAAAAGGTCTTATAAAGGACTCCATTTCCTCCATTCTATGTAGAATTAAATAATGTGCTTGAAAAGCACAAGTGTGTTTATTATTTTGGGGGATAAGAGAGAGAGATGCCAGCTGAGACACAAAAGCTTCACTTACATCAGGATTCCTTATTTCCCCATAAAAACTCATATGCAAGTGAAGTTTTTTTTTTTTAATGGCAAAGGAATAAATTTACACTTCGACTTTTAAACACATTCATTCTCTCTGAAAATTCATCTCCACAAGAGTAAGCATGTGTGTAATATTAAAATGAAAAGTGAAAGTGTTAGCTGCTCAGTTGTATCCTACTCTTTGAGACCCCATGGACTGTAGCCTGCCAGGCTCCTCTACTCCATGGAATTCTCCAGACAAGGATACTGGGGTGGGTTGCCATTCCCTTCTCCAAGGGATCTTCCTGACCTGGGATTGAACCCAGGTCTCCTGCATTGCAGGCAGGTTCTTTACCATGTGAGCCACCAGGGAAGCCCAATATTAATATTAAAGAGATTAAAAGGTACATTGTCATTAAAAGGTACTTAGAATTGCCATTTTTAACTCCAAGTCTGGCCAGAACAATTTGCCTATGCTTAGCCTCACCTGCAGCCTGAAAACATGCCTCCTCCGTCCGCACCTACCCTCCTGGCACCAGATGCCAGGCCCATGGAGAATTTCATGCCAGGAAGAGTTAGAAAGCATAATTTGCTAACATTCAGTTCTTTTGTGTTGCATCTGAGTTTCACATTAAGCAGTTTGCACCTCAGAAAACATTATTGGATTTATGTTTCTGAAAGTACTTTTCATTATTCATATTTAAATTATGTTCCTTTGAGAAGGAGATAAAGCCTGGAAATTTTCATCAAGAGACAAATGATGAAGGTAGTGAAAAATCTCAGCCTTTTACTATTCGAGGTATAAGACATTCCAACAGTAACCAAAATACCGAAATAGCACAAAGTCTGACTATAATGTGTTTAATGATGCAAGGAATCAGACAGGTTACATGCAATAAACCGCCTATTTAAAACTTTTGACATTCGATCACGTTGACCAGATGCTCAGCTTTGAGTCTAAGAGGATGTCAATCCATCCTGCTCCGGGGTTTTGAGAGGCCAGCGCTCTTCAGGTGTGCTGGACTCAGGTACAAGGTGTGTCTAACCTGCCAGACAGGCGCCCAAACCCAGAACACCCAGCAGGGAAAACATGTTTTTCTTCATGGGAAGAAATTGTCCTGAGGAAAGAAACAGAACTCCAGCCATCAACACTGTTATTGGGTCATCCTGGGTAGTCTTTCATAAAAAGTCAAATCAAATAAATAAATACATAAAGGTGTCACTTTTCTTTTAAATTCTTGTAAAAGCAATGACCCAGAATAAACTCTTTTTTTAAAGAGAATTTTAAAAAGCATTTGAGTTTGCTACCACAAAAATAAACAAAAATGGTAGGGTGAAATAATCCATTCTTGGAGCTTTTATTGGGGTTTCATTGTTGGTTAGTTGCTCAGTCTGTCTGATTCTTTGTGACCCCATGGATTGCAGCCTGCCAGGCTCCTCTGTCCATGGGATTCTCCAGGCAAGAATACTGGAGTGGGTAGCCATCCCCTTCTCCAGGGGATCATCCTGACCCAGGGATCAAGCCCTTGTCTCCTGCATCGCAGGCAGATTCACCACTGAGCCACCAAGAAAGTCCTTATATTGGAGTGGTGGATACCTTAGTCTTTGATTTTCTGCTGAGCTAGGAAGTTCACGAGGGGCCCCTGGAACCCATCACAAGGACAGAAGCTACTCACCTGAGTGCTAACTAGGAATCAGGCACTACCCTAAGGCATAGGATGTGAATGATACAGGAGATCACATAGATGGAAATGAGGAAGCACGTTCCCTAACTACTCAAGTTTCCCTAACTGCACACCTTGTCTGGCAGCTACCAGCTGAGACTGCAGCAGGGGGTGACCCCTCCTGGGTGGGCTCCTTCCAGCCCTGGCAGAGGAAGCTCAGCAATGGTCCCCTCTCTGAGGTTGTCAGGGAGCAAAGCCCCTTCAACATCCTGGGTTTACTGGAGCCTGTGAAGGGCTCCCAGACTTTCAGAGTGTACCTGCATCTTTTCTCTGCCTGGTCCTAAGGGTGACTTTCACAGCCTGCTGTTAAGTCATCCAGGAAGTTTTTGGGACCCTGTGACTTTGAACTCCCTTCCTTTCCAACCCCTCTGTGCTGCGAGGCTATGAGGTGTGCTGGGCAAGGCCTGTCCCATTGCATCTGCTTTATAGGAGCACTGGGGCAGGTCCCACCTTGATACCCATTCCACACATGCAGAAACTGAGGTACAGGGAGATGAAGTGCCCCCTCAGAAGCATTTCACAGCCAGCAGGCAGAGGCCTCCGGATCCCAACCTGTTTTAGCCGAGCACTGAGCCTGTGGTCCAACCCCACCCACCAAGGCATGACCTCCCCAAAGTTTGTGTTGATGAGTATGAGGTTTTCTCATTTTGGACCCATGCAACTCTCTCCAGGGCTAGATTCCCAAAAGGCATTCCGTGACAATTTACCATTGATACTTTAGTAAGTGCAAGGGAGAAAAGAACTCCTTTAGTGAGATAAAGAGACCAGACAAGTGTCTATTGTGGAGGTGGTGGGGGGTGCGCAGGCCAGAGTCTCTCAAACGGATTCATTGACCAGCTGACCCCAGCACCATGTCCATCAGACACCCTGAGAGGGGGCTGCTGGTGGTGCTGGTTTTAGCCTCACTGTAGACTTGCTGCGGTAGCTTGAGGAATTGGAATGGGCCCAGGAACAAGACCTTGGGAACATCGTCCCCTTCACCTCCTGGAGGTAGCAGGTATCCTTATTGTTAACAAGAAATGAGTTACATCCTGTGCTTTCTTAAAACCAAAGCCAGGGAGCAGAGGTACCCAGAAGTCCTGAAGATAAATATTCTCTTGAGATAAAATGTGCTAACATTTGAAGGAATTAGCTTTTTGGTGCAGAGTGGAAGGTAAAGAACACACAAATTGTTCGGGGAGTCAGGTGAGAGCCAGGCTCCTTCCAGAAGGTACAGTCCACTTCCTTGGAATGTTTATCCCGCAAGGAGGCCTCATGGCGGATAAATAGCCCCTCCAAGGTAACAGATCAAAAGTACTTACGTGCAGATAAAAGGATGAAATACAGCTGTAATTCTTTGTTATGGGATTTCTCGAGGACACCAAGAGAACAAGGTTAAAAAACGTTAAATGTTAAAAATGGAAAAGGACAGGAAAGAAAGAAATAGATGTTGCAAGGTTCACCAGTAAATAAAACCACGGCTTCTGAGAAAAGTGCTGTCACGTGTTGTGGCATTTGCTTGGTTTTAAACAAAACCAGGAAGAGCTTTTGGGTTAAACCTGGGGGTATTGACCTTACACTTGGCCTAGGATATGAAATTCCAGGGAATCTTCCCATGAAACATCCCTCTTTAGAATGTGGGCCATTGGTACTAGAGCAATGAAAACCTGGCAAAGCCAAGGACCCCCTCAGAGAACAGGATGAAGCAGAGAGAGATGCCAAATGCTAATCCTTACCTGGAGATCACAGTACATCCTTTACTGGCCATGGGGCTCAATACCCACTGGTCATAGAGAGCAGGTAAGAGGAGGGTCTCAAAGCTTTGGGTTTCATCTCTCTCCTGTGGGCCTGCCTGCCACCCAGTCCTAAACCTGCTGCATCCCTGGGCCCCGTGCCCGAGATGCCACCTTCCCACCCATTGTCTCCGGGATCCACGCTGCATGTCGGTTTCACTTCACTGGAGCCTCTGGCTCCTGCACACTTGGTCTGACCTGAGAAGAGAGAAAACCCTACTCAAGCCCCTCTGCTGTTAAAACCTGGGCTCTGTCTCTTTGCTGAGAGAGCTCCCGATTTTGTTGTCTCATATCTCCTCCTTTCTTTCCCACTGGCTGGATCGATTCCAGGCCCCCTGTAGCTGCACCTGTGTATGGAAGGGCCGATCTTCAGGAAGCTGGATGAACCAGGCTGTCCACTCTCCCCTAAGTGACTGTTTTGCTTTTCACCAATCTTTTGTCTGAGTTATTTTATTCCTATCTTCCTATCTGTAAATGTAATAGATCCTTAGAGTATTGTTTTGAGGATTAAATTTCAGTCAAGTTAAGGTTAAAGGATGACTAGAGGTCAAGTGAGTTTGATGGTAGAGAAGATGACGTGCGTGTGTGTGTGTGTGTGTGTGTGTGTGTGTGTGTGTGTGAGTTTTGTAATTTGGGTGCACAGAATGGGAGATGGCACCTTGGAGACTACCTCCAGCTGGACCCTGGAAGACCTCATCCTCAGAGATGAGACTGAGTAAGACTGACTTTGCTGGGGAGACAATGAGGGAAATAAAGAGCTGCCATCCAGGCTGTAGAGCTGCATGGAGGGAACCTGGGGAGGAGGACCCTGGGGGTCTGGACCACAGCTGCGTCATTAAGCCCACCTGGGCTCAGCAGTGTCGGGGGGAATCATTGCATTATTCTCTTCTTTTCTTTTAAACTTGTGTTGTGGTTCAAGTTCTGTCTCCTGTTCAGTTCTTAATGTTATCAATGACATTATTGTATTTTGTCGTTCTTTACCAAGCTTGCACTATCTTTTCATGGCACAAAATTTAAAACATTTTTACCTTTCTTGGAATCTTTACTCATGGGAACATGCCTAGAAAAATATGGATTACTGAAAAATCAGAAGGAATGCAGACTGGGGCCCAGTGGCTGACGAGGATGGTGACTGTGATGTTGGCCAGGCTGTGCTCAGAGCAGGAAGGGACTGGCCGCTGTGCAGACAGCTGGGTGCTTCTGGGTGGAGGCACTGCCCCCACCCCCAGTCCCCGAGGCACTGCCCACCTCCCCACCCAGTCCCCAGTTCCCTCCTGGATGGAACAAACATCTGCTCACGTGTGACAGGAGGGGCACAGTGACCCTGATGAACTCGGCAGATGTTCTGGGGCATCAGTGACAACAGGAGCACTGGGATGATGTTCATTAGCAGCAAAATGAACAGATAAATGGTGTGGCCCACAGGGGACCCCCAACACGGCGGCCCCCAGAGGGAGACACCGATAAGTCACAGAAGAAATGACGTGTGCTTTTTAGTAGAAAGTTCAACAGCATACAAGGTTGTGAGAACACCGAGGGATCCATCCAAACATAGCAAGGTTAAAAAGAGAAGAGGATGAGAAACACACATTTCATTTAATTTATATTATTATTTTTTTAACTTGGAAGATCTAGTTGGCTTTATTTAATTTTTATTTTTCTTATTTAGTTGTTATGTTCACTACTATTTTTAAATTGAAAATCTAGTTGACTTTATGGAGTGCTGCATGAATGGGGCAGCGTCTCATCTCCTAAACAGAGAAGTGCTCCTGAGAAGCGCATCTTAGGTTGGTGGTTTCTTCTGGGAGGAGGGGGCTGAGAGCAGACGGGCCTGTGGGCAGTTGTGAGCAAGCTGGCTCTCTCATGACTGGAGGAGTTGCTATGGGTGTCATATGCTGTGCTTAGATGCTTAGTTGTGTCCGACTCTTTGCGACCCCATGGACTGTAGCCCGCCAGGCTCCTCTGTCCATGAAATTCTTTGGGCAAGAATACTGGACTGGGCTGCCATCCCCTCTTCCAGTGGATCTTCCCTACCCAGGAACTGAATCCAGGTCTCCTGCATTGCAGGTGGATATTTTATTGTCTGAGCCATAGGGAAGCCCAAGAATACTGGAGTGGGTAGCCTATCCCTTCTCCAGGGAACCTTCCCAACCCAGGAATCCAACTGGGGTCTCTTGCATTGCAGGTGGATTCTTTACTATCTGACCTACAAGGGAAGCCCAGGTGTCTTATCATTACTCACTATTATGTAAGCTGTACCTACTTGTCACACATACCTTTATACACTAAGAAGAAATAATGATGGAGGAGGGAGTGGTGTGTGTCAGGCATGGTCTCGTGGACCCTCTAGGTTTTGCTGAAGGATCTATAGGGCTCTGGTCCATAGTCCTACAGTGGGGTCCTACAGTCACTGAAAAAGTCTTTCCTGCCCACTTGAAAAGTCAGACTGAGCTGGGTGTCCTATTCATCAAGTTGCTGGCAAGGTCGACTCCACAAGTCTTGAGTGGGGCTCTGACAAGCAGGGGTCAGCTGGGGAGAAGTGTTTGCCACTTTTAAAAAAAGATGCCTCTGGTTCCCCGCATCCCCTGACATTCCCACAGAGCCAGAGATGCCCACCCTCAAGATGACAGACTGGGACATAAATAGTTGATAACCTCAAAGAATATTGGGCTCACAAGTGGCCATTTGGGCTGTCTTGACAGCTGCTCGGTGGCTGAAAAATAACCCCCTGTGACAGAGACACATCTCAAGACAAATCTTTTCAGGGCAGCGTCTGCCAGAGACTTGTGGGCACAGAGGCTGGCAGGGATGTCTGCAGGGGTCTGACTGGGTGGCTGTCAGGATCGTAAAATATTTAAGAGGTAGGTGTGATTCCAGGTGATCTCTCTGCCCAGGAACATAGCTAAGGGAAGACACAAATCAGTAACCCCTCCTAGAAATGACTCAGCCTTGGGGAGCTCTCCTTCCTGCTCAGCTGACAAGGGGGAAACAGGGGGCTCTGGCACCTTGGGGCACTGTGGGGTCATGGAGTTGGACTTTGGAGGGCTGCAGGGTGGTGACTGGATCTGCAATAAGCCGCATGGCCTGTGATCACGGGCTTGATGCCAGGTTCCTGTGTTAACAGCATTCAGGATTCATGAGAGATCCCTTCTTTGGGAATTGCACCTGCTTCTCTCACAAAGGTGCTCGTGGTGGGGGCGGGGTGGGTGCTGCTGGGGATCAGCCTTGCGGGTGATGCAGGTAGTGGAGGTGTCAGTGGGCATCGCAGGGAAAAAGTGGGCATGTTCCACAGGAATACTGACAGAACTTCCCCAACTGCCTGTCTGGCATTGGCCCCTGATTTTGCAGGGAAGGTGGTCCCCCCTTCCCCTACCACCCATGGCTGCTGAGACTTGGATGAGGACTTGCATTTGCTTTATATTTCAATGCCAGACAGGCTGAACGTTCCTCCCCAAGAATAGAGTGGGTGCTTGAGAGAGTGTGAGGGGCAAGGGAGCACATTAAGCACTTGACTTGAAAGCCGTTGGCCACATTTTCAGAGCTTACGTGGAATAACTAGTCAATTATCACCTCAAAAGACAAAAGACTGAGAAACAGTGACCCACAAAGACGAGGGCTGTTGGCGAGGAGGAGGAATAAATGAGAAGATTTAATTGGGATTAACATATACACACTGCTATATATAAAATAGATGATCAACAAGGACCTACTGTACAGCACAAGGAACTCTGCTCAGTACTCTGTGTGTGTGTAAGTTACTCAGTTGTGTCCAATTCTTTGTGACCCCTTGGACTGTAACCCACTAAACTCCTTTGTCCACAGAATTTTTCAGTCAGGAATTCTGGGGTGGGTTGCCATTTCCTCCTCCAGGGTATCTTGCCAGCACAGTGGGTGGAACCCACATCTCTTGCATAGGCAGGCGGGTTCTTTACACTAAGCCACCTGGGAAGCCAAGGTAATTGGGCTCATAACTATTTCAAAGCACAGATTGCCAATATCTCCACATCAAAGAGATATTGAAAGAAGAAAAAAATGTAATCCTAGCAGGAGACTCCGAGGTCAACTTGTAAATTAATACTGATAATGACAATGATAGCAAAATTGAATACCTGCTACATGTTCTATGTGATTGCTGGAATTTTGTTTGTTTTTCAACAAAGCTGGTGCCATTTAATCCCAGAAAATCCACTAAGGCAGGACTAAATGTCCTTATTTTAAGGTAAGGCCCTGGAGGCTCAAAAAGTTTCATTAACTTGCCTGAAGTAACAAGAGTGTTGCTGCTGTTCAGTCGCTGAGTTGTGTCCAACTCTTTGTGACCCCATGGACTGTAGCGCGCCAGGCTGTCCTACACTGTCTCCAGGAGTTTGCTCAAACTCATGTCCATTGAGTTGGTGTTTCCATCCAACCATCTCATCTTCTGCTGCCCTCTTCTCCTTTAGGAAGACAGCTCATGCCTCTCTCCTGATGTACTTCCTGAGGATGAAGTCCAGATGTCCAAGGCTGCCTGGGCAAGAGGGTCTTGTGCCCACTTGATAGACATCTCAGGGTCTACAACCAGGTTTATAATTCCACATCACAATACATTTTTTTAAAAAGTGATGAGAAAAGGCATCATACACTGTCATCCTCTCAAATCTCATTTGATTTGGCTACTGGGCTCAAGTGAGCTGGGAGCCATCTCATTTCCTGCAACGCCTACCTGTTACGATGAGTGCCTGTCTCAACAAGGCCCAGGTATAAAGACATTTATCTTCACGGTGGGAGACCTCTGGGGATACTTTCTCTGGGGTCAGTGTTTAGACATAGCAGGGACTGAAAGCAGAGTCTGTCCTTCTCAGCGGTAGGCAAGAGCAGACAAAATCTTCCTAGATGTCTCTTTTCAAGTGGGAAAAAACAAAACATTTGGAATATGGATATATTTCTTTGTCAATTTGTGCCTTAGAAATGCAGGCTATCAAAGCCCCTGGTTTATAGAAAAAAGCCTCCAAAATCTCAAATTGATAGTTAAATAGCTTAAAAAGCATTCAACAATAGATTAGATTAACATCAAGACTATTTATACAGCACATGTTTCTTTTTTCATTTATGATTCTTTTTTATTTTATTATTATTTTTTGATAGTTTTTTTTTTTTTTTTTGAGAACTTACTGTGGCCAGGCATTTGGCTAAGCTCTGGAGATGTGCAGGTGGGCCAGAATTGGCATGGTTCTCATAGTCATGAGGTTCCCAGGTGGCTCATTTGGCAAAGAATCAGCCTACAATTCAGGAGACCCAAGTTCAATCCCTGGGCCAGGAAGATCCCCTGGAGAAGGCTACCCACTCCAGTATTCTTGCCTGGAGAATGCCATGGAGAAAAGAACTTGGCAGGTTACAGTCTATAGGATGACAAAGAGTTGACATGACTGAGCAACTAATACTTTCCCTTTCTTTCATAGTCCTGAGGTTTTTAGCCTAGTGGAGTTGATCCTGAATCAGATAGTCACACAAATGGTGAAACCCTACACATTATCCCTCTTGGATGGGAACTGGGCTATGGTGTGTCCCTCACCACCACGTCCATCCAACATTGTTCTGAAAGTCCTGGCCAGTAAAGCAAGGCAAGAAAAACAAACAAAAACTGCCACACACACAGAGTGAAAATAAAGAAACAAAACTGTTGCTCTTAGCAGTTGACATCATTGTGCACATTAAAAAAATACGGTGTCTGCAATAATGATGACTAGAACTAATAAGTGAATTTCACGTGGTTCTGGATGCAAGGTGGAGGTGGGGACATTCTGAGATGACTCCATCCGTTTTTGCACCCCCCCCACCCCCACCAACCCGTGTTATGGCATGGCTCCATTGAGAGGTCAAGTCTATGGCTCTCCACCCCTTGAATGTTGCAGGGAGTTCATGATTTGGTTGACCAGTAAGATGACATGGACGTGACAATTTGGGGCCAGGTTATAAGAAGAACCCTTTCTCAGGGGAGATGTCCAGCCACCATGTGAAATATCCTAGGCCACCATGCTCTGAAAAGCTCATGGAGATGCTACATGGAGCATGAGACATTGTGGAAGGGGAGAAAGAGAAGGGAAGGGAGCCCTCAAGGGCCAGATGAGCAAGGGGATCTGAGCTGACACCAGGTAGATCAGCGAGGGTGAAGCCCTTCCTCAGCCTGTGGTTTACAAAGACGTTGGTGAAGCACAATGCTTGGGTTAAGTCATCAGGTTTTGGGCACTGGTGCTGCCTGTGCCCAGTGGCTGTCACATTGGGCAGCGCGATTCTAGAAGAAAACCTGAGAGAATGGCTCTGGGACACCAGTTGGATGCAGGACACAAAGAGCACTGAATAGAAGCTTGATTTTTAAAAATGTCATCAAAATGATAAAATTTGCCTATCAAAAAACATTCTCAAAAGAATGAATAGGCAGATCTACTATATGGTCAAGGGAACTATGCTCAGTATTTTGTAATAACCTATAAGGGAAAAGAATTTGAAAAGGAATATATACATATACATATATATATACATATATATATACACACATACATATATATATATATATATATATATATACACTCTTATATACATTCTTGTACACCAGAAACTAACAGGATATTGTAAGTTAGCTATACTTCAGTAAAGAAAACCAATTTTAACAGATTAAATAGGTAATTCACAAAGATAGACAAACAAACATTTGCAACATATCCAGCTGCCAAAGGACTTATATGCAGACTACCTACAGAATTCTTACAAATCAGCAATCAAAAGAGAACCAACCCAATAAAAATGGGAAAGACAGTTTAACACCCACTTCATAGACGAAGCTGTACACATGGGTGGTAAACAGAGAAAAGGGTGCCCAACGTCATCAGCCATCAGGAAAACGCAAACGAAAGCCATAATGAGATACCATGCATCAGAATGGTTAAAGTGTAAACAAATTTTTTTAAAGCGTCAAATGTTGGAGAGTATGTGGGGTGAACAGAATTCTCCTACACAGCTGGCAGGCGTGCAAAATAACACAGCCCCTTGGAGAAGAGTTTGTCAGTTTCTTGTAAAGCTAAATATATGTTATCCTTATGACCCAGCAATTCCACTTTTAGATATTTACCCAAGAGGAATGAAAACCTATGTCCACAAGATGACTTTTACAACAATTTCTATAGCAGGCTTATTCATAAAAACCAGGAACTAGGGGCATCTGAATGTTTATCAGTTGGAGGGTGGAAACTTAAATTCTGCTATATTATATAGATGAATGCTGCTGTCAAGAGAAAGAATCTGCTGGTACATGCAACAGCATTGATAAAGCCAGACACAATGGGATGTAGGCTGAGTGGTTCCACTTGCATGAAATTTGAGACTAGATGAAACTCAACCATGGAAATCAGAAGAACCGTTGCTTCTAAGGGTGGGGCTTGCCTCCTGAAAAGAGAAAGGGAGAAACTTTCTGAGTGACTGATGTGTCTCAGCTGGTTTGGGATGGTATATACAGTTGATGTGTTGCTATGTGCTTAGTTGCTCAGTAGTGTCCAGTTCTTTGTGACCCCATGGCCTGTAGCTCACCAGGCTCTCCATCCATGAGGTTTTCCAGACAAGAATACTGGAGTGGGTTGCCTTTTCCTACTCTAAGGGATCTTCCCAACTTAGGGATTGAATCTGCATCTGCATCTGCAGAGTCTTTACCACTAAGAAAGCAATGGCACCCCAGTCCAGTACTCTTGCCTGGAAAACCCCATGAACGGAGGAGCCTGGTGGGCTGCAGTCAGACTAGGGAGTTGCTAAGAGTCAGATATGACTGAGCGGCTTCACTTTCACTTTTCACCTTCATACATTGAAGAAGGAAATGGCAACCCACTCCAGTGTTCTTGTCTGGCGAATCCCAGGGACGAGGGAGCCTGGTGGGCTTCCGTCTATGGGGTTGCACAGAGTCAGACATGACTGAAGCGACTTAGCAGCAGCAGCAGGGCTACCTGGGAAGGCATATACAATTGATGGGTGTGTAATTGTCAGACGTATTGAATGGACACTTAAGATCTGTGCATTTTAATGCCCGTAATTTATACCCCAATTAAAATGACAGTCAGGTAGATAAAGGTATGTATGTGGCATTCTGCAGGGAAGTTCTATGACCCTGGAAACTTGTAGCAGAGGAATCTGGTCCTCTGTTCCCTGAACAAACAACCTTTGTACTGAGACATGAGGGAACGCTAGACTGTAATTCGCAGAGGTGGTGAGGGCAGGTCTGAAGTCTTATCCAGGGATGTTTCAGTGTTTGGGGAGAGAACAGATGCCTGTGACCATCCAGGATTTTGGTGAAAATTCTCTCTTAAGAACAGGGTGAAGGGGTAAGGGCTTCCCAGCCTGCAATGGTTTTAAAGAACTCGCCTATCAATGCAGGATACATAAGAGACTGGGGTTCAGTCCCTGGGTGGGGAAGATCTCCAGGAGGAGAGCAGGGCAATCCACTCCAATATTCTTGCCTGGAGAATCCCATGGACAGAGGAGCCTGGCAAGCTATAGTCCATGGAGTCTCAAAGAGTTGGACATGACTGAGTGGCTAACACACTTACATTCCTATATATGCATATGTGTATCTTCAGAAGCAATTATAAGAAATACCACAGAGAGATCCCATATGCTCTTCACCAACTTTCCCTGATGGTAACATTTTGCAAAACTCAAGCAGAAGATCACAGCCAGGACATCAACAAGGATATATATAATCCACTAATCTCACCTGACTTCTCCAATTTTACCTGTACTCACTCCACTGTGTGTGTGTGTTTAATTCTCCAGAGTTTTATTCCTTATATTTTAAATGTTATATCTCTATTTGAGTTTTACTTTTTTCCCTAATAATTTTACAAATTAAGGGAAAGGGAATTGACAAAGAAATTGCAAGCTCACATAAACTTGCCTGTTAAATTAGTGATGTGGGACCCACCCATTGATCTATTGTAAAACTTGAAATTTCTTAATTGAAATGGGGACTAGGGGAAAAAATATAAAAATCCACCATAAAAGCTAATGGTACAAATGGATTTCTAACATCCAAATTATTTAGGGTTCTAATTAAATGAACGGTGGAAACTTGCATCCTGGGTATAGAACCGCCATGAAAATAGATTCCCTTCACAGTAAGGGTTAGCACCCAAATTTGTTGTCTTAGTGAAGTTGTTAATGACAGCAATGTCTTGGGGACAGAGAATGAGCAAGGGTCACTCAGTTCCTATTATTTCGAAAACAATGCTTTCTCTCGGTGAACATAATCCTAAGTACACAATATGTTTTCTCAGGAGTAAAATGCAGATGACGATGATGAAGATGATTGTCTATCTTTATTGAAGGCTCACTACTCGCCTAAAACTCTCCTTAAGGAATCTTGAATAATAACAGAACCACTGCACGGTGGAACATAAGGAGACAGAGTGATGTTCAACAATTTTCAAGGTGCTCAGGGGTAATGGCAATGCCACAATGCAAACACAAGTCCATTCAACACATGCATCTTAGTTTTTAATTATTTCATCATTTGCCTCTATTCTATTAATGTAATTAAAACACAAATTGGCTCAAGATTATTAAGAGAAGTTCCTGGTCTAGGTGTCTTGCCTCTGGGCCCTCCAGTGGACAACTTGGGCTTCCTGACGGCATGGCAGCTGGGCTCAGAGAAAGCCTCTCCAGAGGACAGGGTGGAAGCTACCTCTGAGGCCTGGCTCCGACTTCACAGATCATTCCTTCTTTGTTGCTACCTGTCTGCCCAGATTCAAACAGAGGAAATATAGACCCTTCTACTTGTGGGGAAGAGCCTTAAAATCTCCTTAGCTTGATAAAACAAATATTAAAATTAAGAACGTATCTTAATCAAAATGCAAGTCTAAAACCCTGCAAGGGCAAGCCACAGAGACAGAAAAGATATGTACAGTACATTTAACAAACAGAGGCAAAGGGTCACATACTCAAGGTATGCAAAGGACTTCCACGAATCATTGCCAGAAGTCAGACAACTCAAAAGACAAATGTGGTGCACGCCATCTAGAATAATCTTGTAATAAGTTTAATGGAGATATTTTTAATGGTGAAAGAAAAGTGAAAGTGTTATTTGCTCAGTCATGTTCGACTCTTTGTGACCCTGTAGATGGTAGACTGCCAGGCTCCTCTGTCCATGGTAAATAGATGTTATCTTGCAAAGGAAGACTTTAAGAAAAGCAATTCTACAGGGTGGAGCTGGTTTGTGGGCAGTTTGTACAAGACACTCATCTCAGCCCTGGGCTAAACAATTTTCCAAGTGTAAAGCTATAGTTCTATTGACTCTGAGTTATGGAAACCAAGGGCTTCCCTGACGGCTCAGTTGATGAAGAATCTGCCTGCAATGTAGTTCTATAACCCTCCAGCCTCCTTTGTCCATGGACTTCTCCAGGCAAGAATACTGGAGTGGATAGCCATTGCCTTCTCCAGGGTATGTTCCCAACCCAGGGGTCAAACCCGGGTCTCCTGTACTGCAGGCAAATTCTTTACTGTCTGAGCCACCAGGGAAGTCCAAGCATACTGCCATGGAGTTGCCACATCTCCCTCCAAAGAATCTTCTCCACCCAGGGATTGAACCTGTGTCTCATGTCTCCTGCAGTGGCAGGTGGGTTGGCTACCTGGGAAGCCCCAGGCTATAAGCAGTTTCAGGCTTTGCAGATAATCAATTCATCTCTATACTCCTACTTATTAGCACTGTACCTGAAAGAACAAGTAAACAAAACATTTTGGATCCGTGAAGGGATATTTGAATAAATTAATGAAACAGTTCTTCTTTCTCTTTTTTTTCTAATTGCATGACTTTGAGAATGTTGTTCAATGACCTTGATTGTCAGTTTCCTCATCTGTACAACTGATAGGACAATGTCTGAATCACAAGTTGAGGGAAGACTCAAGGTGATGATCTATGCAGAAGCACTTATAATAGTGGAAGTGCAGGGCGGATGTGACCTGGACTTGAGAGGGTGCTGATGAGGGGCGGGGGGTGTGAATGATAGATGACAGGGAGGTACCAAGTGAAAGATGAACAGGGAAGGAACTACATGGCATTTCCCAGGGAAGACACCTGGGTGCCAACCATAGCTTAAAAAAATAGCAGATGATCTTCAAACAATTGTCATTTAGAACAAGCAAGAGCTACTTTATTTAAGATCTAAATATGCTTCCCATAATTAGTTCTCCACTTAGCTCAATAAATTCCCCTGTAAGCATATAATTCATTATAAATAAATATTACCATGGAGATGCCATGATTATAATAATTTTAGAGTGTTTACCCTATATGAATGCTTATTAACAGTATGCATTTACCATTGTGTAGTAAATGTCTGAGCTTTCTAATGAGCAAGTCTTTTCATGTTTATATTCTGATTATTATCTTCACAAGCACAATCCTGCAGACAGAACTGGGAAGCAGTGTGACATCTTTGGAATGTCCTTGATGATGGTCTCACTGTTTTCTTTTTATTTCAGTTTAGCTCAGAGGTTCTCCAGAATCTGTGAAGAAAGCCTTATTTTCATAACAACACTAAAGATTATTTGTCTCCCTTACTCTAAGTTTTTTTAAAAAAGTGAACAGTGAGGTTTGGGGGTGCACAACAGCTAGAGTGATGTCATCTGATGGCTAAGGGGTGATTGCTTTTTCTGGAGTTTTTTTAATTTTTTTTTTTTTTACTTTACAATATTATATTGGTTTTCCCATACATCAACATGAATCCACCACGGGTGTACATGTGTTCCCAATCCTGAACCTCCCTCCAACCTGCCTCCCCATACCATCCTTCTCGGTCATCCCAGTGCACCAGCCCCAAGCATCCTGTATCCGGCAGTGAACCTAGACTGGCGATTTGTTTCTTGTATGATAATATACATGTTTGAATGCCATTCTCCCAAATCATCCCACCCTCTCCCTCTCCCACAGAGTCCAAAAGACTGTTCTATACATCTGTGTCTCTTTTGCTGTCTCACATACAGGGTTATCATTACCATCTTTCTAAATTCCATATATATGCGTTAGTATACTGTATTGGTGTTTTTCTTTCTGGCTTACTTCACTCTGTATAATTGGCTCCAGTTTCATCCACCTCATTAGAACTGATTCAAATGTATTCTTTTTAATGGCTGAGTAATACTCCATTGTGTATATGTACCACAGCTTTCTTATCCATTCATCTGCTGGTAGACATCTAGGTTGCTTCCATGTCCTGGCTATTATAAACAGTGCTGCGATGAACACTGGGGTACACATGTCTCTTTCAATTCTGGTTTCCTCGCTGTGTATGCCCAAAATCTTCTCAGCTTTACTTTGGGAAAGACCCTGATGCTGGGAAAGATTGAAGGCTTGGGGAGAAGAGGATGAGATGGTTGGATGGTATCATTGACTCAATGGACATGAATTTGAGTAAACTCCAGGAGATAGTAAAGGACAAGGAAGCCCAGTATGCTGCAGTCCATGGGGTTGCAAAAAGTCAGACACTACTGAGCAACTGAACAACAACAAATAGCTTTAATTTCTTATATGGTAAATACATATAGACACACAGAAGAGTTTGAGTCTTTTTGCTCATTTCTAAGCTTTTTGCTCAGTTCCATAGACTCTAATGTTTGACAAACATGATCTAAATTGTGTCCTCCAATCTCATGCCCAGATCAGATACCTCCTCTGTCCTGGAGGTACAGCAGTGGGTTTAGAAGACTGTGGAGAGAGATGGATATGGAGGTGCTGATGGATAGATATAGATGAGAGAAGTGGGGGCTAAGAGAGACCAAGACGGAGAGGTGAGAGGGATATGGAGAGAGAGGTGAGTATTACTGGGTCTGCACTGGTCAATTCCTCCTGTATAACAAACCATCCTAGAAACTGGTGACTTAAAATAATTGCCTCAAAGCATAAAAATAATATTTAACTCTTGATTTTGAGGCTCAGCTGTGGGGCTGGGCTGAGTTAGGTGATTCACGTGTTCTCAGCTAGGCTCTCTCTTCTCTCTGAGGTCCACTGCAGTTGCCTAGGCAACCCTTTCTTTTGGGTGGCTGATATCCACTGTGGTACCTGGGATCTTCTCCATGCAATCTCTTCTCCTCTGGTAAGCCAGACAGGCTTGCTCTGTGAGCCAGGCCAGGTTTCAGAAGATCGAGCAGAGTCTCTCAAGGCTTCAGAGGCTTCCAAGTGTAGCCCCTCTTGGCCCAGCCAGCCATAGTTCCAGTCTACTCTGAAGGGCTGAGAATACAGGCTCCCTATCTCCACTGGAGGGGCGGCCAAGTTCCCACAGATAGAGTCCTGACAGCACCAAGTGGGACTGCTTTTGCAAACTGTCCACCACTGGCCCTCACTGTCCGCCATTGTCACACTGGAGCCTCCTGTGCACTCAGCTGTCAACCCGGCTGTCCCAAGGGGTGCAGTTGGATGGTCATGTCCCTTGACGGCCAGCTTCTGCGTTCACCCGTTGTTTTAGGCAAAATCACACAACTTTGTCTTCAGAAGGTGAACTCTGCACTTATTTAAGTGGTGTTATTTGTAAGAAACAGATGTTTGGAATTATAACCTATTTTTCTCAGAATCAAGGACAATTCAGGTTCCTTAGACCATCTTCTGAAATGTGCATTGTGTTGATGGAGTTTGGACTTGACCCAGAAACGGGCACCTGTGGGTACTACTTCACAGCTTTTGACAGGGAGGTCCTCAGAGTAGAATCGGAATGATGTCTGACTCTCATCAGTTGTTTTCAAATAATTGTAATGCCTAAAACACAGCTGGAAATGTGTGTGGAGGGAAACCTTTGAGTAGCTGGATGGTTCTTTATCTCAGCATCAAAGTGGGCATTTAAAGGTAATCTCCATGCTGCAGGAGGCATTTGTTCTAAACTCGATGATAAAACCCAAAGTGTTAGTGTGATTCTGTGGCCAGAAAATACAGAATTTCAAGGAAAGGAAATGATTTAATTTCATTCTTTCTCTGTATTCTGGGTTGTCTTTTTTTGAAATTGCGATGTTTGAGTTTTTAAATAAATGTTAGCGTTTGCAATGACACCATTTGGTGAGCTAATATCAAAAGCTTTTTTTCCCTTTCCAGGATGCTGGAGAGTACAAACCCTAAAGCCATTCTGGGCGATCACTGAGCTCCAATAAGCACCCCGGGTGCCATTGATAGCAACATGGATGCCATTACTGAAGCATCATTTGGAGAGTCCAGAAAAAGTACCCTGGAAAATGAACCACTTCTCAAACCCACAAATCAAAGCAGAGTCTCCAAAGGATTTTAGTGCCCAGAAATCACAAGTCTGTTCAAAAGACAGTTGTGCCTGTGCTTTCTGGAAGGTTCTCCTGGGCTCCCGAGTTATGGTGAGATTAAGACTGATCAGCTGCATCAGCTGTAAGTGAAGTGAAACATGACTTTGCATCTTGAGGAAGCATCCTTCTGAGTTACCATTTGTCCTGTCCTTGGTTGCCCATGGAATTATCACATGAGCATGAAGTCCAGAGGTGGCTTGTTTCCTACTGCCTGACCCACTCTTGGTGATTTTTGGTTGCCTCACTTGGTTATGCCAATAAAGCTGAGTGAATAGCTGCTGATTTGTTATCAATTCTCCCTGGATGGATTTGAGGTTGTGTTTCCTGTGATGGGTCTTCAGAGTGGGAATATAGTGTGAAGGGAATGCTTAGCCAATCTGGGGAGACTCGAGGGGTCCCTTCCTCTTCCTCATGAAGCCCGCACTATCAGATCTGACTGAATGTTGGTGCAGCTGTTGGGAGGAGGAGAAGGTTATGTGTCAAGTAGAGTAGGGAAGTCTGGCTCCAGCCCAGAGCAAGGTCAGGCTTTAACTCTGATGTTAGGAGTGTGAACACAGACGACAGGGTGTTTTCAAAGCTTTTTCCATATTATTCACAATTATTATTGATTTTTCCCAAACTTAGCTTTGGAGATGGCAACCCACTCCAGTGTTCTTCCCTGGAGAATGCCACAGACAGAGGAATCTGGCAGGCTATGGTCCATCGGGTTGCAAAGAGTCAGACACCTGACTGAAGTGACTTAGCATGTGAACATAGCTCATTGCCAGCTAAGGTCTCTTCAGTGAAAAATTCCAACACATAAGCACTCCATCTCCCAGGGAGCGGGTGTTAGGGAAAGCTGGAATTGTCCCAGAGCATCTGAAGTCTTGACTCAGCTTTTCTTAGATTCTGTTCTGGAAATTTTTCCTGGCTGAAATTTTTAGACTTTGGTGAAGGGAATATTAATCTTTGGATCTTGTTTGGAAATGGGTTGTGGTGTAAAGTTGGGAGAAGAATGAAATGGATCTTCCAACTTCAACAGAAACTTAAGTAGTGTCTCGACCCCTCAAGTCAGGTCTCCTCATATGACTGGACGTACACTGTTGCAACATTACCAGCCAAAGTGAACCACTCTCACAGGTGAGCTCTGTCTTGGTGACTCCCTACTTTGCTCATCAGAATGTCCACTCCACACCTGTTCCTTCGTATTAGACTTCTGTTGGTCCCAACACATTTTCCCTTATTTTTTGTATTTTTAAATTTAATTTTTATTGGAGTATAGTTGATTTGCAATGGTGTGTTTGTTTCAGGTGTACAGCAAAGTGAATCAGTTACACATATACATGTAATCTGCTCTTTTTTAGATTCTATTCATTACAGAGTATAGAGTAGAGTTCCCTGTGCTGTACAGTAGGTCCTTATTAGTTATCTATTTTGTACATAGCAGTGTGTGTATACGTCAATTCCAACCTCCTGATTTATCCTTCTCCCTTCTATAGTTTTATTTAGCAGATTTTCATGACATTCTTGTTTCTACTTATAAAAGAAAATCTATATCTTTGGAAGAATTTTGAAAATCTGAACTAAAATTGAAGAATAGTTTAAAAGTGTCTTTTGAGCAGGGGGATTTTGGAATTCTCAGCCTGATTTCTCAGGGGTTCACATGATCCACTTCAGATCTCCGAGGTTCCTGAGGCTGCCTCCTTGGTACACAGGTCTTCCATCCTACCTTTCTAAGGTCCTTCTGCAGACTGACTTTCTGGACAGCTTAACTGAGTACACTGTAAGGAGTGTGTTACTCGCTCAGTCATGCCCTACTCTTTGCTACCCCTCGGACTGTAGCCTGCCACCAGAGCTAAAAGAAAACTTTCAGAGATTTGGAATTTTTTGTTTCTTCTATTAAATACCCATGGGATATTCTGGGAACATACATTTAAAAAAATCACTCACCAGGCATCAAAATTTCAGACATGATTTCCTAAGTTGTGGCAATCTGGAAGGAAAGAAATTTTGAAACTCAATTGTGCTCCTGGTGAGTGCAGATGGAAAGAGCCTGTAACCCAATTCTCAAAGCTATTGAGCTTTTATCAGTCAGCGTTTGCTGATAGAGAAGCTGCTCAGCAAATCTCTCTCTGCAAAGGAAGCTTGCCTAAGAGAACTGGAAGGATTCGCCCTTGTAAACCTTAATACTCCTGGTACCAATCTCCATAATGATTCCCTACATTTCAAAGGATTTCAAAAGACACATGCCCTTTTGAGGGAGTGGGTTGGAGAGAAGCAGGAATACATTTGTGGTTTTCCCTGGTGACCCAGTTGGTAAAGAATTCACTTGCAATGCAGGAGATCCAGGTTTGATCCCTGGGTCAGGGTGATCCCTTGGAGAAGGAAATGGCAACCCACTCCATAGTCTTGCCAGGAAAATCCCATGGACAGAGGACCCTGGTGGGCCCCAGTCCATGGGGTTGCAGAGTCAGACAGGGCTTAGTGACTAACCCATCAGGGACATATTTACATATCAAAGTGGACCTTAGGCAGCTCTGTCGTTTTCTGCAGATCATTTATCCCATAGGACTTGCTGGTGGCTCAGACAGTAAAGAATTCGCCTTCAATGTGGGAAACCTGGGTTTGATCTCTGGGTTGGGAAGATTCCTTGGAGAATGGCTGCCCATTCTAGTATTCTGGTCTGGAGAATTCCATGGACAGAGGAGCCTGGTGGGCTACAGTTCATGGGGTTGCAAAGAGTCGGACACAACTGAACGATTTTCACTTATTCCATAGGTGTTCCAATTTTGTAAATAGTGAAGATGGACTGGCTTTTGAGTTTGGTCGTTGGCATAGTCTGAAAACTCCTATACTTCTGAAGATTAAAAACCTCAGCCTTATTTACTTAGTGACTGGTTCTTGCCTGGCACAGATCTCAGCTGGGAAAATATCACTGCTTTGCCCTCAGGGTAGGATTGTCACCGTTTCCTCTACTGATCCTCTTTTGCTTGCAGAAACAGCCGAGCTCTGTCAGAATGTGTTGAAAATCAATATTAAAGGTGCTTTTTAAAACGTTAAAGAAAAAGTTTTAGGATCTTTCCTCCTCCTCCCTTCACATGGAAATGACAGAAAAAGAGCACGGTTTTGAGATGAAAACACATGTCCTTTTAATGCCAGTAACTCAATGAATATCAGCTGCTGCTTTGAGCTATACCAACTCTTTGAGCCTCAGTGTTTTCAATGGAAAATGGGGGTAATTACAATTTTGCTGTAGGGCTGTAGAGCAGATTACAATGAGATACATCCCTACGTCCATGACAGGCATAGAAAAGTGTGGATTTTTCTTGATTAAAAGATTCTTAAGTGACATAACAAACAACCAAATGTGATTTGTGCACATTGTCTGCATTCGATCTGAACACACCAATTATAAGAAAACATTATTGGGGCAACTGGAAAAATTTAAATATGAACTTTTTTGATGATGTTAGAAGAGGACACTTGCTTTTCTACATCTAAGAATGTACTGTGGTTTATAAGTAAATGTCTCCTTCTGTTAAGAGAGCAGTACTGAAGTGTTAGGCTTCCCAGGTGGCACAGTGGTAAGGAATTCACCTGCCAATGTGGGAGATACAAGAGATGCTGTTTCGATCCCTGGGTCAGGAAGACACCCTGTAGAGGGAGGCAACCCACTCCAGTATTCTTGCCTGGAGAATCCCATAGACAGAGGAGCCTGGCGGGCTACAGTCCATACGGTCTCAAAGAGTCAGACACGACAGAGCACACTCTCACTGATGAAATGTCAGGAATTCCTTTTTTAAAGTGCTGAAGCCCAAAACAGTTGAAGCAAATATGGCTAAATAGCAATTGATGCTATATGGAGGTTTATGATGCCATTCTCTCTTTTTTAGTGTGTTAGAATTTCCACAATGAAAAGGTGAAAAACAGTCCTATATGGAAAGTTCCTCATGAGGGAACTTACAGTTGTTTCAGGCCCGGCAACATGCAGTCATTCCTGTTGATCAGCAGATATTTAGGGTTTTCTCTGTCCTGATGAGAGAAGGAAATGTAGATAGGACAGGCGTGGTCCCTACCCTCCCTGAGATGCTCTTGTGGGGCAGGTAAGAGTCTATGCTTCAATTAAAGATGGAATGAAGGTCTCCATTTTGCAGGTCCACTGAGTAGAGTTCCAAAACGTGGAGTGTATATGGGTCTGATCACATAAGGCTTAGATCCCAAGTCAATACAGATTTTGCTGAGTACCCACTGGGTGTTGGGGGGAGGAGGGGGCGGCTCTGATTCCTCGTCCCTCCTGTGGCTGGACTCCCTCCCTTGGATGAATCAGTACCCGGTTTACAGTGCCTGATCCAGACTCGCATCATGGGACTTGCTGTGGCCAGTGGGAGGTGAAGGAACAGGACCCAAGCTGCAGCTGGGGGCTGTTCAGAGTGGGGTGTGTTTGCTGAGGCTCCCCTGTCCCTGTGGGATGACTTGCCAGGTCTGGACCCCAGAGGATGGAGATGCATCTGGGGGTACCCTCACCACCAGCCTGTCAGCTGATATCCAGCTCCAACCAAATCTATGCTTGAATTCCAGCCTCTGAGTTTCCAGACAGATTATTGTCGACAGATACAGGGTTTGAACAGGGAGGCTGTGAACTCTGCTTCTTAGTACAGAGAGCTGGTGTATCTTCATAAATACTTAGGCACTATGAATAGGAAACTCACAATGAGATGAAAGCAAGAGGGTTTTTCAGGCTACTGGGGCTGCTGTGAACTGGCCAGGAGGGGTGTGCTTTGGTTTGGGTGGTTTAAATTTGTTAACATTTCAATATTTGAATGCTCTGAACTCAGATTGACTGTGCTTCTTTTCCATCCAGAACACTTTACAAAAACTGAGTCACGTCTGGATGGAGCTCTCAGGTCACCCAGGGGAACATCATCTGTGCCTCCTCCTCCTCCTTCTGCGACCTCTGTGCCTCGAAGCGGTGGGAGGCCTTCCGCCTAGCCTGACACTTGGGAGCAGGAGTGGGTGGGGAAGGCCGGTACAGCCAATGTGGGGGCAGCAGCCACAGCCCCCGGCCAGTTGGAGGAAGCGGTGCTCCTCCACGTACTCCCGGAGCGGCCAGAGCCACAGCTTATGGAAAGAGAAGGAAGAAAAAGCCCGGAAACTCTCAGCGGCAGTACGACATCCAGGCGTGTGATGTCAGCTGACATCGGTCAGGTCCCATTACGAGCTGCCGTCCCCCTGGGCAGATGCGACCTGCCGTGTCAGCCAGAGAGACAGGAAAGTGAAGGGAGGGCAAACTATCCACAGCAGCTCCAGGAGCGGGTGGGAGGGAAGACTTCTCAGATACGGAGTTTTCTTGATGTATTAAAGAAGGTGAACACGGATATTTAAACACTCCAGATTTTCTGGCTGGTGCTGATAACTGGAAAAAATAAGAGGGATTCTCAACTTTCTTAGATCTTGAGCTTATAACAGCATTTAAAAAATCCATTTTTATGAAAAAATTCCAAATGTATGGAAAAGTAGAGAAAGTGGTATCATGGATTGCCACTCAGAGGTGGAGGTGGCAATCCGTGATACCTAGGTGATCGTTTTGTTCCCAGAGTCACTGTCCCTCTGCCCCTCTGTGGGATGTTAAGGTATATCCCAAGCCCCAAGATAATTTGCCTTTAAATACTCAGAGATACAGGGCACTTTCTGAAATGACTCCAACAGTATTAGACTGTATAAATGCCTGGTAGCATTTCCCAAGGCGCCTGCGTGAGAACCTCTGGGGTAACTGATTAAAACACTGGTTCCAGGGCCCTGGGCTGAACTCACAGAATCAATTTCAGTCATGACACCTGGGACATGCATTTAACCCGTCTCACCTTGAGTGATGCGCCAGCCAGTCTAGGAACCCCAGGAATGCCTTGCTCTCAGCCCTCCTCATGGAGCCCACCATCCTGACCCCAGGTCTGGTTGAGCTGTGAGTTGTCTAAGCTGCTTGTCCTTTTTGAGTGTGAAGGGTGTAACATTCATCTGTGAGATGGGGCATGTGTGCACCTGGTCCTTCCCATAGTGACATCTTCCTTTTTAGGAATGTTTCCAAGGGTTTCCCAAGACTGGGCTGCTCTCCTGGGAGGGAGGACCATGGTATATGCCTCCCACAGCCTCTGTATTCAGCGCAGTGTCAGACCAAGAAAGCTGGACCAAGCGTGCAGATTTGGGGAGAGGAAGCCTTGCCTGACACACGTGGTAGCATGGGGCAACTTGGGCCTGCGTCTTGACTTTCACCCCTTCCTCCTGGAACTGCCGAGCCCCTCCTTGGAGCATCCCAGAGAAGAAGACAAGCTGTCAGTAGAAAACTGCCTTCCAGTTGCTACCGGGAGATTCAAACTTGCAATTACTGATGATAAAGGAACGGAATTGTGTGAGGCGAGATCCCTGGTTAATGTTTACTTTGCACTTAATAAATGTCAGACGCAGAACTAAGCTCTTTATGTGCTTTATGTCATTTAATCCTTTCAGCAGCCCTTTGAGACAGAATATTATAATTTTTGATTTCCAGATGAAGAAGCTGAGCTTCAGGAGGGTTCAATAAGCTGCTCAAAATCTCCCAGCTAGGAAGTGATGAGTAGCTGGCACCCATGTCTGTAACTGTCAGTGTGGAACACCCACCGACAGGGCAGAGTGGAGTGGTTTTTAGCCAATGATTATTTTTCTTCACTAAAATTGTACATCATACGTAGAGCACAGCCCCTGACTTCAGAAAGTGGCATTAGCTTCTGCAGCACAAGGTAAAAATTTAAATCAGATTAGGAAGCGCGGTTGCTATGGTACCAGGAAAGTACACTTTCATGCAAAGCAATTTAATAGATGCGAAAATGTGTACCTTCTAACAGAAACACTATATTTTACAGATAAAAATCCTCCAGCAGGCAATGGGCTAACAGATAGGCCTCTCATCCGAGGCCTGGTCCCTTCTTGACATCACTTCCTGCTTCCTCTCAGGAGGGACTGATGTCAGGGGGAGGGTGAGTGGCCTCAGGCTGCAAAAGGTGAGTCCACCTGCCTGTTTGCATCCTGTGTGCAGACTGGGTCTCAGCCCAGCTTCCCAGGACCCAAGGGACAGCCCATTCAACCATATGTGCTCGCTTCTCTACCTGCTTCTGCCTCCATGGCTGCCCTGGGGGCCCAGGTAAAGGAGCATCATCTCACTTTTGCCTGTTCCACCCAGAGCCCAGGGACACAGTCTGACAAAGTGCTGGAGGCACTTGCTTGGTGAAGGGGGTCCTTCGTCTGTGCCCGAAGTTGGTCACATTCTATCTGTGAAAACTGGGACAGATTACTTAGCCCAAATCTCTGTTTTGTTGTCTATAAAATTAGCTCATTAATTAATCTATCACCCCTATGTGATTTTATTGAGTTATTTCTCACATATAGTTTCAGGTGTACCACCTGATAATTGAATATATGTATGTATTTCAAAAATGATGACCATAGTAAGTTTAGTTAACATCATCATCTCAGATAGCCACAAATTATTTTTTCTTGTGATGAGACCTATTCTCTAAGCAGACTTAAAATATAAGATCCAGTATTATTAACCTGGGTCACTACAAGGCACATTAATCTACTCGTAAGATGGTTTAAGCAGACTAAATGTAGCTTGGGTTCTCGACTCACTAAAGCTTACAGTACGCAGCTGCAGCACTTGGCATGTTTGCTGAATAAACATGCTTCACATCCCCTCCTTGCTTAGCACATCCTCCCCAGTCTCACCAGTGCCTGGATCTCCACAACCCACGAGGAAGCGTCCAGTAACTAGCCCGCTGCTCCAGCTCACCTTCAAGCCATGACTATGGTCAGCCCCTCTGTATACCTGTTTGGGACCTTTGAATAAACTGGTCTAAGAATGTTTCCCCCTCTTTTCCCTATCTTTTTCATACTTACTGATTCTTCAAATCTCAGTTCAAATTCCACTTCCTCCAGGAAGCCCTTCCTGATCTCCCTAATGAGGTCAAGTCCATTTTATGTGTCCTTGGGGGCCCCACATTCCTCTCCTTGGTAGCTCTGTCACTGTGCTTGTTGGATCCACACCTTTCTCCACAATCTACAGAGTCTACTCTATGAGGGCAGGATTTGAATCTGATGTTTCTTCACTATTTTTTTTTCCCTGCATCTCCTTGCAGAATTGAGCATATAGCAGGCACCCATGACTACCTGTTGAATGGATGGATGGATGGATGGATGGATGGACCAATCCAAGGAAAGCTGAATGTGAGTTGAGTATTGTATTAATCTGTGTTTTGCAAAGAAACATAATAGGATAGATTGATCAACATATCATTTTTCATCTATCTACCTATCCATGTCTATCCTTACACCTATCTATCATCTATCTACCTACCTACTATCTCTTTCTCTCTACCTGTTACATATGTACCTACCTATCTAAATCTCTGTCTACCTACTTATGTACCTATCTATCTATCATCTATCTAGGAAGATCTATTATGAGGAATAGTTCACATGATTATGGAGGCTGAGGGGTCCCACACTCTGCTGCCTGGAACTGGAGACTCAGAGGAGCTGGTGACGTAAGTGCAGGCTCAGGGTGGGAGAGGACGAGGGGTCCAGCTTACAGAAGGGACTGATTCTCCCTTCCTCTGTCTTTGTTCTGTCCAGATCCTCAGCTGACTGGACGGGGCCCACCCGCACTGGGATGACCATCTGCTCTACTGAGTCTGCAATTTAAATGCTCGTCTTCCTGGGAACTGTTCTCCCCAACCCCCCCACAAACACCACAGTATAATGTCTAATCTGGGCCCCCACCAGAGCACACCCCTGCCCCACGAGGTGGTGGGGTCCTCTATGGGATGTGCCTTGGGTCACAGGGGGGGCACCTGCCACTTCTGCTCCATCCCCATCCTGCGCAAGCCTTGCCCACAACCTAGGCTGTGGACCTGCCTCTGTGACCACAAGCTCTGGTGCTCGGGAGGGTGAGGGGCTGCCTGGGGGAGGCGAGCGACATCCAGGCTCCCTGGGGAGGGAGAGGCAGCCTACTCCCTCCCCACTGCTCCTGTAGGTGGGGAGATTCAGGAGGAAAACCACCATGTCACTTCCTAAGAGTCCTGGCAGGAAGCATCACAACTCCAGCTGAAGTCTGGAAGACAGAGTTGAAATGGGTCCTTCTCCCTCTGTAAATTAAAAGTGTTTAATCCAGTGTAGGAGATGGGAGTCTGTGTTAGGATAAGAGCGTGATGTATCCACAGACCCTGCGATCGATCGCCTCCGAAGGGAAAGCTGCCCGCTGACTGCTTCCAAGACTCAGGACGCCATCTCTGTCTGTAACGGCCTCTCTTATGAACCAGATCCCCTCACTGTGCCTGCCTGGGCTCTCACGTACCCTAAACAGGAAACAGAGCTTTGAAGGCTTCAGCCCTGTGCGCCACTTGGGGGCAGATTCATAATAAAGAACGAGAGCGCATGTCTTCTGAGCACTTGCGTTATCGGATGTGCATTCTCCCTTTTAATTTTTATCACAGCAACTCAGAGAGGAAGTGCCTTTTGCTTTTTCCATTTTGTAGATAAGGAAATGGAGCTTCAGACTAGGCTATTCCTAGCCCAAGGTCACCGTCTCGGACACGTGACTGCGACATCCCTCGGGTGGGGAGATGGATGCTATCAGCCAGGATGGGTTTTCAGAGTGGGAAATAAAGATCTACCAGTGAATGAGAGCAGGCCTTTTATCACAGGCAGAACATGGATGAGACACGCACAAGGACTTGAGGGACAGAACCCAGTGTCTCTGGGGCCAGCGGGTGAGGAGGGACTTGGTGGGAGTGGCCTGTGGACCAGTCACCCCACTGCCAAGACACAGTCACTTTTGTTCTCAGCTCTTGCCATTTCGGAACTTGCACATTGGCTTGTGTAATTAGTATGGCTGGGACCACGTTGCTTATGCCAGTCAGGATGGCCAGCACTTAGCAGACCTGTGACATATAGTATATACATTTGGTGAGATGGATGGATGGAGGGAGAGATGGATGAACAGAAGGCAAGGGTAAGGGCAATGTGTGGAGGGTCTGGAAGGATATGTAAGAAACGTGGGCTTTGGGGGTCAATGCCAGGTCATCCCAGGACCTAGGGCTGGGCTATGCTATAGGTTGAGTTTGGAAGACCAGTTGGGTTTGGAATCCAAGATGGCAGAAATTACACCTGAGCACAATTGGAAGAGGAATGGGTAATTTGCTTGTTTGCCATTTTTGCAAGTCTCTAAATCTTTCCAAGTCCAGTTCCCCTCACTCCCTCCTCATTGTCCACCCAACCCCCCAATTCCCGCCAAGTCTGTTTCCCACCTGCCCCTGGAGCTGTACCCTCCCCCACCACAGGCCTCTGAGCCCCCATCTTCTCTACCCGAGACCTCGGCTGCCTCCAACTGGCCATTTTTTCAAGGCTCTTGCTCCCTGATTCATCCTCCGCAAGGCAGCCAGCCTGACCCTCACTCTGCTCACCACCAGCTACCCCTGCTCACCGTCCCCCCCACCCTACACTCACCACCTCCCACCCATGTTCACCACCCCCGACCCCACGCTTCCCCACTGCCCTCTCCGGGCTTCTAGCCCTGGGCCCTCGGTGGTTCCTTCTGCTTGCTGATCCCACTTGGTCTTGGGTACTTTGCAGACACCTGGATCTCACTCCGCTTCCTTCCTCTTGAGTGTCTGCCCCCAGCTGGAGTCTCCAGCAGGTCCCTAAGTCCCTGGCAGGTCTCCCAAGACCCGGCCGTGTGTTCTCAGCACCAGGTCCCCCTTGCAGCTCCATCACACAGGCTGTGCTGTGATAAACATAAACAATCCGTTCCCCTGCTCAGCTGTGGCACCCACGAAACTTGGAAAGTGCTGGCCTGTCCACCACTGTGTCCCTGGCAACAGGCCTGGCTCCTACAGGGAGGCGAGAAGTATGTGTTGAATGGAAAAGTGATAGTAAAGGAGGTGCCATGTTCTCATGGGACGATTAGGCTGCTTGAGGAAGGGCAGCGATAGTAAAGGAGGTGCCATGTTCTCACGGGACGATTAGGCTGCTTGAGGAAGGGCAGCACCCTGACCCAAGTTCCTGGTTTGAACCCCTGACTCTCCACTTACCACTGAGTTTCCATTTTCTCTTTATAGAAGGGGCTGGGGTGGCATAAGGAATGGAGGACATTTCTCAGCTCCTGGCATGTGGAAGCCATTCAGTAAACCTCTGCTGTTGTTGATTCAAGGGAAGAATGGCTGGATAGATATAGGAAAATGGCCCGCGATTCAGATCAGAGCTGAAGTCCCCATCACGCTGTCGGTCTTCTGAAATTAACCTGTGTATGAAATTATATTTTCTGAGTGAATATACACGTATTGTGCAGTGATGTTTAGTCTGTCCAAAGTTGTGTTTATTTTATACAAGGGCTTTTCAACAAAACTAGAAACTAAGTTAAAAACAGTTGTTAAGATGATGACTTTCTGACGAAAGCTAACCATTTGCTAGGAATAGGTTTTTGGAGTGTTAGCCAGACTCCAGTCCAGAAATATCCATACCTCTGTCTGAATATGGGGTACCTGGGTATGGGAGCTCCAGGTGGTGTGAGGCTGTGGGCTCCAGGCTGGGACACTTGGCCTTTGGGTCCTAGTTTCATGACTGTGAAGCTGTGCAACTTTGGGAAAATTTCTTAAACTCTCTGGGCCTTAGTTTTGTCCTCTATAAAATGAGAATAATGAGTGTCCTTATCTCAAAGAGTCGTTGTAGGATGAGTGTGAAAATGAATATGGTGCTTAGAACAGGGTGGGGCACAAAGTACAAGCTCAGAAATAGTTTTTGTTGTTGGTTGTGTTGTTGTTGTTAAGTCACTAAGTTGTATCTGATTCTTTGTGACCCTATGGACTGCCACAAGCCAGGCTTCCCTGTCCTTTCCCATCTCCCAGAGCTTGCTCAAACTCATGTCCATTGAGTTGGTGATGCCACCCAACCATCTCATCCTCTGTCGTCCCCTTCTCCTGCCCTTTGTTGTTGGTATTGCTGTTTATCTGAGCAGCTTCTGATTGACTCAAGAATGAAAATGCTTTCCTGTGTGTCCGTGAACTCAGTTTCTCTGTCAGCATTCCCATTGACTGTCTCTTTGTTTCTTCTCTCAGTAGGTCAGCTCCATCAAATGTATTTGGAATGTTAAGTTTTAAGATCTTCATATACTTATCTTTTTTCTGCAGTATTGGTTTTGACACAGATAGAGGTTGAAATTCAGTTACTGAAAATTAAAAAATACAAAGAAGATTAAAAAAAAAAAAAGCCAGGGAAGTATTCTCTGGCAAAAGACAGAACAGCAGGGAAAATGGCTGCAGGAGAATGAGGGTTTCTTTTTAAGTATCACATGGAATGCAGGCTGGATATTAGCAAAGGGAGGGCACTAATGGGAAGTGACAACAATGTGACAACTGACAAAACAGCTGAGGAGGAAGCCAAGGTCTCCCCGCCACACCACCGCTGAGGGTAGCCAAGTGGAAGCCCAGAGACGCAATGAGGAGGCGACTGGAGTGAGGGCTCGGGTGGGGTGGGGCAGAGATGCAGGAGAGGAGGTGAGGGACGAGAACCTGGGGGCTTCCAAAGACCTGGGAACCTGCAAAACAATGACAGGCAAAGTAGGATGGAGCCATAAAATAAAAGAATAAAATAGCCATGGCTCGGAAGCGGCCTTTCCTGGCTCAGGGGGCAGTGCATTTCTGGTGTGGCTGTGAGGTCTGCCAGCCCCGCAGCAGGCAGTGTAAGCGACAGAGGAGCCAGCAGCACCGTCTTCCTCCCTCCCTGTCTCCTCTCCCCTTCTTCTGTCCCTGATCTGTCTGGTCATCGAAACGGCACCGGGTCCTGGGCGCTTGCTGTGGGGTCAGGTACAGCTGCTGGTCACCCTCTGTCCCCTTACTCTCTACAAGGAACCAGAGCATCTTTATCTCATATCTCAAAGCTGATATCTCCCTGTTTTGTAGATGAGGACACTGAGGTTTGAGTGACTTGCTTGAACTGACACTCGCTTACACACTGGTCAAGACAGGATTCAGACTCAAAGCTTGTGCCCCAAATTGTGTGTCCGCTGTGAATGTCAAGGCCTTAAATACAAGGAGTTTCTGTTTGCAATACTTGGTAGGATCCAGAAATTAAACTGCTCGGCATTTGCTCAAGACACACAAAAGCATGTGTCTACATAAAGGTAAGTGCTGGGCATGCTCAGTCATGTCTGATTCTTTTGCGAACCCACAGACTATAGCCAGCCAGGCTCCCCTGTCCATAGGATTCTCCAGGGAAGAATATTGGAGTGGGTTGCCATGCCCTCCTCCAGGGGATCCTCCCGACCCAGAGATCGAACCTGTATCTCTTGCATCTTCCTCATTGGCAGGCGTATTCTTTTACCACTGAGCCACCTTTGAAATAACCTCCACTGAAAACATTGCAATTGCCCATCAGCGGGCGAGGGATGGACACTCACACAGCGGGGTTTCATTCTTCCACAAACAGGAATGACACACTGATATGAGCTCAGCTTGGATAAACATTGGAGACATTATGGCAGGTGATAGAAGCCATATACAAAGGACCACATAGTATACAATTCAACTTAGATGAAATGTGCAGAAAAGGCAAATTTATAGAGTCAGAGATAGGATAAGTGGTGTTCTGGGGTGAGGGGTAGGAGAAGGTTGATTGCAAATGGATAGGAGGGTCTTTCTGGGGGGATGAAAACATCTGAAATGACTAATGGTGACGGTCGCACCCCTCGGTAAAGTCACTCAAAATCACTGAACTGTGCACTTGACCTGGGCAAGTGTGATTGTAGATCTATCTTCATCAAGCAGCTGAAGGAAAATAAAAAGCAGCACTGTTTCGTTGTCTTGGGTGATTCTCTCTCCTTCTTCAAAAATGAGGCGGCGGGGGGCGGCATTGGCAGTTCCCTGATCGTTCGGAGAATGTTCCCAGAAAATGAATAAAACATTGAGCTCCTTCCGTGCAATGTTCTCTGTGACATGCTGGGGAGCAGAGAGCTAGAAAGACCCACATGATAAGACAGCGCGGCCCAGGGAAGGGCTGAACTGTCAAAATCAACTCTGGGGCCCATGGAGGTGTCAGCCCTGTGGACTGGGCGCTCCGCTAAGGCTCTGCAAGGTCTGGGTCTGTGCTTTCTGACTCAGTCTCAGCTGCTTATAAAACGGTGGACGCACTTGATTTCTGGCAGCAGCTGGCTAAACAGTGTCTAATTGTTGCTGGGCCCTGATGCATGTGTGTGTGTGTGTGTGTGTGTGCTAAGTCACTTCACTTGCGTCCAGCTCTTTGTGATCCCCATGGACTGTAACTTGCTAGGTTCCTCTGCCCACGGGATTCTCTAGGCAAGTGTACTGGAGTCGGTTGCCGTGCCCTTCTCCAGTGGATCTTTCAGACACAGGGATCGAACTTGTATCTCCTGAGGCTCCTGCATTGCAGGTGGATTCTTGACCTCTGAGTCGCTGGGGAAGCCCTGGTCCTCTGAAACAGCTGGAGAAGGGCGAGTAAGTGAACAATTGCATCTTGTTTGTTTGAAGCAGGGGCCTCGGGTCTCTTTCTCCTCCACTCAGATCCACCCACGCTCTCCCTGACTCCAGCAGTTCCTGGAGCTGGGAATGAGATGGGGGACTATGGGTCCCCCTCCCCAGGTCCTAGGCATCCTCTGCCCGCCTTGTAGGAACTGTCCAGATGCTGAAATCCATGTTATCTGTTCTCCTAAGCGGATGGCTGGCGGGGCACTATAGTGACACTATTGAACACAAACCAAGGGGGTCAGCTGGGCCTGATTGAACAGATGGCACTCTTTCTGTGGCAAGTGACTGCGGTGACCATGAGAGAATTATAGGAACTCGTAGATTCTTCTCACTGAAGAGTCCAAACAGAAACATTCCACTGCACCCCACGTGGGGGCTCAAAGATGTCAAGGCGTGAAGCTTTGTTTGCTATAAGTGGGCACCCCTCCCTCAACTCTTCTCCCGGGGTGATGTAGAGGGCTGCCTTGGGAAGCAGGCTGATGGCATTGTTGCAGAAACCAGTACTCGAGAAAACAAGCACCATGCTTGGAGAGTTGGAAAACTCAGGTTTACTACACAGGCGGGCCCAGAGGAGTTAACACTCCAAGCTCTGAGCCCCAACAAGGGGGTTACAGAGTTTTTATACATGGACAGGCATGATTAAGTGGGTTTGCGGGTTTGCAGGGGCTCAGTGATTGCAAAGAACAGGACAAGGGTGAGTGAGATAAGCTCCAGTTCCTAGTATTGTGAGTCCCACTTTCTGAGACTCACGTGATCCAGACTTTGCAAGGAGCAAGCTGAGTTACAGAAGCAAAAGGAGCAGGAGGTTATGTAGAATTTTAACTTTTCCTCTTCAGCATCATACTGTCAAGCAGTGTGGAAGGATGGGGAATCTTCTGGAATTGACTTCCTGTTAAAGTCCCAGGACGACCCATCTTCGGCTGTGCTCCAGGAGGGCTGTGCCATGCAGTCTTCCCTGGGGGACTGCAGAAAAGAGAGTGACAAGCCTGGGCTCCCCCCCGGATCTCAGAGGCTGAGCAAGGTCTAAGGATAGTGTCTACTGGAAACCTTAGCGAAAGAAAGTGGCACAGATGCTGGGCAGTCAAAAGCCACTGATCCCGTGTGGGGCCATTGTCCACCATGGATGGGCTTGAGGATGAATCTGGGACCTGTCCTTGAAGAAGACAGGCTGCTGCGGTCTCCTAAGGAGGCGAACCTTTTCTCTCCCACACCCCTGGGTGATGTCAGAGTGAGACTCTCTGTTAGGATGTTGGTCCTGGGAATTCACTGTGGCCTGGAGTTGAGTGCCTGTTTGCCACAGAGATAAGTTTATAGATTAAAAAGCCTCCAGGAAGCGTAAAATCAGGGCAGCGCTCCGGTACTTTCAAGAATGTCTATTGCATGGAAATCCAGCCAGCTGCCTGCTCTAGGGAACCAGAGAGCAGACAGGATGGAAGGGATCCACTGGCCCCTCCTCATTCCTCCCCTCCTCCCCCAACTCCACACCAATTTCTCAGATCTACACACAGTCATTCTGGCTGGAAAATGACTCTGGCAGTGCCACACTTCCCCCCACACCCCTGAGACACACAGCCGTCCAGGGGTCTACAACCTGACGTCTGGGACTCCATCTCGCACTGCTGGACTGCTCTCTGACTCCTACAGGCGGCCAGCGTGCCCCGTGTTCTCTCCCCACCTTGGCTGTGAGCACACAGTCCTCTGCCCCACTGTCCACAAAGCCAGTGCAGTGCCAGCTCCTCATGGTCTCCCTTGGATGCTCGTCCTACATAAGTGATGCTCTTTTGGAAAAGCTGGATCCATGAGCACATTTCAGTTCACAAAACTGCGCAGGAGGATTGAAGCCCCACTGAGACAACAAAGAGAGAGCCAAGTGAGGGTTTAGGGTGGGGGCCTCTTGCAACCCAGTGAGCATGAATGCTGCTTCTACCCTGAAAGGGGGGTACATTTTTCAGGGTATTTGTTTCAACAAGGAGCCAATGGCAGAACTGTTTTTGGCAGCTCCTTGTTACTTTTTTTTTTTTTTAATTTTGACAGATCAGGTAATACCACAATTTGATTCCTATTGTGCCGAAGAGAAGGCAGAAAATGCTTGGCTATGTGTCTTCTGTTTCCAACACCGATGATGTCCTACGTGTCAATTACCTTCTGAAAAGCTACACATCAAAGATGCAAACAAGGATGGGCTTATGGTCGTTCGCTCAGACAGCAGTCACGGGCCTGGGGGCACCACGTTTGTGCCCTGGTTTCACATCCTCACTGCCTTTAGGGGCGAGCGGGGTCTCAGGATTCACCTGTGATGATGGTCTCCTGTTTGTTAGTGGAGGGAACCTGACTGAAATACACTCATGTGGAGCTCAAGGTTACTTGCTGGCAGTCATCACTGGGTTCATCCCTTTGCAGGGAGCTGCCGGCAATTGATGCTGTTCATAGCGCCCGGGCCAGTTTGCATGTGGGCATCACAGAGGGGACAGAAGAGACTGCCTGGGACTGTCTGCCCGCAGGACTGAAAAGGATGTCATACCTCATTGCGAGCTAACAAAATTCACTGAGTGCTGAGCTGCAAACTGCGGGGCTGGGACCTGCCAAGGTGAGTAGGACATGGCCCTTGTGTCCCAGGAACTCTTGTTTTGGGGTGGAAAATGGTTTGCACTGGCCTGATGTAGGTCCGGCTGCTTGTGTCAGAAAACCAACATTAATAGCATCTTCAGTGGGTAAGGATTTACCCTTTCTTAGTTCAGGGCTCATTCCTGCAAACCCATGGAGGACCAGGTGCTTTGTCAGCAAAGGGGAGGGTCCACCCGAAAGAGGCCTCCCTTGACGTGCTCCAGGCTGGCTACCTCCCGGCCATGCCTGCTTTGGGGAAGATGGCTCTTGTAAGTTAAGTTTAGCTGGAACCCAGCCGTGCCCACCCATTTATACATTATCTGTGCCACTTTCTTGTGCTGCAGAACAGAGTTGAGCAGTTGTGACAGAGACTGTATGGCCTACAAGGCACACATATTTACTTTCTGGCTCTTAACAGAAAAGGATTGCCAGTTCCCACTCCAACCGTTCCTGCTCACACCCATCTCTCTGACCTCACAATACGTCATCATCTTTATCCTCTGGCACAGTTGAGGGTCTAGGGAGCAGGTTGGGGGACCCCAAGGGGCTGGAAAGGGGTCGCATGACCCTCTGGGCTAGGATGTGTCAGCTGGAAGGAGCGTTTTTGCTGTTATGGTGAACAAGATCACTCTGGGCTTTGGGCTTAAGAGAAAGCAAAGCCAGAGCTGGGCCAGATGTGTTCCAGGGCATGGTCTTCACGTCACTAGAGATGCAGCTTAGTTAACAGCCATGGGCTGTGTGGGCTTCCCTGGTGGCTCAGTGGTAAAAAATCTGCCTGCCAGCCAGGAAACACAGAGTTCGATCCCGTGGTCGGGAAGATCCCCTGGAGAAGGAAGTAGCAACCCTCTCCAGTATTCTTATCTGGAGAATCTCATGGACAGAGGAGACTGGCGGGCTATAGTCCATGGGGTTGCAAAGAGTTGGACACAACTGAATCAACTTAGCACACACACACGCAAACCCAAGGTGTGGGGTTCTTCTGAGGATTTAATGAAATCATCCAAATAATGTTTTGCTCTGAGTGTTTGGCAGAGAGTGAGCCTTCAGTAAGCAATATCATTCATGCTGAGGGCCTCCTATCCAGGGAGGTTTCATTACTTGCAGCAGAAGAAAAGAAGGAAACAGAGGGAGAGGTGGTGTCCCAGACTAGTGGAAAGAGCAGAAGCTTTCAATAAGGAAGATCACACTGCCCCTGAGGAAATAGTCTTTGTTCTGTTGTGGCCCCCAGACTCTTCTTCATCCTCTAGCATCTTCCAGGAGATGTCTGTCCTTGTCAGAGGTTTGCAGCCTTTGGTGGGAACTTCATGCCCAAGGAGAAACAGAAGGAGAGCAGTTACTACCCTTGGAGCAAATTCTGCTGTTAAGCCTCTGCTTAACTCTTTTGGATGTAAAAGTCCTTTAAAGCTATTTTTGAATCTAATTTTATATTAATCTTTTAATGTGATTAGATTTAATCATGAGTCTTAAATCTCTCAAGTTGAATGTGTGAGCATCCATCAACCCTGCTCTTGGAAATGCCTTCAGGTGGGTTTAAGGACGTGCGTTCTTCCTGCCTTGGAGGCTGAACCAGTCATCCTGTTCCTAGAGACACTGTTCCTCTTTGCACATGGAACCGGCGTTGTGTCCATGGGAAGGATGAGCTGATTCTTATACCCTCGTGGAGATATGCAGGATGAACGTGTTAGCCTGAGTCTCCTGCACAATGATGCTAAAGCCTTCTGGGCACGAAATGGGTCTCTTGGGCAGAGTATCCATGGTCTCTCTACCTGTCTCTAAGGGTGCTTGGGGTCTGTGGTTCCCATTAAATTAAAATGATATCAGAAGCTGGTACTGTGCGGATTGTTGGGCTCCCTTTACGGCACTTGGCTTCAGGCAGGCAGGGAGCATGTTTGCCCCCAGGGGACATGTATCAGTGTCTGGAGATGTTTTTGTTGTCACACCTGCTGTGATCTGCTCCACAATGTCAGTGATGCCGAGGAAGAGAAACTCCAGCTTATAGTAACTGACTACATTTTACTGGAACAGATGTGACTCAGAACATCCATCCTGATAGTCAAATTCAGGCTTTAGAATCACTATATTAAGGAAATGTTCCCTTGGCACTCTTTGTGACTAAAAAACCTAAACTCCAGGAAAATTTCATGGAAAGTCTGATTTGAGTATCAAGGTCCTGGATGATGCAACAGTGGGATCTCTTGTGAAGTTGTACAGATTCTCATAAGGAGAAGCTTTGTTCCCCTATCTCTATCCTGCAACTTTAGTTTTACCTGTTGTGAGAGTTAATTCTCTGTCTCAGCTTGACTGGGTCACAGAGTGCCTGATATTGGGTCAGACATTCTTCTGGATGTGTCTGTGTGGGTGTTTCTGGATGAGATTAACATTTGAACCAATTGATGGAAGAAAGCAGATTGCTCTCCCCAATGTGGGTGGGCCTCGTCCAATCAGTTGAAGGCCTGAATAGACCAAAAGGTTGACATTCATCAAGGAGGAGGGAATGCCTGTTGCCTGACTTCCCTTGAGCTAGAAAAATCAGTCTTTTTTTTCTTTAATCATTGTTGTTGAATGGGAGCTTCACTTCTTGGGTGTCAGGCTACCTGGCCCTTAGCACAGGCTTTCCTGGGTCCCCAGCGTGCTGGCTGCAAACCCTGGGACTTGTCAGCCTCCATAATCCCAGGAATAAATCTTGTATAATAAATCTCTCTCTGTGTATACAGATTCTATTGGTTCCATTTTTCTGGAGAACCCTGACTAATACACATGTATTGATTTTTAAACCTGTTTTTATTTCTGCATAGACTTCTTCTTTGTTTGTTTTTTCTTTTCATTTCACTTTTGCCCTGATCATTGCAGTGGATTCAGTGTCTATTTTTTTGCTTTTGTCAGCAAGGATCACTTTTCTGGACCACTCAGGAGCTTCCAGGTGGTGCTAAGTGGTAAAGGACCCTTCTGCCGATATAGGAGATATAAGAGACACAGGTTTGATCCCTGGGTCTGGAATATCCCCTGGAGAAGGAAATGGCAACCCACTCCAGTATTCTTGCCTGGAGAATCCCATGGACAGAGGAGCCTGGTGTGCTACAGTTCATGGGGTTGCAAAAAGTTGGACATGACTCAAGCAACTTAGCTCAACCACCATCCACTCACTGTGCTTTGGGAAGGGGACTCAGTTATTTCCCACCTGCCCTTTCATCTGTAGCATCACACAGTGATTAGTTAAGAGTCTATGTGTCGCTCCTGAAATGGAATAATAGAACCTACCTACACATATAATTGAATAAGAAATCAATTTTATGCCCTAACTGTAATATAAAGGTCAAGGGAAAGGAAAGCAATTTATAATAAGATGCGTATTTCTAAATGTAAATGTGCAGGAGAAACTGCCCTGGGGGACACTGTGGATAGTTAGCTAGTTCTTCCCATGGGTGAACACAGCATCTAAAAAAGCTGAACAGATGAAAACTAGCTATTTGGAAATGCAAACCTGTCAGTGTTGTGGCTGTCGGAGACAGGAGTCTGTAAAATGGAGAGAAACTCCTGGTGACGCTTCCCCCACCCTGATGAAAAACTGTGCCATCTTCTTTAGGTTCACATGGAAGTTATGCTCCTGGAAAATTCAGTGTGTCTTACAAATGTCTGTGCTCCATGCAAACTGGTATGAAGACACAAAGCTCAGATGATTGTTAACAAGCTTACTCCTCAGTGAGTATCTGGCTGGATGTATGAACACTGTGGAGGATGGTGTGCAGGCCTTCACCACGCAGGGTGGCCCAGCACCCAGGCACACGGCATGACGTCAGTCATCCCTGAGTCTCCCCCGCCCGACCCCTGCCACTGCCCTTCCAATGTCAGCTGCTGCTGCTGCTGCTAAGTCGCTTCAGTCGTGTCCGACCCCATAGATGGCAGCCCACCAGGCACCCCCGTCCCTGGGATTCTCCAGGCAAGAACACTGGAGTGGGTTGCCATTTCCTTCTCCAGTGCATGATAGTGAAAAGTGAAAGTGAAGTTGCTCAGTCATGTCCGACTTAGCGACCCCATGGACTGCAGCCCACCAGGCTCCTCCATCCATGGGATTTTCCAGGCAAGAGTGCTGGAGTGGGGTGCCATTGCCTTCTCCATCCAATGTCAGCAGTACCCTCCAGTTACTGTGATGTCCAAGGTGCAAATCAGGGCTTCCCTGGTGGCTCAGTGGTAAGGAATCTGATCTTCAGTCTATGAAGACTCCACATGCCATGGAGCAACTAAGCCTGTGCACCACAACTACTGAGCCTGTGCTCTAGAGGCCAGGAGCTGCAACTACTGAGCCCACATTTGCAGCTATAGAAGCCCATGTACCCTAGAGCTTGACCTCCACAACAGGAGAAAGCAAAAGTGTTAGTCTCTCAGTCGTGTAGGACCCTTTGCCACCGCATGGACTTTAGCCTGTCAGGCTTTCTCTTTCCATGGGATTCTCCAAGCTACAATACTGGAGTGGGTAGCCATTCCTTTCTCCAGGGGATCTTCCCAACCCAGAGATCGAACCCAGGTCTCCCGCATTGCAAGTGGATTCTTTACCAGCTGTGCTACCAGGGAAGACCCTGCAACAGGAGAAGCCACCACAATGAGAAGCCTGTACATACATCACAACTAGAGAGTAGCCCCCACTCCCTACAGCCAGGGAAAAGATAGTGCAGCATTTTGTAAATAAAATTACAAAGATGCAAAATGCTCCCAGGGACCTTGAGTCCCTGCTGGGGGCCACAGAGAGGGTAGTGTCCTTCGGCTGGAATCAGACTAAGCCTTTCCTGCTGGAACTAAAAGGAAGGAGGTTATGCGGCTTGGGTTGCTGTTGGTCATTTAATCCCTCAGATGCAGGAAGCCCAGGAACCTTAGCTGTAATGACAGCAAGAGGAAGTGAAACAAGCTGGAAGTGCAGAGTGGGAGGACATGCCATCAATGCAGCCCCTGGATCCAGTGGTACCTGAAGGTGGCTCCATCTCTGCGTCTCCCTAGGAACCTCTGAGTCAACGGTTCCTTCAGTTTCTGTCACTGCAGAAGATGAGATGGTTGGATAGCATCACCAACTCAGTGGACATGAATCTGATTAAACTCCAGGAGATAGTGAAGGACAGGGAAGCCTGGCGTGCTGCAGTCCATGAGGTCACAAAGAGTCAGACATAATTTAGCAACTGAACAACAGCTGTTAATGCAACCAGGGGGATTAACCAGTAGCAGTGAGTATCACACTGAACGTTCTATCAAAATAAAGAATATCAAGATGTACAAACTGAGACTTTTGCACAAAAGCTTCTTCCCTGAGTCCCATTACACAAAAGTGCTTACTCTATCACATAAGTGTTTCAAACAACTACGTAGCCACACTGGGAACTTCCGCTTTGTTTTCATCTGGTGATTGTTTATGCTTTTTTCCTTGGGCTGTGCTTTTATCCCCAATATCAATTAGTCTTAGAACTTATTTTCACAAAACCTTAATGTAGGTAAGTGGTGGGGATGATCTAGGGCCAGTCAATTATTTCTGTGGTAAGTATAATCTAAGATTAATTATTTTTGAAGTCACATGCCAAATGCATTTCACTCCAGAATCTACGTTTCATTGGCAATGCCTTCAGAGAGTGTGTGTTAATATTTTAATGCAGAGGAAGAGGACAAGAAGACAGAAGACTTATTGCTGCTGCCTTGCAGTGAAATTGTCACTGCTACATCCAAATAGGCTCTAGAACCGAGCGAGATTCCCTCACAGGATTAAAGGGATTGGGAAAAATGAAGCAGCTCAGGGGAGGCCTGCAGAGCACGTGTCACCCATTTGTGTTTGTACGGTATTTGCTTTTGTTTCTTAGGGAGATTATTCTAAATCCTCACGACTCACTTGCATCTCTGCGTCGGTAAAGGTAAATTCCTCTTTAAAGAAAATCAGTATTATTGGTTTAACCTTCTAGCATGATCCATGTGCAGAGGCCCTTCTGTGCCTCCCAGAGAAGACCTCGCTTTGTCCCAGGACACAGTAATGAGACCTCGTGCCAAGCAGCTTCTGGAAGCTCCAGGAGCAAACGTGACTTTTCCTAATCCTTCCACGGGAACCGGAGAGAAATCAGGAGGATTTTCTCCAGGCTTCCTCTGCTGATAACTAACCTCTGGACAGAAAACTGGAGCCAAATGAGCCTTTTGTCATTTCTGTTTGAAATGAGATGCAACTTTCAAAACTAATCCTGAGAAGCCGGAGATGTTAGTGTCTACCCAGCACATTGTATATGTAAAATCAGAATCATGACAGAAGGATAATAAAATCACACTGCTATAGTGTGTGTGTGTGTGTGTGTGTGTGTGTGTGTGCTGAAACAGGGTTGAGAAGAGCTGACTTATGAAATGTTCTAACATTTAAAAGTCACGACAGCAAACCTCCTACATACATAAGGCAAGCCCTAACATACCTGGAAACCACATAGCTTATTTTCAGCAAGGTAAATAGTGCTTCGGAATCTGTGTGTTTTGCTTTGCAATGAAAACAGTGGCGTGTTCTAAGTCATTTTAGTCGTGTCCGACTCTTTGCAACCCTGTGGACTGTAGCCCGCCAGGCTCCTCTGTCCATGGGGATTTCCAGGCAAAAATACAGGAGTGGGTTGCTGTTTCCTTCCCCAGGGATCTTCCGAAACGAGGGACTGAACCCACATCTTTTGCATCTCCTGCACTTGCAGGCAGATTCTTTACTATTTGCACCACATTTTAATCCTGTAATCACTGTCTTCACCAGATAGGGTTTCTCAATAAAGGGTAGTTTTCTCTCTCTTCTGAGGACCAGAATCCAGACACATCACCAGAACTAGGTACAAATTGTTCACATTCCCCACAAAAACTGGGTGGAGAAACAAATGGATGAAACTGATTCAAATTCTTCCAGAAAAGTTTAAATATAAACATGTGAGTCAGATGCTTGGTAACTTTTCTAACAGAAATTTTGGCTATGCCTCTGCAAATATGTTGAATTCAATGTTTCTGCAGGTGTTCTAATGCCTGTTTGCTCATGACAGAGTTCCCCCTGGACTTCTTATTTTAAGCGTGTTTTCATTGGATTTATCACAAGGCAGTTGCTTTTCTCAACACTCCCCCTTCCTCAGCCTTGTGTGATATCTAAAAATATCTGAAGCTCCTTTTTGTAAGTATCTCTTGTGTGTGCGTAGCTGTCACTTCAGTCATGTCTGACTCTGTGCAACCCCATGGACTGCAGCCCACCAGACTCCTCTGTTCATGGGATTCTCCAGGCAAGAATACTGGAGTGGGTTGCCATGGCCTCCTCTAGGGAATCTTCCCCATCCAGGGATCGAACCTGCATCTCTTATGTCTCCCGCATTGGCAGGTGGGTTCTTGACCACTAGCACAACCTGGGAAGCTGTAAATATCTCTTAAACATCTATTTGTTTATATGTATTTGAATCACTGTGTGCATTTCTGGGATGGAGAGGACAGGACAGAGTTTTTCTTGTTGGTGGCTTTGAGTGAATGATTGTTTCTGTAGAGAATGAGACCAACAGAGAAAAAGTCTCTAGCCTTAAATTAGATCCTTTATATTAACAAGTTACATGGAATCCACTGACGTTTCAGTCTGGGACCCCTGAGTGGCTCTGGCTTTAATTGGCTTCTGTCCTGACTCACTCACTTGACCAAGAGCTCATTTCTGCCCTTTCCTCTGAGTGCTCTCCTCCACTCTGCTCCTGAGAACCTCTTTATTATGAAAATCACTAGCTTCATTATGGACCCTCCAATAATCTCCCATGATGGATGGGAGCTGGGGTGAACAACTGATTCAAGAGAAGTTGGTTTCTAGGCTGCTGCCATTTCTACTGGCTGCCCTCAGAAGGGGCCCCATTCCTCCATGACCAGAGCTAGCGATGCTTGGCTCTGTACCAGGCTGTGCAGTTCCACCTGGAGGAGCTTGTGTGGGGAAGCGGATGACCTGGACCACACGTGCTGATGCCCAAAGACAGACTTGTCCCCAAAGCGCCCCCCCGACAAAGCTACGAGGATTGGCTGAGCATGAAAGCTGCTTGGCCAGAGTTCTTATTCAGAGAGAACTGGGGCTAGCACAGCTTGTCACTGGAATGATAAGGGGCTGAGCCAGGACATCCTGGGGCTCCTCTCTGAGGTCACACACACTTTATTATTCTCGAGGACATCCTTGGTGACTCATTGTGCAGATGCAGTCAGCTGGAGCGGGCTGGAACTTCAGAACATTGCCTGATGTCCCCAGTCCTCTGTTTGCTCATTTGAAAAGTGGGGATGGCAAATACAGTTACCTGTGGAAGGAGTGCCTGCAATTTCTGTTTTTTCCTGTTGCTCTCCCCTTTTCTTCCTGGCTACGAGGCTGTGGTTTTCTCTAATGCACCCCACCTCCCTTGACTCTCTGTCCTCAAGAGTCCTGGTAATCACTTGACCTTGGTCTGGCCAATTAGAGTCAGTGAATGACACTGGACATCTGGATCCAGGGGAGCCTGAAGCCAGATTCCCTCTGCCTTCTACTGTTTCATGCCCTAGTGAGTTTCTGTTTGGTTCCCATCACCTGCAACTTTAGAGAATGATTCTCCAACTTAGGCATTGCTCAGGGTCTATATATATCTATTATATATATATATTCTCTTCCCCCTGCAGTACCCTGACTGCAGTAGCCACAGAACATAAGTTGAATCCATGCAGCAGTTCTCAAAATGTGGTCTCAACCAGCAGCAGCAGGACCTGGGAACTTGTGAGAAATACAGATACTCAGACTCCACCCAGATCGGTTGAATCAGAACCCCTGGATGTGGAGCTGAATCAGAACCCCTGGACATGGAGCCTGTGGTGTGCACTTAAGGAAGCCTCCAAGGGACCCTGAAAGTGAAAGTCATTCAGTCGTATCTGACTCTTTGTGACCCCATGGACTACATAGTCTACGGAATTTTCCAGGCCAGAATACTGGAGTGGGTAGCCTTTCTCCAGGGGTTCTGGTTCAGCTCCACATCCAGGGGTTCTGATTCAGCTTATCATCTGGGTGGAGTCTGAGTATCTGTACTTCTCACAAGTTCCCAGGTGCTGCTGCTGCTGATCTGAGACCACATTTTGAGAACTAACTGGGAGGTATCAGTCAGGGTACTGCAGGGGGAAGAGAATCAAACATTCAAACATATATATTTCATATATGAAATACATATGTATAGTTTAAAATAGAAACATTTATGTTGTAAATATACTTCTAATCTAATATACTTCTAATATATTTATAATTATATAAATAAATATATATTATATAACTGAATAAAATTATGTTTATAATTTATAAATATATAATTATATTAGATATAAATAATAAATATGTGTTTTAGACAGATCAGATTTATTATGTATTATATGAAACTTGGAAGCCCTGAGACCAGGTGATAAGTCTCAATCTAAGGGTAGCAGAAGACCCCAGTCCCACTCAGACAGTCAGGCAGCAGTGAATCCCCACTTTCTCCACATTTTTGCATTGCTCAGGCTTTCAGGATAGGGTCCATCCACACTGGGAAGAGTTTGCAGATTGAAATGCTAATCTTTTGGAAACACCCAGAGACAGCTTTTAACCAACCATCTGGGCCTGTGGTGGCCTGGTTAAATTGGCACATGAAATTAGCCATCACTCTTGCAGACAAGGAGCCTGGTTGCCTTGTGCCCTGAGACAGTGATGCTTCCCCAGAAGAGACCCATTGCCCAGGATGGCAGAGCCAGGGAAGTGAGCCCGGGTCAGAGTCAACAAGATCAATGATGGAATCCAGGCATCTGTGCTCAGAGCGGAGTGAGGCCCAGATCCAGACCGCTCGGGGCCAGGACATGGAAAACAAAACACGGATTTATCAAATTACCCTTCACTAGAGAGTGAATCGGAGAAGGCAATGGCATCCCACTCCAGTACTCTTGCCTGGAGAATCCCATGGATGAAGGAGCCTGGTAGGCTGCAGTCCATGGGGTCGTGAAGAGTCGGACACGACTGAGCAACTTCACTTTCACTTTTCACTTTCATGCATTGGAGAAGGAAATGGCAACCCACTGCAGTGGTCTTGCCTGGAGAATCTCGGGGACCAGGGAGCCTGGTGGGCTGCCGTCTATGGGGTCGCACAGAGTCCGACACGACTGAAGCGACTTAGCAGCAGCAGCAGCAGCAGGGAGTGAATGCATGATAAGAAAAATGCATGAGATGGGAAAGAAGATGGAGCAACTCTCCTTTATGTCTATTCTTTCTACACAAGTATGAGTTCATGCCACGTTGCTTCAGGTGTACCTGACTCTTTGCGACCTGATAGATTGTAGCCCACCAGGCTCCTCTGTCCATGGGATCTCCCAGGCAAGAATTCTGGAGTGGGTTGCCATGCCCTCCTCCAGGGGATCTTCGCTTCTACACAAACGAGACCCCTGAATTATTAATCATATACCAATCTAGGAATGTCCCCAGCCCCCTGAGTGATTTCTGAAGCTATGAAGGAACAGATTTTCATTTCTTTTCCTCTGCCCTTCTCTGCAGTGATTTACTAAAAAGGCTGGAGGTCTTGATTTCTCCCCCAAGAGTCAGTGACTTAAAGGCTGTCACTGGGCTCAGGCACCTCTGGGTGGTGACAAGTACAGGTGACACTCTGACCTCTCATGCGACTTTCTCAGAGGTTGGTGGGTTCCCAAGCGAAGCGGCTTCAGTTATGTTCCCATCTGCAGATGAGACTGTTCACTCACATTCCATCTCGTTATGCCCTGCGATTCAAACCTGTGTGGAGGTTTCAAACAGTCAGAAATGACCAAAAGCCTCACTAATGAGCTGACCCAAGGAAACCTCTCACAGAGAGTAGCTTCGGGCCCTTAGAAAAGTTCGGATACTCTCAAGTTACCTGGTAACTCAGTTTTCCATCTGAATGTTATTTTATTTTTGCAATTTATTTTTTTGGCTGAGCCACATGGCTTGCAGGATCTTAGCTCCCCAACCAGGGATCGAACCTGTGCCTCCTGTAGTAGAAGCACGGAGTCCTAACACTGGAATGCCAAGGAATTTCCTGAATGTTACTATTATCCAATTTTGTGAGTAGGTATACATGCAATGGAGAAGGAAATGGCAACCCACTCCAGTATTCTTGCGTAGAGAATCCCAGGGATGGGGGAGCCGGGTGGGCTGCCGTCTATGGGGTCGCACAGAGTCGAACACGACTGAAGCGACTTAGCAGCAGCAGCAGCAGCAGCATACAAGCAATGAGGTTAATATTCTATACATCAATCTATTCTATCTATCAATCTATCTTTTTATCCATTCAATCTAATCTACTGCCAATATGGCTATTTAGCTTGTAAATGCTTTGTTTTGACATAAAGATTTCCTTGGTAAGTTGTTTTCTCCTTTGTAGGGAGGTTTTCTTCCTCACCTAATGTTGCCAGAAGATTGACATTTCCAGACAGTGGGTTGTGCTCGCCCTTGATCCTCCAAAATGCCATGAGTTTGTTTAAATTATCCTATTTGTAAAAGGTCTTTGCTTCTTTGTTGTACATTGTTGTTGTTTAGTCACCAAGTCATGTCCAACTCTTTTGTGACCCCATAGACTATAGCCTGCCAGGTTCCTCTGTCCATGGAATGTTCACATCCTCAGGATGAGCCAAGGGCATGGGTGTTGGTTTCAGGACAACTTGGCTTTGAGTCTTAGCTTGTGATGAAAGTGTTAGTTGCTCAGTTGGATCCAACTTTTCGCAACCTCATATCACTGCAGATGGTGATTGCAGCCATGAAATTAAAAGATGCTTACTCCTTGGAAGGAAAGTTATGACCAACCTAGACAGCATATTGAAAAGCAGAGACAATTTTATTTATCCTTTCAAAGAACCAGCTTTTGGCTTTGTTGATTTTTGCTATGGTCTCTTTTGTTTCTTTTGCATTTATTTCTGCCCTAATTTTTAAGATTTCTTTCCTTCTGCTAACTCTGGGGTTCTCCAATTCTTCCTTTTCTAGTTGCTTTAGGTGTAGAGTTAGGTTATTTATTTGACTTTTTTCTTGTTTCTTGAGGTATGCCTGTATTGCTATGAACTTTCCTCTTAGCACTGCTTTTATAGTGTCCCACAGGTTTTGGGTTGTTGTGTTTTCATTTTCATTAGTTTCTATGCATATTTTGATTTCTTTTTTGATTTCTTCTGTGATTTGTTGGTTATTCAGAAGCGAGTTGTTCAGCCTCCATATGTTGGAATTTTTAATAGTTTTCCTCCTGTAATTGAGATCTAATCTTAATGCATTATGGTCAGAAAAGATGCTTGGAATGATTTTGATTTTTTTGAATTTATCAAGGTTATATTTATGGCCCAGGATGTGATCTATCCTGGAGAAGGTTCCATGAGCACTTGAGAAAAAGGTGAAATTCATTGTTTTGGGGTGAAGTGTCCTATAGATATCAATTAGGTCTAACTGGTCTAATGTATCATTTAAAGTTTGCGTTTCTTTGTTAATTTTCTGTTTAGTTGATCTGTCCATAGGTGTGAGTGGGGTATTAAAGTCTCCCACTATTATTGTGTTGTTGTTAATTTCCCCTTTCATACTTGTTAGCATTTGTCCTACATATTGCGGTGTTATATTGGTGCATATATATTTATAATTGTTATATCTTCTTCTTGGATTGATCCTTTAGTCATTATGTAGTGGCCTTCTTTGTCTCTTTTCACAGCCTTTGTTTTAAAGTCTATTTTATTGGATATGAGTATTGCCACTCCTGCTTTCTTTTGGTCTCTATTTGCGTGGAATATCTTTTTCCAACCCTTCACTTTCAGTCTGTATGTGTCCTTGTTTTGAGGTGGGTCTCTTGTAAGCAGCATATAGAGGGGTCTTGTTTTTGTATCCGTTCGGCCAGTTTTGCCTTTTGGTTGGGGCATTCAATCCATTTACGTTTAAGGTAATTATTGATAAGTATGATCCCGTTGCCATTTACTTTATTATTTTGGGTTTGGGTTTATACTCCCTTTTTGTGTTTCCTGTCTAGAGAATATCCTTTAGAATTTGTTGGAGAGCTGGTTTGGTGGTGCTGAATTCTCTCAGCTTTTGCTTGTCTGTAAAGCTTTTGATTTCTCCTTCATATTTGAATGAGATCCTTGCTGGGTACAGTAATCTGGGCTGTAGGTTATTTTCTTTCATCACTTTAAGTATGTCTTGCCATTCCCTCCTGGCCTGAAGAGTTTCTATTGAGAGATCAGCTGTTATCCTTATGGGAATCCCCTTGTGTGTTATTTGTTGTTTTTCCCTTGCTGCTTTTAGTAGTTGTTCTTTGTGTTTGATCTTTGTTAATTTGATTAATATGTGTCTTGGGGTGTTTCGCCTTGGATTTATCCTCTTTGGAACTCTCTGGGTTTCTTGAACTGACCCAGAGAGATGTTGTGGGGAGGGGGGTGGGAGGGGCATTCGTGTTTGGGAATGCATGTACACCCGTGGTGGATTCATGTCAATGTATGGCAAAACCAATACAGAATTGTAAAGTAAAATAAAAAATAAATAAATAAATAAATTTTAAACAATAGAATTAAAAAAAAAAAACAAAAGCAGAGACATAACTTTGTCAACAAAGGTCTGTCTAGTCAAGGCTATGGTTTATGTATGGATGTGAGAGTTGGACTGTGAAGAAAGCTGAGCACCGAAGAATTGATGCTTTTGAACTGTGGTGTTGGAGAAGACTCTTGAGAATCCCTTGGACTGCAAGGAGATCCAACCAGTCCATTCTGAAGGAGATCAACCCTGGGATTTCTTTGGAAGGAATGATGTTAAAGCTGAAACTCCAGTACTTGGGCCACCTCATGTGAAGGGATGACTCATTGGAAAAGACCCTGATGCTGGGAGGGATTGGGGGCAGGAGGAGAAGGGGATTACAGAGGATGAGATGGCTGGATGGCATCACCGACTTGATGGATGTGAGTTTGAGTGAACTCTGGGAGTTGGTGATGGACAGGGAGGCCTGGTGTGCTGTGATTCATGGGGTTGCAAAGAGTTGGATATGACTGAGCGACTGAACTGAACTAAACTGGGACTGTAGCCTGCCTGTCTTCCTTTGTTCATGAGATTCTCCAGGCAAGAATACTGGAAGGGGTAGCCATTCCCTTCTCCAGGGGATCTTCCTGAGCCAGGGACGGAACCTGGGTCTCCTGTATTGCAGGCAGATTCTTTACCATCTGAGCTACCAGAGCTACCAGGGAATCTCCCAACTGATGGAGGGAGTCTTTTTGATTCTCTGGGACTCCTACTGCTGTTAGATAGAGTTGAAAGCAGTCTTTCACTCCCAGAGAACTTGAGTGACTTTTGCCCCTTAGGTGCTACTCATAATGGGCAGCTGGGTGGGAGCATCATGCTGCCCTAAGAAATGGGCTTTGAGACTAACAACCCATAATGTGCCATTGGTTGTCTTCTGAAGGGCATGGTTACTCCTCTTCTGACTTTAAGAAACCCCATTCCTGTTCAGGCAGCTTCATGCCTTGAGCAGCCAAGCATCACCATCTTGGTCTCATCCCACCCATTTGCTGCAGGCTAGGGGACCCATGGGCATGAAGTTATTCCTGGCCAGTGACACATGATGGGGAGACTAGGAAAGGCTGAAAGGTGTTTATGTCCTGCTTGAAAGATAGATGGCAAAGCTGATCCTTCCTTCCTTCTGTCTTGAATATGGTTATGGGTGGAAGGGTCACTCAAGGACATGTAAACATAGGGCTATAAGCCCAGGATTAACAGCCCCAAAGTGGCAAAGATGATAGAGGAAGAGAAGAGGATGAGTCTGGGTCCCTGGTGGACCACTGCACCATACCTGAGAGTCTCTCCTTCCAAACTCCCTGCTACAGGAGAAAATTACATGTCTTTCCTGTTTGACAAACTCTTAGCTGGTGATTCTGTTGCTTACATCTGAATATGTCTTAATGGATAGAATCACACAACTAAGCCTTAGTTCTCTACCCAGGCAGCTCTTTCTCATTTCCCCTTTGACCTCCTGAAATTACTTCTATATGCAGAGCCAGAGAGATAAGATTGTGGTTCCTACAGAGTGGGCCCCTGTTCATCCACAATAACTGGGAGCCAGGAGGGTGAAAGAGAGAGTCAGGGGTGAGACAGTAAATTCAGAAAACTCAGCTAGTCCTGCTTCCCTAGGCGATTTCTTCCCAGTTGAACTCTATGCACTTTTTTGATTTTTGCCTTGTTCTTAATGAAGTCCTTACTTGGGCAAACTGCCTAGCAACTTCAGTTGGCAACTTGACCCTGGAAAGTTCCTTAATTAAAAATAATGTGATTAATAGCTAGGCGTATATGTGCTAATAAATAAACTTTAGCTGAAAATAAAATTTTTGAGACTCAGGGGAAGGGTTAATTTTTTGCTTTGCCCGGGAAGTCTGGGTGCATCTCCTCTTTTCTAAAGAAGAGGACAGTAAAGACGAGTAGCCCAGGGATCAGCTCATTAAGGTGCTTAATAGGTGCTTCATGAATTAATGAGTAGCAAGATAGACACATTTTCGAGATATGGAGACAATTAATGAAAAAAGAAACCAGGAGGAGGACAGTGGGGTTTCCCAACTTGGGACCTGGGGTGGCACTGGGGCTCTCATCATCAATACCCTTTGTGTATTGACCATTGTTCCAAGACAGGGGGTATCAGATATCGGACAAGCTAAAGCAGAGCCAAGGGACTAATGGAGCAGGTTGACCTTGGGTCTCCCTGAGAGCTGGGGAATCAAGGTCAACTGGGGAAGGAGGAAGCCAAGTTCGTCCTTGACTACAAAATTTTATGCCATGAACTCCACAGACATCTGGGGGACCCTCAGTCTCCTTTAAGGAGTCTATAAAGTCAGAACTATTTTCATAATTACACTAAGACAGTATTTATCTTGCCCTGGGATGACGTTTGCATTGATGGTCAGGAGCTGTGGTGGTGAGCATTCCAGACTTCTGGCGGGGAGTACTGAAGTTACTATCTTCATCTCCAGGCACTTTTGCAAAGTGAAGCCATGCCAGTTTCACTTAAAGATTTCCTTGAGGGAGCAGTAAAAGTGTTAATTTTATTACATTGTGACTTCTGCATGCTCTGATAAAAATATTGTGTGTGATGACTTGGGAAGCACAAAACACTTGTCCTCAAACCAGAGCTCAAGGGTTTTCTCAAGGAAAAGTTTCTTGAGGATGTTTGAGTTGCCAGACGAACTGTCTTTTTTTTTTTGCCACAGAAACAGCAGTTTTCCTTGAAAGAATATCTGATCTATACAGGGATGACCCAGAGAGATGATATGGGGAGAGAGGTGGGAGGGGGGTTCAGGATTGGGAACTCATGTACACCTGTGGCAGATTTATGTCAATGTATGGCAAAACCAATACAGTATTGTACAGTAAAATAAAATTTAAAAAAAAAAGGAATATCTGACAGGTCAACCATAGTTTTTCAGACCTGAGTACCATGTGGAGTTGCTGTTTCTCAGTCTCTGAGTCATGTCTGACTCTTTGCAACACCATGAACTTCAGCATTGTAGGCTTCCCTGTCCTACCGTATCTCCCAGAGTTTGCTAAAATTTCAGACTTGCACTGTACCTTAGCTTTGGGAAACTAGCACTTACTGATTTTTGGTTTAGTATCAGAGAAGAATGTCCACAGCCACCCAAAAAAAGTGAAGTCGCTCAGTCGTGTCCAACTCTTTGCGACCCCATGGACAGCAGGCTCCTCCGTCCATGGGATTTTCTAGGCAAGAGTACTGGAGTGGGTTGCTATCTTCTTCTCCAGAGAATGACCCAGGGATTGAACCCAGGTCTCCCACACTGTAGACAGATGCTTTCCCTCTGAGCCACCACAAAAGAGACTATTAAAATACCTCTCCCTTTTCCAACTAAATATCTGTGTAAGGATGCCTTTTTTTCATGTATCTCTCCCAAAGTAACATCTCACAACAAGCTGAATGTACTGCAGATGCAAGTTCCCCACTATTAGATGAAGTGGTATTAGCCTTTTCAAAGTTGGCCTTTCACTGGAGCCAACTGGGTCCACAGTTGTCTCTTTCTGATAGGGTTGCTTTGAAAACCATGAACGGAAGTCAAGTCACTCCAATGCCTGACACTTTCTACAAAGTCACCTATGACTTATTTGTTTAGATCAGATTTTCAAAGAGTAAGACAGAGTGAGCTCTAGGCAATTATCTGTCAGCTCATACCTGAACTGAACATACCATACCTGCAAAGTTTACACTGCTTCTTCTAGGATGAGTCAGCTGGACCTACATCTGAGAGTCATTCAGTTATAGCATTGTGATTTCACAGTAAGCTTTCAGGGTGGATTTTGGACCTTTGCACACCTCCTTCGTGACAGCTTCTGTCCACTGGAATTGCCACCTTATGCGAAGCTGGGAGATGACTGACTTTTCCGGCTTTGGGATAAGAGGTGTACGCATGTGCTTAGTTGCTCAGTTGCCTCTGGCTCTTTGTGACCCCACAGACTGTAGCCCACCATGCTCCTCTGTCTATGGCATTTCCCAGGCAAGAATACTGAAACTGACTACTGTTTCCTTCTCCAGAGGATCTTCCCAGACCAGGAACTGAACCCATGTCTCCTGCACTGGCAGGAGGATTCCCTGAGCCACCGGGGAAGCCCTGGAATAAGATAGAGTTAGGTTTTGAAACATTCAGTCATGGCTTCTTCTGTTCAAGAAGAAGTCTTCTTCTGCTTTACTCAAGCTGTAAGCCTAGTTTCTCCATTTGTAAAAAACGGGAGTGGCGACTGACCTGACCAGTAGTCCTGTCCCAAGGTTTTGGTGTGGTGAAGCCTATAAACAAAATATATATATATATACTCATAAAGTATGTATGTTTATGTATCTATTCATGTACATTTTACACATATGTATGTGTTTATGTGCATATATCACACACTTTACATTTAAGACGCGACAGAGGATGAGATGGTTGGATGGCATCACTGACTCAATGGACATGAGTTTGAACAAACTGTGGGAGACAGTGAAGGACAGGGAAGCCTGGTGTGCTGCAGTCCATGGAGACGCAGAGTCGGACACGACTGAGCAACTGAACAACAACAACCTTTACATGCTTGTCATTGTCAATGTTTACATCACTGTCGTTACTTCCGTACCCTTTCACTGTGAGGTTCTGGAAGGTGGAAACATGTCTTAGGTGCCTGATATGTCGTCAGCAACTGTTTATTGGGAGGATTTTCTTCAATGGGAGGAGAGTTTCACTGTGTACATTAAGACATCCATTCTCAGAATAAAGCCCCTCTCCCTCCTTCTTCCAGGAAGAGTGGATGCTTTGTCTGCACTCTGTGTGGTCACTACCAACAGCTCCAACATCACCTTGGTGGGTGGCATGGCAGAAGAAAGGCAGCCTCTGGTGGGAGTGGCCACGGAGAGGTGGCATGATCTGCCAGGGAAGGAGACACAGAAAGGCGGCCTCCACAAGGCCTGGTGATTTGGTGCCTGTCCGAACACATCCACTGTGAGGCCTCATGGTTAATTTCCATTTTGATCTGTCAACTGAACTTCAAAATGTGGTGTGAAGAAAGCAAAACTCAGCGGCAACCTGATTGACCAGGATTAAGATTTAGGCTTAATCATGTAAACTAGGCTTAGACATATGTAGACATGTGTATGTGGCTTCCTGTGCATGTGTGTATACAGGATGCTGTGTGCGTGGGATGGCGGGTCTGGGTCAGTGTCAAGCACAGGACTCACCCAGGATTGCCCTTTAAGGTGGGAAGCTCTGCAAAGACCATGGACATGGGAGTTAGACGTGGCCTGAAACCCATCACTTTACCTCGGCACAGACTTGGAAAATGATTTCCTCTGCCCTGGACTGAATTGACTCACAACCAAATCAGAAGGTTGGACCTCTGACTTCTGACAGCCTCTGGTCACTCTGACAGCCCAGAGACTGTAAGATTCCATACTCTCTCCCCACGTGTTTGTTCCCTCTGTCAAACAAAAACAAACCTGGGCTTCACTTAGGAAAGATTTAATTTGAAAAGACAATTGCAAAAAAGAGGAAGATGGTCTGGTGGTAATCTCTGAAGGCTTCTCAGAGGTCACACAGATGGGGTGGGATAAGCTGTACACTCAGGAATGTGTCTCTAGTGGTCAAGCAGGGCCCTGTGCCATATCAGACTGAGGGTCGGGCAGGGACCAGGGAGGAAGAGGCTTAATCATCTCTGTTACAGAGGCCAAACCAGGAGTTCACACTTAGAGTTGCAGTAACTCTAGCACTGGTCAAGGTTTTGCTTCTCTCCAATACAACAGGTCTTAGGGATCTAGGGGGCGGGTACTGAGGTCCAGGAGCCAGGGCCTGTCCACCTCCCCACCTTTACTTCTGGGCATGACCTTTGCCTACAGGGCAGGAAAATCCTTCTGGCACATATCCTTGTATTCCAGGCAGGGTACAGCTTTGTCATTTTATTCAAGAAGTGACTTCCTTCCTACAGACTGGATTTGTGAGCAAAACCCCTTGGCTAGAATTATGTCACCTGGTCTCTCCTGGCTGCATGGAGTTCTGGAAAACCGAACATAGCATAAAAGTGACCCCCCTCATCCTTGACTATTGAAGCCTTGTCTTTAAAAATCTAGTGAATTTACTCTACTAGGCTGTGTTTGTTTTAATATGAAAATGATATATTAAGTACTCCCCAATTAAATAAGCTTTTTTCTCCCTCCAGCACTGGATTAACATTGAGGGTAGCCTTGTCCATGGGTGACCTTGAGGACTGCTGGGCACAAGCCCTTGGAGACGCACTTTCTTGGACCGTCCCAAGATGTACCAGGCAATTATCACTTTATAAACTCACAGTTAATTAGACTTCATAGCGTTGAAAACATGGACCCCGGGAGATCTGAATTTAGAAACGCTATGGATTTTCAGTCCAGAGAAAAACCTGTGTTTGGAGAAAAATAAGTTAAAAATATAGTGGTGGCTAAAAATGCCCTAAAGAGAGAAATTGATTATTGCTTGATACATCAAATTACCAGAAATCTCAGGATTTTCAAAAACAAAAGCTGTGAATGAAAAGAAGACCGTTTGGCTTCTGCATGCCTGTGTGCTGGAGACTGGTGGGAGGTGTAGGAAGTGGGGAGGGAAGGGCTGCTGTCTCTTTGATGTGGGAGAGATGGTCTCCTTTGCATGAAGACAGAACTGCTGGCCCTTCTACCTCTCCTTGAGGGACAGAGCCACTCAGAACTGGCAGAGCATCTTGTTCTTCTTGCACTCACGCACCCACCTGATAAATCACTGCCGAGCCCTCCTATTCATCAGATACTCACCCAGGAGCGGAGCATAGGTGGCAAACGTGAGAGAAAGACATAGTCCTTATCAGCAGACAAATACACAAACTACTTTTAGAGAATGATGAGCACCATGGTTTATTAATAAATAAAACTGGATAATTATTGCAGCAAAAAGTGATTCTGGGAGTTGACGTCAGCCGGGAAGGTCCAGGAAGACTTCTCTGAATAAATGGTATTTAAACTGGATCCAAGTCAAGGAAGGGAAAGGCCACTTACTGTCAGAAAGAGAGGATGGCAAGTGCCACTGTTCCGTGGCCTGCTGGAGGAAGTCCTGCAAGGCCGCTGGGCACAGGGAACAAAGAGCGGGTGGAGGGAGGCGAGATCAGAGAGAGGGGAAGAAATCAGATTAGACAGGACCATGCAGGCGGTGTTGACAAATTTAGATTTTATTTTAAACATGCACAGTGGCCTTTCTATGAAATGTTTATCAGTTTAGTCTGAGTTCTATTCTCTGCAGCCACGGAGAGCTCTTCCCCTCCACTCTGTTGCTATTAAAGTAAATGCACACCCCTGCCCCCTGAGCCCTTTTCTCAGTCCTGCAAATATTCCAACTGGTGTTCTGGCATCTTGCTACTCTCGCTGCTCCTTTCCAGCTGGTGACCCTGAATTGGTCACTGTTCTCACTATTCCTGTTGGAAGGCGCTGTCTGGACGTGTGCTCACCCTTCCTCTTACTTTCTCAGTCATCGCTGGATCCTGCATGGTGCACAAGCACTAATCTCAGCTCCTCTGAAGTTGCTGATTTGTTGGGTTCAGGCCTGTACTTAGGAGCAGGGGCTCCAAGAGCGCTGAACGCCTGAGGCTCTCTTCCTGCTGAACATTCAGATTCTTGCAGTTATTTCCAAGCTTTGTAATTCTACTGAATTCAGAAAAGAACAAAACTCACAAAAATCCTCATAATAAAAAAAAAATAGGAAAGGAAAGAACATGTCTGTGCCAAGCTGTTGAGCACTGGTATGGTGAGACTTTTGCCTGGGAGAGGTTCAGGTGGATCCCTTCTTATCCAAATGAGGTCAACCTTCTCTTTTCTCTTCCTTAACCAGCTGCCTGCTCACTTGTGGGTTCTCCTGGTGCCTGTGATGAGAAGTGTATTCCAGTGTAATTACAGAGATGACAGGTCAGGGCACATAGGTGAGAAGAGTAGACATCAGGAACAACCACCTGCTCAGGGCTGGTTGCCTCAAGGCTCAGCTCTGAACCCTGATTGAACTGAAGGACCGGAATCTCATCCTGGGAACCTGTCTTGAGGGTCTTTGTTAGTGAAGCCAAGAATGGCCTTTCCTGCCCATAAAGCTGAAGCCTCTTACATGATATTAAATGAGAAGATCATAACTGTCACTGATCGAGCTCTCGCCATGCCTGCAGGGGACCAAGTGCAGTGCGCATATCCTTGGTTTCATCTCCACACAGTGAAAGGGTAGGAGCTGTACTCCATATTCACAGAGATGATCTCAAGGCGGTTAAGTGTCAGGAGTCAAATCTCGACAGTCTTCTCTGAGACCCTGGCTCACTGAGTCCTCACCCATGTGCTGTATTCCTCCCAAGAAGGAGCAAGGTCCCAGCTGATGCTGCTCCAGGGACCTGGAGCTGGGCACAAGCTCTCAGGAACAAGCCACAGCTATGGGTCCCCATCAGTCCATCAGGTGCTGAAGGCCTCTGCATCCTGTTACCATAGATACCACTCCCCACCTCACACAGGAATATTTCTGCATGCTGCCTGGAAAGCAGTGCTCCAGCTGTATTAGCTGATGGCTTTCACGATGAAGCCATCCTTTATTAAAGAGAAAAGAAAATGTTAAAAACATTCTGAGGAATCATACACATCTGACTTTTAGCTCTGTGTCTGGGGTTCATTTTTCTTTAATTTTTAAATTTTATATTGTAGTTGATTCACAATATTGTGTTAGTCTCAGGTTTACAGGAAAGTGATTTAGTTATGCATATACATATGTCTATTCTTTTTCAGGTTCTTTCCCCATATAGATTATTATAGAGTATTGAGTAGAATTCCCTGTGTTATACAATGGGTCACTGTTGATTATCTGTTGGACGTATAGTAATGCGTGCATGTTAATCCCAACCTCCCATTTTATTCCTCCACATTCCTTCCTTTCCCCCATGGCAACCACAGTCCATCCTCTAATTCTAAGTCTTTTTCTATTCTGTAAACAAGTTTGCCTGCATCATTTTTTTTAAGAGTCCACATATAAATGATACCATATGGTATTTGTCTTTCTCTAACTTACTTCACTCAATATGACAGTCTCTAGATCCATCCATGTTGCTGCAAATGGCATTATTTCATTCTTTTTTATGGGTGAGAAATATTCCATTGTGTATGTACACTTGGGTCTTCCTGGTTGCACATTGTTCAAAGAATATGCCTGCCAATCCAGGAGACACACGGGATGCAGGTTTGATCCCTGGGTCAGGAAGATTTCCTGGGGTAGGAAATGGCAATGCACTCCAGTATTCTTGCCTGGGAAATTCCATGGACAGAGGAACCTGGTGGGCTCTAGTCCATGGGGTCGTAAAAGAGTTGGACACGGCTGAGCGACTGAGCACCACCACCACCGTATATACCTTCAGTTCAGTTCAGTCACTCAGTTGTGTCCATCTCTTTGCAACCCCATGAGTCGCAGCACACCAGGCCTCCCTGTCCATCACCAACTCCCGGAGTTCACTCAAACTCACATCCATCGAGTCGGTGATGCCATCCAGCCGTCTCATCCTCTGTCAGCCCATTCTCCTCCTGCGCCCAATCCCTCCGAGGATCGGGGTCTTTTCCAATGAGTCAACTCTTCACATGAGGTGGCCAAAGTACTGGAGCTTCAGCTTTAGCATCATTCCTTCCAAAAAACACCCAGGACTGATCTCCTTTAGAATGGACTGGTTGGATCTACTTGCAGTCCAAGGGACTCTCAAGAGTCTTCTCAATCACCACAGTTCAAAAGCATCAATTCTTTGGCACTCAGCTTTCTTCACAGTCCAACTCTCACATCCATACATGACTTGGAAAAACCACAGCCTTGACTAGACAGACCTTTGTTGGCAAAGTAATGTCTCTGCTTTTCAATATGCTATCTAGGTTGGTCATAACTTTCCTTCCAAGGAGTAAGAGTCTTTTAATTTCATGGCTGCAATCACCATCTGCAGTGATTTTGGAGCCCTCCAAAATAAAGTCTGACACTATTTCCACTGTCTCCCCATCTATTTCCCATGAAGTGATGGGACCAGATGCCATGATCTTCATTTTCTGAACGTTGAGCTTTAAGCCAACTTTTTCTCTCTTCTCTTTCAGTTTTATCAAGAGGCTTTTTAGTTTCTCTTCACTTTCTGCCATAAGGGTGGTGTCATCTGCATATCTGAGGTTATTGATGTTTCTCCCAGCAATCTTGATTCCAGCTTGTGCTTCAATTCTTCCAGCATTTCTCATGATGTGCTCTGCATATAAGTTAAATAAGCAGGGTGACAATATACAGCCTCGACGTACTCCTTATATACCTTAGGTCTTTGTCCATTTCTTCTTTTGATGGACACTTAGGTTGCTTCCATGTCTTGCCTTTTGTAAATAGAGGTGCAATAAACACTGGGTGTCTAGGGTTAATTTTAATATAAAGGCAGCTCTATAGAGAGTGAGACATCTGAGCTCTGACTTCCAGAGACAGTGCAGTACCAGGATGATGGGTAAGAAGTACCGTGGAGCTGTGGCCTCCTGGATAAGAGGCAGGACAAGCCCACCCCTGCACACCCTCCTCTCAGGCTGGCAGCAGACAGCAGCCCAGCAGGTCAGCTGGGGTGGTCTATCACCCTGGAGGGTGCCTGGCTTCAGCTGGGGGGTCTGGCTGGTGGACACACCAGCAGTCTGGGGATGATTTTGCTGATTAAATTGATGGCATTTGTGAGTGGTCCCCAGAATCGGCTCCATCTACCTGCTGGGAGGGCCCAAGAGATGGCAGAGAGTTGGAGAGTGAGGGGGAGCCCAGTGAAGGTCTGGCTTGTGACGCAACCCCCAGCTGTGCTCTGAGGGCTCTGAGTATCCCTGGTGTCCACTGGAACTACCCCGAGCAGTTTAGGGATTCCAGGGCGGGATGAATCCAGACCTGAAGTTAGAGCTGCCAACTTGGAGATATTTTTTCTTAAGCTATAATTTAGATACAGTAAATCACAACCTTTTTGGTATGCAGTTCTGTGAGTTCTGACAAATGCCTACAGTCATGTAAGAAGCACAGTCAAGATATGGGATATTCCTACCCCCTCCCTCCCCAGCCCTTGGCAACCATGGCTCTGGTCTATTTCCTGTCCCTAATGGTTTACCTCTTCATATAAATTGAATCATACTGTTTGAAGTGTTTTGAGGCTGATTTTTCCAGGGAGCACCAGGCATCTGAGATTCTTCCGTGTGGTTGAATACATCAAGAATTCTTTCTTTTTAGTGCTGATGAACATTCCATCAATTTGTCTACCAATTGCCCAGTTCAGGGACACTGGGTTTGTTTCCAGTTTGGGGTGATTTTTAGATGAAACTTCTATCCCTGTTTTCATAGATGTGATCTTTGTGCGAACAATGGTCTCTATTTTCACTTTGCTAAGTTTCTAGGGTTGGGGTTGGGGTTGGGGTTGGGGGGCGTAGTTCAGTTCAGTTCAGTTCATTTCAGTAGCTCAGTCTGACTCATATGGGAAGTTTAAATTTATAAGAAGCACGCATCTGTTGTCCAGGGTGTTTGTGTCATTTTTCATCCTGCTGGCAAAAGATTGCAGGTCCTGTTGCTCCACGTCATTGCCAGCATCTAGCGTTGCCAGTTTTTAACAATCTGACAGTTCTCGTAGGATGTGGTGGTGTTGTCGTGGTTTGTGATTTTCATTTCCCTAATGACTAAGGATGCTGAGTACCTTTTAGGTGCTTATCTTCTCTTTGCAGATATTCTTCCTTGAGTTTCCACTTATTTGTTAAAAGAATTTTTTTATGTGGACCATTTAAAAAATTTTATTTATTTTAATTGGAGGTTAATTACTTTACAATATTGTATTGGTTTTGCCATACATCAACATGAATCCACCACAGGTATACACGTGTTCCTCATCCTGAAGCCCCCTCCCTCCTCCCTCCCCGTACCATCCCTAACAGACACAGATGTATGTGGACCTTTTTTTAAAAAAGTCTTTCTTGAATTTGTTATAATATTGCTTCCGTTGTCTCTGTTTTGGTGTTTGGTGTTTTAACTCCCTTGACCCTGACTCCTGAAGTCAGGATTGAACCCTCACTTCCTGCACTAATAGGTGAAGTTTCAACTGTAAGTACCTGAGTTTCCATTTAAACTTTTGTTTTGCTGGCTCTGTTTGCCTTCTGTATTGAAGGGCCTCCAAAGGTTTTATGGTGGGGAAAAAAATACAAGGAAAATGACGTATCCTGATGATACAGATGGGAGGACAGGTAGAAGGGGGTCCTTTCAATGTTGCGTTTGGTAGTTTTTCCAAAATTGTGGATTCAGGTCTGTATCAAATTCCTTTTGGGGTAATGGCGATGGTGGGGCAGGCAGCTCCCCCAACAAAGACCCGGATGGCGGCCACTGTCAACTCTGTTCTCTGCATTGTGTTTAGAGTAAGTCACCAGTGTCTGACCCTTGCTGTCTGTGCAGCAGATGACAGAGCTTTAATTATGCCAAATGACTTCATGATATTTAAGCTATCAGCAAATAGCTGTATTTGTTGGTTAATAAACACTTGTTGCATATATATAAAACTCTGTCTCTGCCCTCTAGGACCTGTGTTGGGTTTGGAAAGTCAATCTCCATGTATTCAGAGAATTAAAAACAAGATCTGTGACACTGACTGTGGAAAGTGCACCAGTTAGAGTTCTACAGATGGTAGGGATTTATGGAGTTTACGAGGATCTACTTGGGGGAGACAGGGCTTGAGCTGGGTGTAGCCAGAAGATGGGCAGAAAAATCCAAGCTGAGGTGGGTGGGTGTGAACAAGATCTATTAGGGAGACAGGCTGGGGGACACCAGGCGGCCCTAGCAGCATGTGGAGGGGGCTGGGCAGCTGAAATTAGAAAGGGAGGAGAGAGGAAGGCTGAGTGATAGGAGGGCTCCCTGCCTCCAGAAGCAGGGAACTGGTCTCAGTTTGATTAGGTTCATACTCTCCAAGTCTTGTATGGGTTTTGGTAACAGACTGGCTGAGGTCACAGGGATCATCTCAGAAAATACATCTAGTGCATAACGTGACCAGATGTCAGATTTCTAGTATTAGGCAGACATCATTCCAACAGGAAACGTCTGGCATTTCATCAGATAAATCAGTTCAAACCAAAAATTTCGCGATGTCAGGCAAAAAAAAAGAGGAAAAATTTCCAGGCTTAACCAGTAAAGTGGCTTTAACACGGAACTCCCATTCATTGATATAACTATTGTAGAACTTTTCCTTATATTGCATGCTTTGAGACGTTCATTCCAATATGTTGCAGTTAAATCATTTTTCCTTTATATTTTTTGGCCACTTCTCTAGTTCCTGAAATACCTCCTCCTTAGTTTCTTTTATTGAACAAGCGATCCATATGTGCATTGATTCGATTGCAGCAGAAACAGCGCTACTTTCAAGTGGGTTGTGGAAACAAAATCTATTTGTCAAGACTCAATCCATGGTCTAGCTGGTGACGAAGCCTCCTGGGAGTCTCTCTGTGAGGGATTTGTGAATAAGTCTATGGTGGGGTGTTTACCTGTTGTCACCCAGTCTGCACAATCGAGAAACACATAACAGGGCCAGAAATGAGGCACAACATTGACTCTTGCCCCAAGCTCCACTAGTGAAATGGCTGCAACCTCATTCCCCTGTCCTGTGGTTCATGGGATCCTGGGGTGTTACCATGCTGTGGTCACAGGATATTTGCCTTCTGTGGGTTCAGTGGGCTTCAGGGCTTCATGCACCCATTCTGAGGTCACGTTGAAAGCTTTGCTTCCTGAGACCCCTAGAAGCCCAAGACAAGACAGACCCAGCTGGCCCTGGACACTGGCTTACAAGGATAGTCCTATAGTTGAATTATTACTCTGGGTCCCAGAAATGAAGGGGCTTCCCAGGTGGCTCAGTGGTAAAGAACCTGCCTGCCAGTGCAGGAGATACAAGATTGATCCCTGGGTCAGGAAGATCCCTTTGGGAGGAAATGGCAACCCATTGTAGTACTCTTGCCTGGGAAATCCCATGGACAGAGGAGCCTGGTGGGCTACAGTCCATGGGGTCACAAAGAGTTGGACACAACTAAGTACATATGCACCCAGAAACAAAAACACAGACATGGAACAGATTCAAATCGAGTGAAGTTTCTGAGGGTATTTCTGGAGCTCTTAAAATTCACGCTTCCGGGAACCCCTATCATTTATATTTCCAAAGGACTAATCCATTAAGCCTGGTGGCTCAGACAGTAAAAAATCTGCTTGCAGTGCAGGAGATTCAGATTCAATTCCTGGGTTGGGAAGATCCCCTGGAAGAAGAGAATGTAAACTCACTCCAGTATTCTTGCCAGGAGAATTCCATGGACAAATGAACCCTGGCTACAGTTCATGGGATCACAAAGAGTCGGACATGACTGAGTGACTAACACTTTCAGCCCATCAACTGAGGTATAACCATCCGTGTGGACTTCTGTAATTCTGTAATTGGGAGTTTCAGAGCTGGCTGGCTGTCCCTATGTCAAGCCTTCCATGTTGACCTTTGCCTCAGACAGAGGTCTGGGAAGTCACTCCTTTAACTGGCCTATGAATCCCACTGAGGTCGTCTTTGGGACGTCATGGTTTTTCCACTTGACTCCGCATCCCGCAGTCACCCTTCCAAAGCTCCCTTAGACCAGGACTTGGCAAGCGATGATGCTCAGATCAAATCCACCCAATGCTTGTTTTGCAGATGAGGGGCTTCAGACAGCAGGAACACCTGACTGTGGCAGATGTTCAGAGCTCCACCTTCAGGAGCTCTGTGCACGCCCACCTTGGTGGGGGAAGGGCTGGTGGGCTCTAGGTGGGGGCTCTGTGGACCAGGTGGGGTTTTGCTCCATCTCATCTCCATGGTGCCTCTGGATCCCGGATCACTCTGTTCTAAATGCGCACTACCTATGATTTTTCCTGATGCGCATGTCACCTGGGTAAGTGATGGCTGAGGGCTTTTGGGAAGTTTCCTGGGGTTTAAAGGTTCTTAGGAAGAACCAGAGACCTCCTCACCCTGTGATGCCTCTCCTGTAACTTCCCTGCCCAGCCCAGGCTCCTGGCTTTCTCTTTATTTGCATCCTTGTGAGATTCATAATTGTGTGAAATCGCATGAAATGTGTAGTGCATGTGATTAGCTCTGCTGCTGGCTATCGGCAGGTACAGTGTGTTTGTGTGCCTGTTTATATATATATATATATATATATATATATATATATATATATATATGGTGATTTTGAATTTAATGATTTTTGCAGGTAAGCCAGCTACAGCTGGAGGGGGTGTGCAGTCACCACAGTGAAGCACAGCAGTTTTCTGGGCAGCCTGCTTCTGCTCTGTCTCATTCCATTGCCCGATGATCCGGCAGCCTCCACATGGTGAGGCTTAATTGGGTAAGAAAGAGGAGGTTTGGAGCAGGTCATTTCTATTCCAAAAGCAGCCCTCGTTTCTGCTCATGCTGACTGATTCCTTTCCCCTGTCCCACCGAGGTGAGTGAAGGGCACACAGGTCAGGGAGACTCTCAGACCACCCCAATCACAGGCAGTTTCTTGGTCCAGAGCCCATCCTCCCAGTGGTCTTGAGCTATGAAGAGCCAGGTCAGTGTGTCTCAAACTCACCTTATTATGAGAATCATTTGGAATGTGGGTGAAACATGTATGGGTCCCTCCCTGGAGAGTCTGAATTGGTCTGGGTCGGGGGCTCTGGAGCCTGCATTTCATTCCACATTTCTGGGAATTTTTATGATGTGGCAGGTTTGAGGTGAAAGTGGAAGTGTTAGTCACTCAGTCCTGTCCAACCCTTTGCGACCCCATGGACTGTAGCCCGCCAGGCTCCCCTGTCCTTGGGATTCTCCAGGCAAGAATACTGGAGTGGGTAGCCATTCCTTCCATCAGGGGATCTTCCTGGCCCAGGGATCGAACCTGGGTCTCCTGCATTGCAGGCAGATTCTTTACTATCTGAGTCAGCAGGGAAGCCCAGTGAACCATAAGGCCAGCTGACATATTTTCTGTGCTCGCCTCATAGCCCATCTACCCTCTAGGGAGGGGTAGCACCCTCCTTAGAAAGAAGGAAATAGAGGCTTCCTGGTGGATCTCTAGGCAAGGCCCCTGTGGGGATGGATGTGGGAGGAAGTGTGGAAGCAGGTGCTTGGTGAGGGGTGCTCACTCACTCACTCCTTCACGCACTCGTTCAAGCTACAACATCTGTGTACATATATCTTCTTCTGGATTCATACCCATACCTGATCTATACTAGATGTCTATATCCATACCTTTATCCACATCAGTATCTGAATCTGTATCAAACCTGGATCCACATTATGTTCTTCTCTCCACTTACAATTCAGCACTGATGCACCAGGCACGGGGGATCCCCATTTGCTGGCTGGAGAAGTTCTTGACTTCAGGGAACTTGCACAACTGGGAAGTCAGACACGTAGCGCCCAGTGGGGTAGCCCATGGTCCCACCAGAGTCTGGGTGGGGTTTAAGCACAGACGTGGTTAAAGGAGATGGCTCTTCAGGGCTTATCTTCAGAGTGGAAACGCATCTGCAATTATATTTATTTTCCCCAAATATCCAAACTCGTCAAATCTACAAAATCAGACCCCAGTACCTTAAGCTGCTCTTGCTATGGTCTTTTCCAATCTGAGCAAATAAATTAATAAATAAAATAAAATAAAATAAAATAAAATAAAATCCTTCATCTTGTCATGCCGTGCTGTTCAGAACTGACAAGTGTGATGGGGATGTGTAACTTTTGGGGGATCCCTTATGGGATGTCACACCATACGGCCAATTTTCTTTGTTTTTTTAAAGTAATTTTGTTTATTTGTTTATTTTTGACTGTGCTGGGTCTTCACTGCTGTGAGGGTGTTTTCCCCAGTTGTGGCAAGCAGGGGCTACTGTAGTTGTGGTGCACGAGCCTCTCATTACAGTGGCTTCTTCTGTTCTGGAACAGAGGCTCTGGAGCCTCTGGGCTTCAGCAGGTGCCTCAGGTGGGCTCAGTAATGCAGCTCTCAGGCTCTAGAGCGCAGGTTTAATTGCTCTGCGGCATGTGGAATCTTCCCGGACCAGGCATCATACCCAGATTCCCTACATTGGTAGGTGGACTGTTTACCACTGAGCCACCAGGGAAGTTCCCACACAATTTTCAATTATGACAAATCTCTTAATCAGAGTCTCCAGCCTACAACACATATTTAATTTATGTCTCGGGCCTGCAATGCTGATTTAATTTAGGGTCTCTGTTTTAATCTGTAAATTAAATGATGAGAGGGGCTTTGTGGTGGCTCATGCACATTAGCACACCCCTGGTCCTTCGAGAATCCCTGCTGCTCTCATGGGGCCCACACAAAGCTACAACGATCCCTGTATGTTTCTAAGACGTCTTCCAAGTGCGGAGAAGCTCATGGAAAGTGTGCAGTGAGAATGTGATAAATGGGAATCTGTGAACCTTCCTTTCCTGAGTGATACGCCTTTCTTTCTCATCTCTGAAACGTTCTCTTCCCTTAAAGATTTTTTTTTTCTCTCCTTTCACTTTTGCAGAGGCATCCATGTTACAACTGACACTGAGATTGCCTGAAAAATTATCTTGACCATCAAGACAAATGTGAAAATGGGTTTAAGATGGAATTTCTGGACATGGTTAAAATGTGAATCATTTGGAAATGTGAGTTTCACAAGGCAATGCAGTTAAGTATCTAAGCTTTCAAATGCCAGCAACTCGCTCTTATAGCTCCAGGTAGATGTGGTTCTTGAGTCAGGATCAGGAATATAGGTTATGCCAACGGGGCTACCCTGCCTGCCCCACTGCTGAGAGGCAGCTCATAATGGAATTTAACATCAAAGTGAAGGGCTTGACCTGCTCATTCAGTCCTGCACCTCCAGGTTGAAGCCACCTGCCTGCATATGAGGAGCAGTGGTTAGAGATCAAACAAAGAGAATCATTTTATCAGGGCATTTTACTCTTGTTTTATTGTGACAGAAGAAAACACATGATAAGCTGTTCGTAATCCAGTTGCCCTACTTGTCACTGTTGCGAAACAGTAAAGGAAATACTTGCCCAGAAAGACAAACACACATAAGACACACGATGCCAAGCTCACGCCCCCTGCTTGCCTAAAATCCTTCTCCCTGAGTGGGACTCTTATTAAGAGTTTGGGTGTTTTTGGTTTGTGTTAGTAGTTCCTTCTAGAAATGGATGTCTATATATATTTTTCTTTTTTTCAGAACCTTGCCTGGAGAGTATCCCATATCCCATGTCAATACCTCTTTTCATTGCTAAGGGCTGTGGAGTGTCCATGCTCACTGCTTCACTTCTCCAGTCCGTTACTGACAAGCTCCAAGGGATTATTCCACATCTCGTGGCTGTAAGGATGTTGCCTAAACTTCCCTGGTGGACAGTTGCCAGGAGAGAGTCCTTGCAAAGGGCTGGATGTATCAGAGGATTTGTGTGGATTAGCATCGTAGAGATGCCAGGCGAGGCGTGTGTGGGGCTCCTGTGCCTGGGGCTCCTGTGCCTGGGGCTCAGGAGGTTGCTGTTCAGTCGCTCAGTCGTGTCTGACTCTTTACAATCCCGTGGACTGTAGCATGCCAGCTTCCTTGTCCTTCACCATCTCCCACAGTTTGCTTACATTCATGTCCATTGAGTCGGAGATGCTGTCCAACCTTCTCACCCTCTGTCGCCCCCTTCTCCTTTTACCTTCAATCTTTCCCAGTGTCATGGCCTTTTCCAATCAGTTGGCTCTTCATATCAGGTGGCCGAAGTATTGGCATTCAGCTTCAGCATCAGTCCTTCCAGTGAATATTCAGGGTTGGTTTCCTTTTGAGGGAGCTCCTAACTGTGAGGGAACCTGGGGTTCTTGGCAAAGTCTTTGTAGAAAAGCTGGAAAGGAACCATGTTCAGGCTGCTTGCTGGTGTCACCAGCCTGTCCCCAGCCAGCCCTAGCTATTTCCCAGCCTAGGGGCATGTTCTCCGGCACAACGTGGCGAGGGTCCCAGAAGCTGCAAAATTAAGCACCTGCATGGAAGTGGGGACCCAGTGTGACCTAAGATGCATCTATTTGGGGGTTGTATGACTGGGATAGCAGATCAATCTTCTGAAAAATAGATGCAATTTAATCAACGATAAAGGGTAATTGGAATGACCATATATGACCCTTAGGAAAAATAGAGTAAGAGGATGATGGTAAAAGGGAAGCTGAAGAAAATGCTGATGCTGTGGGAGGAGGGGGTGGGAGGAGGAAGGAGGGCCAGGATCGAGGATGCTGTGGCAGGCCTTGCTCACTCAGAAACAACCTGCAAGCCCAGGAGCAAGACGTCTGTCTGTCTGTGGCCTCATTAGAGTCAGGCTCTTAATGACGTGAGTTAGGGCCAGTCCTGGAAACAACAAGAAACACAGAAGCGCCTGGAGAGGGAGAGGCACATTTACGAAGGATCGAGATGCCCTGACTAAATCCTCCTCTGCCTCTTCTGAAAGCTGGGGGTGGATTGCCAGAGGATCCCTTTTGGCTTTGTGGGTAATTACCCAAATTTGGATCTCTTTGCTTCAAGGTATGTTTTAGGGAGCTCAGGAGAGAAGCAAGTGCCAGAGACATTTCCATCATCGCCAAGCTGATCGTTTATATAATTTTCAGGATCTTTCATCTGGGAGAGTGCAGGAGGAAACTTTTCAGGGCATGGTGGAGGCACTTGGGATGATGGGGGAGTGTGGCACAGAGCCTGCAGCCACTGGGTTCCTGGCCTCTTCCCATTGGATCCTTTCTTTGAAGCTCTCCCTCAAGGTCTGCAGTTGTGCCTCTGCTCTTGTTACCATGTATTTAAATTTTTATGCCAATGTTCCTGCTATGCAATGTGTCTCCTGTGCTGAGGTTGGCCATCCAGGACCCCCAGGACCCCCAACAGCAGGAGGTGGGCACCCTGGACTTGCAGCTGGAGGATGGAGGTAGACCCCCAGCTCCACAGTGGCCAGCCCAAGGTCCTGTGACCTCTCTGTACTGGAGGCTGTGATTTTCCTGCTCTGTTATCTTCATCATGATAACCAGGGAGCCAGGATGTGTGCAGAAAGTTCAGTGAGTGCATAGTTGCTCAATTGTGCCCGACTCTGTGCTGCCCCATGAATTGTGGCCCTCCAGGCTCCTCTGTCCATGAGATTATCCAGGCAAGAGTATTGGTATGGATTGCCATTTCCTTCTCCAGGGGATCTTCCAGGCCCAGGGATCGAACCTGCGTCTCTTGCATCTTCTGTACTGGCAGGTGGAGTCTTTACCTCTGAGCCACCAGGAAAGAATCTGCCTGCCAACACAGGAGACACAAGAGATGCAGGTTCAGAGATTATGAATATTATACAAATGTGGAATAAGAATATCCTTCCAGTTGGACAGATCTGCCCAAGATTACAGAGCTACTCAGGGCTAGAAACCAGTCCAGATTCCAGGTCTGTTCATCTTGGAGCCTGTCCTCGGGGCAGTCAGGAAGGTGAGGGCTGGAGCCAGAAGGGCCAGAGAAGGTGCAGATGGGGATGTAGTCTTAGTTGGAGACTCTGGAGACAGTCTGCTCTCACCTGAGCCCTCAAGCAGGACAGGCACCCTGGACCTGGCCCATGGTCAGGGACCTCCTGTCAGTCTGTATCCCCACTCCTGGGAGGCAAAGAGGCCCATGTCAGTAGCTGCCATTGCCAAGACCAAGGCTTCTGAGATGGGGGTGTCTGAGACCATCAGCAGTCGCTGTTCCAGCACTGGGTGTGCACCAGTCCATTACAGTGGTCTGGATGGGGTACCAGAGCACCCATCACCCCCTGAATTGTTTTTCACCAGAATATACAACATAGACCATATGCTCTAACAGTTCATACAGGATCTAATAATCCAGTATGGAATATAATTTGCAGTGAGAAAGGAAAATCCAAAGCCATTTTCCCTGTTTAATTATCTTCTCCTTGATGGAAGTCCATTAATAAATTTCATGGAGGGGACTCCCCTGGTGATCCAGTGGCTGAGGCTCCACACTCCCAATGCAGGAGGCCTGGGTTTGATCCCTGGTCAGAGAATTAGATTCCATGTGCCATAACTAACAGTTTGTATTCTGCAAATAAAACCCAGCACAGCCACATAAATATATACATATTTCTTTTTAAAAAATAAAAAGAATGCATAGTTATGAGGTGTTGGAAGGGCCGTCTCCTTGAAAATTCTTAGGCTAAATATGATTTGTTATTATTGTTGTTGCTGTACTCAGTCATTTCTGACTCTTTGTGACCCCATGGACTATAGCCCACCATACTCCTCTGTCCATGGGATTTTCCAGGCACAAATACTGGACTGGGTTTGCCATCTCCTTCTTCAGAGGATCTTCCCAAGCCAGGGATTGAACTGGCATCTCTTGTTTCTCCTCTATTTACAGGTGGGTCCTTTATCCCTAGACCATATAAAAGAAATCTTTGTTCCTATCCTGAAGAGCCTAGAATCTGGTCAGCCATGCATGAAAGGCATTTCCTAGACTGTGTGCTGAGGGCTCAGATACCTCTGGGCTCCAGTGATAGGACAGATTATTATTCCTGTGAGTTGTTCATGGAAAGGTAAGGAAGCTGGAATTGGGCCTCAGATCAGGGTGCAGATGCGGGCACCATGCAAGAGGGAACGTGCAACAATAACCAGAACGTCCTCCTCACACCTGCTACTTCTTCCTTCCTTTGAGTTCTCTGGTTTGGGTGTGAGAAGTCCTCCATTCTCTGTTTTCCTACTTTGAATCAACAAGAAAGGATTATCCTAGTCTATGAGAAAGCTCATGAATCATAGTCCTTTGGGGAATAGAGGCGAGAAGTACAATCTGATTAGAGACGAAACCAGAGCAACAGCTTGTCAAGCAGTTGGTTTACAGGTGGTCCCTGATACGTGGGGATGTGTGGAGAAGGCCGCCCAGCACTGCTTCTTGCCTGCCCCTGTGTTATCTCATCTCTGTGGGAAGGCTTATGGGTCCTGAGAAGAAGAGAAGTGGGTTTGTGGAGAAGCAGATCGGGGAGTTGGGGAAAAGAAGAGGCCTGATTCTGGTTTGTTTGTGAAGGACACTGTACTTCCCCTGATTCACGCACGTCCACAGAGCCCTCCTCAGACATAGAGCTGGGATGAAGGGACTGCAACATGCCTGTATGCCTGGACATCCTCTCCTCTGACAGGAGAGTCTTCTTGTGGCGGGGTGTCTCACTCTTTCAGCCCTGCTCACATGTGCTGCTCTGTGTGTCATGGGCCTGGATGACACCGGGAGGTGGAGTGGCTGACACGGAGACCTCAGAGCTGGTCCCTGAGCTCACAAAAATCACCGTTGCAGACACTCCTGGCCAGCTGGTTTTATATCAGGCGCTCTTTAAAGTGTGTTTAGGTTCACACTTTTAACTCTCATGAAACCCTTCTCAAGTAGGACTCACTGTGAGCCCCGCACCATGTGGACAGGAGCTGTTAGATGAGTCCCCAACACACGTCACAGCTGATTAGCAGCAGAGCTGAATTAGGACCCAGATGGCTGGCCTGGAGGCCAGGCCTACAATCCCTGGACTTCACTGTAAATGGGGAAAAAAAAAGTGTTCCAAGAAGAACTCCACTTTTTTTTTTTTTAATATAAATTTATTTATTTTAATTGGAGGCTAATTACTTTACAATATTGTGTTGGTTTTGCCACACATCAACATGAACCCGCCACAGGTGTACACGTGTTCCCCATCCTGAAACCCCCTCCCACCTCCCTCCCCATACCATCCCTCTGGGTCATCCCAGTGCACCAGCCCCAAGCATCCTGTATCATGCATCAAACCTGGACTGGTGATTCGTTTCACATATGATAATATACATGTTTCAATGCCATTCTCCCAAATCATCCCACCCTCGCCCTCTCCCAGAGTCCAAAAGACTGTTCTATACATCTGTGTCTCTTTTGCTGGCTTGCATACAGGGTTATCGCTACCACCTTTCTAAAAGAGGAACAAAAATAAGAACAAAAACAAGTGAACACAAGACAGTGGTGTTCCCAGTTCCTGGAAAGAGGCCAGTTACTCTTCGGCCTCCAGGGCAGGGCTCAGCTTCCTGCACCTGCGGGTCTTCTGCCTCTCGAGGGACAACGAGGACAGCAGCTGAGATATGTTCAGGGTCAGGGTGGATGGGAACGGACATGCGAAGGAGGGACCTAAAATCGAGGGGGCCTTGGGAGTGCTGGCTGCTGACCTCCTGCAGGGTCACCCTGGAGAGGGGGCTTCTGAGACATGCTGAGCTCACTCTCACCTGAGGCTTGAGGGCGGGTCAGCCTGCCCCCATTGCTCCCTCTGCTTCGTCCCAGGGCCGCCCCCACCCTGTTCCTGCTCTTTCTCCCATAACCAGAGCCACCTGACCTCTTTCTCACACCCAGTCTGCAGGTGAGCCGACGGCCGGCTGGGATCCCCCACCTCCCACCCCGGCCACCACCACCACAGGCTTGTGGAGCCCTCGGTGACCTCTGGACCCAGCTTCGGTTCCTTTAACTCTCACTCAAGGCTCTCCATCTCTCTGGGACCTCCTCCCGATCCTGTGACCCTCTCTTTCCTTTGGTGTCTAGCTAAGTTTATAGGGCAGCTGAACCCCATCATAGCTCATGCTCTGAAAATGCTCATCAGAGCACCATAATGCTCATCAGAGCATCAATAATGCTTATCATTACCTTCTCCCAGCAGCCATCATCCCAGATGATAAGAAAACCCCACTGGAAAACCCAAGTCAAGGAGACTTCCTGGCTTCCGGCATCTTACAACCCTCTAAATAAGAGGAAAAGTTCAAGTGAGTGTCATCACTCCCCAGCAGAGAGACCCTTGGGGTTGTGTCTCACCTCCATCCTCCTGGAGCCTGACACATGGACCTCAGACAAAGGAAATTTGAAATGGAATTGAACTTAGTTCATTAATAGAGGCACGGGTCTTGAAGAATTTGAGAAGGACCAGATTCTCACTTCTCTGCCATCTTCTCTGTGAGTCTTCTTAGGAACATGGCCCTGATGTATACTTACACTTTCACCACCAAAAAAGTATTCAAGGGTAAGCCAGATATTAAGTGAAACACTCTGGTGACCCTTGAAAAATGTCTCCAGCTTCCAAACAGCAATCCATAAAATCATGCCAGAATTACCAGGTAGCCCTGTTGAAGTGATGGAGGAAGAAAGAAAGACATGATTTTGGAGAGAATAAAGTGTCACCAAGTTCAGTTTTAATCCTGGTCTAGGTGCAAACAAGGCAAGGATGTGGACACTGTTTTATAATTGATGTAGCGTGTGAAAAGTTATCTGTAAAGGAAATTGTGCAAAAGACAGTAAATTAAGCAAAGCTGCCCCATAAATTTGGATTAAGTCTTACACTGGTTTTAATATTTAATACATCATCATGAATCACATTTTCATAAACCATGAGAGCTTTAAGAATCTGCTAGAGATAGTGATGGTGATGATTTTCTTCCATTAAAACCTTCCTTTCCATAAAGCACGGTTGCATTTTATTCTACTCTATTATAAAAATAAAATCTCATTGACCACTGATGTTGCTGGATTTAGTCCAAGGCACAGAGGACAACTTCAGTTCATATATTACCAGAACAGCTCAAATTATATGCCAGAAGGATCAAGTGAACATGCTCATTCCCTCTTGATTTATTCTGTGATTCTAAAGAAAATTGGCTACAGGGTCGATAATAAAATGTGATGTGGCAGGAGATGAAGGTCTACAGAGCCAAAGGTTCAAAGACCAGAATGGAAAATGGTTCGAGTCCTGTATTTCTAGGGGCAAACCTCACCATCTGTAAGCCACCAGCAGATAAAAGGCACGTTCTCAGCTGATCGAGTGGGTGCAGTGGTGTTGGTTCATGAACTCCCCAAATACATATGAATTTGAATCTCATAAGTCACTTTAAGTTTAGATTAATGAATCCAAGTTGAGGTTGAAGGAGGAAAAAATATGTATCACAGAATGACCAACTTAACGAGCTTATAATTGAATGAAACTCAAGATTTAGGCATATGAAACAATTGCATCAGAAACATCAATGACACCTGCCCTTTGAAACACTGCTCACGAGTGTCAGACACTTGACTGGTACCAGTAAACTCAAAGGTGATCTTAGAGTTCTTAGAGATCAAAATCAAGTCAATAAGTTCAAGGAAAGACCCATGGATCACTGGGCATCAAGACTTTCGGTGCCAAGTCAGTTCCGTAGAAGCTTGGAGGCTGAGTCAATGTGTGGAGGAGGGTTGATTAGGGAAGGATGGAGTTGAACCTAGAAAAGGGCAGGTGCATGTGGATGGTGGAGAGGGTGGGGCTTTCTGTAGGTAAGACTAATGTGAGCACAGTCACCAAAGGAAGGGAAAATGGCCTGCAGGATCCAGCTGAGAAGAGTTCAGATGTGTTATGGATTGGGTAATTCAGAGATCTGTTGGACCTGATAAGGGATAACTTGGGAGCTCAGAGAAGAATCAGTGCCATGAGGAAGTCAGGAGCCATATTCAGATGACACTGTGGTGCTGACATGACAGGAGGGGGATTTTGGAGGGTCCCTGAAAGCTATGACAAACCTAGACAGCATATTAAAAAGCAGAGATACCACTATGCTGATAAAGGTCTGCATAGTCAGGGCTGCAGTCTTTTCAGGAGTGATATACAGATGTGAGAGCTGGACCATAAAGAACGCTGAGTGCCAAAGCTTGATGTTTTCTTGATGTTTTTGAATTATGGTGCTAGAGAAGACACTTGAGAGTCTCTTGGACTGCAAGGAGATCAAACCAGTCAATAGTAAAGAAAATCAACCATAAATATTCATCGGAAGGACTGATGCTGAAGCTCTAATACTTTGGCCACCTGAAAAGAGAAGACTCATTGGAAAAGACCCTGATGCTGGGAAAGACTGAAGGCAAAAGAAGAAGAGGGTGGCAGAGGATGAGGTGGTTAGATAGTATCACTGACCCAGTGGACGTGAATTTGGTCAAATTCTTGGAGATAGCAAAGGACACAGGAGCCTGGTGAGTCACAGTCCATGGGGTTGCAAAAGGTTCGGACACAAATGAGCGACTAACACACACATACACAGAAGAGGAATAAAGTGAGAAAATTTAAAAAGGAACAGAAAGTGATGGTTTGGGAGGAAACTGCTTCAGTGGCTGGATGACTAGGTTTGCTGCCGCATGGATTCAGATCAAGCAGGCACTTTAGGGGGAAAGACTTGCCTATTCTGAAGAAAATAGCATTTCCACACCAAATTTCTCATTTTCCTGATAATTAAAGTTTGCTTCCATTTTGCTTTCAAAACAGTCACTTGACATTTCCCTGAGAACGGGGCTGCTCTTCCCTCCATGAAGATGTTCCTAAAGAGCTAGAGGTGCCCTTTTCACCACGGCCTTGCTAAGATTTGCTCAGAAGCAGGCCGGTTCAGTGCTATTCCTGTAAAATAAAGCAGGGAGGTCACCTCCGCTGCTCTAAATGTTGTCCTACGACAGCTGGGAACGCAGTATTCACTCTGGGAAGCCCCTGCTTGAGCAGGTAAAGATGCCAGGTGGTCACAGGGGCGGGACCTAGCTCCCCTTTGGAAAGCTCCTCAGCTGTGCCGGAAGGCTGTCATTTCCCAGCCCTGGGCAGGGTGGAAAGGCCAGTTGTTTCCTAAGGGGGCACAAAAGTTATTTCAAATTCCTAGGAGAGACTTGAACAACTTGGGCTTGAAATTAACATGACAATAAGGTATCCACAAGTTGTAAACCTTGATGTATAATTCTGTGCACCTTTTCTCAGTGGATGTGCTGTTTTTAACTTGTTTTTTTTTTTTTTTTTAATCTTCAGGAAGTTCTTCCTTGTAGAGATTTTAAAAACAGCAAGGTTGCCCCTTGATTAAAAAAAGGAACCTAGGTCCTCTCCTGGCAGGTGGGTGCTGAGATTGTTGACCCCTGCCTGCGTCCCACATATGCATGGGGTTATAAGGAGTAGCCCTCAGCCACAACTGGTGTGAATTGGAGGGTGAACATCCCAGCTTCCTAATCCTTCAGGTGACGTCATTGTCATTCTGAGCTCTGTTCTCTACTCAGTCCTAGAATTCACAACAGAATTGAGTCTCAGCTGCTGACCCATTTATTTATTATTCAATAAAGTCTTCATTTTATGATGCTTTTATATTGACAGAAAAATGACAAAGATAGTAGAAAAGTTCTCATACATCCCACTCCTAGTTAGCCTCTTCCATCAGTTTGTTTTATTTATCACAACTAGTCAAATGGTCTTGATGCATTTATAGCATCAATTTATACCCAGACTTTAGCTAGCCTTCCTTGGTTTTGACCCAATGTCCTTTTTTCTGTCTCAAGGTACCATCTAGGACAACACAGTACATTTAGTCATTGTAGCTCCTTAAGTTCCTTTAGACAGATAGTTTCTCAGACTTATTTCTTATTAACTTGACAGTGTGAGAAACGCCGGTCAGGTATTTTACCGAAAGTCCTTCAATCTGAGTCTGTCTGCTGCTTTTATTTTCACAGGGTGAAAATGGGGTTATGGGTCTTGAGAAAGAAGACCACGGAGGTAAAATGTCATTCTCATCACATCTCATCAAGTGCTCATGCTGTCAACCTGACTTATTACTCTTTCTGTTAACCTTGGTAGTGTTCGTTTGGTTTTAGTTAGTGTTCATTGGGTTTCTCCATCACAAAATTACTTTTTCTTCAGCTTTTCACAGTCTTTAGAAGACAGTCACTGTACACGGCTCATACTTACGGAGTACGGGGTTATGCTGCACTTACCTGAGGGTGAAATAGCTCCATCTCCATCTCTCTATATATTTATCTATCATCAATCTATCTCTATGTCATTTCTTCTGCACTGGACATTTATCTTTCCCTCCTCCCATCTTTCTCAACCGTTAATTTATACTTCTTTATTTTGTAAAAACTGGCAAACTAATTTTAAAGTTTATGTAGGAAGCAGAAGACCTATACTCCTGCCTCCTACACCCAGTGCTGAGGAAGAGGAGAGCCGAGACCTGATGTACCCACTTTCAGTTGTTCCATAAGCTACAAAGATCAAGACAGAGTAGTGTTGATGGAAGCACAGATGCAGGGCCAGTGACACAGATAGGAGAGCCCAGAAAGAGACCCACAAAATACGGTCAACTGATCTTTAGCAAAGAAGCATAGGCAATGTGATGGAGGGAGGCTAGACATTCCAACAAATGGTGCTGGAACAATTGGATGTCTGTATGTGAAAATTAAAAAAGTAAATAAGTCTAGACACAGACCTTACATTACATCTTTCACAAAAATTAACTCAGGATGGATCATAGGTCTAAAAATAAATGTATGGCAAAACCAATGCAGAATTGTAAAGTAAAATAAAAAATAAATAAATTAATAAATTAAAAAAATAAAATGGATTAAAGGTAAAAATAAAACAGATTGCCATAAAACTAGAAGAAAATAATGGAGAAAAGCTGGGTGACCTTGGATTTGGCATTGAGTTTTTCTGACATAGCAGCAACTTTCTTAAAATTAAAACCATGTGCTGTGTGAAAACGACTGCTAAGATAATAAAGAGACAAGCCAAGTGTTGGGAGAGACACCTGCAAGCCACATATCTGATGAAGAACTTGTACCCAAAATATGTTAAAAAACTCTTACAACAATAAGGAAATAATTCTAAAAATTCTAAAAAATGGGTAAAGGATTGTAACAGACACTTCACAAGTAAAGATATATGGATGGCAAATAAGCATATAAAAATATCACACTCAATGTCATTTTTCATCTGGGAATTACAAGTTAAAACAGGGAGATGCCACCACACACATATTAAAATGACTGAATTCTGAAATAACAGACCATGACAAATGTGTCAAGGATGTGGAATAGCATAACCTCTCATTCATTCCTGGTGGGGATGCAAAGTGTTAGAGCCACTTTGAGAGGCAGCCTGGTAGCTAGAGAAAGTCTTACCACGCAACCCAGTAACTATACTCCTATTTACCCAATTGTTGGAAAACACTTAGGCATGGTTAATGTTTACAGGAGCTTTATGCATAGTCACTGAAAACTGAAAGCAATCAAGACGTCCCTCATAACATGAATGGACAAACAGAAGGTGGCCTTCAGTGGACTACTACTCAGTGATCAAAAGAAATAAGCTCTCAAGCTGGGAAAAGTCATGGAAGAAACTTAAATGCCAATGCTAAGTGGAAGGAACCAGTCTGCAGACAACAGACTGTACGGTTCCCATTATACAATGTTTTACAAACAGGCAAAACCACATCGACCGAATATTAAACAGGGGTTCAAGAGGAGGAGGAAGGAAGAGATGAAGTCTGAATATTTTAGAGGAATAAACCATTCTGAAGGAGATCAACCCTGGGATTTCTTTGGAAGGAATGATGCTAAAGCTGAAGCTCCAGTACTTTGGCCACCTCATGTGAAGAGTTGACTCATTGGAAAAGACTCTGATGCTGGGAGGGATTGGGGGCAGGAGAAGAAGGGGACGACTGAGGATGAGATGGCTGGATGGCGTCAGGGACTCGATGGACGTGAGTCTGAGTGAACTCCGGGAGATGGTGATGGACAGGGAGGCCTGGCGTGCTGCGATTCATGGGGTTGCAAAGAGTCGGACACGACTGAGCAACTGAACTGAACTGAACTGAAGCCATGCTGTGTGATACTGTAGTGGTGGATATAGAACATTTTGAATTTGTCAAAAGGCATAGAACTTAACAGAGCAGAGAGTAAACCTTTATATCCAAATGTTTAAAAAATCATTTTATTTTTTGCATTTTCTCTTTTTCCTTTTTAATTTATTTTTTATTGAAGGATAATTGAATAATTTTTATTGAAGGATAATTCTGCTTTACAGAATTTTGTTGTTTTCTGTCAAGCCTCAACATGAATCATCCATAGGTATACATATATCCCCTCCTATTTGAACCTCCCTCTCATCTCCCACCCCATCCCACCCCTCTAGATTGATACAGAGCCCCTGTTTGAGATCATTTTAAAGGACTCCAGAAAGGAATGAAGACTGTTACAGGAGAATCTAAGTACATTACAGCTATAGGAAACAGGTTTCCTGATGGGCATGGGGGTGAAGAAGTCTGTTCCTATTGATTGTTTCCCAAGAGGGTATGAAATGCTATCCCTATGCTGAAATGTAACGATGGGTATCGGCTGTATGCAATGTACATAAACGGGTATCAGCTGATGGGAACCAGGTAGCTTACTGCAAGGGCAGGAGATTGCAGATAGGGAGGGTCAGAATGAGCCATGTGGTCATGGCTTAGAGACACCAGTGTGAACTCATTGTAGCTTAATATAGATACTAAGCAATGCTCTGGGAAACATTTATAGATAAACCCATATACATCAGTTGGTACCTATACTCATATTGCCTTGCTTGGTCAGGTGAGAAGGCCTGGAAACAATGGCCACAGGAGAAACGAGCATTCCTTGTGCCGAATCTTAGTTTCCACACCGTTCTTCTTGGGAAAGTGGCTCATCCTAGGGATGGAATATGTACCGTATTAATACAAGACATGCCTAGGGAATCTTGCAATGCCAGAAAAGAAGGGAGTGCTCAAAAAAATCACACTGATGGAGACTTCTCTGGTGGTCTGGTGGTTCAGATTTGCCTCCCGCCACAAGGGGTGCAGGTTTGATCCCTGGTCGGGGAGCTAAGACTCCACATGCCTCACGGCTGAAAAACCAGGAGCAATATTGTAACAAATTTGATAAAGACTTTAAAAATGGTCCACATCAAAAATATCTTGAAAAAATATTTTTAAAAATCACATTGATCCAAGTATGTCAAATACCACAGGAGCCAACTGAAAAACTCCCAGGGGCTAAAGTTGGGAAAATAAAAGCAACATAATAAATAAGGGAATATTGGATTATAATACCAGTTACAAAGTGAATATCTGTCAGCCCATATTGATGTAAATTAATGATTAAATAAATGAGACAGATCTGTGCAGAAGAATTTCAAGTAACATATGTATAATAGATACTCTGCCCTCATGGGTAGAAGCGCAACTCCCCTCTACTTGCCTGTTGGCTACACACAGGGACTTCCTTCCCCAAAGCCCACAGTATGGAAACATGGAGGAAAGAATAACTTTTCAGCAGAGAAATCTGTCAAGCATGACCTCAGCCGGATGATTAAGGTCGAGACAGTGAGGTCATGCTGATTTCACATGCCTTTCACGGGATGTGATGAGAAGGGCACTTGGCCTGTGCGATCTTCCAAAAACCCATCACTCCAGTATAAACAGGAGAAAACATCAGACAAATTCCAGTGGAGGGACATCTCACAACATACCTGACCAACACTCCTCGAAGCTGCCAAGGTCATCACAATCAAGGCAGTCTGGAGGCTCTTCCACAACCAGAAAGAACATCAGGAGACCAGACAGCTGAATGCAGCAAGGTGCCCTGAGTGGGATCCTGAACAGAAAAGAAGAAATGTTTGCTAGAAACTCAGGAAATCTGGATAAGTCATAAATTTTAATGATACATCAATATTGGTTGCTAATTGTGACAAGCGTACCATGTAATATAAGATGCTAATAAAAGAGAAAACTGGATATGGGGCTTTGGGGAACTCTGTAGTATTTTCTCAATTTCCCCTTATATCTGAAAGTCTACTATGTTTTTTTAAAAATGTTCTCCAGTTTTGCTCAAATGCTGGGTAGAGTTTTCAGACAAATGAGAATTTTGATTATTAATCACGCCTCTGGCATTTATTGGATGCCCACAAACACGCCACACACTTTTCCCAGCTTTGAGAGTGGAGCAAAGAACAATGAGATGAGGTTGTCATGACACTCATGGTCTTTGCTTTGTGCTCTGAGCACTTTTTTGTTTTGTGACACTTCTTTTATTCTGCCTGGTGTTTCATTTGTGAGTGAGTTTGTTTTACCCTCTCCTACTGATCATTACCCATATTGAGGGCTTCAAAGTCCCAATGCAGGCTTCCCTGGTGGCCCAGTGATAAAAAATACACCTGCCAATGCAGGAGAATGGGTTTGATCCCTGGTCTGAGAAGATCCTGCATGCCTGGGAGCAACCAAGCCTATTACACTACAGCTACTGAGCCTATGCCCCAGAGCCTGGGAACTGCAACTACTGAAGCCTGTGCACCCTAGAGCCCAATCTCTGTGAAAAGAGAAGACACCACAGTGAAAAGCCTAGGTACTGCAACTAGAGAGTAGCTCTCATTCATTGCAGCTGGAGAAAGCCTGTGCAGCAATGAAGACCCAGCATGGCCAAATAAATTATATTATATGAAAAAAAGTCCCAATGCCTAGTGAAATGCTGTGCAAAGAACATGTAAGTAATAAATTCCCTCTTTTATTTGTCAAATGCTTATTATATATCTGCTCTCTGCTGAGCACCATCCTAGGTCGGAGCTCATGGTCAAAAGACATTGAAGAGAGAACCCCACCTTCTTCCCATGGGATGAACACATTCATGAAAACAATCCATGGTAAACAGGGCAGCTCTCAGGAAGCCAAGGGCCCGAACAGCTGTGAAAGGACTGTTCTCTCCACTTTCAAAGGAGTAGCATCTGCCTCTGGGATAGAATGCAGACTCCAGGAGTAACAATCTCCAGCCCACTCTGAGCTCTTGGTTTCTGACACAGGTAACGCCGTTTACCCATTCTCTTGCTACTAATACATGTTCTCTGAGAGCCCGCTACTGGGCCAGGGGAGCTTTTGTGAGATGCAGGGTGCACGGGATGCCTGTGTCAGGGTGGGATGTGGGCATCCCTCAGGGTTGGTGCAGGTGCCGTTCTGTGCTTGGTACACTGATTCCTTGTGGAAGATGCCTCTGGAGGTAGGAGACTTAGACTCCTACCTCAGCTCTGCCACTCACAAGTTATACAGCTTTGAGGTAAAAATAAAATAAAAACTAATAAAAACAGGCAGGTAAAAACCTCCCAGGACTTTCCTGGTGGTCCAGTAGTTAAGACTGTGTGTTCCCAATGCCAGAGGCTTGGGTTCCATATGTGATCACAGAACTAGATTCCACATGCCGCAACTAAGAGTTCGCAGGCGGCTCAGTGGTAAAGAATCTACCTGCCACGCAGGACAGGCAGGTTCTATCCCTGGGTTGGAAGATCCCCCAGAGGAGGAAACTGCAAGCCACTCCAGTATTCTTGTCTGGAGAGTCTCATGGACAGAGGAGTCTGGCAGGCTACAGTCCATGGGTTGCAAAGAGTCGGACATGACTAAACAACAACAATGCCACAATGAAAGATCACGCGTGATCAAAGATCTTGTGTGACTGCCTGCCGCAGCTGAGACCTGGCTAACCAAATAGGTAAGTAAGTATGTAAGCAAATAAATAAAAATTTAAAAAGTAACCTCCCAGTTTTAAATCCATCATTCTGCTAAATGGTTGGATTGTGAAAAAGACAAAAACCATGCTCACGAAGGGTCCAGGATGGTACTTGATAGCTAGATGCATGTGTGGCTGCTTAGTAGCTAAGTCGTGTCTGACTCTTTGTGACCCCATGGACTGTAGCCCGCCATCTGACTCTTTGTGACCCCATGGACTGTAGCCCGCCAGGCTCCTCTGTCCATGGGATTCTCCAGGCTAGAAGACTGGAGTGGGTTGGCATGCCCTCCTCCAGGAGATATTCCTGACCCAAGGATCGAACCCGTGCCTCTTATGTTTCCTACTTTGCAGGTGGATTCTTTACCACTAGCGCCACCTGGGAAGCCCCTGGCAGCTAGATGCTACCCTGTAAATTGATGAGTATGAGAACTGGAGAGGGGTTATCAGCTTGTAAGCCCTCTTGCCCATCTTGTTGAAAGGACCAAGTATGTCCCATTCTCTGGGCACTGCACAGAAAAGAAACATGAGCTTGATTTGATCGCATAGGTGGTGCCCACAGAATGTATCTGCTGCTGCTGCTACTGCTAAGTCGCTTCAGTCGTGTCCGACTCTGTGCGACGACTCCATAGACGGCAGCCCACCAGGCTCCCCTGTCCCTGGGATTCTCCAGGCAAGAACACTAGAGTGAGTTGTCATTTCCTTCTCCAATGCATGAAAGTTAGAAGTGAGAGTGAAGTCGCTCAGTCGTGTCCGACTCTTAGCGACCCCATGGACTGCAGCCCACCAGGCTCCTCCATCCATGGGATTTTCCAGGCAAGAGTACTGGAGTGGGGTGCCATTGCCTTCTCCGAATGCATCTGCATCCAAACACAAAAACAAACCTCTCTGTTTCCTAACCTGCTGCACTGAACTTGGCGCAGCTGCTACGTGGGAGGCAGCAGGTCAAGCCAGCCCGCCTGATCAACACCACGTAATTAATACACAAAGCGCATGGCACAGCACTGCCTTTCTAGGGCTCTGTCCATCTCTGTAAGAGAAGAGGCTGCCAGCTTTCCCGTGGCGAGTCCTCGGAGGTGTTCACTGTGGTGCTTCTTCCACCATCTCCATGGTCAACAATGAGTCAGAGACTGTCTCTCCAGGGCAGTCTTGTGCTTCCTTTCATTTTCCTGGCCCTGTTCAGTGTGCACTGGGGCTTTTGTGAAGGACTCTAATTGTTTCCAGGAATAGGTGATGTTGCCTTAGAAAGTTAAAAGCCCCACCACGTCCCTATTGAGAGCACTCGTGGTGCATCCCCTTAAAATATGTAAATATGACACAGCCTCTGTGCAGAATGCACAGCCTGGAGCTCTCTGGGATGAGTGCACAGATTTGAGGGCTTTCTGACAGTTTGAGCGCTGGAAACAAGGCCGAGGAGGGAGAGGGAGGTAGTGAGGAGGGGAGAGAGGTAGGGGGAGAGGACTGGAGAAAGATGTATGGGAGGCAGGCGGCTCAGAGTGTCACATTTCTCTTCCTTAAAAGAGACACCAGAGTTGACAGAACCATCCTTTTATTTCCGTATTAGGATCTCCAGAGCATTCCTATTTAGGTAGCAATCTTTTAGAAAAGATACCGTTTTCAGCAAAACACACAAACACCTAATTCACTGGGGAGATATTTGCCACGGTGACTTTGTAGATGAAGAGCTATTGTGTAGTGTTTTGTGAACAAGCCATTTTTAATGGTTGCATGCTGACGCTGTCTTGGTGGAGACCACCCCACCGCTTCCAGTAGATTCTTGGCCTTTTGTCTCTACTTCCTACAGAGTACTAGGCGTGGACTTATCCCTTAGAATCCAGAAAAGCAGGTCCTGGGTGGTGATGGTAAATTTTTTTGGATAACTGAATTTTCTGAGCCAGGTAAGCTGTCAGCAAGAGCACAGGTATGGGAAGTCAAGTCTCAGACGCAAGTGACACGCATCTCAAGAATTGGAGTGGGTTGCCATGCCCTCCTTTAGGGGAACTTCCTGACCCAGGGATCGAACTCAAGTTGCCCTCTTTCCAAGATTCTTTACCAACTGAGCCACCAGGGGAGCCCATCTCAACACACCAAAAAAATATAATAATTATGAACACCTGCTCAACTACTAACTGGCCAGCTAAAAAACACTTTTCATGTACTTACTGTTTATTTGTATATCTTTGGAGAGATGTCTACTCAAACCCTTTGTCTATTACTGAATAGAGTTGTTGTTCTTGAGTTTCAGTTCTCTACATATTCCGAATGTTAGTCCTCTATCAGGTGTATGATTTGTAAGTATCCTATTCTTCGGGTTAATTTATACTCAGTAGCTAGTGTCTTTTGAGAAGGAACTTTTTTCAATTTTTGTGGAAATCAAAATATCAAAACCAGAGGATACAACCAAAGCAGTTTTTAGGAGGAAATTCAACTTGTAAATAGGGTTGTTTTGTATGAGAAAGATTTTCAGTCAATAACCTAATCTTTCACTTTAAGAAACTAGAAAAAAGAGAGTTAACCCCAAAGCAAATAGAAGGAAGGACATGATCGAGATTAGAGTGAAGGGACTTCCCCTGGTGGCCCAGCGGTTAAGATTTCCTTTTCCAGTGCAGGGGTGCAGGTTGGATCCCTGATCGGGGAACTGGGATTCCATATGCCTCCAGGCCCAAAACGCCAAACCATGAAACAGATGCAAAATTATAACAAATTCAATAATGACTTTAAAAATGGTCTGCATTGTATTGGTTTTGCCACACATCAATATTATAAAGTAAAAAAAAAAAAGGTCCACATTAAAAAAAAAAGAGATTAGAGTGGAAATAAATGAAATAGAGACTATAAAAGCAGAGAAACTGGACAAGAGTGAAGTGGGAAGATTACCCTGAAAATTCTATAGTGGTATGGCAGTGTTTAATTTAGGTTAGTTTCATGGAAAACAGTCTTTGAGAATGTGCATACACAAGGAAGTTTTCAGAGATTCTACATGCCTCAAAGGAATTCACTACAAAAACTGGCATGAAAGATCTTTTTTTTTTTCTGTTTCTTCTTGTGCACATGTGGAGAGAACAAGCCTGTGTTTGTGGAGACAAGCACATGCAGCAAAAGGAATTTTCTCTTGGCAAAATTCTTCAGGGACTTCAGAAACTTTGGATCAAAATGCCATATGTTCTTTCTGATCGTTTCCATTTGTCACTCTTCATCTCCATCTCTTTCTGTATCTGTCCTTGACTATGCAGAATGTGATTATTTAAATATGTGCATGTTTTACAATGTTGATTGCATATTACAAAACCACATTCAAGGAAGCGTGCCAGCTTATTTTCATTCATTTTTAATTTGTCCAATCTGATACAGTGGAAAGGGTTTCCTTACTTTGTTTGACGTTACATTTCCCTGATTAATTTTGATTGATAGTTTAAATGTATTTCCTCTTTTGTAAAACAAATGTTTGAGTTCATTGCCCATTTTTCTATTGGACAACATACATTAAGCATATTTCTATTAGAAGGTTATTAACCCTTTGTTATGTACAATGCAAAATGTGTTCCAAATTTGTCTTTTACCTTTTACAATTTTGGGTATTTATGCGTGTGGTGTATGTGCTTTTCCTTTGTCAAATCTGTCAATATTTTGTGTTTGGGATTTCTAATGTCATACTTAGTAAAATGCCCCATCTCGGCAAGACTGCTTGTTGTGCAATTAAATTTTCTTCTTGTACTTTGATTGTTCTTTTTTACATTAAAATGTTTGCAATCTGGATGAGATTCTGAAATGAGTTTCTTTCTTCTTAAATGCTTGGCTTGCTTCATCCCCTCACCATTAATGTAATGAGGCCTCCTACATTAACATGGCTGTTAAATCAAATTCTTATAAATTAAATTCTATTATGCTGAAATAGATTCTTATTCTGTTAGTCTCTCTCTCTCTATATATATATATCTTGATACCTTTGCCACAATTTTGTTTGTGTTGTGGTGAAATACATGTAACATAAAATGTACCATCCTAACCATTTAAAAAACATACAGTTAAGTGGCATTGTTTCACATGTTGTGAAACCATTATCTCCAAACATCTCCAGAATTCTTTTCATCAGTACAATCTTTACTGTACTATTTACATGACGTTAGAATATATCTCAGACAGATGTTTTTCATTTTGAATTGGTCTTCCATTTGAATTGGTTTTTCAGTTGAGAAAAAGACCATTTGAGTTGGCCTTAGTTTTGAACTGGTGTTCCATTTGAATTGGTTTTCCATGCCAAAACCATAGGACAAAACCAAAGCAGTTCTTAGGAAAACTGGTCTTCTGTTGAGAAAAACAGACAGGTTTTAAATCAGCTGTTTTCTTATTGACAGACTTCCTCCTATTTTTTTTTCCTGTCTCCAAACAATGGTGCGTATGTTTCAAGGAGTATCTAGCCATCAATGTAATCAAATAGTTTAAATACATATGAACATCACTTTGCTGTCACCTGCAGGTAATTGTTCTGTTTTCTTTGGGTCTTGTAGTAATTTTTGGGCAATTTCTTTAATTTTCACTTCCATGAAAGAAATCCAATTCTTTTTGAATTCAAAAAGGCACCTGGTTGGAACAAAAAGAAGTTGAACTCCCCTAACAGCCCTGCAGAGGTTATTTAATGCCTCGATTTCTAAGAAGATCATTTCTGCAGGGTCAGACATGGCAGGGAAGCCCAGAATGTCCCCTCTGACTTGGAAGGAAGACTTGCTGTGAGGTGACTTCTCTGACAAAAGACAACAAATAACCTTCAATAAATCAACTCCAAGAAATGTACTCAAAGAGCCAAACCAATAAATCAAGCTCAACAGCTCTGGAGCGAAATCCCAGACTCGTTCCTTTCTGCCTCTGAAGCCCTGGCTGCAGGGTCATTGTTATGGTGGCTCTAGCAGGGATCCCAGCTGCAGACCAAAATCATGTTCAGTTAACCAGCCATTAGCACCACCACCCACACCGCCATCATCCTCATCACCATCATTTTCTCATCAACGGTCATCCTCCCAGGTGTCATGTACCATATGCTTATCCTGAGTATGACCTTCTGCTCAGAGATTACGTGTATTACGTTATTTAAACCCCACAATTATGTACAAGGTCAGTGCTGGTATTGTCCCCATTTTGTAGATGAGGAAACAAAGTCCAGAAAGGTGAAGATTGTTCAAGATTATATGAAGATCTTAGTTTCTTGATTCTTATCACCTTAAATCCACTGGATAAGGGATTATTTGTTGACTTCTTGACTTACTTTGAACATCATTGGCTCATTTGGATTAAGATTTCATAGAAAGGCCAGCTGTAATGATAATATGATCTTGGCTTTTCTGTCTCAGACTGTGGTCCCCGAACTGGCAGCATCAGCACCGTCTTAGTGTAAATGCTGAGTCTCAGGCCCCATCTCGGAAGCACAGAGTCAGTATGGGCATTTTTTAAAAATTGGAATGTAATTGCTTTACAATGTTGTGGTAGATTCTGCTGTACAATGAAGTGAATCAGCTGTATGCATATATATATCCCTTCACTCTTGAGCCTTTCACCCCTATCCCACCACTCTAGGTCATCACAGATCACTTAACTGAGCTCCCTGTGGATATAGCAGCTTCCCACTACCTATCTATTTTACACATGGTAGTGTATATATGTCCAGAGAAGGCAACGGCACCCCACTCCAGCACTCTTGCCTGGAAAATCCCATGGATGGAGGAGCCTGTTAGGCTGCAGTCCATGGGGTCACGAAGAGTCGGAGACGACTGAGCGACTTCACTTTCACTTTTCACTTTCATGCATTGGAGAAGGAAATGGCAACCCACTCCAGTGCTCTTGCCTGGAGAATCCCAGGGACAGGGGAGCCTGGTGGGCTGCCATCTCTGGGGTCGCACAGAGTCAGACACGACTGAAGCGACTTAGCAGCAGCAGCAGCAGCAGTGTGTATGTCAGGGCTCCTCTCTCAGTTCATCCCACCTTCCCCTTCCCCCTCTGTGTCCATAGTCAAGCCTCCCAGGTAATTTCAGAGCACAGTGAAGCCTGAGAGGCACTGTACAAGTACAGACCATTGTGTTCTCTGCAGACATAGGTCTGAAACAGGCTTGTGACTTGGTCCTACAGGGATGGGGGGCTTCGGACACCTGTCAGACTGACTCTCTATAGTCTCAATCTCATGGGCAAAATGAAGGATGGATTGTGGAGCACAGGTGTTACTGATTCTCTGCATTTTGACAGCAAAGAGCATGTAGCCAGTGCCTCTGGGTCAGTGTGGAGGGCTGGGAATAAAGTCCTTATAAGACCCTTGCCTTGAAGGGGTCAGCTCCAGCCAAGTCCCTTCATGGTGCTGCTTTGCAAGCCTGACTCCCTCTGCATGCAATGGTGTCTGGACAGATACACTGAGTCTTTACCTCCACCAAAGGAAATTGACTGCTGGCTGTGTCTGTTGGGTTTTAGGGCCTTGAAATCTTCATGCCTAAGTTAGGGTCATAGAATGGGGTCTGCCTTCAATCCAGGATCATGGCAAGAACAAAAACACCAATCAAAGTTCATGTAACAGATGGTGACAACTGACTGTAAGAAGGCCTGCAATATAGGGGACAGTGTTTTGCTAAGGTCCTCCTGCTGGCAGAGGCGAATTAACAGCCTCGTCTGTGAGATCCTGCAGGAGTGTCATTTCTCTGCTTGTAACTCAGATTCTAGGTTGAGAGCACGTGATTGTCTCAGCTTGGATCTCCTGCTGGACCTGTGGCCGAAGATGGCATGAAAGGGGGGAATGGTTCCACTCAGCTGAGTTCAGGAGGGCTTTCAAAGGGTTGGGCAGATTGTCACCAAAACTTGATCAAAAGCTGGATAAATACCCAGACCTACTCATGCATCTGGAACAATTACCCACAGAACGACTGTGTCTCTAGGAAGGGTGGTGCCTGTGTGCTGAGGGCCCCTTCTGGGTCCAAAGATGGCCTGGAGCAGGAAGAGAGGACTGCCACACCATTCGATGTGTTCCTTGGACGTCTGAGTTGAAGGTACACGTTTATGCTCCTATCATGAATTCTTTGGAAAATATCATGTCAAATTTTGGTAAGCACAGATAACTTTTTAAAAGAGGAAAAAACCCCAATAACTACCTACAATCCCTCATTGCTAATATTAACACTTTGTTGCTTAGTCGCTCAGTCATGTCAGACTCTTTGTGACCCCACAGACTGTAGTATGCCAGGCTTTCTGTCCTTCACCATCTCCTGGAGCTTGCTCAAACTCACGTCCATTGAGTCGGTGATGCCATCCAACCATCTCATCCTCTGTTGTCTTCTTCTCCTCCTGCCTTCTATCTTTCCCAGCATCATGGTCTTTTCCAATGAGTTACTTCACATCAGGTGGCCAAAGTATTGGAATTTCAGCTTCAGCAGCAGTCCTTCCAATGAATATTCAGGGTTGATTTCCTTTAGGATTGACTGGTTTGGTCTCCTTGGGTCCCTTGAGACTCGAGATATATTTCCTCCTAGCTATTTTTTATTCACTTCAGTCATATCTGACTCTTTGCCACCCCGTGGACTGTAGCCCACCAGGCTTCTCTGTCTATGGGATTCTCCATGCAAGAATATTGGGGTGGATTGCCAGGCCTTCCTCCAGGGGATCTTCCCCACCCAGGGATTAAACCCGCATCTCTTACATCTCCTGCATTGGCAGGCAGGTTCTTTACCACTAGCGCCACCTGGGAAGCCCATTTTATGCATAAAATCATTCTTTTCAAATATTTAAAAGCAGATCCTAGGACTCAGAGCCTGAAGTGTCCTCTCTGTCAATCACTTTATTATGATTTTTAAATTCTTGTGGCTTTCATTCTCCAGCCCAGCTTCTCCAGGTGGACGTGGGGAGATGCCACTCTTATTTATACATGTGCAACAATGGCTTTAGCAAACTCAGGTCTTCCTTCATAAATAAAATCTAATGATTGTGTGATGTTCTGTTTTCCTATTGTCAGGAGTGATGGGAGCATCTCATTTGCAAAGAGTCTTGGGAAAACAAAATCCGTAGAAAACACCATGAGATCTCACCCTTTGCCCCTCCTGGTGTGGTGATACTATTGCTGATGACAGACAGCTGGGGCCATCTGGGGACAGGCCACGCTAAAGCAGGGGTGATCTGGCATCACTGTAAAGTTCATGAGAGCTAAGCCCAGGGCTGGGGGTAAGGTCACCAGTGCCCCAGCTTGGGCTGAGGTTGTCTCTCCTATAGTGCAGGAGTTGAATTCTGCGAAGAAATCATACACTTGATCAGGGCTTCCCATTCTTGGGCCATTGTACTCAGTTCTCAGAAATAGCATCCCCTTTAGAGTGAGTTTCCAGAAACACTTTTGCAGGGTGGTCACTGCCCATGGAGAGTAGTGGCCACACCCTGGAACATCCCTAGGGGCCTTGGTGACACATCACTCAAGGCAGGTTACCTGCACACCCACCCACAACCTCTAGCCCCAAAGAGGTGTGCTCGGCACCCAGACTGCATGTGTTCAAGGCCCCATGACTACCTGGTGACCTTGCTGGGCCTTGGGTTCCTGCCCGCAGAATGCGGATAATAAGAATAACTAATGTGTAGGGTTGGCAGGACTCAGGCATCACAGCAGGTGGAGTGCAGGTAGACATCTGGTGGAGTTTGCCTACCTGGATGCTGGACGTCGTGAAGCTGTGGGAGACAGTGAGAGCATGCTCCCTATCCTTGGGTGCTGGGGAAATGGGGTGCAGTATCAGGACCGCCACTTCCGCCTGGTCACCTCTGTGAACACAGGGGCCACCCAAGCATCTGCAGGACCTCTCCCTTCTCCCTCCTCTCCTCCCACCATCACCTGCCTCTCTCTGGCTTTCTGTGCTCCCCTCACCCTGGATATCCATGTTCTTTGACTCTCATCCTTCTCATCTTCTGCTCCTTCTTCCTGGAGATTCCTCCTATAGATCTTTGAATGGCTCATCCCCCACCTCCTTGAGATCACTGCTAGAATTCTGCTTTTTCCCTACTCTGACCACTCCCCCACCCCACCCAGTGACTTTCTATTGTATTCATGCATTTTGTTTCCTTTATGCACGGTCATCTGAAATTATCTTGGTCATGTGTTCCCTCTTGACAGCTTTTCTCTAACCAGACCATGTGCTCCATGAGAGCAGCGTTTCTTTTTCTTTTTTCACTTCTTATGTCTCCAGTGCCTGAGACAACCTGCTTATACCTGGAAGGTGAGAAATGTTTGTTAAAAATGTTGTAATTAGAATCCAATTAAAATAAATAAATTTATATTAAAAAATGAATGAATCTTCCTGAGCCTCAATTTCTTCATCTGTAAAATGGACTTAAAATAGCAGTTGTTACATGGGTTTTCCTGAGAACTGAATAAGGCAAGGCAAGCACGACTGTCAGCTCAACCACCCTCACTGAGGGTTCAAGTCACTAATTTCACTGGTATTAACGTGGCTGAGAAAGGTGCACAGTTCTCCTTAATACATGGTAAGAATTATCAAAGTGACAAAGAGGGACAAAATACAATAGGGGTTCAGAGAGGGGAGAGAGAAGAGAGTGTGTGTGGGGCAGAGAGGGCATAGCCTTCAGGGTGAGGTTGTGTGTAGGCTCGTCCCTGGAAGACAGCAAAGATGATGACAGTGAAGTTGCTGGAGGGACAGAAGCTTCTGGTGGGGGTGTCTATAGTTTTAAAGGTGTGGTTTGGTGATGTACCTGAAAGGAAATGAAGAAGGATGCCGAAACAAGGGGATGGCCAGTGTCCAAGTGAGATGCCCAGAGAAGACGGATGAACCAGCATGGTGTTAGCTGTTCAAAAACACACGCACAAAACAAACGTTCCTCTCCTCATGTGTGTCGGGCAGGAGAATAGGACACCAGCTGCAGAAATGATCCAGAGAAAGACTTGTAATTTCTCCAGGGTGAAAGTTCTCCCTGGATGAAGGAAGCACAACCAAGTGTGAGAAAGAAGTCCTGAATGAGCTTCTCCCACAGTTTCTCTTCCCTGAAAGCAGCCTTCCTGCTCTGACAGGAACCACTGGCGTATCTGGAGCCGGGTGATTTAAAGGGCTGTCTTTGGACCCAAGGTTTGTACCTGTGGATTTTGCATATGGGGCGAGCTGCAGGTGCACAGACATAATTGCACGTCAGATCCTGTTGCCTTGTTGACAATCCATCTTTCTTTTGGATGAAAATGCCTCATCACACATGGACGGTGATGGGCTGCTCTCCTGTCCTGCACACGTCCCTCCCACCTTCTCTCCAATAGCACAGGTGTGTGGTAGACCACTTTGGAAAACTGGGGCTCACTGATATTTACCCAGCATGAAATCTGGGAAGGGATCCTCTTTGGGGTGAGTGAACCCCAGGAAAGTCAGGGGCTGACTGCGTTGGGGCTGTGATAAGCATGGGGGAGGGAGAGGTGCTTGGAAGCTGTCAGCCACGCCTTCGGCTCCTGCCTTCCTGATTTCCAGCTAAATCAAGATGAGACTTGCCTGATGTTTGCTGTTAACTCATGAGGTGGTTCTGGAAGGCGGCCACCTTGGCCAAGCCTCGCTCCTGTCATGCTGGGAAACCACAGCAGCGCCACTGTAATCCATCTTCCAGGAAGTGGAGCGTGGGGGTAGAGGTGACAGCTTGTGGGGGGCCTGGCCGTGCAGTTGCCCTGTCCTAGCTCTGCTCAAACCATCACAACAATAACTTTTGTGAGATCCCCAGTAAAGTTGCCATGAACTTGTCATAAATCAGGAGCATTTTAATGACCTCGACTCGAGTGCCATTTGCAAGAGGAGAGAGTCACGTGGGCTGAGTTGGCCAGGGTATTCTGAGAAGGGGACACCTGCATTCCTGGTCCTTCCTCCTCTCTCTCCATGTGGCTCTCCCTGGTTTTGTCTGAGATACAGAAGTGAGATGTATTTTCTCTCCTCCTCTCCGAGAAATATGACTGCCTGGAAAATCCCCCATTCCCTGGACTGATGGCTGAATGGGCTTTTCTCTATGGAGTGATGTTCTCCAGCAGGAAAAGGAAAATCTTTCAAAGCAAACTTTGTAATGGAACAGAGAACAGAAATTAAGGCATGTGTGCTTTATGAAGCAACTGGAAATTCACTGTGTGTAGGGTTTTTTTTTTTAAGTAGAAGAAGTGTTAGTCACTCAGTTGTGTCTGACTCTTTGCGACCCCATGGTTCTGTCCATGGTATTCTCCAGGCAAAAATATTGGAGTGGGCTGCCATTTCCTTCTCCAGGGAGTCTTCCTGACCTAGGGATTGAATCTGGGTCTCCCGCACTGCAGGCAAATTCTTTACACTCTGAGCCATAAGGGAAGTAGAATTGTTACTTAAATTCATTTAAGTAGACTTGCTCTTAAATCCATGAGGACATTGAATCCTCACAGCTAAGTTCATCTGGGTTTCTTTCTGGTCAACTTTTTACTATGGAAAATTTCAAATGTATAAAAAGTAGAAGGCATAGCTCAATGATCCCTGTGTTCCCATTACCCAGCGTCTGTGATTGTATTTGAATCACTTTTTAAAGACTTAATTTTAAAGTTCTCAGTTTGCTTTCTGAAAATGGGTCAAAGAGCATTGCTCAGAGACCGCTGGGTTTTCACTAAATGTGAGCTCGCACCAGGGTTGAAAGTCTAAATCACCAACCATCATTTTCCCTTTAGTCCCTAAAGCGGACAATCAAAGGGAATGAACATCATCATGCTGGGCATCGGCAGCGGCCTTGCCTGGGAGAACAGTGAGTGTGTCGGAGGGAAGGAGGTTGGTGATCTTTGGAGGAGAGTCCTGGGTGCCCGGCTGCCTTGGGCTCCTGTCTGACACCGGACACTCTCCTCTCCTTCCTGGAGAGCATGGGAGACACACCTTGACAGGTGTTTGGAAACCAAGGAAAGAGCTGCATGCATGGCTCCCAGTTTTACCTGTTAAATGTGTGACCTTAACCCTTCATCTGCCACAGTGGGACTGGGAGGGGAGGGTGTGTTTATAAGAAAAGGACTGGACAGAGGGTCTAGGTGATGGACATCAGGGGGGCTGTCAGTGCTTTACAAATAAAAACAAAAACTCAGGAACACGCTAAGTGTCTCCAATAAGCAAGTGATTATATAAGCTGGGATTTGTTCATGCAATAGGACAGCACTTCCATATTCAAAAATGATTGTGAATATCTACACCTGTGGGGTTTTCACAAAGTATTTTTCAGATAAAAGCTAGTTGCTAAGAAGCATAAGATTTACTTTTGTAATTCGTGTACACCCCGTATTTCTTCATGTGTTGGACACAGCCAAAACGGGTATAAAAAGTGAAATGTTCACATGGTTACGTCTGTGTTTCAGAGTTTGGGGATCTAATGTTGATTTTCTTTTTTGTAACTTTTTGTCACTTCTGAATAAATGCACACACTGCCGTTAAGACACATTAGTTTTATACACAGAAATGACAAGTCTCTTAAATGAAAATAAATCTCCAAATGGCATTAGCAAGGGTGGGGTCCACAAGACCCTTGGATGGGGATTATATCAGGAAATAGAGCAAGTGAAAGATGTGGGAATCCTGTTTCTTGCAGGCTACACTGTGCCGCCCTCCTCAAACATTGAACTTGTTTTCCATAAAGCTCTTTATCTAATCGAGAGATATTTTCCCCAAGTGTGTTTGCAGGTTTTCACCACCTGTCAGTTCTGATACAAGTATCAAAACCAGCCTTCTCTGGTCTCAGGCATGTCTCATTATCTCTGCATTTATAGCCAACTAATCCAAGAATGATATCTCCCCCTTACCTATGGGTTTCAGGAGCCTGAACATGTGGAATTGGTGTGGCCTCCTCGGCCAAGATTCCTCTTTCCCAAAGAATAACTAGGGATTTCTGCCGAATGCCTTTCCTTTCTCATTTAAAACGTGGATCCGAAGCCATTGCAGGTGGCTGGTGGTAGCTCCACACATCTGTCTCATTTCGTGAAAATCAGCTTACACTTCAGGAACATCATTCGGAGATCAGTAATGTCTGTTTCAGGGAGAACCTATGTCTTTTTGTGGCACCAGAAGGAGAAATTTGAGTCACGGGGGAGTGGATTCTGAAGCAAAGGAATATGTTATCTAAATTAAGCCCTCTTAGACCATTTTTAATGGTGATAAATTGGGAACGTTGCTAAATGAGACTGAGGCCATAACTCATGTTGGACGGTATGAAGATGAATTTAATTTAGCTTTATCTTCTTAGAAAAATCCCAGGGAAAAAAATCACAAACTGAAAATGGTGATTCTTGGAGAGAATGCATTTCAAAACTGGGGCATTAACTGCCCTGAGACAATAGTAAGTACTTAAGCTCCCCTCAAAATCACAGTAATAGATCATTTAAAGGCAATGTAAAATTTTCTCCAGTGGGTCCACTTAATGACTGACAAACTTAAAGGACTATATCCTGGCCTGTGTGAGAAGCTTGAAGATGTTTATTTGTTCCAGGAGGACTGAACTGGCTTAATTCCACTCAACTTTATGTAATGTTGAACTCTTCTACTTCTCATCAATTTAGGTTCGCAACACCTCTAGATAAAATATATAATCCTCACTTAATAGACTAGAGGATTAGAGGCACTTAAGCTCTCTTAAAACCACATGTCTGGTTTTGAAAGACCTGTATATGGACCCTGTGAAGTGTTTATCAATGAATTGTCCACAAACCACCTGCCCACAAGTCTACATAAAAAGCTCCAAAGTGGTTTTTATGCTCACAAGTGATTGAAGAAAACTGGGCCAGTGAACACATGAAGTCTAACTCCCCTTCTTTCTACAGCAGGAATTGTCATACTTTTCTGTAAAGGGTCAAATGGTTAATCTTTTAGGCTTTGTGAGCCATATAGTCTCTATTGTAACTACTCAACTTCGTTGTTATTTAGGGTGAAGGTAGCGAAAGACAGTATGTAAGCAAATGAGCATGACTGTATGTTAATAAAACTTGATCTACAAAAACAGGGGGTGGGCCAAATCTGGCCCGTGGGCCATAGTTTGCCGACCCCTGCTCTAGAGGCAGTCTCCCATGGACTTTAGCTTCATGCCACTGTCATCACCATCACCATTATCATCATCATCACATCACATCGTCAATATCATCACCACCATCACCCTCACCACCACCGTCATCAAACCATCATTCTCATCATGGTCGGGATCACCATCATTACATCATCATTATATCATATCATCAAGATGACCACCATCACCATGACCACCATCATCATCAAACCATCATTCTCATCATGGTTGTGATCACCATCATTACATCATCATTATATCATATCATCATGGTCACCACCATTATCATCCCCTCTCACCATCCCTGTGTCACTGGAGCAAATGGCATTAGCATGCTCTTAGAGCTCACTGCTACTCTTCTTGCTTGGAACACTCCTCTAGCAGTTTGAAATATTGCCACCTTCCTTTTTAAGGTATGTAAATTGTTTGTCCTTCATTGCTAATCCTAGTCAGTCACTCTGAGTAGAGGAAGGGATCTCTTCAAGGCCATGAGATTTAATCCAGGAAACATAGATTGATCTGACACAAAACTCTTAAGGAATTTATACTTGTTTGCTATGGGAAGTATGCTCTGATCCCACACACCAAACTCCTTCTAACGGGACTGTTTGGAGGGGCTCCCTGAGCACGGTCATCTTGCCTCTGTTTATGACCTCCATCTTTGGTCCCTGTCCCATGCCAGGAGTTATCTGTCCTTATTTTCGAGTGAGCAGGTGAGAGTTTAGTTCCAGGAGCACATGCAGTATTTCCAGGCAGATCAGCTGCGCCCAGGCCCATCTCAGAGAGCAGGTCTCAGTATTTTCATGGCTCTTGCCAACACATCACTGGAGGAAACATCCCTCAGCTCAGATGACACTCACAATCCAGTCTAGAGATTTACAAAGGGTTTCTTCTCAGGAACAATTTTTGAGGGCCAAAAAGCTTTGGTATCTTTCGTTGGATAAGTTGAAATCTCAAAGCATCACTAAAGAAGTCAGCAAGCATTAAATGGGATCTCTGCCATGACATCACAGTGCCTCACCTTGTCTGTAACAGCACTGAGCAGTAAATTGACTGCCCTTCAAGTTTTGTCACTGTTTTAATAGAATTAGGACCTTTCCTGACTGTGTGTATTTATATATTTACCAGGCAGAGTTTTCCAACTCTAATCTTTCTGTGGTACCCACATAACAATTCTCTTGCCATTACTCTTACAGCAATTTTAGCATCATTCTGCAGAATGATCTCTGTTCGTTTCCCAGGCAAACCATTCAACATCACAGTAATCCAAGTCTATGCCCCAACCAGTAATGCTGAAGAAGCTGAAGTTGAATGGTTCTATGAAGACCTACAAGATCTTTTAGAACTAACACCCCAAAAAGATGTCCTTTTCATTATAGGTGACTGGAATGCAAAAGTAGGAAGTCAAGAAACACCTGGAGTAACAGTCAAATTTGGCCTTGGAATACGGAATGAAGCAGGGCAAAGAAAGGCTAATAGAATTTTGCCAAGAGAATGCACTGGCCATAGCAAACATCCTCTTCCAACAACACAAGAGAAGACTCTACACATGGACATCACCAGATGGTCAACACCGAAATCAGATTGATTATATTCTCTGCAGCAAAAGATGGAGAAGCTCTATACAGTCAACAAAAACAAGACCGGGAGCTGACTGTGGCTCAGACCATGAACTCCTTATTGACAAATTCAGACTTAAATTGAAGAAAGTAGGGAAAACCACTAGACCATTCAGGTATGACCTAGATCAAATCCCTTATGATTATACAGTGGAAGTGAGAAATAGATTTAAGGGACTAGATCTGATAGATAGAGTGCCTGATGAACTATGGAATGAGGTTTGTGACATTGTACAGGAGACAGGGATCAAGACCATTCCTATGGTAAAGAAATGCAAAAAATCAAAATGGTAGTCTGGGGAGGCCTTACAAATAGCTGTGAAAAGAAGAGAAACAAAAAGTAAAGGAGAAAAGGAAAGATATAAGCATCTGAATGCAGAGTTCCAGAGAATAAGCAAGAAGACATAAAAAAGCCTTCCTCAGTGATCAATGCAAAGAAATAGAGGAAAAGAACAGAATGGGAAAGACTAGAGATCTCTTCAAGAAAATTAGAGATACTAAGGGAACATTTCATGCAAAGATGGGCTCGATAAAGGACAAAAATGGTGTGAACCTAACAGAAGCAGAAGATATTAAGAAGAGGTGGCAAAAATACACAGAAGAACTGTACAAAAAAGATCTTCATGATCAAGATAATCACGATGATATGATCACTCACCTAGAGCCAGACATCCTGGAATGTGAAGTCAAGTGGGCCTTAGAAAGCATCATTACGAACAAAGCTAGTGGAGGTCATGGAATTCCAGTTAAGCTATTTCAAATGCTGAAAGATGATGCTGTGAAAGTGCTGTGCTCAATATGCCAGCAAATTTGGAAAACTCAGAAGTGGCCACAGGACTGGAAAAGGTCAGTTTTCATTCCAATCCCAAAGAAAGGCAATGCCAAAGAATGCTCAAACTACCGCACAATTGCACTCATCTCACCTGCTAGCAAAGTAATGCTCAAAATTCTCCAAGCCAGGCTTCAACAATACGTGAACCATGAACTTCCAGATGTTCAAGCTGGATTTAGAAAAGGCAGAGGAACCAGAGATCAAATTGCCAACATCCACTGGGTCATCGAAACAGCAAGAGAGTTCCAGAAAAACATCTATTTCTGCTTTATTGACTATGCCAAAGCCTTTGACTGTGTGGATCACAATAAACTGTCAAAAATTCTGAAAGATATGGAAATCCCAGACCACCTGACCTGCCTCTTGAGAAACCTGTATGCAGGTCAGGAAGAAACAGTTAGAACTGGACATGGAACAACAGACTGGTTCCAAATAGGAAAAGGAGTACGTCAAGGCTGTATATTGTCACCCAGCTTATTGAACTTATATGCAGAGTACATCATGAGAAACGCTGGGCTGGAAGAAGCACAAGCTGGAATCAAGATTTCCAGGAGAAATATCAACAACCTCAGATATGCAGATGACACCACCTTTATGGCAGAAAGTGAAGAGGAACTGAAAAGCCTCTTGATGAAAGTGAAAGAGGAGATTGAAAAAGTTGGCTTAAAGCTGAACATTCAGAAAACGAAGATCATGGCATCTGGTCCCATCACTTCATGGGAAATAGATGGGGAAACAGTGGAAACAGTGTCAGACTTTATCTTTTTGAGCTTCAAAATCACTGCAGATGGTAACTGCAGCCATAAAATTAAAAGATGCTTACTCCTTGGAAAAAAAGTTATGACCAACCTAGATAGCATATTCAAAAGCAGAGATATTACTTTGCCAACAAAGGTCCATTTAGTCAAGGCTATGGTTTTTCCTGTGGTCATGTATGGATGCGAGAGTTGGACTGTGAAGAAAGCCGAGCACTGAAGAATTGATGCTTTTGAACTGTGGTGATTGAGAAGACTCTTGAGAGTCCCTTGGACTGCAAGGAGATCCAACCAGTCCATTCTAAAGGAGATCAGCCCTGGGTGTTCATTGGAAGGACTGATGTTGAAGCTGAAACTCCAATAGTTTGGCCACCTCATGTGAAGAGTTGACTCATTGGAAAAGACTGGTGCTGGGAGGGATTGGGGGCAGGAAGAAAAGAGGATGACAGAGTATGAGATGGTTGGATGGCATCACCGACTGAATGGATGTGAGTTTGAGTGAACTCCAGGAGTTGGTGATGGACAGGGAGGCCTGGCTTGCTGCAGTTCATGGGGTTGCAAAGAGTCGGATACGACTGAGCGACTGAACTGAACTGAACTGAACTGAACTGAACTGAACTGAACTGATGCAGATATAGCCTGGCTCTCAGCTCAATGCTGCCCTGATGGAAACTGCTCTTTAAAAATGCATCTGGATGATTTTATGTATCCACCAAAGTTTGTTAGTGCACCCTTAGAGAGGGTTGTGGTACCCTATGTTGCCTTGACAACTGGATGAGAATCAATGATCTGTGGATTATTGGGTCTTGGTTTCTATCATACTCTCCCATCACCACACACTATTTCAGGAATCAGACAATTACTTTCTAAATGAATACAGGTCCTTTAAAATTCAATAAATATACACAATGGAGTATTACTCAGTCATTAAAAAGAATATATTTGAATCAGTTTTAATGAGGTGGATGAAACTGGAGCTGATTATACAAAGTGAAGTAAGCCAGAAAGAAAAACACCAATACAGTATACTAACACATATATATGGAATTTAGAAAGATGGTAATGATAACCCTGTATGCGAGACAGCAAAAGAGACACAGATGTATAGAACAGTCTTTAGGACTCTGTGGGAGAGGGAGAGGGTGGGATGATTTGGGAGAATGGCATTGAAACATGTATAATATCATATAAGAAACGAATCGCCAGTCTAGGCTCGATGCTGGATACAGGATGCTTGGGGTCGGTGCACTGGGATGACCCAGAGGGATGATATGGGGAGGGAGGTGGGAGGGGGTTTTAGGATTGGGAACACGTGTACACCCGTGGCAGATTCATGTTGATGTATGGCAAAACCAATACAATATTGTAAAGTAAAAAAAATAACAATAAATAAATAAAAATGATGGAAAAAATTCAATAAAAAACGTAAAATACTTTGATTCTCTGGAAGCTCAAAATACAAAATAAACTGATGCTTCTTAACTACCCACTGTGCCTGAAATTGTGTGGAGACGAGCTCACCCCTGAACAATGCAGGGGCTAGGATGCCAAAACTCCAAACGGTTGAAAATGTATAACTTTACAGTCAATCCTCTGTATCCATAGCTTCACATCCCTGTATTCACTCAGTCACAGACTGTGTAGGACTGTAGCACCACTTCAATGAAATTAACATTTAGTGAAAAAAGTCCACACATATGCAGACTTACACAGTTCAAACTGTGTTCAAGGGTCAGTTGTATTTTCACATGTTTTCTCCTGAAATACACACTATAATTTGTTATATATGACATTATTAGGTTGTTCTTCTTTCCATTTTGTGAAGGCTGTCAGACGTTACGCAGTTTACATGGGCAGGTAGGGAGTGGAGTCAGGAAGGACCCTGCCTGCCTCACCCAGAGTCCACGCTTCCCCTCTGTGCCCAGCTTCCTGTCCCCACCATGCCCTGAGGGGACCCCAGCTCACAAGAAGGGACCGTGAGCCAGTGGCTCTGGAACCCCCTGCAATTTCTACCCTGACAGAATCCCCAGACACCCACCATGAGCAGCTTCTGAGTCTTTTTCTATAATGAGACTCCTAGAGAGAGAAAGCACCCAAGAGACAGAATACATTTGATAAGACATTTGCTAAGAGGAGGAAGGGAAGTAGATTGTCATAGACCATCTCCATCCTCTTCCTCCATGTCCACAGCAGGCCTTTCTAGAGTGTTCTTGTTCTGCTCCACATTTCTCTCTGAACCAAGTAGGGTGCACACTGCGATAAAGGAACACGGTTCTAGAATGACTTGGATGTGGCTCCAGGCAGGGTACAGTCTTCTGACCCCTGCTGGGGACCCACACTAGAGCCCAGCATGGGCCCAGAGCCCCAGAGATGTGGCTAACAGTGGGGCTTTGGAGAGAGGCCAATCCAGCTCTGGGCTCTGACTCTTGCTGGGTGACCTTGAGCAAGTGACCCAACCTTTCTGAGCTTCTGTTTCCTTGACTGTGAAACAGGAGGTGCTGGAAGTGGTTACCATGTGGGGGGGTGAATGCCATCACATGTGACAGTACATGGGCCAGAGCTCAGCAAGGAGCGATGGCTCGTTAAGAAGAGGGTATCAGCGCATTTACTGATTGAATGATAGTGACTTTTTAATCATTTTTTGGAGAAGGGGTGCATTCATTTCTGGGGGCTTGTAATGGATGATCACAAACTGGGGACTTAAAAGAACAAAACTGTATTCTCCCTCATCTCTGGGGCCCAGACGTCCAATATCAGGGTGTCTGTGGACCCAGCTCCCTCTGAAGACCCCAGTGGAGGCTCCTTCCTGCCTCTGCCAGCTTCCAGGGGCTGCCCAGTGCTCCTGGTTTGGAGGGGGCATCGCTCTGGTCCCTGCCTCTCTCCTCACCTTGTCCTCTCCTCTGTGTGCTCTCAGGACCACCCACGTGTTGCTCTCAGGCCTGTCCACATGGTCCAGGAAGACATCCTTCTCTCAGCATCATTAGCTCACTCAAAACATCTTGATGTTCCCAGGTTCCAGAGATTAGGATGTGGATTATCTTTGTGGGGAGGGGGCGGTAATCATTTTTTCGCTTTGCAAAAGACTTAAAATAACCCCAAACAATAAGATGTGGGTCTTTCATGTATGGATACTGGAACACGGTTCATGCTGTACCTGCCCTGGTTCTGCAGAGATGAGTGGGGAGGGGCTGAAGAGAGAGTGAACCCTGAAGTCCCCAGCTCAGAGGCCACATGTAGACCGCATCCATGCAGGTAGGAATGAGTGATTTCCTGCAAGCCTCCCCAACCCCTGCACCCAGCTTCTCATTTTCTCCCTGGTCCGTCTGTGCCCCAGCATTTCAGTGGGTGTAAATTGCATAGCTTCTTCTGGGAGTTGAGTTGGAGGATGAGGAAAATGATAGATTCTCTGAAGTTTGTTGGATTTTCGCTTATAGAAGCACATTTTCTACCTGAGGCGCCCTGGGAGCTCCCCGGGGACTAGCAGTTCCTTCTTGATCCAGGAGACATGTTTACGGCTGGTGGAAATGGTCCCATGTCATTAGAAGATCTTCCCCATGGACTCTTCAGCTGCTTGTTAGATTGGTGGGTCAGAAACCCCCTGACCCTCGGCAGAAATGAACTGCTCAGCAAAAACCAAACTCATTTAATTCAAATTTAATTAAAGTTGAAGCCATGCTTTTTACTTTTTGGTACTAATTGTAATAATTTGCTGCACATAGTCACACAGGAAAACACATGGTGAGTTTCAGAGTAGAGGGCATGCCAATGGATCAGCTGAGGCAGGAAGAAGGGTTTCAAATGTTCTTTCTTTTTGTTTCAAACCTTCCAGTAATTGATGGTTTTCTAATAAGGGGGCCATTCAGAATGGAAACCACTTTCTAGCAAACAAATAGATCTCAAGGGATGACATTAGTAAAAATGCATGTGTGATAGAAAATTTAAAAAACTGCAGAACAGTAAAAGAGGCATCAAAGGAAGAAAAAATTGTTATTGGGGTAGATGATATTTTAGAGTGAATTTCAGTGTGTTAACCCTAGGAATCCACTCCAGTATTCTTGCTTGGAGACTATCATGGACAGAGGAGCCCAGAAGGCTATAGTCCATAGGGTGGCAAAGAGCTGGACACAAGTGAAGCATATTAGCACACAAATGCATTAGCTGTCTATTAGCTAACCCCAGGAAAGTGAATCTTACAGTGCAGGTGTTTGGAAGCAGACCTTCCATGAGGTCCTAAGGAGGCCAGGATCCTTTGGCATCAGGGGGAGCCTTTTGTGGGTCCAGGGTTGGATGGTTGTGGCCTGGGGTGCTAAATCCACCCATAGCCTTGGGTACAAGTCAAATGTTATGGGTGCCCCATCACACCATCATTTACAGGTATCTGGCTGCTTTCCCAAACCCACAGCTGAGAGGAGACACCAGTTCAGTTCAGTCGCTCAGTTGTGTTCTACTCTTTGTGACACCATGGAATGCAGCACATCAGGCCTCCCTGTCCATCACCAACTCCCGGAGTTTACTCAAACTCATGTCCAGTGAGTCGGTGATGCTATCCAATAGTATACTCTGTCATCCCTTTCTCCACCCACCTTCAATCTTTCTCGGCATCAGGGTCTTTTCAAATGAGTCAGTTCTTCACATCAGGTGGCCAAAGTATTGGAGTTTCAACACCAGCATCAGTCCTTCCAAAGAATATTCAGGACTGATTTCCTTTAGGATGGACTGGTTGGATTTCCTTGCAGACTAAGGCACTCTCAAGAGTCTTCTCCAACTCTACAGTTCAAAAGCATCAATTCTTTGGCACTCAGCTTTTTTTATAGTCCAACTCTCACATCCCTACATGACTACTGGAAAAAGCATAGCCTTGGCTGGACGGATTTCATTGACAAAGTAATATCTGCTTTTTAATATGTTGTCTAGGTTGGTCACAACTTATCTTCCAAGGAGCAAGTGTCTTTTAATTTCATGGCTGAAGTCACCATCTGCAGTGATTTTGGAGACCCCCAAAATAAAGTCTGTCACTGTTTCCACTGCTTCCCCATCTATTCCCCATGAGGTGATGGGATCAGATGCCATGATCTTAGTTTTCTGAATGTTGAGATTTAAGCAAACTTTTTCACTCTCCTCTTTCACTTTCATCAAGAGGCTCTTTAGTTCTTCTTTGCTTTCTGCCATAAGGGTGGTGTCGTCTGCATATCTGAGGTTATTAATATTTCTCTGAGAAGTCTTGACTCCAGCCTGTGCTTCCTCCAGCCCAGAGTTTCTCATAATGTATTCTGCATATAAGTTAAATAAGCAGGGTGACAATATACAGCCTTAACATACTCCTTTCGTGATTTGGAACCAGTCAGTTGTTCCACGTCCAGTTCTAACTGTTGCTTCTTGACCTGCATACACATTTCTCAGGAGGAAGGTCAGGTGGTCTGGTATACCCAACTCTTGAAGAATTTTCCACATTTTGTTGTGATCCACACAGTCAAAGGCTTTGGCATAGTCAATAAAGCAGGAGTAAATGTTTTTCTGGAACTCTCTTGCTTTTTTGATGAGCCAGCAGATGTTGGCAATTTGATCTCTGGTTCCTCTGCCTTTTCTAAATCCAGCTTGAACATCTGGAAGTTCACAGTTCAAGTACTGTTGAAGCCTGGCTTGGAGAATTTTGAGCATTACTTTGCTAGCAGGTGAGGTGAGATGAGAGCAATTGTGCAGTAGTTTGAGCATTCTTTGGCATTGCCTTTCTTTGGGATTGAATGAAAACTGATCTTTTCTAGTCCTGTGGCCACTTCTGAGTTTTCCAAATTTGCTGGCATATTGAGTGCAGCATTTTCACTGCATCATCTTTTAAGATTTGAAATAGCTCAACTGGAATTCCATGACCTCCACTAGCTTTGTTCGTAATGATGCTTTCTAAGGCCCACTTGACTTCACATTCCAAGATGTCAGGCTCTAGGTGAGTGAACGTACCATCATGATTATATGGGTCGTGAAGATCTTTTTTTGTTTAGTTCTTCTGTGTATTCTTGCCACCCCTGTTTAATATCTTCTGCTTCTGTTAGGTCCATACCATTTCTGTCCTTTATTGTTCCCATCTTTGCATTAAATGTTCCCTTGGTATCTTTAATTTTCTTGAAGAGATCTCTAGTCTTTCCCATTCTATTGTTTTCCTCTGTTTCTTTGCACTGATCACTGAGGGAGGCTTTCTTACCTCTCCTTGCTCTTCTTTGGAACTGTGCATTCAAATGGGTATATCTTTTCTTTTCTCCTTTGCCTTTCTCTTCTCTTCTTTTTACAGCTATTTGCAAGGCCTCCTCAGACAACCATTTTGCCTTTTTGCATTTCTTTTTCTTGGGGATGGTCTTGGTCACTGCCTCCTGTACAATGTCACGAACCTCTGTCCATCATTCTTCAGGCAGTCTGTCTATCAGATCTAATCCCTTGAATCTATTTCTCACTTCCACTGTATAATTGTAAGGGATTTGATTTACGTCATACCTGAATGGTCTAGTGGTTTTCCCTACTTACTTCAATTTAAGTCTGAATTTGACAATAAGGAGTTCATGATCTGAGCCATAGTCAGCTCCTGGTCTTGTTTTTGCTGACTATATAGAGCTTCTCCATCTTTGGCTGCAAATAATATAATCAATCTGATTTTGGTATTGACCATCTGGTGATGTCCATGTGTAGAGTCTTCTCTTGTATTGTTGGCAGAGATTGTTTGCTATGACCAGTGTGTTCTCTTGGCAAATCTCTTTTAGCCTTTGCCCTGCTTCTTTCTGTACTCCAAGGCCAAATTCGCCTCAGGTATTTCTTGACTTCCTACTTTTTCATTCTAGTCCCCTATAATGAAAAGGACATCTTTTTTGGGTGTTAGTTCTAGAAGGTCTTGTCAGTCAGTTCAGTTTAGTCGCTCAATTGTGTCTGACTCTTTGCTACCCCATGAACCTCAGCATGCCAGGCCTCCCTGCCCATCACCAACTCCTGGAGTTTACCCAAACTCATGTCCATTGAGTTGGTGACGCCATCCAACCATCTCATCCTCTGTCATCCCCTTCTCCTCCTGCCCTCAATCTTTCCCAGCATTAGGATCTTTTCAAATGAGTCAGCTCTTCACATCAGGTGGCCAAAGTATTGGAGTTTCAGCTTCAACATCAGTCCTTCCAATGAACACCAGTCAACTTCAGCTTCTTCAGCACTACTGGTGGGGGAATAGACTTGGATTACTGTGATATCGAATGGTTTGCCTTGGAAATGAACAGAGATAATTCTGTCATTTTTGTGGTTGCATCCAAGTACTGCATTTTGGACTCTCTTGTTGACTATAATGGCTACTCCATTTCTTCTAAGGAATTCTTGGCCACAGTAGTAGTAGATGTAATGGAGAGGAGACACCAAGTGGCTGCAAAATCTAAGGTATATCCGGCCCTTTATAGAAAATGAAACCGACAAGGCCTGGTCTAGGGCTTCAGTCTTCAGTGGGACGCCTTCTGCACTTGCATGGCTGCCATCCCAGTGAAAGATCCCAGGCTTGTCCCCAAGGACATGCCCCCTGTTCACCCAAAGGGCCCAGGGACCCAGCATTTGTCAGAGTAGACCTCACAAGGGACATGAACTCTTTGAACCAGGAGTGGAGGTCAAGGAAGCTAGATGCACTGGCTGAGCAGCAAATTGATCAGTTCTTCCTCACCACCCCCTCTTGCTGGCCCTGGGGGTTCCCCAGCTCCCTCTTGACTGCCTGGCCCCTTCCTCACATGGAGTGCTGCTGAGCACCCAGCCCAGGAGGTAAACCTGGGTTCTGTCCAGACTCCAGCCCTTCTAGCTGTGCAATGCTGTGGGCCAATGGCTTACATTCCCTGGCTTTGGCTCTTTTGGATTAGAAGGTGGCAGTGAGAATGAAATTAGAAAATGGTGTTCAAGGTGTGGTGTCTGGCCCTGGGGAACTGCCCCATACATGTTGGGGATTTTTATTATTCTCAGCAAACCAGGCCACGGGTGCACTCACACAGGGTCATAATCCCAGACTGGGGAGCTTCAGAGGATTCACAAGGGGGCTGGAAATGGGCTGCTGGACTTGGGACCCCCTGGCCAGTTTGACCTTCTTGTTTCTTGAATGTATCATGCTGGTTCCACCTTGCCAGTTCCACTTGCTATGCCTTCTACCTGAATCTACTTCCTCCCATGTTTTTGCAACTCTGGCTTCTTTTCACCTTTGAGGCTCCAGTTTGAATATTTCCTGCCTGACCACTGGTCTAAAATGTCTTCACTTATTTCTTATTTCTTTTCTCCTTATTTCTAAAGTCCCAAAGCTTTATTTATTCCCTTCATAGCATTTATGGCTTATGATGAAGATCTTGATCTTTCATTCATTTAGTCCTTCTTTGTCTCTCAACTCCATCAAAGAGAAACTCTGAGAGAGTAGAGCCCTGGAAGACTCCTTTGTTCAGAGTGGGAGCCTCGCCCCCATGATCTTGCCCCACACAGAGTAGAAACTCAGGAATCTCTGTCAACAAGCTCAGCAGCCATGACTAGGGTGGCCAGGAAAGGAGCTAGGCCATCAACAGGAGGGGTAGGAGGCTTAGGGTGACCTCAGGTGGCCTCTGCCTATAGTATCTTAGGCTCCCTGACCCAGATTGAAGCTGGATCTTGGTGGTGAGAGTACCAGATCCTAGCCACTAGGATCCTAGCGGTCAGTGATGAGGGCCCTGGCCCTCAGTTTTGCAGAAAAGAATTTCCATAAACATGGAAGGTAGTGAAGCAAATGAAGTATCTATTAAGAGGAGAAAAGAGTACCATATGTGTGGATGGACACTCGGATAGACTCAGAAGGAGAGTCCCTGAGTTGCTGAGTTGCACCCTTGTGGAAAGGTCATGTGGGGTGTCATAAATCACTCATATGGGGCATTTCTCCCAGTTTTCCTTTGGCCAATCATTTTGATTTGTCTGGTTCACAGTCCATATTTGCCATATCTCAGGATCCTCCCATGTGGGCACACGTATCTCTTAACCAAGATGGATTCTACCACAAAGGCCTATGGGTAAAGTATCCCTCGACATTACTCCTGCTTTGACTTCTGAGGAGTCTGTCTGCACACGTGTGGTCGAGGAGGTCTCCTGACTTTGGGAATGAGAAATATGTGGTCTGGGAAGGGCCCAGTCTCCTCCCTTAATTGTCCTGCTGTTCGCCTCTTGGAGTTGCGGTCCAAAGGGAATGAATCTCCAATTGCTTTACCCTGGGAGGGGGGCCATCTAACTCCTGGCTCAAGCAGAAGAACTGGAACAAAGATCACAGAGCCATTTAGCATGTGGGGCAGGAGCAAAGAACGTGACAGTCACTGCTGTGGTTCTGAGGAGAGAGCCCCGTGTACTGGGCAGTGCAGTCCAGCCTGGACCCCACATGTCCTTCTTGAGACTGACTCAATGCCTGTTTCCATGAGTTCCATCCTCAGCTGCCCTGAGCTGCTGGGAGCAGAAATGTTCCCGTTGTCTGTCAGAGCTGCCTGAAGAGTGAATTATCGGGCAATTTCTGACAGAACATTTAGGAAGAAGACATCAAATTTAAGAGGTTACAGTGAGCGTTTGGAGGTCAGAAAAATTGGGGAATGACTTCATGATCTTTCTTCTGTGGAGGCAACACAAATAATGAAATAACAAATGGGTGAAAGCTCAAGCCCTTTTTCTCCTCTGTGTATTTTAGGCAGCATAAAAACATGTCTTTAGAGCTTTCCTTGAGTGATTTAAAAACCAGATGGAAACCGGCAAACAGAGCTCATCTGTCCTGATAACGCTGTCATTTATGTCCTGGGTAAGTGAGAAGAGATGGCGGCCCGGGCTTCTTGCTGGATGCTGAGGGCAGAGTGTTTGGCCTGCAGCTAAAGCACAAATAATCTCTATGTATGATGGATCCTTCCAATAAGCAGCCCCTGCAGAGCAGGATCAAATCAGTCGTTAGCGCCCAGTTCTCTTTTCAGATGGACGCCTAGGCGTCTGTGCGGCCAGCGCCCTGGCATCCGTTGAGGGAGCTACCGGTGATTTCATCCACCATCTTTCTTCTCTATTGCTCTTTTGGAAACATAACAGGTCAAGTTGAAACTTCAAGTATGATGGTTGAAAGAGGCAGAAAAAAATATCAACTGAGCAGCATTCACCATCTAGCCCTAGGTGTGGGGTGATGATTAGGACCTTGGCAGCGCTTGCAAACCCGGGGGGTTTCATGGGCAGAGGCAAGGAAAGAGGCAACAAACCTGTATTGATACTGAACCTCCACCTTGATCCTCAGATGTGCAGAACTGGATTGACGATGACCCTCAGTTTGGATGAAACATCGCCGCCGGGGAAGGAAGTCTTTTTTTTTAATTTCTTTATCCTCTGTGCTCAGTCTCATTCTTCTTCCCAAGAGGTGTCATTGCCTGTGTTTACACACCATCAAGTGTATTTTGTGGTGATTGCATCCAGTTCCTCCTGTCTCTCTTCCTGGTATCATGGGGATGCTCCGTATGGATTCACACTTCGTGTTCCTTCCTTTTAACCCATAGAAAGCATCCACACTGCTCTTGGTCTCCCTCACACTTAATTTATCCACTCCTCTTCAACTGGTTGGGCTTCCCAGGTGGTGCTAGTGGTAAAGAACCCGCCTGTTAATCCAGGAGATAAAAGAGACACGAGTTCGATCCCTGGGTTGGGAAGATGCCCCGGAGGAGGACGTGGCTACCCACTACAGTATTCTTTCCTGGAGAATTCCATGGACAGAGGAGCTTGGTGGGCTATATATTGTCCATGAGGTCACAAAGAGTCAGACACGACTAAAACAAGTAAACATGCACTCTCCAAGTGGTCACATAGATTACTTCTGTTATCAAAGTAATGTTGCAATTGACATTCTGGTGTTCATTTTTTGTTTGTGCCTCTGCCAAAGTTTCTCTTTCTCCTAGATAAATTTTCAGTCACAATGAAGAAACCTTCTCTTTGTCACTGGAAACTTCCCAGTTGTTTTTCACAACTGTGGCCGCAGTGCTCACTCCTGCTGTAGTTCTGATAATCACCTACATTCTGTTTCTGACATCTGGGCGTAAACGGTGTGTCTGAGCAGTTCTCTGATCCCTGTCAGCTGTTTCAGGTGTTCACCCTTTCCTTACCAGCCTTCTTTCCATCAACTTGCTAACTTGCTAAAGTTCCCTTTGTGTTCTCGATATTAATATCTTGTCAGTTATGTATGTTGTAAATTTCAACTTCAAGTATTCATTCACCAATGGCTTGAAGCTCAGGTACCTTTTATTATATCTCCTGAGTGTGTAACACAGAACACACACTCCATGTACTTCTCACCCAGTGAGCAAAGGGGATGGAGAACAGAATAAAGGAAGAAGCAGAGTGGATGTACAGGGAAATCAGGGTTTGGAAGCCAAATGGGCCTTTTTAAAACAAATCAATTCTAGCTTGACACTGCCCTGTCATGGGACCCAGGGTGGGGCCTGACCTATGACTTGAGTTTTAACATCCCTCCTCCAGGGTGTGGGTTGGGAAACTTGCAAGTAAAGAGCCTATGTGTCAGAAACATTGGAGGGGAAATGTCTACACAGCAGGAGGGCGAGAACTGGTACTTAAACTCTGGAACCTGAAAGAATTTAGATTACAGACAGAGACAGATGATAGATAGGAATATAGATAGATGATATAGATAAATAGATAGTTAATATAGAGAGGTGATAGAGATAGATGATACACAGAAAGGTAGATGATATAGATAAATAGATAATATAGACAGATGATAGCAATAGGTGATAGAGAGATGATAGAGTAGAGAGAGAGATAATGGAGCAAACAAGCTCCTTCATAATTACTCATTTATTTTTGTATTTCCCTGATATAAATAGAAGTGAACTTAGCCATTAAACAAAAATCAGCATTTAATGGCATTTTAATAGGATAAAGATGGTGTATCACTTAGGATTCCACTTTGCCTACATCCCAAATGCACACAGTGGGTAAAGTGAACCATTACTGCATCCATAGATGTGTATCTGTGTATTAGCCTTTCTTCTGTGCATATTAAATGAATACACACAAAAATGATAATAGCGCTTATTTTTAAGTGTTGGAATTATAATTCAATATTATTTTTTTCCCTTTTGCTTAACATTCTCCTACTTTCTGTAGAGTTAATATGCAGTTATGGGCATGATAATAGAATATATTTCACTAACACTTATGGAGCCTACAACTGAGAAAGTGCTTGTGGTATGCTAATGAAAGACATGTTGCAAAGTCATGTCTCTGTTCTGATCACAACTGTTGTTAAACCAAAATGAAGAGAAAATAGACAGGAAGGGAAAATGCCTGATGCCTGTGACCCTTCTAGCTGTCTGCTACTGGGGGTGAGTTTCTCTTTTCATTGTTTTTCTGCCTCTTTGCGTTTTTGAAATATATTTATTAGCCATTTGTTACTTTACTTTGTTTAAAATGCCATAAAATCCTGGAAAACTTTCAAAGGAATGTACAGTATTTTTCAGGAAATTCTTTAACTGGAAAATTCCACATTCTGTCCCTCAAAGCCTAGGTTAGCCAGGGATATGATAGGAGTTTTGTGGATCTTTCACACAGCTGGAGATCCCCATGGGAAGCTGCTCATGTGAGTGTCAGGGCGTGTTGTACACAAACACACACGAGTGCTCCCTCCAGTTTAAGCCACATAGGCACCAATTTGCCACCTGGAGAATTATGCGGCCAGCGTCCTGTTAGCACTGTGACAGGAGGATGACTGACGTGGTGACGGACCTTCTCTGCCTTTTCCCTCGTTGGTCTCTTGTGCCTTCACATACCGCCCCTCCTCTTGAACTGGAGCCTATGCTCCATCACCTCCACGGTGACAGGGATGCAGGGAGTGGATAGTAACTAGCTTGGCCCCTCCGGGGCACCTGCTGCCTCTGGTGACACATGGGGGCTCAGTCACTGCAGAGCACATGGGAGCCTGGGTGGGAGGCCCTGTAGGGGAAATGCCCCAGTTTGGGCTTTGTCTCAAAAGCCACTTTTGAATGAGTGACGACCCAGAGGGATGGTACGGGGAGGGAGGAGGGAGGCGGGGGTCAGGATGGGGAACACGTGTATACCTCTGGTGGATTCATGTTGCTGTATGGCAAAACCAATACAATATTGTAAAGTAATTAACCTCCAATTCAAATATATACATTTATATTTAAAAAATTAAAAAGACAACAAAAACCTTTAACGACAGAAAAAAAAAAAAGCGACTTTTGGAAGGGCAGCAGAAAGGAAAACTACCAAGTCTCCCAGGTGGACCCAGACAGGGTCCTCTGACAGGCAGCCTTTGAAGGTTCCACCTCTCCTGGAAGACCCCCTCCCCACTAGGTGTGTGAGGTCCAAGTCCAGACCCTCACTTAGTTTTTTTGTAAAGTAAACAAGCCTCTCACAACAAGTCATTGTTTCATCTTTTTGTATTTTATCGGGATTTTTAAAAATTGAGATATAATTGACGTATGACATCGTGTAAGTTTAAGGTGAACCAGGGTTTCCCAGGAGGTGTTAATAGTCAAGAATTTGCCTGCCAATGCAGGAGACATAAGAGATGGGATTCGATCCCTAGGTGGGGAAGATCCCCTGGAGAAGGGTATGGCAACTGACCCCAGGATTCTTGCCTGGGGAATCCCATGGGCAGAGAAGCCTGGTGGGATACAGTTCATATGGTTGCAAAGAGTCAGACATGACTGAGCACGTGTGCACGCACACACACACACACACACACACACACAATGTACCATGTATTGATTGGATGTGTTTATACATTGCAGTATAACTACCACCATAGTGGTGTTAGCTGACACCTCTATCATGCCACGTAATTATCATTTCTTTTTTGGGGTGAGAACAATTAGGATCCAGTCTCTTAGCAAGTTCGCAGTTTACAGCACAGTCTTGTTGACTATAATGACTGTAATGACTAGGTTCTGCATTAGATCTCCAGAACTTACTCATCTTCTCACTCTGAGCTTGGACCTGGAAACATCTTCCCAATTCCCAGCCCTCAGCCCTGGCATCTACCACTCTAATCTGTTTCTATGAGTTCAGCTCTTATGATTTCCACATATAAGTGATATCATAAAGTATTTGTCTTTCTCTGTCTGACTTATTTCACTTATCATGCCCTCAAAGTCCATTCACAGACGGCAGAATTTTCTTCTTTCTAGTGACTGAATAACATTCCATTATAAATATATAATTTTATATACTATTTTCCATTATATAATATGAATTTGTATTATGATAGGAAGTGAAGCACGATATTTGAACCAAATATTGGACCTGCCACTTAAGTTCTAATGTCTTCTCTGCCACTTACCTGCTGTGTAAACTAGACAAATTATAAGTGCTGTGTATACCTTAGTTTCCTCATCTCTAATACGGGAGCAAAAGTAGCTCACTGCGAAGAATGAATGAGTTATTACTTTTAAAGTGCTTAGAACAGTGCTCTGTATATCAAAGTGTTAGTCGCCCACCATGTCTGACTCTTTGTGACACCATAGACTGTAGCTTGCCAGGCTCCTCTGTCCATGGGATTCTCCAGGCATACTCCAGGAATACTGGAGTGAGTTGCCATGCCCTTCTCCAGGGTGTCTTCTTGACCCAGGGACTGAACCCAGATCTTCCACATTACAGACAGATTCTTAACCTTCTGAGCTACTTGGGAAGCCCTGTATATAGTGAAGGCTTAATAGGTAGAATTGTCATCACTAACATTGCCATCCCCACCATCACCACTGTAATCATCATCACTGTCATCATCATCCATGGTGATCATCACACTGGTTTAGAGTTGATGCTTTGAACTCTTTTGGATTCAGGTTTAAATATAAGGTTCATACCTACTAATTGTGAGATCTTATGCAAGTCCTCAGATCTGTCCAACCCTCAGTTTTTCCATTAATATAGCATATAACAACTCTCCAGTAGAGGATAGTTTTAATGATTTAAATAAATAATAATCCTATGTGCTGATCATGGTACCAGATACAGAGTCAATGCTTAATAAATATTTAGATATTAATATATAAATAAACAAGCAACTCCTGCAGCTCAATTCCAGAAAAATAAATGACCCAATCAAAAAATGTGCCAAAGAACTAAACAGAAATTTCTTCAAAGAAGACATACAGATGGCTAACAAACACATGAAAAGATGCTCAACATCACTCATTATCAGAGAAATGCAAATCAAAACCACAATGAGGTACCATCTCATGCCAATCAGAATGGCTGCGATCCAAAAATCTATAAACAATAAATGCTGGAGAGGGTGTGGAGAAAAGAGAACCCTCTTACACTGTTGGTGGAAATGCAAACTAGTACAGCCACTATGGAGAACAATGTGGAGATTCCTTAAAAAACTGGAAATAGAACTGCCATATGACCCAGCAATCCCACTGCTGGGCACACACACCACGGAAACCAGAATTGAGAGAGACACGTATACCCCAATGTTCATTGCAGCACTGTTTATAATAGCCAGGACATGGAAGCCACCTAGATGTCCATCAGTAGATGAATGGCTAAGAAAGCTGTGGTACATATACACAATGGAGTATTACTCAGCCATTAAAAAGAATACATTTGAATCCATTCTAATGAGGTTGATGAAACTGGAGTCTATTATACAGAGTGAAGTAAGACAGAAAGAAAAACACCAATAAAGTATAATAACACATATATATGGAATTTAGAAAGATGGTAATGATAACCCTGTATGCGAGACAGCAAAAGAGACACAGATGTATAAAACAGTCTTCTGGACTCTGTGGGAGAAGACGAGGGTGGGATGATCTGAGAGAATAGCACTGAAACATGTATATTATCGTATATGAAACAGATCACCAGTCCAGGTTTGATGAATGAGACAGGGTACTCAGGGCTGGTGCACTGGGATGACCCAGAGGGATGGGATGGGGTGGGAAGGGGGTTCAGAATGGGGAACACATGTAAGCCCATGGATGATTCATGTCAATGTATGGCAAAAACCACTACGATATTATAAAGTAATTTGCCTCCAATTAAAATAAATAAATTTAAAAATAAAGTAATACAATAATACATACTGATAATAATATTATATTGATACATACTATATGTGCACATATGTATATATTAGTTATTGAACATATATACATATATAAGCTTATGTGTACATGCCTCTTCTAGTCAGCTTTTCCTATCATGCTTTAAGATAGTAACGCTTGACACTTTTTTGTTGTTGTTCAGTTGCTAATTCATGGCCGACTTTTTTCAACCTCATGGACTGCAGCATGCCACTCTTCCCTGTCCTTCACTATCTCTTGGAGTTTGCTCAAATTCATGTCCATTGAGTTGGTGATGCCATCCAAACATCTCATCCTCTGTAGCCCCCTTCTCCTCCTGCCTTCAATCTTTCCCAATATCAGGATCTTTTCTAATGAGTCAGCCCTTTGTATCAGGTGGCCAAAGTATTGAAGCTCCAGCTTCAGCATCAGTCCTTCCAATGAATATTCAAGGTTGATTTCTTTTAGGATTGACTGGTTTGATCTCCTTGCTGTCCAAGGGATTCTCAAGAATCTTCTCTGAGTAGAATCTATTATCCGATTGCACTTGAGAGGGACTCAGAGAGATAGGAAGTCTTTTGTGATCTTTCATTCTTGCTGCCCTGAACTTTTATATTATTAAATAATTAGAGGGTGGTCTGTAGAACAGGCTGGGGGTCAGCCTTGATTTGAGGATATTCCCAAACTCAACTGAAAACCAGAATGCCCTGACATGTGCCCCCTGGGGCCCTGTAGGACCCGTCTCTGTGCCCCTGTTCTCCAGCTCAGCAGCTGACCCCTGCTGCTCCTTCCAGCCTTAGAAATCAAAGCCAGTGGATTTAGCTGCTGCCCATTCTCTGATCAATCCCCCTTTCTGCATCCCTCTCTCTGTATCCATCAGCCTTTTCTTTTCTCCTTGTTCCCTGTACTGCCCCCAAGAACATGCCTCCTAGTAGCTAAAAATATCTCAGCCCCAACACTGCCCCTGAAATCGCTTCCAAACTTTCTAGGTAATGGAAATCCCCCAGGGCACTCATTAATGGTTCAGACCCTTCAGTCTCAACACAGAAAAGAGTGAATCAGAATCTCCAAGGAAGATGTCTAGAAACCTGATGTATTTCGCTCTGCCCCAGGTAACTCTCACATCTGTGCGTGATGAGGAACGGCCTGTGAATTATGGGATGGAGGCAGCGACCCGAGGAATCCTATGTGGCTCCAAGCCCCCGCCTCCTCCCTGCATGACTTTTCACTCCCCAGGGCCCCTCAAATAACAGGTGTTCAGGTAGATACTTGTTGAATGAATCCATGAATGAATCCGTTAATTAAACGTGACGGATGGTCCAGCAGCCCCGATCTATGTATACTTCTCCACACGTATCGGGCTGGTTTCCATCCCCACACTTGTTTTTCTTCTGTCATCCACACATTCCTATCAGCAATCTGGGACCATTCCCTCTCTGTGCTCTGCAGATAGACTGGTGCATGGAAGGGCCTCTATAGATATATGTTTCTATTTATGTGATGTTTCCCATTAAAATGAGTTTCCTGTGACAGAAATCTCCTTCCCCACCTGTGCATTCTCAGAGACTACACGGTCCCCACCACACAACAGACGCCACATAAAACATTTTTGCATTGGTGTGTGGGTGTCCATGGCAATCCCAGCCAGTCAGCCCAGCTTGCCAGAGGAAACTACAGTCCAAACTGCTTAAGTGACATGCATAAGTGACACAGCAAAACACAAATTTCATATATGAATGCATATATATGGAAGGTAGAAAAACGACACTGATGAACGTAGCAGAGAAGGGATTCAGGGACAGAGCGGGTGAAGGTGAGGGGGGACAATTGAGAAAGTAGCATTGACATGTATAACACTATCACGTGTAAAACAGATAGTTAGTGGGAAATTGCTAAATAACACAGGGAGCCCAGCCTGGCACTCTGTAATGACTTAGTGGGGTAGGAGGGGAGGGAGGCCCTGGAGGGGAGGGAGGCCCTGGAGGGAAGGGATATGTGTACAGTTATCACTGGTTTGTGTTGCTGTAAGGGCAGAAAACAACATAAAATTATAGTCACTTTCCACCAATTAAAGAAGTGTAAAAAAGAAGAAGAAGAGAAAAGAATGATTCCCTTCAAATGCCCAAGCTCAGCAAGTGTTTACTGTCACTGAAATAACAAAACACGTAAGTCTAAAATTTGTGTTGCAAATACTTGGCTCTAAGCCAGTCCTGTGGTCCTTTGGTGACTTCCTTGAAGGCTTTATGTCAGGTGAGATGGTTCTTTTGGTTACAGCCATTGGCCAGTCTCTACGTCCAAGCAGGTTGTTCTCCAATGGCTGGCTTGCCATGTTGGAAACCCACGCTCGAGGCTGAAAGAGCTTGTAAACATCATTTATCTTGGTGGGTACGGGGCCCGTTGCCACTGTGTGAGCTGCCAGCAATACCATCCTTGCTTCCCCATGTCCACAAAGGCAGCTCTCGAGACTGGAAGCTTCTTTAGCTGGGCAGAAGGCCAAGCGGGGCGAGCTGGCGAGCTTTTTGTCTCGGCTCTGAACTCGTGCTCTGAGGTTCAGACTTAACTCAGATTCTCACATGTTGGGGAATCAATCATTTGAAAAGAGCATTTGTCAGCATCAGTGTAACTCCTAGAAAAGGAGATTCAGCGCCTGCCACTGCCCGGCAGCAGACCTTCCGAGGTGGAGCTCTCACACCTATGTCATGGGGAGACTCGGTCCGAAAGAAGAATCACTTCGATTTTTATCTCTAACGTGTTGTGTCAATTTCCCAGGGGGGAGTCTTCACTTCTTTGGAGCCCTTGATTTTTCAAATACCACAGACCAAGGGCTTGTAAAAAAATATGCCAGTCTATGTGTGTCACAGGTATGAATGTTACTCACAGGGAAAAAAAAAAAAAACTTTTTAAAACGTGGGTGTGTAAAAAGGTAGCTTTATTACATTTTCCATAACTCAATTTGAGTCTGTGAAAGCCCACATTTCCTCTAATAACAGACAATTAATGGAGTCACCTGCAAGGTGTTCTAACCAACCCTGTCATGTCTCTGTTAATTCCGATGCAAAATATCGTCACATTCAAGGTTATAAATTGCACCCTTAGGTTTTTCTGTCTTCCTCATTTCTAGGGTTAATTTATGTCCCTGGGGACCATGGCATGTCCCCCAGTGGACCCCGTGTGGATTTCTGGGCTTGTTCTGTGACTGCCCTTTGCCACTTCCTGTCCCAAATATAACTCACTTCATCACAATCCTTGCTGTTCTCAGCTTCTATAGCCCTCTGTCCTGCTGCACAAGGCTCTCTGGCCAGGTGCTGTGCACCCTCCATGTGCAAACTGCCAGCTCCTTCGGCTCAGGTGACTTTTACTGGGCATCTGTGACCTCCTTCTGGGCTATGGGAAGCTTCGGCTCATTTCTTGAGTCCCAAGAAGAATCAGGGTTGTAGTAGTTAATTTGCTGCAATAACACATAGTCCTGAAACAATAACCACAAAAACGACCAAGTTACACGTTGGGGGCTGCGATTCATGTGTGCTCTGATTGATGTTTTTTTTCTCATCCTGAGACCTGGCTGAAGATGATGCTTCTGAAGGTGACATGCCGTCCTTGTGTCACATTCCAGGCACTGTCCTGGGTGACTGAGGGGGACAGAGGGGCGATCCGGGCAGTGTTGCTGACATCAAGTTTATTTGCTGGACTAAATACGACACTGAACCATCAGCCCACACATATGCACATGCTTACACTATAAGATAGTGCAGTGCACTTACTCACCACATGTACAAAGCACACCCAGCATGGAGGAAAAATGGCAATGGGGAAAAGGTAGAGAATCGGTCAGAGTTCTAACTGTCACTGCTGAAAGGTAGGCAGATGTTGAGGCAGTTTAATGCAGCCCACTGTCCAGTTTGCAGGTCAAGAAACTACAGTCAGAACCAGACATGGAACAAAGAACTGGTTCAAAACTAGGAAAGAAGTACGTCAAGAATATATATTGTCACCTTGTTTACTTAACTTATATACAGAGTACATCATGTAAAATGCCTGGCTAAATGAAGCTCAAGCTGGAATCAAGATTGCAGGGAGAAATATCAATAATGTCAGATATGCAGATGACACCACTCCAATGGCAAAGTGAAGAGGAATTAAAAAGCCTTTTGATGAAGGTGAAAGAGGAGAGGGAAAAAAACTGGCTTAAAACTCAACATTCAAAAAACTAAGATCATGGCATCTGGTCCTATCATTTCATGGCAAATAGGGGAAAAAATGAAAACAGTGACAAACTTTATTTTCTTGGGTTCCAAAATAACTGAGAATTGTGACTGCAGCCATGGAATTAAAAGATGCTTGCTCCTTGGGAGAAAAGCTATGACAAACCTAGATAGCATTTTAAAAAGCAGAGACATCACTTTGCTGACAAAGGTCCATATAGTCAAAGCTATGATTTTACCAGTAGCTTTGCACAGATGTGAGAATTGGACCATAAAGAAGGCTGAGTGCCAGAGAACTGATGCTTTTGAATTGTGATGCTGGAGAAGACTCTTGAGAGTCCCTTGGACAACAAGGAGATCAAACAAGTCATTCCTAAAGGAAATCAAGCCTGAAGATTCATTGGAAGGACTGATGCTGAAGCTAATGCTCCAATATTTTGGCCACTTGATACAAAGAGTAGATTCATTGGAAAAGACCCTGATGCTGGGAAAGATTGAGGGCAGGAGGAGAAGGGGATAACAGAAGATGAGATGTCTGGATGGCATCACTGAGTCAATGGACATGAACTTGGGCAAACTCTGGGAGATAGTCAAGAACAGGGAAGCCTGGCGTGCTGCATTCCTTATGGTTGCAAAGAGTCAGACATAAGTTAGGGACTGAAGAATGACAACAAGTAAGGGGAGTCATGGCACTAGGTGAGGCTAGCCGCTCATGAGCCCTGGCTGGGTGGGTGACGCTTGGGCTATGGATCTGCCGTGGAGCCGGGGCCTGGTGGAATGAGGGGAGGGCTGTGTTTTACAGGCTGAGACAGACATGGCAGACAGAAAGCCCCGGCCTAGGAAGAAGCCCCTTTGTTCCTTCTAGAATGAAGATCAGTGAGGAGGTTCTTGCTCCGGGCTCATCCTCACCATTTTGCTTAATGTCAATGTTGAAATATTTAAACTAGCTTTTTAAATGCATCTCTGGGATCTGGAGACAAATTTTCAGAAAAGTGAAAAATGGATAGATGATAAAAGTGCAGAAAACTGTCAGGTTTAGAAAAGTGATCGTGAGGATGAGGAGCCGTCATAGCCGGTGCATATATGGCCTAATTCTAAAAATTAGCTCGGAAAGGTAGAAACAGATCTTTCAGCTCCCAACCAGGGTGGCTGGCAGCACAAAACTCAGAGAAGCGTCCAGCTTCGTCACGGGGATGGTGGATTGAAGACCACTTCACTTACGTGCGTCAGCAGGGCCACCCCCAGCCCCAGCCCCTTGTGTCTGTTGCTAAGTTCAAACAGGACCAGCTGGACACATTGCCTATCAGAATTCCTTTGGCTAAGGCATTATTTTTAAAATGAATATTTTAATGAAATGATGCATATGGCTGGTTGGGATTTGTATTGAATCAGCGATATTTTTAAGCCATATTTCATTTTGAGACTTGAAGGAATCCTTAGTCTGCTAACAGTTTTGGGGTGTTTACTCTGGAGAAAGCAAAATCTTCCTTGCTCCTCTTCATGGTCTTGGAATTAAACAGCCAAGCTTCTAACACAATATTGTAAATCAACTACATTTCAATAAAATTTGAAAAACAGCCAAATTTCTATGGAATCCTCAAAGGCTGGTGATTTTGATGAACCCCATTTTAATGCTTTAAATATGAATTTTCTAACAACATCCAAGACGGTGTTTATTTAATCCTCATAAAACTATAATATTGCATTGGATAAAGAAAAGAGAGCATTTTAAAAGAACTGGGGCCAGAAACTATTTTATTACTGCTCGCCTCAATCCCCAGTGATCTAAACAAACATTCTAACTAGAAACCTTAAAGAATACTCTTAAGAATAAAAGTGATAAAACACTCAAAACAATTATAGGAAATGGGCACAAAAGCAACTCCTTAAGTCACAATAAGTGTTATAAAAATTCACCAAAAGAGATGCCTAGTGAGATCAGGACTGAACATTTTGGCAAGTGATTCGAGAGCTGAGACTGTGCTGTGAATTTATCTCCACAGCAACAAGCATAGTTTCTTTCCTCAGCATTATTCAGTAAGAGTTTGTTGAAGGAATAAGTGGCTGGCTGGCTGGGAGAAGTGTGTGGATATTTATCAAGCACCTTCCTCAAATAATGCAGAGCCCAGGCCCAGAAGGTCAGGTCTTGATGGGCAAAGAGCTGGGGAGAAGTGCCTCAGTATGCTAGCATCTGCCATCTACTCCCCTGTAAGATAGTGTTTGGGGAGCAGATGCCAGCAGATTTGTAAGCATGAAGTCATGGCAAAATTATCACCTGGATTTACCCCATGCAACTATCCCCCAGCCCTTTCTTCCTCCACTGTCCTCTGCCTATGTCCTTTCGGCCCCTTGGACCAATTCTATGTTCTCTGTTTGTTAGTTCTGTCCTGCTAAATGTCAGGATATGTTTTAGGAGAACCAGAAGGGCTTCTAGCAGCCTGACTGGATTCTCCAAGATGGCCTCATAAGGATATTGTTGTTGTTTGATCACTCAGTTGTGCCTGATGCTTTTGAGACCCCATGGATTGTAGCCTGCCAGGTTCCTCTGTCCATGGAATTCTCCAGGCAAGAATACTGGAGTGGTTTGCCATTTCCTCCTCCAGGGGATCTTCCTGACCCAGGCTGCAGCTGTTACGTTGCTTCAGTTGTGTCTGACTCTGTGCAACCCCATAGACGGCAGCCCACCAGGCTCCCCCGTCCCTGGGATTCTCCAGGCAAGAACACTGGAGTGGGTTGCCATTTCCTTCTCCAATGCATGAAAGTGAAAAGTAAAAGTGAAGTCGCTCAGTCGTGTCTGACTCTTAGCGACCCCGTGGCCTGCAGCTTACCAGGCTCCTTCGCCCATGGGATTTTCCAGGCAAGAGTACTGGAGTGGGTTGCCATCTCCTGACCCAGGGATGGAACCCAACTCTCCTGATTCTCCTGCATTGGCAGGTGGGTTCTTAACCACTGAGCCACCAGGGAGGCCTATCAGGAGAAGAGGCCATCAGATTTGTCTAAGAATCAAGGACCTGCTGTGACCTCAACCAGTACACACACCACGGAGAGATTATTAACCCAGTATCTCAGGTCCAGCTCCTAAAAGTAGGGTTGGGAATGTTCTTAGTGTCCCTCCACATTTACCACACTTTAGGATAAGCAGGAGAGGAGTCTTAACCAGGTAAATACACTGCAGAATCAAGCCTACTAATGCAGACCTCACATGGAATTCATCAGTGAATACCCAAGGCCCTTACTATGGAGATGCATCAGTACCAAGCTAAGAGGAAGCTGAGGATCTCTTCTGGGCCAGCGTCTCCCCATTTGTTGACCCAAAAGTTATAATATACATTTCCTTAATATCCAGAACCAGGAGATCAACCAAAGCCAAGACTGCATACATTTTAATAACAAATAAGTAGAAGGTAAAGAATGTTATCTCTAACTATCTCCATCATACACACACACACACACACACACACACACACACACCCCTACAAAACATTGCTACAGCAGGAAACGGCCCACACCCTAAACCCCAGAGCCCAACAGGGACTTTGCAGATGACTTTGAGACCTCAGTTAATGACTTTGAGAAAGGACATTATCCTGGATGATCTGGGTAGGTCCAATGCCATCACAGGATCCTTATAAGAGGGAGACAGAAGTAGAGGTTGGGCAAATGTGATGTGAAGACTCAGCCCACCTTTGCTGACTTTGGAGATGGACGGAGGGGCCTTGGGCCAAAGAAGGTTGGGGGGCTTCTAGAAGCCTTGAAAAGGCAAGAAACAGATTCTCCCAGGAGCCTCCAGGAGATAAGAATCCTTCCATCAACTTGCTTTTAGCCCAGTGAGACCAATTTCAGACTTCTGACCTCCAGAACTATAAGACTGTGAACTCATGTTGCTGAAGCCACTACATTTATGGTAATTTCTTACAGCAGCCACAGGAAACCAACACATATCCCCCAAAAGTAGGTAGTCAGGCGGCAGTGGGCCCCAACACAGGGCCTGCAGAAGACAACATGTCAGTGACCATGACCAGAGCCACTGTGGACACACCAGTGACCTCTGAGTGCCCAGCTTGTCACTCTCCCTAACAGGTTTAACCAGTGGGACATAAACTGTGGCCCATCTAGGGGACATTTGCAATTCTATGGAGAAGATTGTACACCAATCTTCAAGGCTCAGAAGAATAAAGCTGTCATAATGGAGCAGCAGGAACACAGGGTAGAATTTCTGGAAAGGAGTGTCAGGACCTCAAATGACATGGGCCTTTCTGCTCCCTGCTCTCAGTACCAAGTTCCTCAGTGGCAGACTCCCTGGTCCAAGACACAGCAGTATGCTGGTCAGATTTTTTAGACCAAACATTAGAATACCTGGTTGGACCGCAGCAGGGAACATTTTAGGTCAGGTCTGCCCTGTGCAATCTGTAACTCACAGCCACTCTGCATCCATTCAAGGTTGATGAAATTTATCCGAAGCACTCTCCAGGGTGTATGCACTTTGCTTCCAGAGGTACGTGGTGCCCTGTGACCCTGGGATCTCACACTCCGTGCATTCCCTGGCTGTGACCGTGGCCAAGCTCCTGGATCTCTTTAAGCCTCCGTTTCCTTATCTAGAGAATGCAGATGGTAACTGTGCCGGCATGTTAACACCTGTGTGGATCAGATAAGGTAAGAGTGGCCATGCACAGCATAGTCCTCCACTCATGGGGAGCTCGGCTCTCATGAACATCCGTCTTCTGGGCTTTCCAGACAGTTCTCTTTCACGGAGTACCCAGTGACTTTGCAAGGCTCATTGCCAGCCTGGCTGCTCTCAGGACACTCCTGTCTTCTGAAACTGCCCTGGACAAGCTCACCTGTTCTTCACCTTCTCTCTGTGAAGGTGGTAATAAATGCCAAGGCATTTTGCCTGGGACTGAGTTTGGTTCTGGTCAGGTGTGAGTAGGGTGGTCAGGACTGGAAGGACTAGAAGGGAATGCAGGGATATCCTGACAGACCCAAGAGGACACCTTTTAGGCAGGTGGGGTCCCCTGGAAACCTTTTGCCCTCCCCATCTTCATCTTATTTTTGTCTCTAGAACATATTTTTCCTAAGGAAATGCAACTGGGCTTTTGCCCAAGGGCTATTCTGAAAACACAAGAGCCCAGCTGAGGGTAGAGAAATAAAGTGACTTTCCACACTGTGAAAATACTTCTGAGTTACTTTCCCCAAGGTTTCTATAGCGACCCCTCCAGAGAAAATGAGTTCCTGACTGTGGCCGGAGTGGATGAAACACAAAGCAGGGACTGGCAGGCAGGAGTGCAGGTTAACCACAAGGACCTTTATGTTTTTATGCAGAGATCTTACAAGGAAAAAATGGAATATTAAAAAACAAAACAAACAGGCTCCAGTAGCAGCAGCCTGCCACCTGTGCTTGTCAGGAGCTCTCTTCTTGCCCCCAGGGCCCCTTGAGTTGGTTATCAGTGGTTTAGGAGGATGGCATATACAGGAAACCATGACATCAACACCGGCCCCCTCTGAGGCGGGCTCTGCGTTTTTTCTGCTTGTCCAGGTGAATGACACAGAAGTCAGTCTGGAGGATTCCAGGGCATCATTTAGGGTCCCGAGTCATTTCCACTGACCCTTTAGCTCAGTAGCTTTTATTCAGCAGAATCTCCTAAGTGAAGTTCTCGACAGCTTGGACAGGTGTCCACACCTGCTCTCTCAAATCTGGGTACTTGCTGCTCCCAGGAGTCATCTCGGTCAACAGCAGAGGCATGTGTGTCTGAGTTCTCGTGGAGAGCGTTCCAGTTATTAGGAAATAGGCTGAGGCCTGAGTCTGTGCTTCACTCTCAGGAAGCACTGTCTTCATGAAGGTGTCTTCCTGTTTCCAGGCTGAGATGTGCTCACCTGGCTGATGGAGGGATTGGGAGGCACCTGAAAAGTGGTTTCAGCATTCAATGTGCAGAGGCTCAAGTGTGCTTTCCCAGGAGGCCTCAGTTGCCCTGTGCTTGTTAGAACCCAGATGGGCCAAATGTGACCAAAGGCTTCCCCTTTCTCTCTGCAGGTCCAGCCCTCCACCTCCGTTGCTGCCAGAGCCTGGAGAGACATCTGGCCTTAGACATTAGTTCTCCTCCATCTCACCGCCCAGTGCTGGACCACCCACTGATGCTCCTGCAGACACACAGCCTTCCCCCCATGCTGGCCACCCTCCCAGCCCCATAGCATTGCACGGAGCCTCTCCAGTCTCCTGGGAAGAACTCACCCAGCACCAGGTTGGTGCTCAGCTGAGGCTCAGAATACATTAGCTGCCTCAGAATCAAAGTCCGCTTGTTGACACAGGGCTCAGTGAGGCCGTTCCTGCAGATCAGGGCTCTGTCACTCGGCTGTCAGTCAGCCTGCAGTGGCAGCCTGGGGCGAGTGACTCAGGACAAATGCGCCGAGCTCCCACGCAGCACAGAGCCTTCTCAGAGGCCGAGAGAAGAAACTGAATAATTTACCTCCAATTCTGTCACCTTCTGTTCTCTGCCACCAGAGAAGACGGTTTGGGGCATGTGGCCATCCCAGGTTCCCTCTGCAGTGCCTGCAGGTCTGCGGTTACTGGCACGGAGGCTCTGTAATTAGGGTGGCCGATGCTGATGTCTTCTAGGCCCTGCTACGTAGGGGGAGTAAGTTTCAGGCCCCTTGAGGTGCAGGGCAGGTGTGTGGCTTGCATCACCACTTGAAGTCACAAGGGATGACCTGACTCAAGGAACCACAGGGAGGGGGATGGATGGATGCTCTCATACAACTGGGGGGAGAGTCAGGAAAAGCTGCCTGGAAGAGAAGGGACGTGTTTCTCACTGGAACCTTCACCTGGGAGTGACCGCCCCCTTCCATTCCCATGCTCTGCCCCTGGTGTTCTCACTGCTTCTCCACCTCCTTTGGGTTCTGGGACTCACGCTGCTACTCAGGCTCCTTTCTCCTTGAAGCTGTGCCACAAATTTCTTACAGAGGAACTCCATCACCCGTTCTTTCCCCCCAGACTCAGAGGGCTTTGGTCACATGTGGTTTCTTGGCTTCAGGGTGCAGGGTGACATCTCCATGCAGCCCGGCCCTTCTCTCTGCCCTAAATATGCCAAGTCATGTCCCTACAGCTCAGAAACCCACTCCACCTGCAGGTCGCTGCCATGGTCCTGTGGTTCTTGGGTTCTTTCCCTTGAGGTGAGACCCAGCAGGGCACAGACTGCATTTCAGCACCAGGCCCGGCAGATTTTAACCAATGAACAGATTAAGTCAAACGTATACATCTGTTTGGGCTTCCCGGATGGCACGGCGATGATGAATCTGCCTGCAGTGCAGGAGATGCGGGAAATGTGGGTTTGATCCCTGGGTCAGGAAGATCCCCTGGAGGAAGACATGGCAACCCACTCCAGTGTTCTTGCCTGGAGAATCTTATGGACAGAGGAGCCTGAAGGGCTGCAGTCCATAGGGTTGCAAACAGCTGGACATGGTTGAAGTGACCAAACACCCACACCCGCACATATGTCAGTTTAGTTACTGGATCCAGAGTTGATGTCAGTAACCCTGGTTGCCTGGCTGTTCTCTGAAGGGTTCGCCTCCCTCAGGCCACCTCTCCAGCCCTGATCACCCCTTCCACCTCCCGGACAGGAGGCGACAGTCACTCTAAAAATGGTACCCTCTAAAAATTCCCTCTAAAAAAGGAAACTAACCCACACCTTGTGGGCCCCTGGCAGGTGCCGATCTCCGATCTGGTTTCTAGTACTTCTGAGACAGAAGCAATTCAATCCATTCCCCAGCTGGATGCAGCCAGAGACGCAGAAAGAGGCCAGGTGTAGAACATATGTGTCAGATTTCCTGGAAAGGTGGCAGGTGTACGTGCCACTTCAAAGACGGCTTTGTGGATTTAGGGAAATGGCTTTAAGCCTGTTATTTCTTCTCCCGGAATGACTCTCTTCTCACCTGCCACTTGTATTAGAGCAGGAGCTGTGATTTTATTCCTGTGATTATCTGATGGTGTTTGTATGCCCCACCAGACTGTATGATCCTCTGGGCCACAGGACTGTTTTTATTCCCCTGTTTACCTGCTGCCAGAAAGTCTCGGGCATAGAATAGGTGCTAAGCAAATATTTATTGAAATAAAATCTCTCCACTATATGAGTATTTATCAACAGAATTGTCTTATTCACCATAAAAGTCTCTGTTGATGTTCTCCAGATTCACATTTCTTGGCCAGCAGTGGGGTGCTGATAAGAAGCTTTGTTCTGTATACAAAAATGCTTAAAATTTACTTTTGAAATTTATGTTTCTGAAAGGAACTTGGGATGGTTGCATTTTTTCTTTCAGGTTATGAAGACATTTTCTTCACCAAAGTAAAGACTATGGATGGTAATAATGATTTTAAAAAAATAAAAAAATAAAGTATTCTTTAATCTCACTTCTTTAAAAATACTTTTTTTTCCTGATCATGGATGCAATATTATTGTAGAAACTAGGAAAAAACACAGGGGAGTTTAAAAAGAAAAAAGCAAACATGATCCTTCCGTTCTCCCTCCCTCGCTCTTTCCTTGCCTCCTCCCCTTCCTCCTTCCCTAAAAACATTCATCCAAGTGTTTACAGTTGCACCCAAAGAGAAGGTCCATCTCCTCGAAGGCATCGTGTTTTGACCCAGACAGACATTCATTCCTCATAATTTCTAAGGTTCTCTAGTGGTTTTCTGTCTTTCCTTTTGGTTCCCCTTGCAATACCTTTAATGAAAATGAGTAAGTGTCCTGTTTTGTCCCCTGTAATTAGCCTTTTGTTCCAGACCATTTTTTTCTGTACAGCTTTGCAGTTACTCTTATCAAATGAGATCTTTTCACTGTATACTAGGGTTTATAAGTTATTTATATCTTACACATTTTTCCTTATGCCAGTATCAGTAGTTGTAATCCTTGAAATTATATAACTTGTAATGTAATAACCTCTATTAGGTTAAAGCGTCTGCTTCCAATGCGGGAGACCTGGGTTTGATCCCTGGGTCGGGAAGATCCCCTGGAGAAGGAAATGGCAACCCCCTCCAGTATTCTTGCCCGGAGAATCCCATGGACGGAGGAGCCTGGTGGGCTACAGTCCACGGGGTTGCAAAGAGTCGGACACAACTGAGCGACTTCGCTTTCACTTTCATTAAGTGCAGGCATTCTGCTAGGTGCTTGTGTATTATGGTTTCACATCACGCTGATATAGTTGTTTTTTTTTTTTTTTAATGGGAGAAATGAGACAGAAAAAAGTTAGGAAGTTGGCTAAGGTCACCTAGCTGGTAAGCCAGAGAAACGGAATCTAAGCTGAGACAGATTCAGCCTGGAGCCTGTCACCGCTATATTCACTTTTCAATCACTATTGTCAGTAACTGGAATTAGTGGGATGCTTCAGGTCTGAATAGGGTTCTATTCAGGCAGCTTTAACTTGCTTAGCTGGGTAAAGGCTGCCCTTCACAGTCAGATCCCAGCGGTTCCTTAGAAAAAGTGAGGTCCATGCTGGTGATGTGCTCCGACTCCAGGGATGAAACTGGAGGTGGGCTGACCTGCATGGAGGACACTGCCTCAGTTCTCACATTTCGATCTTCACAGCAATCTCCTGGGAGCTTCTGACGGAGTGTTCCGGAGCTTCAGTCCAACTGGGTAGGTCAGGGTGGAGCCCAGGAACCTGCCTTTTAAACCCCCTCCCTGGGTGGTTCTCACTTAGGAGGTCTTGAGGGTTACACTCTCAGCAACCTTGTTTTTCCTGTCCGTTCAGCTGGGGGATGGGGCTCTGGAACTCAGGTGATAGACTCTGGGGACAGCATTTAGAACCTAGGACATGTGCTGGAAGGAGTCTGAGTTCGCTGGGACTGCAATATCAAATTCACAGTCTTGAGCAGTGTCAATAGCAAAAACGTGCTTTCTTGCACCTCTGGAGGCTTGGTGTCTGAGATCAAGGTATGGGCAGGCCTGGTTTCTGCTGGGATCTCTCTCCTCAGCTTACAGATGGCTGCCTTCTTGGCGTGTCCTCGCCTGGCCCTTCCCTTCCCTGGTGTCTGTGTGTCCCGATTGCCTCTTCTTATAAGGGTACCAGTCAGGTAGGATTGATGTGAAGTCGCTCAGTCGTGTCTGACTGTTTGTGACCCCATGAACTATAGCCTACTATGCTCCTCCATCCATGGGATTTTCCAGGCAAGAGTACTGGAGTGGGTTGCCATTTCCTTCTCCAGAGGATCTTCCCGACCCAGGGATTGAACCCAGGTCTCCTGCATTATAGGCAGACGCTTTACCATCTGAGGCATTAGGGAAGTCTGGTAGTATTAGGGCTCACCAAATGGCCTCATTTTAACTTAATCACCTCTGTGAAGGTCCAATCTCCAAACACAGTCACAATCTGAGGTCCTGGGGGCCATAGGAGTCTCAACATGTGGATTTGGGCGGGGAACATTGTCCCCCATGGAAAATGATCAGGCAGAGGCAGCAGATGGCAGGACAGTAACTTACTATTCAAAATCTCTTACTGCCCCCTAGGACCCACTTGGTGCCGTGACGATGAGAGCAAGGGGAACTCCGAGCCGACTGTGCAGCTGGAGGGATGATTCAGAGGGCCTGAAGTAAGCATGATGCTCAGTGGTTCACGAGCAGCCCTTTAAATTTCAGCTCCAGTGATGCTGCTTTAAGTGCTCTTCGCTTAACTGATTCACCTGGTGACCTGCATGCTCCTCTTCTCTATAAAAGTATGGAGGAGCTCTGCCCCCTCCACCCAATGCCCACAGCCTGCAGCCCACCCCCCAGTCACTCAGGCCCTTCTGGATCTTCCAGCAGAAGCACCTGCTGAACAAGATTTGTTTGTTTGCTCCAACATTAATTTATGTGATTGTACATCTTATCGTAATTATGCAATTTGACTAAATACTGTGTGAGCCAATGAAATAAGAGCACAAAAAGGGGTTGTTTTTATGAGAATGAAGGGAAATGTTTTGGAGACTGAGCTGTCAAAGAGAAAGTGCTGTCGAGTCAGGCACAGAAGCAGAAGCTGTCAAAGACTGGGTGGGGTAGGAGTGTGTATTAAAAAGAATTGTGTACAGAAGTGATCTTCAGCCATCTTTCTGCTCTAAAGAAACTGAGATTGGACAACATTAACCATGCATTAGCCTCCCAGGTGGAGCTAGTGGTAAAGAACCTGCCTGCCAACGCAGGAGACATAGAGAGGTAGATTTGATCTCTGGGCCAGAAAGATCCCCTGGAAGAGGGCACGGCAACGCACTCCAGTATTCTTGCCTGGAGAATCCCATTGACAGGGGAGTCTGGCAGGCTGCAGTCCATAAAGTCACAAAGAGTTGGACATGACTGAAGTAACTTAGCATACACACATACAATCATGCGTTGTGATGGCAGTGACAGGTTTATGGAAGACAAACATTTAAGAAGTGCAGTTGGTGGTACTGCACTTGAAGAGGAGACTTTGGTTTAAATTTCACAAGATTGGCCAATAAGTGTGCATTTGCATGTGTTAAGTTAAATATTTTTAGACTGTGTAATTTTTAATGAGTATTAAAAAGGACATTACAAATCAGAGAAAGCACTTTGCCCTCAAAAATCTGTCTAGTCAAAGCTATGGCTTTTCCAGTTGTTATGTTCAGATGTGAGAGTTGGACTATAAAGATGACAGAGCACCAAAGAATTGATGCTTTTGAACTGTGGTGCTGGAGAGGACTTTTGAGAGTCCCTTGGACTGCCAGAAGATCAACCCAGTCAATCCTAAAAGAAATCAACCCTGAATACTCATTGAAAGTGCTGATGTTAAAGCTGAAGCTCCAATACTTTGGCCACCTGATATGAAGAGCCTACTCATTGGGAAAAAAAAAAAAAAAAAAAAAACTCTGATGCTGAGAATGCTTGAAGGCAGGAGGAGAAGGGGGCAACAGAGGATGAGATGGTTGGATGGCATCACTGACTCGATGGACATGAGTTTGAGCAAACTCTGGGTGATGGTGAAGGACAGAGATCCTGGTGTGCTGCAGTCCATGGAGTCTCAAAGAGTTGGTCTCAAAGACTTAGCAACTGAACGACAGTTTTTGTTTTTGTTTTACTTTACAATTTTGTATTGGTTTTGCCATACATTGACATGAATCCACCACGGGTGTACACGCATGAACAATAGTTTTTAATAAGTTCTTGCTTTAACTGACTTTTCCAATGAACGTACTTGCAACAGCACCTTGTAGAGGTGGTGAAGAAAGCAAGTTCTTCGCTGAGCTTTCAGGAAAATTAAGTCAGATAATGTTCCAGGGGCACTGAGCTGAGCGCCTGGCAGTGAGAAGCACTTGGGAATCAGTGGTGGTGACCAGTGGCCATTCTCTGTAGATGCCTGTGCTTCTGGTCAGTTCCTTTGACATCTTTCTGAATGGGATGAGGCTTCCCTGGAGCAGAGCTTCAGGTATAGGGTTCCTGCCTCCCTGGTAAATAGAAGCATCACCCAGGGGTTGATTTTCTTCCTAATAGGGGGTGCAGTTGGGTTTCATGCACACTCTGCTTACAAGAAAAAGCACCTGCATAATAAAGACAAAAGCCTGACACCAAATAAACCTTAAACCCAAGTAGGAAGAGAAGAGAAATGGGCCGATGACTGGAGAGAATGAAATGATAAATGGTGTGGCACACACTGAATTTTCAGAGAGGAGGTTGGATCTTTTCCCCATGAATTTTGTTTTGTGTACTTTCCTCGAAGCAAAGAAGCAGGGGCCCCATTTCTCCGTGGGGACGGGTCTGTCCTAAGCAATCTGAGTCTCCTGTAGGAGACATGCTGTCACCTCCACAGTGTCCCACACAGATAAACACCCTCAGGCGGGGGTACCCGGCCCTGGAAGTTGGTCTTGATCTCGGTTGGCTGGACGCTGGAATTCACTGTTTGAGAGGAGGGCGGATCAGGCTTGCTTCTCCTCGTTTCCATGGACTTGAGCGGAGATCTCAGGGCTCTTGGCTTCACAGGAGAATGAAGAAACATTGCTCTTCAGACCTGGATGTGTCACCTAAAGACAGCTGTGACATCCCCTACCTGGAAAGGTGTCCTTTCAGTGTCTGGCCAACCTCTTCAGAGTGACCGCCCCGCTTGCAGCCTTGACTTTGGAAATGAAAGCAGGCATCTCTGAACAGCACTGATGTGTGCTGATAGATTTTAAAAATAATCACAATCCTCCTTGCAATATTTCACTTTCAAGCTTTCCCAGAATTAATTTGAAAAAACAACAACAACAACCCACCCAATCTCTCATAACAATATTGCAGAAAACCCAAAGTGTTTCATTTCATGGTTAATTTATTTTGTAATTATAGATCTGTTGGTAAACAGTACAATAATATTTTTTTCATTTTGCTTATTTATGCTGTTTATGCTCTGAATGTTTTCACTATGGTGTGATAACTGTTTGTGAAAGAAGCTTCCTAACTACATTAATTCAAATAAAATTATCTGCACTTCACATGTACACACATACACTGTTTATGCATAATCTGAACTCCTAGGAAGGTTTTTTTTCAAGAGAAGGGAGAATGCCTATTATCCATTTTTAATTTTTAATTAAAAATTCACATTAAAAAGTAATATTAAATCTCATATTCCCAATGTAAAAAAATTACAGGAGCACAAATATTTTCATTTTAAACTTGAGATCTCTGTGTCTGCTTATTTTAAAAGATAAATAGCTATCCAAAATTTTCTTGTGGCAGTTGATTATTTTACAATATTTTTATCATCATGGGCTTGATTCAAGGATAATTGAATGCAGGGAAGGACATACACACACAAGAAAAACATAGAAGTGCCCAAGTCAACAGCTCCTGTCTCTGGGAATGGAGTACATCTGTGTGTTGTGTGTTTGTGTATTTTCTTATAGATGGGTGTACACACTGCTTTGCACCCTCTTTTTATCTTACCAGTGATCTGTGGTGAAACTATTCCCAGATCAATACTATTCTCCCATTCTTTCAGGCAGCCCACTTGCCCCATCCAGGTGGTGGAGCAGAGCTCACAGAGCCCAGTGTCTGCTCTCAGACACTCTTTGTTTCCAATTCTGACCCTGTTACGAACAACAAATCGGGGTTTTCAGAGCTGCAGTCCACACAGACAGGTCATTTTGTAATTTTGCTTTTTTCATAGTTTGTATAATCATCATGGTAATGGATAGATAATATTCTTTCGTATTGATGGATGTAATTTCTGAAGGTATGCCCCTAACTATATCCAGTGGTTACAATTTTTACTTTTCAGGACAATGCCGCAGTTCATAATTTTGTGTACATATCTTTGTTGTGCTGTTGAATTATGCATGCAGCATAATTGGTGAGGGCTGGGATTTCTGGGTCAAGGTCTTGATAATCTTGAGAGTCCTTGGGTTGAGCATCCATTTCTTTCCAAAGGGCTTATTCTCTGTTTGCTTTGAAAGGGTAAAATCATTTCATTTCAGCTTTAATAGCATTGGGGACTTAGTGCTTTATTTTTTTAATGTAAACTATTTTTAAATGATTGGCTTTAAATTCGGTTGTACAGAATTAAAATGACTTCAGTGCTGAGGATGGGACCAAACACTTTCACTGTGTAGCCATCCTGGGCTTAGCTCTCTCAGATGTGAAATGAAGGCTTGTTGGAGATGATCTGTTTCCGTATCTCCTGGAGATTCTCCCTGAGAGTATTATTTTAAAGCAATTGCTAGTTGGAGGGGAGGCACTTCCTTGAAGGTTAATGGGCAAGAGTCGATGTTGGCTGTGCCAGGGTTGGTACCCCAGTATGGACTCACGGATGCTCTTCCTCCCCACGGATGATCCCTCGTGTGTGCTTGGACCACCCTCCAGAGCTCCAGACAAACCAAGTCATGTACCGCCTGGATTCTACACCTGGGGTGTCTGATGAGGTTGACGAGAAAAACAAAGCTGCAGTGCGCCAGGGTGTCCTAGCCTCTGAAACATGACAGCGTACCATCGTCGTAAGAAGTGCTGAAACCACAGGCGAGGCCTCACAGCCTCCTCTGCAGCCTAAACTCCGGAGCTTCCATCCTGACGGAGGCTGAAGGCAGAGATGGACCCCAGCTCCTGGCTGCATCCTGTGGGCCCCCTGGGTCTGGGATAGGCACCCCTAGTGGTTCTTCTCCCTTTTCTAAAGTTGTTGTTGAGGGAGGAGGTGGCACATGAGAAAACAGCTTTAAGTGAGGAGTTGGGTGTCGGTTGTGTATGAGAAAATAAGTTTTACGTGTTATTTTTAGGTGAGTCGGTAAAGAATCTGCCTGCAGTGCAGGAGATCAGGGTTCAATCCCTGAGTTGGGACGATCTCCTGGAAAAGGAAATGGCAACCCACTCCAGTATTCTTGCCTGAGAAATCCCATGGACAGAGGAGCCTGGCGGGCTGCAGTCCCTAGGGTCGCAAGAGTTGGACACAACTTAGCGACTAAACAACCAAATCCACTATTTTATGTATATCGTTTCTCAAGTTAAGGCTATTTTTGAAAATATCTTTAGATAGTAAATATCTTTAAAAAGCAGTCAATGTAAGGTTGATTTGCAAAAAAATTTTCAGTCAATAAGACTGCACAGGCTTCCCTGAAGTCTAGTGGTTAAGAATCCGCCTGCCAATATAGGGGACATGGGTTCAATACCTGATCCAGGAAGATACCCCATGCCACAGAGCAACTAAGTCCATGCACCGAACTCCTGAGCCCATTTTATGCAACTACTGAAGCCCAGGGGCCCTAGGGCCCGTGCTCCACAACAAGAGAAGCCGCTGCAATGAGAAGCGCCTATACCACAACTAGAGAGTAGCCCCCACTCACCACAATTACAGAACATCCATGGTCAGTCCCGGGTGTTCATTGGAAGGACTGATGTTGAAGCTGAAACTCTAATACTTTGGCCACCTGATGCAAAGAGCTGACTCATTTGAAAAGACCCTGATGCTGGAAAAGATTGAGGGTAGGAGGAGAAGGGGATTACAGAGGGTGAGATGGTTGGATGGCATCACCAACTCAATGGACATGGGTTTGGGTGGACTCTGGGAGTTGGTGATGGACAGGGAGGCCTGGAGTGCTGTGATTCCTGGGGTCACAAAGAGTCGGACACGACTGAGCGACTGAACTGAACTGAACTGTGGATAGCAATGAAGACCCAGCACAGGCAAAAATAAATAACTAAATACATTTAAAAAAGAAAAAGACTTCACCTGTCATGGCAGCAGGAGGAAGATGTGGGGAGCGCTCACTTGGAGGAATGGTCTTATGGAGCCCTGGTGTCACAAGGCAGGCACTGTTGCCTTCTCTGCTGTCAGAGGCAGAGAATCCTGAACCCTGAGAAGTAAGTCAACACTGATTCACCAGGAGAGAGTGGGGAAGCAGAGGAAACGCTCCTAGCTTACAGGATCCACTCTGCCCCTCGCTGGGGGTGTCCCGCCCACACTGGTGGAACCGAACCTTCCATCCCTGTGAACCAGTGGACCTTGGCTGTCACTGGTGAACATCTGGAATGGAGAAGTTACCTGGGGGAAGGCGGCTATATTTCTCTCCAGCCCGTGTGGATGGCCACTGGGATGCCAGATTCCCTGGGTATGTCCTGTCCCCCAGCCCACAGCCTGGGGCTGGCTCAGCACCCCCTTGGCTGGATCTGAGGGGCTGCTTTGGCTGCTCTCCCCTGGGGGTTGCCCACTTTGTCACTGTCTACCTATTACTTCTCTGCACAAGCCTTAGGTCGATTGTCTGGCTTGTTTGTCTCATGGCCCTCCCCCTCTCCTCTCCCCTCCCCTCTCTAGGAATCTGGCCTGCATCCTTTTCTTGTTTCGTTCATACTCTTTCTGGGCCAATGTCATCCTTTTTGTTGTGTTGACTTGCCTTTCCCCCAAAAGTCCTTTGTGTATTTTCTGAAGTTAGAGGCTGAGTCATAAATGCCTGGGATTCCTGGTGCCCATCACAGATCCTGACCCGTAACACATCTACGGGCATTTGCAGGAAGGATGTGATAATCAACCATAACAATGACGAGAACAACGCAAGTGCTGTCTAAGCGGTTCCTGCATGCGTTTACCAGGGTGCTGTCTCATCGCACCTTCACAGTAACTGTAAGAAGGGGCCCCAGTCCTAATTTGTAATCTGGATAAATCTTCTAGAGAATCACAGATGTAAATAAAGAACTTGACGAAACTTCCCTTTTTGCCCTTGGGCAAAATCTCCCATCTTATTTGTTGGCAATACAAGCAAGACGCTGTGAAGGTGTTCAGTCCATAAGAATAATTGCTGTGAGCGCAGCGTGTGTCCAGCTCTCTGCTCTGCTGTAGCTTGCACATCTTTCCCCTTTGCTGCTGGAGGCCAGGGCCACAGCACCCTCGGGGGACCCCAGCACTGAGCTGCCCTGCCACCCAGCTACCCCTCTTCTGGGCCGGTACTAAGTCAGAGGGAACAGCACCATCTGCTGGGACTCTGGCTGAATACCAGGCCAAATTTACCCCCTCCAGAGCACCCTGGAAATGTCACTTAGGGGGCAGGTGACACCCCCAGGTAACAGGAAGGTTGTGTTAGAGGGCGGTGTGCAAGGGCAGAGCTGTCCCAAAGCTCCCCACCTCAGAGACCTTGGTCACAGTTGCAAGTCAAAGAATTGGGCGGTGCACGTGTTCTTTTAAGAAACACACTTTCCCCTTTTTTCTGAGAACTTTTAACACACTTCCTCAACCTGATGAAAACCTCTTTATAAAGAAAGAGTAAGAGGTGTGAGATTCTTCCAGAGCCCCAGCTTCAGTGAACGCAAGGCTCACCTTTTGCCTTGCAACAAACAAACTATCGTCTTTCTGAGCCACTCGTTTGCTAAGCCACTCTCTCTCTTGTTTTATTAACAGTTGCACCCTTAGTTTACATGTGTGTGTGATAAGTTGCTTCAGTAGTGTCTGATTCTGTGTGACCCCATGGAATGTAGCCCTCTAGGCTCCTCTGTCCATGGGATTTCCCAGGAAAGAACACTGGAGTGGGTTGCCATGCCCTCCTCCAGGGGATCTCCCTGATCCAGGATTGGAACCTGTGTCTCTTACCTCCCCTGCATTGGCAGGTGGGTTCTTTACCACTAGTGCCACCTGGGAAGCTCTCTTTCATATTTTGATACAAGTCATCTTTTTTTGAAATAAATCTAAGACCACGTTACTCTCTCTGATCACGAAGAGCCCCATCAACACCAGGATTAAATCCTGATTTCTTTCTGTGGCCTCGGGTCCTGTCTGCACCTCCAAGGGCCTCTCCCAGTGGAATCTCCCCGACCTGACCTCTCCTCTCTTGTTCCTCCAAAGGGCTCCACTTCCTTACATGTCAGTCCATTGACCTAGAGTTTTCCTTTTGCTGTGAGCTGTCCCCGCCCCCGACTTGTGTTCCTTCTGGAATCTGTCGTCTTGTGGTCCCCAGCAGGCTACCCCACCCTGAGCATCAGATGTGGGGTTGAGTACAGACCAGGAGCAAAGAGATAATGCAGTCACCTGGCACCTTCTATCTAAGGAGAAAGCATCAAGGTAAGCATGGGCTGCAAATTCACCAGCCAGGCTCCACACTCCTGTGAGAAGGAGGGGCTTGGGAGCATGTTCTGACTGAAGACATAGGTTTCAGTGAGTTGCATGAAAACTGTTCACATGGTTTCACATGAGGACTTTGATGGCGGAAGGCCAACATCCGGGCCTTCACTGTCATTTCAAACCACCCTTCCTTGTGTCTGGTTCTGGAACCAGTCTATTTCTCTAAATATCTGTAGGTTATCGTTGAGTGAGAAAACATCTTCTATTCTTCTCTTTTCTATGCAGTCACTCTCTCTTCAGCTGATGATCTATTGTTTATATAACTCTTTGGAGGAAATAATTTTTGGTGAATTTTAAGTTGTTTTGACCATATATTTGGGCCAACAAAAAAATTTTAGCAGAAGTCTAAAAAAGCATTTCTGTTCCTTTAGATACTTTCAAGAGTGTTCCTCTAGAGCTGGGATAGGCAGGGTTCAGTGTAAAGTGAATGTATTTGTTACCTTTGGCACAAGTGCCCTGAGCACACGTCTGATATTGCTGTGGGCAGAAAACCTGGCATTGCTGTGGGCGAACAACCACCTGCTGTGGGCTTTGAACAGGACACACAGGGCATCTCACCTCACATGGAATTGCCAATGCGCAGGGAAGAACCAGCATTGACCAGGTATGTAACTATGTCCTTAGAAGTGTTCCAGGACCTATAGGAGCTTAGGACAGAGGATGTTAAGAGCTTTGGAGAAGGCTGCATCCTTGAGGAGGTGAAGGTGATGCACGAATGATGGCAGGTGCAGGGAACAGGGTGCCAGGCAGAAGGGACCACACTGAGTGCATAGGAGGAAGTGGAAGAGGAGGGAACTATTCCCAAAGGAGGGTGGACAAGCCTGGACAGAGAGGTGGGCAGCAGCCTGTGTGCCATAGTAAGTAAGAGTTTTAAACTTTGGGGAATCATTAAAAGGGTTTATAGACCAATGTCTTTATCAGGTTGAAGCTTCTAAAAGATGATACTGGTTAGAATGAAGAATGGGTGGAGGAGCCAAGAATGGGGCAGGGTCTCAGGCTCTGTGCAGGGGTGGAAGGTGGGTCTGAGGGAGGCTGGTGGCTGCAGTGGGATGCAAAGAACAAGGTTCAAAAGTTCTTGAGAGGAGAACAGTCTGAGGTTCTAAGTTACCAGTAGGTCCTGGGTGGGGACTGTTAATGATTGCAGGGAAATCCTAACCACGGGGAACGATGCCTTTCTTCTTGGATTATCACCAGGCAGGCTGACCTAGAGGTTGACATGATCCTATTTGCAGTATTGACCCAGGGGTTCTGAATGACACTGGTGTGCTCGGAAAGGTTCAGAGCATTGAAATCAAAATCTTCTCCCCATTGGTGCAGAAGGCAAGTCCCAGAACTGAACCTACACATTACCTAGGGCCTGCTGTCCATCAGGACCACAGCGTGACTTGTGTGTGGGCCCTGGAGAGACCCTCTAGAGGCACTGGAAGAATCAGGGGAGGGGCGTCTGAGGAGAGGAGCCCACAGACAAGAGGAGATTATGGTATGTTGGGTGAGATTTCAGCCCTTTTATTTGAAAATCCTCTCTGACATGAACTGGAAGTTCAAAGTGTCAGAGACAGCTTCAGAGTTCTCTGGAGAAAAAAATAACAAAACTCAAGCATATTCACATATTCTATCTTAGAGATGTGGAGGATCTATCATCTGACAATGAGTTTTCTTTGGTTTTGAAGTAAAAGAGCAACCCATCAAATTGAGGCTTCTGAAGGAACTTCATGAGATAAAATCCACACCAAGCATGTCTTCTCCATAAAGAGAGCTGTTGAATTTGGTCCAGTCAGAATTCACCAGCAATGTCACCACAGCCGAGGATGGACTAAGTTCTCCACACCATATTTCAAAGGCAAATGATAGAGGAGCTAGTTTCCACATATCCCTGATCTCATAAAACAAAAAGTACAATTTATAAACATTTTTAACAATTGGTAATCCTGGAAGACTAAAAAAAATGAGTTCTTAATCACCGATACCCAAAGAATGAACACAGTATCGATTCAGGGTTCATTAAAGCTTATGCATTTAATGCTGTACCTTTTCTCCTTTTGAACTTTGATGCATGAGACTTTGGACGGTATGGGTAAATAAACCTGGGCACAGGATGCGAGCTCGCAACATGGAATTCATTGTGGGCGCCACCAAATATGAATGCCAAGAGAAAACAAATGAGTCTGCCCTCCTGGTGGAGCCATGAGAAATGATCAATATTTCATTATATGGTGCTCTGAAGACATTTGAATAGCTCATCTGTCCTATTTATGCCAGTTAAAATGAATTCAGCCTATCAGGGCCAAATGCATTTTTAATGTTTCTCGTTACCTTGCAGGGAAGCGGCGGCAGAAAGTCCATCTTGCTCCGGGCCGTATCCTTCATTTCATTATGGGCTGTACATAAACTGTTTATGTGCAGGTGACCTTTCCCTACTGGAAGCAGCATCTGTGTACGTTAACAGAATGAATGCATGGAACTGCCTCTGGTGGTCACTTTGGCGGGTGTGGGCTCTGTGTGTCTTGCTTGGAAGAACTGCTTGGGAATAGAAGGCAGCGTTTACATGAGAGATAAATCCTCCCGAATCTTGATGGTTTCTTGTCCATGGCAAAGAGGCAAAAGGCACTGAGTGTGGCAGAAGACACCCACTGTGTGCTGAAAGCAGGGCTAAGGGACTTTTGGGCACTTGTTCATACCACCCAGCACCACCACCACCACCAAGATGGAGTATGTTCTTGACTTTTCCAAGCATGTTACATCACCCCCTCCCACTTCCCCTGCCAGGCCTCACAGAGGAGGAGATGGGTGTGTATCCCGTGTCTCTGATTGCAGGGCCCTCTGACTGGCCATTAGTTTCTCTGAATGATGCTTACTTCCAGAGCAATCATATTCTCTGAGTAATTCCTAAGGGCATGACAGGTTCTGGAGGACATGCTTCTTCACAGGGAGTTTTGTCTTAATGGGAATGATCCAGAGGACTGGGGGTATGAAGATTAGACTCTGCCTGCTTTTAGCTCTGAGCTGGATGGCCAGGGCAGTGTTATCCTCCCATTTCCTTTCCTTGGGCAATGCCTGCATCCCCGCCGGCCCCCGCTGCAAAAATCAGCATCCTCTCACGTCTCCATCCAACAGCACGGATGTCGTCCCGTTACTGTTCATGCTCACATTTCTCTGAGAGAGGGCCCTGTGGGTGAATTCGGAGAACTCTAGAACTTGGTGTACAGATTGCAGAAACAGTTATTAACGTTTTTTTCTACCACGAATGGAAAAGGGATCTGCAAACACAGGTGGGATACGGAGCAGAAGGGTGACTGTCCTGCAGGGAAATTTGTCTGCATTCCTCTGAGTTAAAACGGTAGATTCAAATGGCCCTGCTGTTTCACCGACATACCTGGGGATGGTTGTATTCCCCACGAACGGTGGGAAATGAAAGCTGTGCATCTCATGCCATTGTTCCAGGTGGGCCCTTATTTATTTTGGTGGCTGATTATAGTTTGTCAATAGAACAAGGCAATTTGGTAGATCAGACTTAAAATTGTAGCATATCATGCTCAAAATAAATCTCAGGCTATTCACCTTTTCAGCAAACATCTGAAAGGCAGTTATTTTAAAGACTAAGGAGCAGCAAAATATTTCTTTAGCATGCAAATAAAGGTGTGATAGCACAGGTGTCACCTTCCATAGAGTGTTCGCTGGAACCTTGAAACGTGTTTCACGTGATCCCAGATGCTGGCTAGCAAGCAGAACTGCTTCTGGGTATCATTAGAGGAAAGTCATTGTTCGCCAAGGGAGTGGTGAGTGACTCTCTCCATTAAACATGAATCCCCCATCCCCTTTCTCTCATTTCTGGGCAACCACTATTCCACTTTCAGTTTCTATGATTTAAAAAAAAGAAATGCTGGCCACACCCCAAAGCATGTGGGATCTTAATTCCTGGACCAGGGATCAAACCAGCACACCCTGCCTTGCAAGCACAGGGTCTTAACCCCTGGGCCTCCAGTGAAGTCCCTCAGCTTCTGCGATTTTGATGACCATGGACCCTTCCTAGAAGTGGAATCATATCACATAATGTTTGACTCTCTGTGTCTGTTTTATTTTGCTGAGCATAATGTTCTCAGGGTTCATCCATATAGCAGCAAGTGACAGGCTTTCCCCTTTTCTAAAATGCATTACAAAATTTCTTGATCGGTTCATCTGTCGATGGACATGTGGGTTATTTTGACCTCTGGCTGCTGTGAATAACACTTCTGTGAACAGGGGAGTGTTTGTATCTGTTTGAATCCCAGCTGTCATTTTCTTTGGATGTAGACCCTGAAGCACAATTGCTGGATTGCATGGTAATTCTATTTTTAATTTTTCAAGGAAAAAATTTAAATTATTTTTAATTTTGCACACTGTTTTCCCGTAACGGCCGAGCCATTTCCATCACCACCCACAGTGTACAGAATTCAGTCTGCATTATTCTCACACTCACTTCCTGTTCTGGGATGGTGGGCTTCCATCATGGAGGTGAGGGTCTGCTTCTTGAAGGAGCTTTTGTTTATTTCACCTGGATAACTCAGATAAGGCTGAGGTGCATGGAGGCAGCTATGCCCTAACATAGCTGGAGCTTCCAAGGAAACGTCAGCTTCTTATCATGTGTCCTGGGGTGGGGACACAGATGAAAGCTCTGCCTCTGGCTCAAAGGCGCTGATCCATCCCAGCAGACAGTGGGCAGGGACCGTGGCTTGTCTGTCAGACTGGCCAACCAGTAGCTGACTACCACACCTGCCCCAGTCTCTCTCAGTTGGGGCTGTCACTTCTTTCTTTTGGATCAGGGATATTCCTGTGAGTTTTCTTTTCTGACTAAATATCATATATATTCTGAACTTTGTTGTTGTTGTAGTTTAGTCGCTGAGTCATGTCCAGCTGTTTGTGACTCCATGGACTGCAGCACACCAGGCTTCCCTGTCCTTCACTATCTCCTGGAGTTTGCTCAAACTCCTGTTCATTGAGTCAATGGTGCCATGCAACCATCTCATCTTCTGTCACCCCCTTCTCCTCCTGCCTTCAATCTTTCCTAGCATCCAGGTCTTTCCAAAGAATTGGCTCTTCGCATCAGGTGGCCCAAGTATTAGAACTTCAGCATCAGTCCTTCCAATGAGTCTTCAGGGTTGATTTCCTTTATCTCTCCAGAAAATCATGGCTGCAATGGTTCTGTGATATCTCTTTAATGAAACACACAGCAATCTGAAGAGCAGAGAGGGAAACAGTGGACAGATCACCATGTCACCTGGAGGAGCGAAGCTGTTTTCCGAGATGGTAGATAAACCAGTCTCTGGCTCACAAAGAGACCAGTTCATGTTAGGGACATGGTTAAGACTGATTCCTGACCCATGTTCTGGAGTCAGAAGGAGGAGGAGCCAAGAACAGAACCCAGCCACAATTAGTTGCTTCTCCTTATAAACCAAAACATGGAAAATTCCGGAAAGAGCTTGAGTCATTTCCCCTTTTAATTGTTTCTTTAGAAACACAAACATGTCAGGAATTGGAGACACCAGGAAAATAAAATCCAGACATAGGCCAAGGAAATGCCAAGTAAAGAGATATTTTAGAGGTGCGTTTCCTTCTTTTTCCTCCTAGATTTTCTCCCCAGTTCACATTTCTCTCTCTCGTGTGTGTGTGTGTGTGTGTGCTCTTTGTTGTTTCTTTTTTGAACTGAGGGCTTTGAAAAGGACCCAGCAGAGAACACAGTCATGGTATTGTACACACCATCACAGGGAAATCGCTTTTCGAACCACACTCTGTTCTGGTTTATTTTTCTCTGAATATTCACTTGCTGTGTTGTGAATGATTCCTTGACAATTGTAGTTTCAGCTCAAATTCCCAAATGGCTCAACCATCTGCAACCTCACCGGGCAGGTTGAGGAGTCTGCAAGACGGAAGGATTCTCTCTGGACACCTGATCCTCAGACACTCGCACAGCATGTGGCCCCAGGCCCAAGCACTTTGTCAGGTGTGAGTTTGCTTACACAATATTGTGGGCTCTAGGGACGTCCCTGGTGGTCCAGTGGTTAAGAATCCACCTTCCAATGTAGGGGATGCAGGTTTGATTCCTGGTCGGGGAACTAAGATCCCACATGTTGCAGAGAAACTATGCCCACGCACCAGGACTACTGAGCCCCAGCACCACAACTATAGAGTTGCCCGCATGCTGCCATGAAAGTCCTGCATGCTGCGATGAAGGCCCAATGCGGCCAAATAAACAAGCAATTTTCAAAAATTGTGGGCTGCAGTGCCTGGTGAATAACTGGAGCCGGGGATCCTGGGAAGCTCTTGGATTTAAACATGCGATCAGCTACAAGCCCTCCCCTCTACCCATGCTCTTTCTTTTATGTTTTGCCTTTATATTTGACAGCCAGGACACTGATATTCCTTATAAGAGAGGAAAATGGCCATCCCCATGTGTAAGGTAGCAGGTGTCTAGAAACTCCATCCCATCCCCTGCACACGTGGCTGGTTTCAAACCATGTAGGGAAGAAGTGTCGCTGCAGACACACTCCCCTCTGCAGTCACCACTTTCATCTGCTCGGGGTACAATGTTTTGGGACAGGCCCAGGGATGCGCCAGCTCCTGTTGATATTGAGGCTTGCTGTTTGCCAGTGTTCTAAGCCTCTGACGTCTTCTCACACAATTTAAAGAAGGAACATTGTTTCCTCTCTCCCTGGGTGGGTCCCAGGAAGACCCAAATAAGCAAATACATTGTTTATTTATTTGGCTTTGTTGGGCCCTATTTATGACATTCAGGACTTTCACTGCAGCGTGCGGGCATCTCCATAGCTGTGGCACTGAGGCTCAGTAGTCCTCGTGTGTGGGCTTAGTTTCTCCGCACAAAAAATGGGCACCTCTCTCCTAGAAGGAGTGAAGCCCCTGCCTGGTGGGGCAGAGGGCACTGGATTCTATTTTACTTCTTTACAACGCTTTGCCAGGGAGGATTCTCTGCCACTTTGGTTGTTTCTCCATCTCTGTTTTTCCAGGTTAGCCTGACTTGTGGGCAACCCCTCCGTGGTCCTTGGGGTTTGCAAATGCGGTGGCCTTTGGGTCCCCAGGGACATTCCTGCTCCCCCAGGGGAGCAGCCACCTCTTCATAGGCACTGATTTCACATTCATGTCAAAGCGCAAAACAGATGTGGGGCGAGTCTTAAGGTCACTCACGAGCTTTGGCTGCAGAGAAAGGATCCATACTAATTGCCAGACAAAGCCGTGGTAGGCAGCGTGCAGCAAACACTGAGCTCGAGGGTGTCCTTGAATCCATGGGGCAGGGACTCCAGGGGACAGGACGGGAGACAGGATTCTGGGAGGTCGTGTGCGTCCCTGTTGGCGATGCTCCCCTGCCTTCCCCCTCCTCTCCTGACTCACGGGGAACTCCTGTCTTGACACGAGCCTCTCCTGGGACTCCCCTGCCTGCTTTCTGGACCTCCACCTTTGCTGTTTCACCTTTCCAGTGTCCAAACACAAAGCTGCATCAGGGAGCTGCTGTGTCCTCTCCAGGGAGGATGGTGATCTCTGTGAAGCCTCAGAAGCTCCACTCCTGCTCCACTCAACAAAGTCTGTATAGGCCAGTGCTTTCCACGTTGCAGAGTGAGCATGAAAAGCCCAGGGGTCTTGTCAAAATGCAGATTTTGACATGGCAGGTGTAGGGGGGCCTCCCCAACCCCGAGGTTCTGCGTTTCTTATTAGGGGTGCAGAAGTTGCTGTCATCACCCATGCTGAGTCCACCAGCTCGAGTAAGCACACAACACGCCTCCTGACAGAGCACCCCCACCCCTGTAGTTGTCCCTTTCCTCCCAGCCCCTCACTGGAAGCATCACCTACTCAGGAGGGTGAAGATGCTTCCTGTATTGGGGACAATGTTGGTCATGATGAATCACAGTCAACAAGATAGAACTAAGTTGGGTACCAGGTACCTTGTTCCTATGCACGATTCCAAGTGGGTAGGCTATGAGTGTCCTCTTTTACAGATGTGGAAACTGAGGCTTGGATTAGTTAATTATGTGCCAAGCTCATGGCTGAGCTAGGCTTTGGGTTGGGTATCTCTGTCTGTATTGTCTCAATGAATGTGATGAAACATGGTCAGACTTCTGCCTTGGGGAAGATGGAGTAGATGGACTGCCTCCATCCCTCTGTTAAGTTTAGTGAAAACCCACCAACAGTGTAGGAGGGTTCCCTTGTCTCTGCATCTTCACCAGCAGCTGTTATTTCCTGTCTTTTTGAAAACAGCCACTCAAACAGGTGTGACGTGATACTACCTTGTGGTTTTAATTTCATTTCTCTGATAATAAAGATGTGGAGCATCTTTTCATCTGCCTGTTGCTCATCTGTATGTCTTCCTTGAGAAAAAGTCTGTTGAGCTATTTAGCCCATGTTTTAACTGGGTTTGTGGTGTTGTTGTTGAGTTGTACGACTTCTTTATATATTTGGGATAGTAACCCATGATCAGATATGATTTGCAAATAGCTTCTCCCATTTGACACATGGTCTTTTCATTTTGTTGATGGTTTCCTTCACAGTGCAGAAGCTTTTTTTTTAAATTTGATGTAGTCCCATGTGTTTCTATGTTTATGTTTAAAATTGTCCAAAACTAATGAGTGAATTCACTGTGGTTGCAGGATACATGATAAACATAAAAATAAATTTTATTTAATTTTAATTCTGTATCAAATACAGAACATAAGACTAACAATGCACACGTAGACATCAAATTAAACCACAACACTACTTGCAATTGTTGAAATAGTTAGGTATAAATGTAACAATATGTGCCTATGACTTGTGTGCTGAAAAACTATAAGTGCTGTAGCTGTTGCACTCTTAGGCATTTATGCCAGAGAAATAAAAACTTGTATTTGCACAAATCCTGTGTGTTAACGTTCATAATAGCTTTACTCATAATAGTAAAAAATTAGGGAAAGCCCACATGTGTGTTAATGAGTGAAAAGTGCATCCATACCATGTAATATTATTTGACACACACACACAAAATGGAACTATTAATACTAAACATAACGGTAGATGAAACTTCAGGAAACTATGATGAATGGAAAAAGATCCCAAAAGTTTACCTTCCAAACAATTCCATGTATATAAGCTTCTTAAAATGATAAAAATTTATAGAAATGAAGGACAGATTAGTCATTGCCAGGCACTGAGAAGTTAGGGGTAGCCCAGAAGATGGTGTGGATATTAAAAAACAACATGAGGTTTCTTAGGGTCATGGAAATGCTCTGTGTTGTGACAGTATCAACATCGGAGCCCCACAAGGAGACTTTCCACAAGTTTGCATGATGCTACCTCTGTGGGAATGTGTCAAGGCTGTGTATTGTCCCCCTGCTTATTCAACTTACATGCAGAGCACATCATGAGAAACGCTGGGCTGCAAGAAGCACAAGCTGGAATCAAGACTGCTGGGAGAAGTATCAATAACCTCAGTAATGCAGATGACACCACCCTTATGGCAGAAAGTGAAGAGGAGCTAACAAGCCTCTTGATGAAAGTGAAAGAGGAGAGTGAAAAAGTTGCCTTAAAGCTCAACATTCAGAAAATGAAGATCATGGCATCTGGTCCCATCACTTCATGGCAAATAGATGAGAAAACAGTGGAAACAATGTCAGACTTTATTTTGGGGGGCTCCAAAATCACTGGAGATGGTGACTGCAGCCATGAAATTAAAAGACACTTACTCCTTGGAAGAAAAGTTCTGACCAATCTAGATAGCATATTAAAAAGCAGAAACATTACTTTGCCAACAAAGGTCCATCTAGTCAAGGCTATGGTTTTTCCTGTGGTCATGTACGGATGTGAGAGTTGGACTGTGAAGAAGGCTGAGCGCCCAAGAATTGATGCTTTTGAACTGTGGTGTTGGAGAAGACTCTTGCAAGTCCCTTGGACTGCAAGGAGAGCCAACGGAGATCAGCCCTGGGATTTCTTTGGAAGGAATAATGCTAAAGCTGAAACTCCAGTACTTTGGACACCTCATGCGAAGAGTTGACTCATTGGAAAAGACTCTGATGCTGGGAGGGATTGGGGGCAGGAGGAGAAGGGGATGACCGAAGATGAGATGGCTGGATGGCATCACTGACCTGATGGACGTGAGTCTGAGTGAACTCTGGGAGATGGTGATAGACAGGGAGGCCTGGCGTGCTGTGATTCATGGGGTCGCAAAGCGTTGGACACGACTGAGTGACTGAATTGAACTGAACCACTGTGGGAAACTGGGCAAAAAGAACAGGCAATCTTTCTGTGTTTTCTTAAAACCGCATGTGTCTCAGACTTCCCTGGTTGTCCAGTGGTTAAGAATTCACCTACCAATGCATGGGACATGGTTTGATCCTTGGTCCAGGAAGATCCCACATGCCAAGGAGCAACTAAGCTCATGTGCCACAAGGGCTGAGCCCTAGCTCTAGAGTCCAGGAGCGGCAACTACTAAAGCCTAAACACCTACAATCTGTGCTCAGCAGCAAGAGAAGCCACTGCAGTGTGAAGAGTGCACACCACAACAACGAGCGGCCCCTGCTACAGCAACCAGAGAAAGCCAGCACATGATACACAAAGACCCAGTGCAGCCAAAACTAAAATCAAAGTAAATAAACTAATAAGTAAAAAGAACTGCATGTGACTCTACCGCCACATCAAAATAAAATATTTAATTATTTAAACACTCACTGATAACACCTGAACTAACACATCAGTGTAAATTAAATTAACTACCCTTCTATTTTAAAGAGTCACTGATATAAGGATTCTTTACACAGCTGATATGCAAGCATTTTGGAACCCCAACCTCCCTGAGACTAAGTGTAAGTGGAGGGCTGTCAGTAAGAGAATCCAAGAAGAAATCTAATTTGGTTTTCACATGTGACCAATCAATATTTGAAATCTGCACAACTGGCTGGTCTAAAATAAATATGTCTTCAGTGAACTGGAGAATGCAAATTCTGTTTTTGAAATTGTTCTGGGACTGACAAAGAGAATAAAAAAAAGGAAAAGGAAATTCAAGAAAGTGGAAAAAGCTATCTACCAAAATGAGTATAAAAGTCAAAGAAAACAGATCTTATGGAAAGAGGCCTTCCGGAAGGAGTTGACCCAGATGCATTAGATAGAAATGAGTAAACATAAATTGTCTTGCTTATATTGAGAGAGTTTGACTTAAAACATAGTTCTTCGTATCATCTGTATCAAAGTTCTCTCCTTTATGGTGAAAATGGTGATAGGTCTTCTGAGACAAAGCTTCTCTATTTTATTAACTGAGACATTTTGGTGTTTAAATATTTTGGGGGAAGAAAGTCAGTTTTCTCTAATTGGTCAAGGAGGGACTTTTGTAATAACCGTATCAAGGATTTACTCTGCCCGAGAGCTCTTCTGAGGTTCCATCAGTCCACGGCACATAGCCTGCCCTCATGGGGTTCATGGTCCACCAGGAAGCTTGCCTCATTTCATTTTCATAGTAAGGAGCTACTCTAACTATTTTTATTTTACAGTTTAGTGGTTCTCAGCTGGGGGTGACTTTGGCCTCCTGGGGACATGTTGACATGTCTGGACACATTTTTGGTTGTACCGACTACAGAGGTGTTACCAGTATCTAGTGGGAGGAGACAAGCAATACTGCCATCCCCTCCTCCCCACACAGGACAATCCCACAACAGGAAATGATCTCAGCATCAACTGTGTAACCATTGGGAAGCTATTACAGCTGAAAAAAACAACTGCTGAGCAGCAAGTTCACTCTGGCTCTTGGCCAGAGGAGATCAGCCTGTTGGCAGCATGGCAGAGAGTCGAACCCAGGTCTGAGCAGCTGCTCTGAAAAACAGCAACTTTGCTGACTCTGCATGAAAACCTTGAACAGTCAGTTGCTTGGAAGCCCCTGATTTGGGGGGTGAACACTGTGGGGACCAAAAGTCAAGAGCCTTGAGCTGAAGACCTGAGGGAGTTCTCGCATAATCCCATGCTGTTTACATTTTTCCAGACCCCTCCCCAGATTCCTGCCTTGGCTTCTGCTGGCCATTGACTCCTCACTGATGTCTTTAAGTTTGGTTTGGGCTCTGCAAGGTCTCAAGCAACAAAAGTGAGGTTGACTTCACTCTGGCCCAGAGACGGCATAGCTCCCGTACAATGTATGGTACTTCTCTTCCCCCTCAACTCAACTCCTTCATCCCATATTTTTTTCTTTTAGTTTGAGCAAACAGATGAGAAAAATGAGACCAAGAGAACATATTTAAAACTAATCTAACCATAAAAATCAGAGGTCACCACCACCTCCTCTCAGAGCAAACAGCACTTTATTACTTTCATTTGTGTCGGCTATTGAACCTTAAATTAGTTCAAAGGAAACAGAGTGCTTTGCTGTTTCTTTCTCTCTTGCTTAAACAAATAGTAGCATTCTCAGAAGAGAACATGCGCTATAGCAAATTACGTTATTTTCAGTAAGTTCCAACAGTGCTGCTATAGTAACTGTCTTAACCATGATTAATGTAGGAAACATTAGGAAGGCATGTTATTATTATTCTAAATTAGGTTTTGCTTGAATTAATTTTTATGCATGGTTACTAAGATGTAAAAGAGTTTCTGAGTTGCTAATTGTAATATTCCTTCTTTGGAGATGAGATGGGTAACGCAACGGCACCCGCTGAATGATTTTTAGTTTGACTATTTGCCTACAGGCCAACATGTTATTTAGTCAATAGCCTACTAAGGAACTGTATCTTGACACCCATGGGGGTTTTAGTTCAAGCATTTCTTTTAGTTGCCCACCCGCTTCAAGGTTGCAGAAGAAGAACAATGGTAGTTACTATCACATCATTTTCACAGTGTGTGGGGGGAAGGGAGAGAGGGAGGCAGCCCCTGTCTGAGCCAATGATACCCTTGCCTTTCTCTTTTCAAATCTCCTTTTTATCAGTGATGTTGGGAACAATAAAAACAAGAATGTAAGATGCACCAATTGAGCAATGACCATATGCCAAGTATATAGCAAATGCTGTCCATTCATCCATTTATTTCACAGACAACGGTGGACTGTATGCCACATGCAAGATGTGGTGGGCACTGCTGAGGGACTAAAGGATGCTCGCTCTGTCCTTCTGGAACCTACACTCTAGGGAGACAGACGAGGGATATCTGGGAATAAGTGGGACCTGGAGAAAGTGGGTGGAGGCGAGTCAGAGAGAGTGGGGATATGTGGTCAGACATTGCAGAACCTCCTATGACATTCAGGGGGATTCAGCTTCTCCTGTGTAGAGTAGAAACCAACTCATGGGGCTTCCCAGGTGATGCTAATATTAAAGAATCTTCCTTCCAATGCAGGAGATGTAAGAGACACAGGTTGGATCCCTAGGTCAGGGAGATCACCTAGAGGAGGGCACGGCAACCCACTCCAGTGTTCTTGCCTGGAGAATCCCATTGACAGAGGAGCCTGGAAGGCTATAATCCATAGGGTCACAAAGAATCAGACATGACTGAAGCTTCTTAGTATATATATACAACATAGCTTGGGATAAAAACCAGCTCCATTTGAAGAATGAACAACAGGTTTGAGTTGATTCACAAAAGACGAATCTCAATCATCCAAGTACACAAGGAGGACATCACATTATTCAGAGAGTAGCTACATGCAAAGTAAAATGAGGTCACACTGCTTGAGCTGGGAGGAATTTTAAATCTGGTGATACCATGTGTTGACAAAGATGTGGGGAATGTTAACATCACTAGGAACTGTGAGGCAAATACGCTGACAATCAGCCAACCATTACATAGTCAAACAGATCATAGGAATATGCTCAGGACCAGCCATGCCTTCCGTGGTTCTGTTTGTCAATGCAACCCTCACACAGGTTTCCAGCGGGACACACACAGGAGTGGGAAGGGAAAGTGTGGTGGGGGCACACCCTCACCATTAAAGAGGAGATGCACGTCCTGTTGAATGGATAGATCTGTAAATATGGAGATAAGTAATGCAAGAAAGGGAGAGCTGACAAAAGGCCAATGTGCATTCTCCAAGAATGCACTCAGGCAAAAAGGTACATGCAAAATGAAGGTGGTGTTACCCTTTTGGGGGAGGGGATGGGAGCCATGGGGCAGGAGGAAGGCTGCTGCTAAGTCACTTCAGTCGTGTCCGACTCTGTGCGACCCCATAGAGGGTAGCCCACCAGGCTCCCCCGTCCCTGGGATTCTCCAGGCAAGAACACTGGAGTGGGTTGCCATTTCCTTCTCCAATGCAGGCTTATATTATCCTGACAATAAGCACCAGGCTCTCTGACTGATGCTATCTTTCACACAAACTATTTGGAGAAGTTACTTGGCCAAAGGAGCTACTAATCTAGGACTTTAGTCATCTGAAAACTTGAAACTAGAATGCGAACTCCCAGAGAGCAGGACCATGGCTGGCTGGGGAGGAGTATGCATTGTTTAGTCACTTCAGTTGTGTCTTGCTCTTTGTGACTTTATGGACTGTAGACCACCAGGCTCTTCTGTCCATGGGATTCTCCAGGCAAGAATACTTCAGTGTGTTGCTGTGCCCTCCTCCAGGGGAATCTTTCCAACCCAGGGATTGAACCCGTGTCTCCTGTGTCTCCTTCATTGCAGGCGGATTCTTTACCCGCTGAGCCATTAGGGAATTATAAGATGCACAAAACTGCTTAGGAAATAAAAGTTACTGGGTCAGCAGTATAAAAGACTAATTAATACAAATGAATACAAAGTCAATATTTTTTCTTATGGATATTCCTTCAAGCTCCATTATGCTCTTCTAAGCATTTCTCGCCATTGGTCTTCAATACGAGCACATGTGTTGGCTTCCCTGCCACAAACCACACTTTGTCCTTGGGGTGTTCTCACTTCCCCACCCGTCGACCTGGATCATATTTGCACACCCTTAGTTCTTGACTTGACTGTCACTTCTTCAAGGAAGACCTCCTGACCTCCAAACGAGGGCAAGATCCCTGTTAAGTATCTTTCTCTCCCATCCGACATTCTTTTGCTGGTGACCTCTCACGATGATAATTATATAATTATTGTCTAACTATTTTTTAATGACTGTCTCTCCCGTTGGATCCCCCGAGCCCAGGTATGTGTCCTGATGTCATGGACTCCCTTGGACCAGACATCTAATATGTAATTTATAAATTTTATTGCTGGAATAATGAGTTGTTGGAATAAAGGAAAAATGAGAATGAGATAATTTTTCTTCTTTTGAACAGCTTAAGTTAAAGGCTTTGAAAGGGCAGAGAGTTGAAGCTGTAGTGCTAACTCGCCTCTCCACAGACTTTAATTCTCAGCCCAGCCCTTGACCTTCATTAGCATGTTCAAGGGGCAAATTATTAATGGGGTCTCTGAATTAACACAGATAAAAAGCACTTTTCTCCCCCAAAGTTTCCCAACATCTAGATGAAGAGGGCAGGCAAGCTTCACTTTCAGATCTCAGGGCCTATTTTCTCCTCAAAACTCATCAGATATTTTCGACCATAAACCTTCTTTTAAGCAATTTGGTAAACAAAGGTTTAGACTCTAAGAAAAAAGAACATGAGATGTTTATTCCTAACTGACTAGCAGCTTTCTAGTGTCGGCCGTGGACTGGTGATCTAAATTGTGGGTGGTGCGTGTGTACTTGTCTACTGTCCCAAGAAAATATTGGTCTCCAGAGCATGGCCAGTTCTATGGCTTTCTGTGGGGTCTGGTGGTCTAAGCCCAGGGGGTTTAGGGAGAAGCCACAGGGGTGGGAGAAGCTTAAGTCATCTGGCTCTAGATCTGAGGAGGTCTGCTGTTTCTGGCTTCCCTCTTTCCATCCTAAGCTTTGACGTGGGAAATAAGACGCCAGGCAGGATCCTTTGTTCATTACTGCCTTATTTGTGTCTGTTGGTTAATTGCTTTTTATTATCTGTTGAATGGAATAATTTTGTGCACAATCCACTGAATTCTGCTTTCTATTAACATTTTATTTAGAAATGCTTTGTACTGAATGGGTTTTATGAGTGACTGTGTGTGTGTGTGTGTGCCTGCATAGCTTTATCTAGCAGTAACTGATCCACTGCCAACAATTAAATCTCCAAAACTCAAGGAATGGGGATATATATTTTTCCAGTCCAAAACCCAGTGACCTTCTTTACCCTTCCAGATTCACTATGCTTTCTTATAACATCAGCTTTTACATGTCCTTGGGGCAATTTTGTCACTTTGAAAAGATATTTTAAACTGAGTGATATTTTGGCAGCACACAGGCAATGTCTTACATGTTAAGTGTATGTCCTTGCTTTAATGCATATCATATCGAGATCTTGGAGGGATGCCTAGCAACCTTCCCTGAAGACATATGCAGGGGAGACAATTTTCTTCCACTCTCCTAGGCACATAGGATCTGGGTGTGAGGATCTCTCAAGAAAGACAGAGCCAGCTAATGGTTGTTTTACACTGTTTCCATTAAAAATTCAGCTCTCGACCAATTGCATTTATCACTTTTAACCCTGGAAGCAGATCCCTAGCCTGTTGATGGTATAGAACTTGAGATGTTTAAATAACTCTATATTACATTGTAAAGCCCCAACTTAGGGGGGAAAGAGTTTCACAGGGTAAACTCTACAGCCACTCTCCAGGTGTTTAAATTTAAAGTTCTCGAAAAAGTACAAATAATGGCCACCTGAGGATTTGGAGGAGTAACGTACAGCCTGCATGTGTGGATGGCAAGTCAAACGTGAGAAGGGACTCATGCAGAGGCAAGTTTTCTGTTGTTTTTTTCTCCTGATTGGTTTCCCAGCATTGACTTCAGGATGGCCTCAGCTGCTACTTTGCATAGCAGTGAGCACACATGAGCACCCAAAACTGGAAAAGAGCCCCCATCATTGTGGTCAGATTTTCAGGAAAATGGGCCCCAGCATGCCAGGGAATGAGAGACAAATTAATCTTTTTTCATTTTCTATTCTTTCTCTTCTAGCCCTACCTCAAGCCCTGCTAAACTTTGGAGCTGTGTGTTGGCAATGAGGGAAATTCAAATGCTGAAGAACCCCTTAGTCCTCACAGAGAACTGGGGAAAGGATCCCCAAGAGGGTAGAGAGAGCAGGAGGAGAAGAAGCCTGGAGAAGGGTCTCCCAGATTCTGGATAAACCAACACAAGTCTCTGGCTTCCCCTTCAACAGCACAAGTACAGCAAACACCAGAAGCAGCACGCAAAGAACTTAACTATGATGTGAGTTACCTCAACTTGCAGATGGTCTGGGGGTGCATGCAAGAAGCAGAACCAAAATAAACTCACATTACAGCCACCTCTTATAGAACTTACACTACATGGCAGAACTTGTAGTCTGAGCCTAACTGGGCTGATTACGTGGCAAAATGATGCAAGTCACAATAAACTTTACCTAGAGGATTGTAACAGGAGTCAGAGCATAATGTTCAGAATGCAATTCAGAACAGCCTAATATACAAATCCAAGAGAAACATGACCAGTTGTCAAGGAAAGTACTACCAGTTATGAGCAGAAATGACCAGATAAAGATATTAAAGCAATTATTTGAACTACATTCTATCAAGTAAAAACAAACACACTTGAAATAAATAGAAATACAAATTTCTCAGAAGGGAAATGAGTGGTATAAAAAAAGAATCAAATGAAAATTTTAGAAGTAAGCAGTGAATTTAATTTGAAGTTAAATTCACTAGATGAACAGAGTATTAAAATGCAAATACAAAAAGAACTATTGGATTTGAGGCTAAACCAAGAAAAAAAAAATCCAATCTGAAGAACCTAGAAAAAAACTTAGTAAAAATGAACAGCATTTACTGGATGATATAAAAATTCTAACCTTTTGTCTGTTATCAAAAGGAGAGGAGAGATTATTGCAGGAAAAATTACTAAATGATAGAAGAAGATATCTTAAATTTGGTGAAAGCCAAATTTATAGATTAAAAAACTAAAAAATAAACTAAAAAAACAAAACCCAAACCCCCAAAACCAAAACCTCACAGACACACCTTAAAGTACTGAAAAATAAAAAGAAAGAAAAAAACATTGAGAAAACAATTTGAGAATGAGGATTCTTCATCAGAAATCATGGAGGTCATCTTTTCACTCACTTTAGTCTCTCAGGTGTGTCCAACTCTTTGTGACCCCATGGAGTGCATCACGCCAGAACTTCCTGTCCAACACCAACTCCTGGAGTCTACCCAAACTCATGTCCATTGAGTCATTGATGCCATCCAACCATCTCATTCTCTGTCATCCCCTTCTCTGCCTGCCCTCAATCTTTTCCAGTATCAGGATCTTTTCAAATAAGTCAGCTCTTAGCATGAGTTGGCCAAAGTATTGGAGTTTCAGCTTCAACATTAGTCCTTCCAATCAACACCCAGCACTGATCTCCTTTAGGATGAATTGGTTGGCTCTTCTTGCAGTCCAAGGGACTCAGATAAGAAAGCTGTGGTACATATACACAATGGAGTATTACTCAGCCATTAAAAAGAATAGATTTGAATCAGTTCTAATGAGGTGGATGAAACGGGAGCCGATTATACAGAGTGAAGTAAGCCAGAAAGAAAAACACCAATACAGTATACTAACACATATATATGGAATTTAGAAAGATGGTAACGATAACCCTGTATGTGAGACAGCAAAAGAGACACAGATGTATCGAACAGTCTTTTGGACTCTGTGGGAGAGGGAGAGGGTGGGATGATTTGGGAGAATGGCATTGAAACATGTATAATATCATATAAGAAACAAATCACCAGTCTAGGTTCAATGCAGGATACAGGATGCTTGGGGCTGGTGCACTGGGATGACCCAGAGGGATGTATGGGGAGGGAGGTGGGAGGGGGGTTCAGGATTGGGAACACATGTATACCCGTGGTGGATTCATGTTAATGTATGGCAAAACCAATACAGTATTGTAAAGTAAAATAAAGTAAAATTTTAAAAAAGAGTCTTTTCCAACACCACAGTTCAAAAACATTTCTTCACTGCTCAGCTTTCTTTACAGTCCAACTCTCATATCCATGCATGACTACTGGAAAAACCATAGCCTTGACTAGACAGACCTTTGTTGGTAAAGTAATGTCTTTGCTTTTCAATATGCTATCTAGGTTGGTCATAACTTTCCTTCTAAGAAGTAAGCATCTTTTAATTTCATGGCTGCAGTCACCATCTGCAGTGACTTTAGAGCCCCCCAAAAGAAAGTCTGTCACTGTTTCCCCATCTATTTGCCATGAAATGATGGAACCAGATGCCATGATCTTTCTTTTCTGAATGTTGAGTTTTAAGCCAACTTTTTCACTCTCGTTTTTCACTTACATCAAGAGGCTCTTTAATTCTTCTTCACTTTCTGCCATAAGGGTGATGTCATCTGCATATCTGAGGTTATGGATATTTCTCCCAGCAATCTTGATTCCAGCTTGTGCTTCATCCAGCCCAGCATTTCTCATGATATACTCTGCATATATGTTAAATAAACATGGTGACAATATACACCCTTGATCACTGCTTTCCCGATTTGGAAACAGTCTGTTGTTCCATGTACTGTTCTAACTGTTGATTCTTGACCTGCATAGAGGTTTCTCAAGAGGCAGGTCAGGTGGTCTGTGATATTGAACGGTTTGCCTTGGAAACAAACAGAGATCATTCTGTCGTTTTTTTATTGCACCCAAGTACTGCATTTTGGACTCTTGTTGACTATGATGGCTACTCCATTTCTTCTAAGGGATTCCTGCCCACAGTCGTAGATGTAATGGTCATCTGAGCTAAATTCACCCATTCCAGTCCATTTTAGTTCATTGACTCCTAGAATGTCGACGTTCGCTCTTGCCATTTTCTATTTGACCACTTCCAAGTTGCCTTGATTCATGGACCTAACATTCCAGGTTCCTATGCAATATTGCTCTTTACAGCACTGGACCTTGCTTCCATCACCAGTCACTTCCACAACTGGGTGTTACTTTTGCTTTGGCTCCATCCCTTCATTCTTTCTGGAGTTACTTCTCCACTGACCTCCAGTAGCATATTGGGCACCTACTGACCTGGGGAGTTCATTTTACAGTGTCCTATCTTTTTGCCTTTTCATACTATTCATGGGGTTCTCAAGGCAAGAATACTGAAGTGGTTTGCCATTCCCTTTTACAGTGGACCACATTTTGTCAGAACTCTCCACCATGACCTGTCCATCTTGGGTGGCCCTACACAGCATGGCTTGGTTTAATTGAGTTAAACAAGGCTGTGGTCCATGTGATCAGATTGGCTAGTTTTCCGTGATTTCGATTTCAGTCTGTCTACCCTCTGATGCCCTCTCTCAGCGCCCACTATCTTACTGGGGTTTCTCTTACCTTGGACGTGGGGTATCTCTTCACAGCTGCTCCAGCAAAGTGCAGCCGCTGTTCCTTACCTTTGACGTGGGGTATCTCCTCTCGGCCACTGCTCCTGACCTTGGACATGGGGTATTTTCTCTCGGCCACTCCAGTGCCACGTAGCCGCCATTCACCTTCACCAGAAATCATGGAGGTCATCTTTAAAACCCCCAAATAAAGCAATTTTCTCCCCAGACACTATGCTTAATGATTAGAAACTAGAAACATTTCCGATTAGGAACAGGACAAGGACACCCACTCTCACCACTGTGATCCAAAATTGTTCCCATCCTGGCCAGTGCAGTGAGAGGAGGAAAGGAAGCAGAATATGTACAAATTGGGAAGGAAGACATAAAACTGTCTTTGCTCATAAATGCCAAGACTGTCTGTGTGAAACGTCTCTTCAAATGAACCACCCTCTCCCCAAACCCTGGAATTAGTAATGGTGAATGAAAAGGTCATAGAATATGAGATTAGACTAAAATATGAAAGTCAAATATATAACCCAATCTCATCATGAGAAGGGGTTTTCCCTGATAGCTCAGTTGGTAAAGAATCCACTTGCAATGCAGGAAACCCTGGTTCAATTCCTGGGTTGGGAAGATCTTCTGGAGAAGGGAGAGGCTACCCACTCCAGTATTCTTGGACTTCCCTTGTGGCTCAGCTGGTAAAGAATCCACCTGCAATGCAGCAGGCCTGGTATTGATCCCTGGGTTGGGAAGATCCCATGGAGAAGGGAAAGGCTACCCACTGAAGTATTCTGGCCTGGAGAATTCCATGGACTATATAGTCCATGGGGTCACAAACAGTTGGACATGACTGAGCGACTTTCACATCATGAGAAAACATCAGATGAACCTAATTTGGCATACAAAGAAATAAAGAGAGCCTGAGAATCTATCACAGACTCAAGGTGAATTAAGGATACACAGTGAGTTATATATGTGCTTTGGAAATTAATCCCTTATCTGATAAATGGTTTACCAATGTGTTCTCCCATTCTGTATGTGGCCTTTTCTCTCATTGATGGTTTCTTCTGCTGTGCAGAAGCTTTTGATTTTGATGTAGTCACACATCTATTTTTGCCTTTGTTGCCTGTGCTTTTGGTGTCATACCCATGAAATCATTGCCAAGATCAATGTTATGAACCTCTTCCCTGCACTTTTTAAAAATCCCAGTTATCCAGCGGATTTGGAAAAACCACAAAATGTGGGGAGGGGATCATTTGGAACTGGCGAGTCCTGGACAGGAGAAGAAGGAAATTGACAGTCAAGACAATCTCCAGGTGCCGTTGGAGCTCTTTACTCTTGAAAATTTCTGTGAAAGAAAGTCATTGCATCAGTGAAGGACTCCATCTGCTTAATCTGGAACTGAGGACAACCTCAGATTGGGGGCAAAAGGAAGGAAACTGGCATTTACCATCCCTGTCTGACTGATACAGACTCAGAGGCCATTGGTGATGATAAATATTGGAACACGGCCCAATCCACAACCTTCCCAAGTGGTCCATGAATTTAAAAAATGAAAATCTTGCCATCACAAGCAATCAAAAGTCTGTTCACTCACTTTTATCATTCCAAGGGGAGAGATCAAATTCTGTGATGTCCTTGGCAGGTGGTGCTTTTAAAACAGACCTCTAAGGCAAATGTGTCTGAATGAATGTTTCGTCTTCTCTTTCTTCTACTATGGGCCAGAGAGCAGAGTTGGGTCCAGAAAGGAAGAGCCCAGAGAGCCTGGAGACTGGGATACACTCTCTGCTCAGACTAATACCCAGCAAACATCCTTGATGTCTTGCACTTGGAAGGGCCCCCACACTCCTGCCATAAGCAACAGAAAGGGCTGAGCTGGTGCATTTTCATCAAACAGAAAAAGGTGGAGAAAGAAAAAGGTACAACAACACATGCTTGGGGTGAGATTTCTGTTCTAAGCACCAAGCTGGTTTTAGCTCTGCTTCCCTATATAGGCCTTACCTGGTGGTTCAGATGATAGAGAACCTGGCTCTAATGTGGGAGAACTGGGTTTGATCTCTGGGTCAGGAAGATCCCCTGGAGAAGGGAGTGGCAACTCACCCTAGTATTCTTGCCTGGAGGAGTCCATGGGCAGAGGAGCCTGGTGGGCTACAGCTCCTTATACCTTATGGGGTTGCAAACAGTCGGACACTTTCACACTTTCCCTAAGTTACCTGGTGCTGTTAGTAATTACTGTTTCAGAGAAAACCTTCCTGAAACACTGTGTTTCCTTGTCTGAGCTAGCCCTAGCTTTTACCCTTTCCAGAGAGCGCCTTTTATCTGGAAAATGCTAATGGGACCGACCAGCAAATACCTGTAACACAAGGCAGGTGAGGGATCTCTGGGGACCAGGCATGTGGATCGAAGCTCATGGAGAAGTTCAGTCTGACTCTCTCTGTGGCCAATATGCGTTACGCCTGTAATTGCTGCTAAAAGTTCAGGGTGGCATTTCACTGATGCTCCTAAAATAGTCTTCTTGGGTTTGCTGGATGTAATTTGACAGTGGTTAAGGTATAAGGGGCAGTGATCCCACTGAAATCTTGTCTAAGTCATTTTGATAAGTGAACTGCCTTGCAAAGGCACCTTAATTGCTCCCATATTCTTCAATTGTTCTGTTTAGCTGGGTCCTTTAAAAGGTCATTAATCAATCTCTAAGGATGGGGAAGGTTTTCCATTTTGCTTGCTTAACAAAACACAGTGCTAACAAACTATCTCCCACTTAATTTCAGATTAGCTGATACCAGGGTGCCTGGTACTAACAGGCAGTCAATCTCTTTAATTGTGCTTTGGAGAATGTGTCTGCTCAGCTCTGGGTCGATGGACAGGGACCTAAAGTTTAGGGTTTGGAAGGAAGATCTCTTGTCAGGACATGGGAGAAATCGTCAGCTGGATGCAGCTTGTTTGCTCATTTGATCTCAAGTTTGATGAAGGAAAAAAAAAATCTGATGCAAAACTGGAGAGACCAGGTCAGTCTTGTCAACCTGTATTCACACAAGGCATAGAGCTGTGCTTGAAACTTGGTTCTTTTGTGTTGAATGATACCCAGTGATCTCCAACCAAAGATAAATACTACTGACATTTTGGACGGGAGGGTCCTTTGTTGTGTGGGGGCAGTTCTGTGCATCGTACAGGGTTTAGCCATATCTCCAGCCTCTCCCTCCAACCCTAGTCATGACAACCAAAACTGGCTGCAGACACTGGCAAACATCTCCTGGGGACAAAGCAGCCCCCATGGATTGAGAACCACTGGGCTAGACCAAGGGTTCCCAACCTTCAAGATGCCGGATAATCCGAGGTGGACCTGATGGAATGATAATAGAAAAAATTGCACAATAAATGTAATGCTCTTGAATTATCCCCAAACCAACCTCCCCAACCCTGGTCCATGGAAAAATTGTTTCCCATGAAACTGGTCCCTGGTGCCAATAAAGTTGGGGACAGCTGACTAGACCACAGAATTATGGTTAGCCTACATGTGCCTGAAAATGGTTCATTTCTCAAGATAAATCTATAATATAGAGTAAATATTGACTGTGTCTCCTCCACTTTTATTTGGTAGATATAGTGGCTTTCCTGGTGGCTCAGATGGTAAAGAGTCTGCCTGCAGTGTGGGAGACACGGGTTTGATCCTTGGGTTGGGAAGATCCCCTGGAGAAGAGAATTGCTACTCATCCCAGTATTCTTGCCTGGAGAATCCCATAGCCAGGGCAGCCTGGCGGGCTACAGTCCATGGGGTCCCAAACAGTTGGACATGACAGAGCAATTTTCACTTTCATAGTGTTCATAGACCTCACTGGGGTCTTCTGTCCTCTAGAATTGTCACATGTATGTTTAATACATGCACTTTTTCATCTGTGTGCCTGTAATAGCCTATCTCTTGGTAGCCTCTTCATTAATTATCTTTAGGAAAAAATGAGCAGGTATGGCTGATGGAGATGAGAATACATGTCAACCATCTTAAAACCTTGCTTCCTTGTTTACTTTTCAGTGCAGCAAGAAGTCAGGGTGGAAGGCCCAGGGATGAGCATTCTGTCTGTAAAGTAGACAGATCAGGTATTGAGAACTGGGTCTCCTGCCTGGTGTTGAGTGGATTTGGGAAATCCTCGCAGCCTCCCTGTCCGTGGCATCCTTTTCCTGCAGATGCAGTCCTGCCTATGAGGTTGCTGTGGGCCCAAGGAAGTTAACGCAGGCAAAGTTCTCAGGACTGGAGCTGGCATGGAGGGAGATGCCTAGGCGGGCTGCCTGCTGTCATGTGGGCATCCTCATGGGGTCACTTGGATGCTGTCCATTCTCAGGCCTTTTACTCATCAGTCTCTGTACCATCTGTGACTCTCCGGAGACCAAGCCCCCTGTGTTACCTCTCACTGTGTGTCTAGAGCCTTGCTGAATGCCTAACACATAGTAAACACTCAAAGGATGATTATGGGATCAATTGGAGAAACAGGAGCGAAAGTCCCAGTTTGGGCAGAGGACAGCTTCTTCGTGAACTCAAGATGCCTGTCCCAGGACGTGAACCCATGTGACACCACCCCGCCTCCCAACAAGGGCCTGTCACATCATCGAGCACAACCACGACTCCTCCCCTCTCCCCAGCCACACACTTCCTGGGTCAGAACCACCTCCGCACGTGGGAAACAATCAGCCACGAGTTGACCACCTGCTTCTACTGCGTGCCTTCCCTCCCCTTGGGAAGGAACTGTTCCTGGAAACATACGGGCCTTTGCTCTAAAAATAATAAAGAGAAGGTTTACATTCCAGGGGGGTATTAGAAAAGTGACTTCAGATTAACACACAGATATAGAGCAAATGTTTCCCTGTAAGTGTATTTATATATAAAAAAAAGGTAGAGATTGGCTGGAGTGAGATGTGGTAGTCTGTTTTTCTGTTGTTGCTTCTCTCACAGAAGGTAATTATAGTTCTGGGCATTTTGTATGCACTATTTTGTATCTTGTAAAATTGCAGAGAGCATGAGGGAAGCTGGTGAGATACTGCAGATTTGGCTCTGTTCTCCTGAAATCAAACAGAAACAGAATTCTCGATGTTAAGGCTTCAGCCAGGATGGAGGCAGGTGGGGAGAGGGGAAGGACGCAAGGCCTTAACTAGAGACTCGTAAAAAAGCTCCTCTGTAGCCTTGATCCAAGCAGGAGGCTCGTCCACTTTCCTCTCCTGTTGGAAGCGGGGATGGAAGGTGGGTCAGGTTCTGGGGTTTTCAGGAGTCTTGAGGTTACCTCCAACAACATAAATATTCCAGCAAGACTGGACTGCTCCCTTTCTCTCCCTTTCATTTCAGCTCACAGCCCCAGAAAGAAAACACCCAGTGGTCTGCCTCGGGGCTTCAGCAACTCTTGGAAATAAGCATTTGTTGGGGAGAGAAACTCTCTTACCTGATGTTTGATCATGAATAAATGAAAAGGCTCTGGATCACAGAGGAGTAAGGCAGTGGTTTCTGCTTGGAAAACTGAAGAGGGTTTCAATCCTTTACCTGCCCTTTTGACTGCATGTGTCTGTGAGCATCTGTGTGTGCGTGTGTCTGTGAGCATCTGTGTGTGCATGTGTGTGTGAGCATCTGTGTATGCGTGTGTGTGTGAGCATCTGTGTGTGCGAGTGTCTGTGAGCATCTGTGTGTGTGTGTGAGCATCTGTGTGTGCGGGTGTCTGTGAGCATCTGTGTGTGTGTGTGTCTGTGAGCGTCTGTGTGCGTGTCTGTGAGTGTCTGTGTGTGCGTGTGACTGTGAGCGTCTGTGTGTGCGTGTGTCTGTGAGCGTCTGTGTGTGTGTGGCAATGATTACACGTTAATAATGTTTTGACTTCTCCACTTTCAATTTCAGACCCATTATTATCCAGAAACAGGTTGTGAATTTAAGCGCCATTCAATTGAAGTTGACAAGCATTATTGACAGCAAGAGTCTGTTTCTAAACTTGAAAGTAGAACAGATAATTACACTTCCAAATAGACCCATATGTGACAGATAAATTGGAGACACACAGAACTTACATGGGAAGGCTTTTAAGATGGTTCAGTTCTTACAACATAGGACATGGGTGGCCCCCAAGGGACACTGTGGCTTCAAGTCCATTTTCAGGAAAACGTATTAGAAATTTTTGTGCTGTCATCCAATGTTGACTAGATATTAACATTGAGGGTCCCAAAATCAGCAGTACTGATTTTCTTACTAAAAATTCTTATTATCAGAATAATTAAAATCAGAATGTTTTCATGTGAATCAATAAAATAAAAATGTTTTCATGTGAATCAATAAATGTATTTTGATTCTAAGTTAAACAGTAACAAGTCTATTTTGGTCCATATATTAAGTCATTCTGTACTATTTAACAAAAATTCAGAACAATTAAGTAACTTGCTTCAGGCCAAGCAGCTATTTAGAGAGAGAACCAGGCTGAGGATTTGGGTCTCCTGAGACCTCGTCTAATTATTTTTGTCTTGATCAAGAGGAGAATTCATATTCATGAGGATGGAAGGAAAACGGAAATCACTTTTCTATTTTTCATTTTCTGTCTCCTTGCTCCTCACGTAGTAATGGCTTTACATAGAAAGGCAAATAACACATGTTGAAACAACATACACACATATGTGTTCAAGACAAATATATGTTTTCTTTAAAAATTTGCATATTTTCACCTGCAGTGAATTTCTTTGTTTTCCTAAGTCTTCTTTCTCACTTGTGCTACTCTCTAGAGCAAAATGAGCTGATGGAAGAAAACATTTTAATACAGATGAAGAGCACAAGACCAGGTAATTTGATCACTGGAGGCCACCCTCCTTCTCCCCAGCAAACTTTAAGGAAAAATGACATGAATGAGCCAGAATTTGATTTTTTTTTAATCACGCCCTAAAGGATGAACCTAGATCTTTCAGTACTTTATTGCAAGCCCTGAGGTAGATTAAAATGAGTTTATCTTCCTCCTCTTCGAGTCATGACACATGGGCAGAAATATACATATGCCTCTTTTTCCCAAGCTCTGTCTGCCGACTCTCTGGCACAGGTAGCAGCCGACTCTCTGGCACAGGTAGCAGCAACTGTCTGCTGCTGAATCCTTCACTGGGATTTAGGTGGGCCTGGGGTCTGAGGATCCCAGGAAACACCAGGAGAGTTAAGTTTGTTCCCCAGAAATTGAACTGGGCAGCCCAGGACACTGCATGAGGTTAAGTGCAGCCCAAATCAGCAATTCATCTATGAGTATTGAGCAGTTAGCTTGAGACTGGCCATTTCTGCCTCATGGTCTTATATTCACGTCCAGAAAGATAAACCAAAAAGATCACCAATATCATTTCTCTTGGTTGCAAGTTCTGTGGACACTTGCTGATACCTAAATTGATGGATTTGACTTGACTCATTTATACTTTTTTTTTTTTTTTTAGCATATATGGGCCCTATAACCCAGTGCTGGGCTCAGGCCTGCAACAGGCTATGGTCAAACCTCAACCTTATATAGAAATTAGGCAAGAGAAATCTGAGCTCGGGGAGTGGGATTGGGGAGGAAAAGATGTCAGGGAAGGGCTGCTACAACCTGGGATGTGATGGGATTGGGCCCCAGCGGTGCCAGGCTGTGGCTGGGGACTGCTGCTGGGTGCAGAAACATCTTCATCAGACCTCAAGCCTTCCTGCTAATCCCCTTTGAGAGGGGCAGAGGGCTGGCTGGAGGCATCCATGACTTTGGCATCAAGCAAGACTGTGAGAGTGTTTCCTAGGTGGTGCTAGTGGTAAAGAACCTGCCTGTCAATGCAGGAGACGTAACAGACACAGGTTCGATCCCTGTGTCTGGAAGGTCTCCTGGAGGAGAACATGGCAACCCACTCCAGGGTTCTTGCCTGGAGAATCCCATGGATAGAGGAGCTTGGTAGGCTACAACCGACAGGGTTTCAAAGAGTTGGACACAACTGAAGTGACCGAGCGTGCACATATCTTCTTATTACAAGTGATAATGACGTAAACGTAGAGTAGATCATGCACTGTTCTTCTAAAACAAGTTCTGTAAGTGACACGGGTGATTCAGTCAGAACGAGGTCAGAAAGTGATGACATGGTTTTGTGGGTGCAGGATGAAAACATCTCCCATGGAGGCCACCAGCCCATTGGTTCCCATTTGGGTTCAGTCCTCATTCCAGAGAGGTCCCAGGGCTCAAGGTAAGAGACAAGCATCCTGGCTGCATCCCAGGTGGACAGGGCGATGCCATCCACAAGGGACGACAGAAATTCCAGAATAGCCTGTCTCTTGCCTGAGTGGTTGGAGGGTAAATGCAGGCTGTCAGGGGACGGTGTGGGTTTCCTGGGGAGTGTTCACCTACACTCCCTCCTTATTGACAGTTTCTAAACTAAACAGCAAACCCTTTTCAGAAATACCTCATTAGTAATATAAATATCAGCCCACACGTCTGTCTTTTAATTTGAATGATAAATATTAAAATATCAAACACTGCATTGTTTTCTACATTTAAAATTTACACACAACTCTCTCTAGAGGTGGAAAGGAAGGGATGAGAAATTGAGAGGAAGGGAGAGAAGTTCTGGGGGTCACAGACTCCATGAGCTGCCCATTTTTCCCCTCCCCCATCCAGGGCACACTTATCAAGCTTCCCCCATTCCTGCTACAGAGGCTTCTGAAAATACAAAGCAACTGACACCTGACTGGCTGGAGTTGGGGGGTGGAGATGAGGGGCAAGTGCTCCAATACAAGCTCAGGTTCCAGGGACGATTTTTGTGTGTTATAACCCAACAGCTTTTAAAAGTTTCAAACCATGTGACACAATATTTCCACTGCTAGCCATTTTTCCCTTGGGAAATAATCAATGAGGTGTATAAAGATATCTGTATGAAGATATTCTTCACACTGTTTTTATAACAGAAAAAGCAAAAAGCAAGGGATCAAGAGTCTATAAGGAAGGTGAAGAGGTAGGTGGTTAAATGAACTATATTTCCACATTCTAAATTGCCACAAAATCTTTTTGTGGAATCTGAGAACTTCCTGAATTATTATGTAGGAATTTTTCTTTCTTAAATAGTGCTTAGGCCTAATCCTCCAAAAGTAAAATTTTATGAAATCATTGGGTTGATATGCTACTTACATATTTTTTTCAAGTACAAATTAAAATACATGCATAAGTAAATTCATATTTAAAAAATAATATAAAAGAAGAAATATATCTAAAAAAATACATAATGATTAAGACATCTTTATCCATATATTATCTAAGGTCCTCTTGGAAATTAGCAGTAGGAAAACATTGCATATTGGGAAATATTGATCAGACAACTTCCATTGTGTCACTTTACAGTAATTGAGACGAGGCTAGAGTTTTATATTTACTAACAGACAAGTTTATTCCACAGATGTTACATGTTGCTACATGCCAGCAGTATGTTTTGTCCTGGAAACACAGGACAAAATTCTAAAGTTCCTGGTAGAATTAAAAAAATATATATATATTATAAAACAACATGTAACTTGTTACCTCATTATCATAAAGACACACGTACATGCACAAACTGTGGTTATTCCTGCACACTGAGATTGTGGGTGACTTTTTTTGCACATATATACTGAAGGGCTTCCCTAGTGGCTCAGTGGTAAAGAACCCATCTGCCATGCAGGAGATATGGATTTGATCCCTGGGTGGGGAAGATCCCCTAGAGAAGGAAATGGCAACCCACTCCCATATTCTTGCCTGGAGACTCCCATGGACAGAGGAGCCTGGCGGGCTATAGTCCACGGGGTTGCAAAAGAGTCGGACATAACATAGCATCTAAATAACAACATAGAGGTTCTACTTTATCTCAGATAAAGATGGGTGACTGCTGTTCATAAAATGTAAAAAAAATTAAAAACATTAAATAGACTGATGCATCTCCTCCTCTGAGGGTGAGAGAGCAGCACCCTTTTAACAGCAGGCACAGCGCCCACTTGTGAGTTTCTTTTTTTTTTAAGCAACAATTACTTTATTTAGGTTCAAGGCATGATACTGGATGCTTGGGGCTGGTACACTGAGATGACCCAGAGGGATGGTACGGGGAGGGAGGAGGGAGGGGGGTTCAGGATGGGGAATACGTGTATACCTGTGGCAGATTCATGTTGATGTATGACAAAACCAATACAATATTGTAAAGTAATTAGCCTCCAATTAAAATAAATAAATTTATATTTTTAAAAAATTGTATTAAAATATAATTGATTTACAAAGTTGTGTTAGTTTCAAGACTATGGCACAGTGATTCAGTTATACATATACATATGTATCTATTCTGTTTCAGATTCTTGGTCAGGACAGGTTATTATAAGACCCTGAGTTTCTATCATATCCAGTTTGGTTCATAGGGGATCCTCAGTGGTGAATCCCAGGGACGGAGGAGCCTGGTGGGCTGCCGTCTATGGGGTCGCACAGAGTCACACACGACTGAAGTGACTTAGCAGTAGCAATGGTGAAAGCCAGTTTCTTCCACGATCTAGAAATGCTGGTGATAGTTCTGTGTCACCCTCCCAGTCACAGGAGTTCCCCACCTGGGGAACACTGTGGGAGCTGGACACAGGCAGTCTTATCTGGTATTTAGAGGCAACATCTGGGCTCAGAGGCTCCAAGTTCTGATCCAGGTCACATTGTGACTGGTCTCTCTCATTTCCCCACCTGACCACAGAGACGCTCAAGACTGGGTTCCTTGTATGATTTCCTTGGTTTTATAGCGCAAAGATGGGAAAATAGAATCTCAGTAAGACTTCCCTTCTGTTCTCACCAGGACATCTGAAAACTGTCAAGGGCCTCTAATATGCATTCTATGCTTAAAAAGAAAAAAAAAATGACAAAGAGAGTTCTAGAAACCAGAGCACCCAGAGAGGATGTGACTGGATGAATTTACCTCCTGCTCCTTCAGGGCCATTTTCCCCTCCTAAATGCACTTACAGCCCATTAGCTCCTAGGGATTTCCTCATGGAGAAATCAGGGCTATGAGCTGTGAGCAAAGCCCCCTGACTATAATACTCCAAACCCTCCAGTCACTTTAATCCTGGTCCAGGTGATCGTCACACCGTTTGTGTTCTCTCTCAAGAAATGAGTGTTTAGACTTTTAGCAACAATCTCAGAAGAGGGTCTTAAGGAGGCAGCCTTGGTCAGAAGAATTCTGAGATGGCTTCAAAGGTTCCTGTCCCGAGAGCTTGTGCCCTGGTGACTCCTGCTTGTGAGTAGAGGCAGGACCATTAATGGGATGGATGGTCCCTTCTGTGGTTAGGTGACATTACATTGTAAGGGTGAAGGAATTCTGCAGATAATGAAACTGAGGTTCCCAATCAAGGGGCTCTGAATTCACCAATGACAGCTGATCCTGGGTGGACCTGGGATAATCAGGTGAGCCTTTTAGACAAGGATCTGGGGGTCAGAGCAGGAAGGAATCAAAGGGAGTGAAGCAGGAGAGATGTTCACCTGCCTCACTTGCAGAAGCAAGAAGCCAGGAAGCCTAGAGGAAGTGAGTCTGTCCACAAACACCCCAGCTCAGAAGTGGACCCTGAGCCTTGGCCCCACCCAGAATGTTGATATCAGCCAGATGAGACCCTGAACAGAAGGCCAGCAAGGTCGTGCTAGAAACTGTGGTCACAGCAAGTGCTGTTTTAGGGCCCCGGGTCTGTGTAAATTTGCTACACATCACGGATGGCTGGCGTGGGGTACTGCTTTCTCTGTAGAGCACAGTGTGGTGAGGAAGGCCTTTCACCCCAGCTGCAGGGGTGTATCCCCACTTATTCCAGCACTGTGAACCAGGCAGCCCCCACTTTGCCAGGAGTGTCTCATCTTCTGGGTCATCATCCTCAGGGGCTGTGAGCCATCCCACTGGGAAACCAGAGTGATAAGCACCAAGGATGAAGAGCACTATGTATTTAGATGCTTTTCCACAGCCCTTTTCTGTTGGGCTTCTGCAGACCAACCATCTGTTCCAGTTTTTCATGTTTGGAAAGACTAATAGAAATCCATCATCACTGGTAGTGCTTTGCCTGGTTCTGTGCTGATTGTCCAACTTCTAGGGTTTAGTTTTTCATCCGGGCTGAGTCTTCACAGCCAACAACGTGGTCTTCACTGGACTTCCACGCCAACAAACATACTTCACCCAACTATGACAAACACATCAAGCACACCCCACTTGAGGGACATTCCCCAAAATGTCTAACAAGGACTCCTCAAAGCCGTCAAGGGCATCAGTAATAAGGAAAACCTTCACAGCCAAGAGATGCCTAAGGAGACGTGACATCCTGCATCTGATCTCAGAACAGAAAAAAAGACATTCAACAAACACTAAGGAAACATGAATGCAACACTAAGGGCTTCCAGTAACAATAACAGGTCAGCATCGGTTCATTGACCAAAGGGCCATCCTAATGTGAGATATTAATAATGGAGGAAATAAGGTGAGTGGTGTATGGGAATTCTTTGCTTTTTCTTCCCAATACTTCTACAAGACTAAAACTATTCTAAAAACGAACAAAAAAGTATTTAAAAACACAATGTGATAAGTTTTGAGACATGCCATTAGATTATCTTTATAGAAATATATTCAAATAAAATACCAGCCTTTTCTTTAGAGATCAAGCCCCTTTGGGGGGGCAGGAGAGCTGGGAGGATGCCTTTTCTTGACAAGACTAGTTCTTGGCAGCCTTACTTCCTGGGAAGTGTTTATTACAATGATCTGTACCCAACACATAACAAGTCTGAAGCTTGAGCAGGTCAAGGCCACCCTCCTGCCATTCGAGAAAACAGGAATGAGTTCTACCTGCACTGCTGGCCCCAAGGTCATTTTAATTAAAATAATAATCTCTTTGATGAAGAGTGAATCATTTAAAGAAGAAATAGAGGAAATAGAAGTTTTCCTCCTCTTCATCTGGGCTTCCCAGGTGGCGCTGGTGGTAAAGAATTCACCTGCCAATGCAAGAGATGTAAGAGACACAGGTTCGATCCCTGGGTCAGGAAGATCCCCTGGAGAAGGAAATGGCAACCCTCTCCAGTATTCTTGTCTGAAGAATTCCACAGGTAGTGCAGCAATGAATCAGTTCCAGAGCATGCTGAGACCATTTGAATGATTGTGTGGACCTGAACATTGTTTTTTATGTCCCTTCTAACTGAGCTATTAAAAGATAGATTAAATGCCAGGACAGTGCTGGATATTTACAGAAATTGCTGTGTACAAGGTCATAAAACACCGAGTCCATGAGAGAAGGCTGCGTGTCCTGACACCCCATGGGCACCACATGTATCCTCAAGGATGACCATTCACCCCTGTTGGTGGAGGAGGTGACTGCCTCAGGGAAGAGGTGAGATAAACCCTGCTATGTCTTGAGCCAACAACAACAGCAGCGCATCCCTCTGTTTTCTCAGCCCAGAGACATCGTGTGGTGTCTGCAGCTTCGCCCACTGAGAAGCAAGCCAGCAGAAATGAGCCAGCAAACTTGATGTTATCCAACTTTCTGCAAAGCAAATTTGCAGCCCTGGGCACTGTGGGGAATTTTAATGTCCTGTGATGTATGGTGGGCGACTGGATCTGGGACAAGTTTGGGAACAACGTTAACTGAGGGGCCCGCCAAGATGGTTTATTAATACACATCTCGTCTATGGATCAGGGTTATAAACGGACTACTGAACTCCATTTAAAGTGTGTTCCGGATTTTATCTTGGTCCAGTTTCTAAATCAGCTGAGAAACTCCTTGAAAAATAGAAGATGAAGTTTCTATGGCAATGTGATTTGTTTTACCCCTAGAAAACCACAAGAGAAGTAGAAACCATCCTGACCCACCTCCTACTGCTGCCTTGCCCCCTCACAGCCCGGAGCCGTGATGCAGCAGCACCAGGAAGGTGTGGCATGTGGGCAGAGCAGCCAACTCAGTAAAGGGGTCCAGGCAGGACTTGCAGAGTAACAGACATGTTTCTCACCTTCTGAAATAAATGACGACTCATCGCAGAGTCACACAGAGCTCCAAATTTTAATTACTTAACTCAGTGCACTTTTGACACCCCCTCCTCATGATGCCATATTTCCTCTTTTTTTTTTTTTTGTGGTGGTTTCTGACATTCTTCTGTCGATAACTATTCAATAGCCAATTGCAATTCTGGTGCTCTCACAGGAGAAGATGAGCACATGTCCTTCAACTCTGCCATCGTGAACCAAAACCTCTATTTCCTCTTGTGGGAGGAACACCAATGCCAAATGTGTAGGTTGAGTCCAGTTAAAGCTAATTAATCCCAAGGTTTCAGGTTGGACCCTGACCATCCACCTCACACTCCAGGATTGACTGTGATCCCAAAAAAGAGATGGTGGCCCAGTCTGCGGGGACTCATTTCCAAATCTTACAGTCTCCTCCAAGTGGGCTGGGAATGCACAAGGGAGCACGGTGGTGCTCTCTTTTCATTAATCCTGCTGACATTCTTGGTTTCAGGGGGAGGGTTTTGCAATGTGATAGTCAGGTCCAGATTTGCAAGTACAAAACCAAGTTTTAGGTGCCAGGGTGCAAAACAAAATTCCACTAGACAGGGCTGTCTGTTCCAATCAACTCTGTGGAAGGGAGCAGCGAGCATAGACTGCACCTTCTCCTGGCCTGTCCCCTCCAGGTGGCATGTAAATTAGCCGGCAGAACACTCTCCATCCCCAGGAACTATTTGTCTCCAGTGAGTCTTGACTTGGTTGGGGTAAGGTCATCTCTGCCTCCTGACTCCAAGATGCTGCTGAGAAGTGAAATCCCAAAGCCAAAGGAAAAATAGACCTTAGAAGTCTCAGCATACCGAATTACATTCTAGCCCTTAGAAATTCAGAATGCAGAGTGGGAGGCAAAGAGCTGCTCTCTGAGTCAGGGGGAGATGACATATGAGCTGGAGCCAGCGTCCAGAGAAAGGAAGACTCTGCCGTGTAGATAGCGGCAGTGACAGGAAGGTCCTCTGGGTTCTGTCTGGCTCTTTTCAGAGGTCCCGCTTTGCCGGTCCAGGCACGAGAGGTCTCTGAGGCATGCCAGGTCCTCCTAAGAAAGCCCCCTTTCTGCTGCCTCTGATCTGTTCTGTTTTCCAAGAACCCTCCCTTCTGAGCTTCTTAAAGCCACCTTCTTTGTTTGGTGGTTGGAGTCAGCAACCACCAAGCCCACAGCTTGAGTTAGAGGGGTTGTCTCCCAGAGCAAGTTCATGACTGAGGAGGGGATGAACGAAGGTGGCGCCAGCCCACGGCGGGCTGCAGGGGGTTTGGAGGCCAAGAGGCTCCCCAGAGCTCTTTCACCCTATGGCCGGTCCCACCAGCCTGGCCTTGGTGAGGTGCAGGGATGCGACTTGTGGCCAGGCCCTGCCTCAGATCAGAGGGGACATGACTCAGGAGTGTGTGTCCAGCTGCCTCGAGTGCCACCACCTCCACCACCTCCATGGCCGTCGCCCTCTGTAGACCCCATTCCTTTTATCCAGCACATGACCTCTCCTTCAAGCATATCCACCAGGCGTCTACTGGGGGAACATCCTGTGTCCTCACTCGGGCATTGGCAAAGACTTGCGTCACCTTAGTCATTTCTGTGCACTTCCTGGGTGTCAGCTGCAGTGCTGTATGCTTGCTAACTCATTTAATCCTCAAGCGGCCCTACATGGTGGTTACGATAACTATCTCCATTTTACAGATGAGGAGATGAGCCAGAGACACACAGAAAACAAAAGTAAGCATGAAGACCTGAGCGGGGATGGCTAGTGATAACCCACAGAACCTTCCCTGACAAAGGCCTGGATCTTGTCCTGGGCTGGATAATACCCAACCTGCACCCCTGTCCACGGCACACACTGGTATCACCAAGCAATGTTCACATCCCCAGACACAAAATATCACCGAGCATCATGGGAATATCCGGTGGGTCTGGTGTAAACTACAGGACCAGCCAGGGCTTCATAGGTAGTTCAGCTGGTAAAGAATCTACTTGCAATGCAGAAGAGCCCTGGTTCAATTCCTGGGTTGGGCAGTTCCCCTGGAGAAGGAAACTGATACTCACTCCAGTATTCTTGCCTGGAGAATCCCATGGACAGAGGAGCCTGGCAGGTTACAGTCACGAGTCTCAAAGAGCTGGACACAACAGAGTGACTAAGCACAGCACAACACAGGACTGGACACTGTATCTTGCTGCTGCTAAGTTGTTTCAGTCGTGTCCGACTCTGTGCGACCCCACAGATGACAGGCCACCAGGCTCCCCCATCCCTGGGATTCTCCAAGCAAGAACACTGGAGTGGGTTGCCATTTCCTTCTCCAATGCATGAAAATGAAAAGTGAAAGTGAAGTCGCTCAGTCATGTCCGACTCAGCGACCCCATGGACTGCAGCCCACCAGGCTCCCCCGTCCCTGGGATTTTCCAGGCAAGAGCACTGGAGTGGGGTGCCATTGCCTTCTCCATCTTAACCACACTGAAAAACATGACTGCTGTTCCCTGGGCAGCCTGGGCTGAAAAGTTCAACACTTTTAACAACTTCGGTACCAAAAAACTAAGAGGTGAAGAAAGTCCTCATGCTCCTTATAGTTACACAGACAAGGGAGGGTGGGAACAGGCAGAAAGATAACAATATTTCTGTATCAGGCCAATTGTTATCGTTGATCTGCACCAAAAATAACCACTCTTTTGTTCACATATTCACGTCTCCATCTACCAGGCATTTATTGAGGTTCTACAGAATTCAATGCAGATTTTTCCAAGAATACAAAGGTGACTCAGTATTGCTTTGAACTCTTGTTCTTGAGACAATCACAGTTCAGTGGAGAAGAAATTGCACAGACATAGCACAAGGGAGGTAGAACAATGACGAGAGAAACACAGACCAGAGTGGGGGCGAGGGGTCACACTTCCCATGGGAGTCAGCTTGATGTGGGCTCCGCAGCAGCAAGTGGAGGGGCCTGTTTGAATGTGGGGACTGCAGGAGCAAGGGCTGATGGGGAAGGAAGGATGAGACATGTTCAGGCCAATGGTGAGTATTTGAATTTCTGTGAGATCGTTATCAGACGTGTGAAGGAAGGTTTGGTTCATTCCTAGAGGCCCTGATTATTGGGCTGAGAAGATTAGATTTTATTCTGCAGCCTTAAAAGTTTTCTGACCTTTTTTTGTGATGATAATCTGAATGTTTCTTTAGGTTGATTAATTATATAATTATTTTTTCAAGTTCAATCTGTCATTCAGAACTTTGGAACAAATATGTTAACAGTTCCTCAGAGTTATGCAGCATTTTTACAATTTCTAATAATTATATAATTTTGTAGTAAAATGGGCCAGGAGGGCCTCGGCCAGCCTACACTTGGAGGACTGGCAAACAACGTAGTTTATTGACTCATCTAATTGGGAATGCTAAGAAACAGGGCTCACTTCAGGTGTGGCTGGATCCAGGAACTCCAACACTACAGGGCCTTCATCTCTCTCTCTCTCTTTCTCTCTCGGTGCTGCTTCCTTCTCTGCTGGCTCCGTCCTCTGGTATATTGTTTCCAAAAAGAAGCAAAGATGAGTCCTGGCTGCTCTGGGCTTCCGTGCAGCTGGGCACTGACAGCTCCAGAAGCAGCAATCTCTCTCCTCGCAGGATCTGTATTAACCCCTCTCCCCAACAGAACTTGACCTGTTTGGACAGGATCAATCCCGTTTATCTTGTGTCTGGCCCCGGACCAGTCACCGTGTACAAGTACTGAAGATGCTCTGACTGGTGGGTATGGAGGGTGTGATGACACCAATGGGGGAAGAAGCAGGGCTTCAGAGGAATTGTGTCAATCCAACAAGAGACATTTCCCCAGCTCAGCAGTTAGAGGCTGGCACACAGGCTCGGAGTTCCCGCCCTTCAGGGCCAACCTCTCCACAATTCCGCAGTGCTCTGTGAAATCTCAATTTTGCACGCATCTTACTGCATGATGCTTAATTATGTCCATTTGTTTTCCCAACCGAGTCCTGAGGTCCTGAGGGCAGCTCCCTTCCCCCTTGATCTGTGTCTCTAGCCCAGCAGAGTGCCTGCTCCATATTAAATAAAATGCATATTCTTTCTGAAAGTCAGGAGAGCGTAGGAGCACTGGAATGAAGAACACAGGAGGGATACAAAAGAAACAGATTGTGTTCCAGAAATCTCAAGTCCGATTCTAATATTTGAAGAGCTCCCTCCAGGCACAGGGAACACGCAGAGAGCTGGAGATGGCACTATTAAGATGAAGACCGGAAGTCTTGGCAAGAAACACGGAGGAGCAAAACCTTTGTTTCAGATGTGCACCAACATAGTGAAAGCAGAAGCCTTGAAATTATGTCCGCCCAGTAACAAGGGGGGTGCTTCCCTGGGTGGCTCAATGATAAAGAATCTACCTGCCAGTGCAGGAGATGCAGATTCAATACCTGGGTCAGGAAGATCCCCGGGAGAAGGAAATGACAACCCACTCCAGCATTCTCACCTGGAAAATCCCATGGACAGAGGAGCCTGGCGGGCTAAAGTCCATGGGGTCACAAAGAGCTGGACATGACTGAGTGACTGAACACGCACACTCACGGTAACGAGCAGCAAACCCGGTGGACACACACGTGGGCTCTGTTGTGGACGCACTGTCTGCCTCCACAGCCCTGGAAGATTTCCTCTTTAAAGTGCCTGTGAATGTTGGCTGTCTTCATCTCAGCCATGCGCTTTCTCACATACCTTAAATAAACTGTGTTCACATCTTTCAATGCACAGAGGCTTGGTCCACCCAGGTACGCATGTGACCCTGGGCTTTGGGAAGCTGTGTGGCTCTACAGTTTTGTGTGTGTGTGGGGGGGTCATTTCCAGCATTTGGGCAGATTATTTCTCTCCTTAGGAGCTTGAATAAGTACCATGGAATCAGACACTCATCCTCTAAGATGAACTACAATGACAAGTGCAAAGCAAACCTCTTCGTTACCAAGAAACTGACCAGGCAGAGGGAAAAGAGCCCTTATGCGTTCCTGGAAAGCTGAGAACATTTTTGTTTATAGTCACTGTGCATGAGTGTCCATCCTCCCGCCCCGCCCCTCCACCCAGCAGTTGTCAGGAGGTGATAATGAGGGAAAATTGGGGCACATTTGGGTTTTGTCTGGTTTTTAAATTAATTCCATCACACATTGATGTAGGCAAGTGGCCTCTTTTGCCTAATTGATAATTGTATATGCCAACTAACTTACTTCTGAGGGTCATTCTCAAATTCTAACCATGTTTCCATGGTGTCGCTAGAGAATCAAATTTGTTGTAGCTTTACCATATCACACTTTTGTCTCTCCTGGAAGTCTCAGGCAGTGGTTCCACATAGGCCACACTGGACACACATTTCTCCTGCAGCTTCAATGCCAACTGAGCCTTGGGGACTCAGAAACGTGTCCTTCCTGTCCAGAGCCCTCCCCAGAGCCTCTCTTGGGTCCATCCTGTTATTGTTGGATTTCCCACGGCCATCTCAGGCATGCCGTGCCCAAGGTTGAGCTCACCATCTACCCAAGCACAGTTTGTCCTGCTCTCTCTAAGATGCTCTAACCTGCAGCTCCCTGCAGCACCAGTCCTATAACCCCAGCTCCTCTGGGCCTCTCCACTGGCCCATCTTTGCCAACCATGGTCCTCCCTCTCCCCAGGTGCTCCCCACGTCTCCTGACAACACTTTGCAGTCTCCAACCTCACTAATTCTATCCCATCTCCCCTGGCCCATTCTTTCTCTGCACTGCACTGTAGCCAGAAAACTTGAAACATCATCTCAGGCCCCTGCTTAGCTGCCCTTAGGTGGGATGTTAATTTCTTACAAAGTTGTACAAACAGCTCCTGAATGATCTGGCCCTTCCACTCCTGGTGCTTACCTGACAGAAGCTCATACCTGCGTCCACACACACACTCGCACATGCCTGTTCCCAGCAGCCATGTGCATCATAGCACCAAAATAGAAAGAGTCCTTGCGTCCCCGGGTGGAGAATGGATAGAAAACTGTCACACATACGCAAAGGGGGTACAGTTCAGCAATGGGAAGCGACAAATGAGCACGGCTGTGTGATGGATCTGGACCTCAACTCAGAGGGACAGCTGCCTGACACAGAAGCGTGCACACGTCCCACATGAGCAACACAAGTGAACTATAGAGACCAAAGCAGAGTGGTCAATCCCTGGGATGGGGGAGGGTGGCATCAGAGGGATGGGTCACAAGGAAACTTTGAGGGCCATGGGAAAGCCTCGTATGTCGATTCTGGTCCTGGTGACATGGGTGTGTACATGTGTAAAAATGTAGGGACGTGAGCAGTTAAAATGGATGCTTTTACTGTATGTGAAAACAATAAATTAAAAAAAAAAAGAACAAAAGAAAACAAAAACAAAAACCCTCCAGGGCCCCTGATTCCTCCTAAAATAGAACCAGATTCTCTAATAAGTCTGCTGAGCACAATGGCCTGGCCTCTGCCCTGGCACCCACCTTGCAGCCTCCATTTTCTTCCAAACACAGAAGGTCTGCCAGCACCCATGCTGATCCCCTCTTCCCTGCTTTGCTCAAGTTTTCCTTTTGTCTGGCCACCTCCTGTATGTCTGTCCTTGGATTTGTGCTTAGTCATCACCTCCTCTGGAAGTGCTTCTCACCTGAGCCCCGAGACATTGCCCAGAGATGCTGAGCACACGCCCTTCCATAGCCCAAGCTTCTGGCCCTCTGGCCAGAAGCCCTGGAAGCAGTGGCTGTGGCCTTCACCAGCTATGTCCCAGACCCCTGTAATGATCATTGGTTCAATGAAGGAATCAAGGCCAGGAAGTGTCTCCGAGTCCACCAGTGGGGGGATAAGCCACTTATACCCATGACCTTTGCCCTGCTCCTGTCCCTGTGCCCCTGCCCCCACCCAACCTGATGCTGTTATTCTGGAAGACTTGCCAGGAGCTTGACTTTGAGACACACATTCTCCACGAATGCATCTCAAATACCACCTGCCTGAGACCCTGTTGTCTCGTCATCTTAGCCTCATCATGTGGGACCAACATATGGACTGGTCCCGTGACACATCGGCCACCGGCTCCCAGGCGAAGGTCCTCAAATGACTTCAGGGTGCCCAGTGCCTCCCCAGCCACTTGGGGGAGGTGGTAGCTCCTAGGGACAGGGGCTTCCCGGGGAGGAAAATCAGAACGTACTTTTCCGGCAGGATCTGTGAAGGAAACATACAGAGCAGCTTACCCTCCCCTGCTTAGACCAGCTTGGCAGGTGGAGTGGGGGGCAGTCCAGCATCTGGGCAGGACCCTGGCAGGTGACATGGGTCAGTGGGTCTCCTGTCAGACGCTGTGTTGCAGGGATAGATGTTGCAGACAGTGTCTGGGTCCTTGAGGCAGCATGGGGCTGTTCTTCATCCAGACTTCTTTAACATGACCCTTAATACAAAGTTTTTAAATTTTTCATGAAGGAAAACCAAAAAATTAAATTAAAACTGTTAGGAGTGACCTTCTGATAAACAAGTGCCTGGACCCGCCAGCCCTCGTGCAGGGAGGTACAGGCTGCAGTGTTCCGTGTTCACTGGCCAGAAGTCAGGCTCTAATTAGGGCTGAAGTCAGTTTCATTTTTCAGGGTGGACCCAGGAAACACTGGAGCTTGTTTTGAGAGGCAGGTGTCAGGGCTTGCTGGCATCTTGCGTGCTTACTTCAGGTTGTATTGGCTTGAATATTTTATATTTGCCCTCATGAAAAATTAAACCAGAATGTTCTTACCCTTTAGCAATGCTCTTTATCATCAGGATTGATAAAGAAGGTGAGTTCCAAGGAGTCAAGAGGTGCTTATAATGTGCTCAAGATTCGTGAGATGCTGAAGGCAAGGGATGCTGGGTCCCTCGAGTGCACCAGCTTCTCCTGCTCCAGGGAGTCACTGCCTGATGTTGGGCTAGAGCTGCAGCGTGGAAAGGGGGCTGCCCACCAATGGGAAAGAGCCCTGAAGACAGGTAGTCCTGTAACCCTTGGCAACCTTTGAGCAATATCACAAGGGAGGCCTGGGTTCTTTCCTGACATGGGTTTCATTTGATCACCCTTATCATGTCTGTGGGACGATACCTTACCAGCACAGGGCTGTTTTCTGTCTCACCACAATAACAGGATGGTTAGTTTCCTTCAAGTGGAAAAGAAGACCACTGAGGCAGGCAGAATAATAGTCCTGAAATACCCCCATACCCTGATCAGCAGAACCTGTGCATATGTCCCCTTACTTGGAAAAGGGAATTCTCAGGTATGATTAAATTAAGGATTTGGAGATGCAGTGGGGTTGGGGGGGTTATCTTGAAGAAGAAAAGTTAAAATTTTTACAAAACCTCCTGCTCGTTCTGCCTCTGTAACTCAGCTTGTTCCTTGCAAAGTCTGGATCACATAGGTCACATAGTCTCAGAAAGTGGGGACTTATCATACTAGGAACTGGAACTTATCTCACTCACCCCTGTCCTGCTCTTTGCAATTGCCCAGCCCCTGAAAATCTGCTTAATCATGCCTGTTCACATAAAGGTCAGGCATCCCCCTCCTCGTCTTGACTACTGTTCCTGCATGCGTGAAACCCTTAGTTTAAACCAGCCTATTAGCAGCTAGTGTCGCCCACTATAGTCTGTCTATAAAAACTCTGTAACCCCTTTGTCCGGGGCTCAGAGCTTGGAGTGTTAATTCTGCTGGACCTGCCGGTGTAATAAACCTAAGTTCTCCAACCCTCCAGGTGTGGTGCTAGGTTTCTTGATTACTGGTTTCTGCAACAATCTTGGATTATCTCCATGGGTCCAGGTAGGCAGAGAGGGAGGTGGGAGGTTCAGAGCCTGAGGGACATAGCAGGAAAGAGGTTTGAGAGGCTGTGCTGGCTTTGAGATGGAAGGGAATCACAGTCCCAGAAATGTGGGCAGCCTCCTGATGCTGGAAAAGCCAGGGACTGGGATTCTTCCTAGAATCACTATGTATGGGTCAGGGGTCCCCAGAGAAAAAGAACTGATAGGGTATATAGATACAGGTAGATGATAGATAAATAGATAATAGATAGATGATAGGATAAATAGAGATGATGGATAGATAAATAGAAATGATAAGATTGATGGGTGGACAGATAGATGATAGCCATAGATGATAGATAGATGATAGGTAGATAGACATAAGAAGAGATTTATTAGATAAATTGACTTGTATATTTATGGAGACTGAGAAAAACCACGATCTGCTCTCTGCAAGCTGGAGAAGCAGGGGAGCCAAGGTATAATTTAGCCTGAGTCCAAAGGCCCCAAGTGTCAGGGAGTTGATGACATGGTAATGGAACTCCTGCTCTGGGTCTGAAAGCCTGAGAACCAGAAGCTCTGAGGTCTAAGGGCAGAGAATAGGGAAGTTCCAACTCCTTCTTTTTATTCTGTTCAGGCGCCTGACATATTGATTTGATGGGCCATCCCCTGCACTCAGTCTACTGATTTACATGCTAATCTCTTCCTGAGACCCCACCCTATCCCCCACCTAGGTACAGACACACCCAGAGTGAATGTACCACCAGCTGCTGGGCATCCCTCAGCCAGGTCAAGTCCACACAACTTTAACCATCACACTCCAGAAGGAAAGCACCCTTGTCGATACCTCGATTTTAGCCTAGCAAGACCCATTTCAGACTTCTGATCTCCAGCACCGTTAAGATAACCAATTTGTATTGTTTAAATCGCTGAGCTTGTGATAATGTGTTACAGTAGCAATAAGAGCCCCATATGCTCACTTATTCAATACACATGTGAGGTGGATGAATGAAAGCATGAGTTTGCTGAGATACAAAAGCATTTCTTGTTATTTGCTATCTACGATGCCCATTTGCATGCAAACACTTAGCTTTGAGCCCCAATTCTACCTGGTCAGGGTGCCTGGCACATTGCTTTCCTTTCATCTAAGACAAGGACAACGGTAAGCTGATGGCAAGACCATCAGTGGGATGATGCATTGAGGGAGAGTCACTTGATGCAGTTAAGTACAGTTACCCCCATCCCTGATGACCCACACATTCCCAGAGCCTGCAACACAATGTGGGGCTGAGGCGAGTCCTGTCTAACCTCCTTGCAGAGGAAAGGCAGCCTCAGGAAAAGTTAAGCAAAGTTAAGAAAATGACTAGGGAAGTGCTTCAGCAAAGCAGTCCTGTTTAAGGCAGGAGTAATACCAGCTGTTAGTTTCCCAGGTGTGTTTCTCAGAGCCCTGGGGAGATCAGAGTCCTGGCAGCCAGTGTGGGGCGCCCACAAGGAACATTACAAAGCATGATTCATTAATGACTCACAGAACACCCACTAGGTATCAAGAAGTCACCTGGGACCACCTACAGTGACAATCAAGACATTCATGTCACCACTTCGAGGATCAGTCAGTGATAGCCTTTGCTAATCGCTGCTGCTCAGAAAATCGAGGCTGGCAGGAGTGTTTCCATGTTTCATAGCCAGAGATGCCTCCAGTCCTGACCTGTTCAGTGAAAAATAGGCCAAAATGAAAGCATATCTAACAGGGAAGTGAATGGGGCTGACTCCTGGTCAAGCTGGACTGGGGTCTCACAGACTGTCAGGACTCTGACCATCCCCCCACCGAGTGTCCTTTCCACTGCAGTAAGGGCACTTATGGGGAGAAGGAGCCGCCCAAACTCTAGGCTGATGGAAACCAGGGATTTCTCTAAGTCAAAATACTGCCCAGTTTGATGTGGACTTTCAAATACTACCTCCTCCACATTCCCCAGTCCTGAGGGGGCTTCTTCCTGTACACTTGGGTTGGCCTTGATGACGCCCATTTACCAAACATCTACCATGTTTCATTAGGGCTTCCCAGGAGACTCAGTGGGTAAAGAATCTGCCTGCAATGCAGGAGTCACAGGAGATGCAGGTTCGATCCCTGGGTTGGGAAGATCACCTGGAGGAGGGCACGGCCACCCACTCCACTATTCTTGCCTGGAGAGTCCCACGGACAGAGGAGCCTGGCGGGCTGCAGTCCACGGGGTCACACAGAGCAGGACACACTGAAGCAACTGAGTAAGCTTGTTTCATTAAACTGCTAAATCCATAGTCCCTATGAGGGCGGGGATCTTGGTGTACTCACCCGCTCCCACAAACCCCAGTTCAGTTCGGTCACTCAGTCGTGTCCGACTCTTTGCAACCCCATGAACCACAGCACGCCAGGCCTCCCTGTCCATGAACAACTCCCAGAGTCCACCCAAACTCATGTCCATTGAATTGGTGATGCCATCCAACCACCTCATCCTCTGTCGTCCCCTTCTCCTCCTGCCCTCAATCTTTCCCAGCATCAGTGTCTTTTCCAGTGAGTCAGCTCTTCGCATGAGGTGGCCAGAGTATTGGAGTTTCAGCTTTAACATCAGTACTTCCAATGAACACCCAGGACTGATCTCCTTTAGGATGGATTGGTAGGATCTCCTTGCAGTCCAAGGGACTCTCAAGAGTCTTCTCCAACACCACAGTTCAAAAGCATCAATTCTTCTGCACTCAGCTTTCTTTATAGTCTAACTCTCACATCCATACATGACCACTGGAAAAACCATAGCCTTGACTAGATGGACTTTTGTTGACAAAGTAATGTCTTTGCTTTTTAATATGATGTTTAGGTTTGTCATAACTTTCCTTCCAGGGAGCAAGTGTCTTTTAATTTCATGGCTGCAGTCACCATCTGCAGTGATTTTGGAACCCAGAAAAATAAAGTCAGCCACCATTTCCACTGTTTCCCCTTCTATTTGCCATGAAGTGATGGGACCAGATGCCATGATCTTCGTTTTCTGAATGCTGAGTTTTAAGCCAACATTTTCACTCTCCTCTTTCACTTTCATCAAGAGGCTCTTTAGTTCCTCTTCACTTTCTGCCATGAGGGTGGTATCATCTGCATATCTGAGGTTATTGATATTTCTCCTGGAAATCTTGATTCCAGCTTGTGCTTCCTCCAGCCCAGCGTTTCTCATGATGTACTCTGCATAGAAGTTAAATAAGCAGGGAGTCAATATATAGCCTTAACATACTTCTTTTCCTATTTGGAACCAGTCTGTTGTTCCAAGTCCAGTTCTAACTGTTGCTTCCTGACCTGTATATAGGTTTCTCAAGAGGCAGGTCAGGTGGTCTGGGATTCCCATCTCTTTCAGAATTTTTCACAGTTTGTTGTGATCCACACAGTCAAAGGCTTTGGTATAGTCAATAAAGCAGAAATAGATGTTTTTCTGGAACTCTCTTGCTTTTTTGATGATCCAGCAGATGTTGGCAATTTGATCTCTGGTTCCTCTGCCTTTTCTAAAACCAGCTTGAACATCTGGAGGTTCATGGTTCACGTATTGCTGCAGCCTGGCTTGAAGAATTTTAAGCATCACTTTACTAGTGTGTAAGAAGAGTGCAATTGTGCGGTAGTTTGAGCATTCTTTGGCATTGCCTTTCTTTGGGATTGGAATGAAAATGTCAGTTATCATTCCACAAACCCCGGGTCCCAGTCAGTTAACACTTGCTGAGTGAAGACTCAAATACCAGCAAATGCCTGACATCGTTACCTCTCCTTGCACAACAACTTTCAGGGTCGCTGCACAGGAAAGCTATTGGAAGCTCAGAGAGTCAGATGAGTTGCTGAAAATAATGGAGCAGCTAGCAGACACGTGACCAGTCCTTTCCAAAACACGCTCTACTGCTTCACGGACTGCCTTGCAAGTTCATGTGCTCATTCATCCACTAGTCGACGATCCACTGAGTACCTGCTCTGCTATTTCACTAGAGGTGTCTGTGAGGCATGTGTGACTTGCGTCCTGATCTGTGAAATGGCCATGATCATGGTACCTACTCCCAGGGTGGTGTGTTGTGCTGTGTTGACATAGCACGTGGAAGGACACTTGAACTTGCACTGGCCCAGGTTAGAGGGTCAGTTACTTTCACTCTCCTAGAGTCTGAGTTCCCTGGGCCAGAGATCTGGAATCATTTGCTCCTTTTCCCCCCACTGATCCAGACTGGTACATAGACAGTTTCCATGTTGACTGAAAAAAAAAAAAAAAGCACACACCATTATGTGTGTGTGTGTGTGTGTGTGTGTGCGCATGCTCATTCAGTCATGTCTGATGCTTTGCCACCCCATGGACTGTAGCCTGCCAGACTCCTCTGTCCATAGAGTTATCCAGCCAATAATACTGGAGTGTGTTGCCATTTCCTCCTCCAGGAGAGCTTCCCAACCCAGGGATTAAACCCATGTCTCCTTGCATTGGCAGGTGGATTCTTTACCACTGAGCCACCTGGTAAGCCCACATATCATTATAATGAATTACAGTTTCTATTCATCCCACTAAAACCAATTTACAAAGAGATCAATCGGAACAACGCAGAGGAGCTGGAGTTGTGTGCAATGCTGCATTGTGAGAGAGCATTCAGAGGGGCTGAAAACCTGGCCGGAGAATTTGAGCCCCTTCCTGGAAAAGGCACTTCCCACAGGGACTATCAGTGACCCAAGGGACACATGGGCTTTTCCCTAAGGCACCCAGGTGATACTCTGAAGATGCAGTGTTTGAACAGGAAGAACTGATGACATTCTGCTGGATCTGACCTTGTTGATCTTAAAACGCTTCAGCATGCTGTCACTGAAACAGCTCAGGTGGGTACAAGTCTCGCTTTTTTCCCAGAATGATTGCAGATCTCCAGGGCTTTGAGATGAAGTGACAGTTATACATATTACCAAAAGTGTATTATTATTATTTTTTAATGTGGAGGAAAGAAGAAGCTGAAAGAGAGAAAAATGGCAAATGAAGGAGAGTCCATAAAAGCTCATTAATTCTGAGTTGGGTAACCTGAAATTTGTGAACATTCAGACATGGGTCAGAAGGAAGATTCCTTTCTCCTTGTTAAAAACTGTTCAGCAAATGAGTTGTGAAGTCGGGGTGATTACAGAAGGTATATGTTGGCTTCTGTAGGAGAACAAATTGCTTTCAAGGTCACTGTGGTCACAAACAGATGAATTGGAAGAGAACAAATAAGAATTCTATTTTGAGTTCCTCTCTTTAGTTGTTAGTTTCTTGATATATTTACTCAAGAAGAATAAAATAACACGCATCTAAAACATTTTACATCCTGAATTTTTCACTAATTAACACTGGTCTTTTAATTTAGTAGAATTTCTTTGCATGGATGTTTTTCTTCAAAGGATTCTAAGCCTTCATTTAGACATGTAGTGGCAATACAATTCTAGAAAAACTATATTAGTCATGAGCATGATGGAGGTAAAGATGAAGTTCTGTTTCTTGGGGAGCTGGAGGGAGGAAGTTGTGGGAGGAAGATGTGGAGAGGGTCTTCGCAAGTGGCGCTAGTGCTAAGGAACCCACCTGCCCAATGAGAGAGACACAAGAGATGTAGGTTCAATCCCTAAGTTGGGAAGATCCCGTGGAGCAGGGCATGACAGCCCACTCCAGTATTCTTGCCTGAAGAGTCCCGTGAACAGAGGAGCCTGATGGGCAATAATCCATAGGGTCACAAAGAGTTGGACAAGACTGAAGTCACTGAGCACGCACACACATATGGGAGGGGAAGAAAAATCATGAAGATTGTGGAGTCCTCAGACTTCAGAGGAGTCAGGGGAGCCTGCAGAGGCGGGAGGGGAGGATCTCGCCCTCTCACTAATCCAGCTGAGCTAGTGACTTTTCCTAACCATGGGCTAAGTTCTGGAGGATCAGATGCTGAGATGGCGTTTGGGGTGCAGCAGGATGATGGTTGGGGTGTGCCCTTGGGTTCCATCTTGTGCAGTAGGAGGAGTGGGATGGAGGAGAGGAAGACATAAACAGTTTAAGGAACCTGCTATGATGGAGCTGCAGCCACTGCTCACAGCTCTGGCGCTAAATCAACCCACTAAGATTCTGCTTCTGCAGCAGAGATGGCTAGGTCTTTATACTTCTGCATCCGTCCATCATCAGATGGCACTGTAGGGGGAGGGGTGCTTGATGGAGGAGGTGCTCAGTCCCTGAACTGGCTGCTGGCTGGAGGTCACCTGCCCACAGCAACCCAGAAGCCATTGGGAAGGGTGGTCTGGACAACTCACCCCTTGATTCCCGAGATTGGTTTAGTTCCCCTTTCTTTAAGATCAAAACAATATTTCTGCCTCTTTGGAACCCTGTGGAGTGGAATGGAAGACTCTGATATAGTGCTCAGCACAGTGGCTATTATGGACTGAATGTCTGTGTCACTTGGGAATTCATACATTGAAACCTAACCTCCAATGGGATGGTTTCCGGACATGGGGCCTTTGGGAGGTCATGATGGAACCCCCAGGAATGAGATTAGCACCCTTGTAGGAAGAAACCAGAGAGTTGGCATCTTCTCTTCCTACCAGTCGGGATAAAAGGAGAAGCCAGTGATCTACAACCCAGAGGGAGACCCTTCTCCAAGGCTGGCCACCCTGCAGGCGGACCTCGGACCTCCAATCCCCAGACCTATGAGGAATAAACGCTTGTTGTTTAAATGCCACCAGGCTCGTGGTATTTTCATATAGCAGCCTGAGCTAAGACATTGGCACTCAGTAAAAGTGAATGAATGTGGAAAACATGATGATTTTGTTGTTGTTTTGTTTAGTTGCTAAATTGTATCTTTTACGACCCCCTTTGACTGTAGCCCACCAGGATGCTCTGTCCATGGGATTTCTCAGGCAAGAATACTGGAGTGGTTTGCCATTTCCTTCTCAAGCAGATCTTCCTGATCCAGGAATCAAACTCATGTTTCCTGCATTGGTAGGCAGATTCTTTACCACTGAGAAAATATCATTATTATTGTGAATATTTATAAGAACCATATTATTATTTTTATAGAATGCTTACAGTTAATTAAGCTTATGCAATCTCACCACTTAATTGCTCAATGAATTACATCCATGTTACAGGTGAGAGTCACAGGCTCAGGAAGCACAATGGCAATAACCAGGGACTGGCCTGGAAGCTGAGATTGCACACAAGTCTATTCTGAAAATTCTGTGTGATCCTGCCTCTCAGGCACTGTTTAAGGTGACTCTGAAGAGCCTCCATATTTTCATTGACTTTTCCGGTCCTGCTAGATGGATGAGCACTTGTATATGAAGTCAAGGTAGTGATGGGACTTCCCTGGATACTATTTCCAATGCAATGGACCAAAGGCCCTTCTTTCCTTTGGTGGTCACTCAGCCATTGTGAACTTTTTCACCCCATTGAGGAACCAGCCCCTTCAGTTGGAACACAACTGCTCCTGCTTATAAATTGCACAGCAGTCTGTGATTATCTAGAAATTCAAATGTTTCCAACTTCAATGTAGGAAGAAGAACATTTCAGAGGATGCTTTTTTATCCTCATGGCCTCAGCATCAGAAGCACATGCATAATTTAAAAACTACGTATTTTCAATTATTGTGAGTTTCTCAAACAAGAGGCTTTTTTTGTGAATGTTAAATGCAACTAGATGATCATTAAAATCTTGCTTGTGTTGACATTTCCTTCAGCTCTAAAACTAAGTTAAATTTTCTTAGTAGTAAATGAGACCTCTTGGGAAAAGTGCTTCCAAAGAAAAGATTTAAGCAGTTTTTTAGCAAAGAAAAAAGAAATAAAGAATGGGGGAGCGAAAAGGAGAAATAGGTTTCAATTTTATGACTTGTTTCGGAATCAAAGTCATGGCCAGTATCCCACGGAGATGAAAATTATTCCACGCCGGAGGAACAGGGCTGAGAATGTGTGTTTCCATGAAATGTATTGACATTATGATCTTACTAATGCATGCTAATATCCAGCCAAAATTGACTACATAACCAAAAGCACTGGGCAGTCTTATCTAAAATATCAGATACATATTCTGATTTAATCTCATTATTACAAAATTAATTCAGATCTTTGTAGGATGTCTTGAAATGCCTTCCAGAAATAACAAAACTGACAGCCTGATAAATCATATTTCAGTGGCACCTTAGTGAAAAGTCAGAAGAAATCAGTTTGATCCTCCTAGATGAACAGTTCGATGATCAAATTCCTTCCAGCTTTTAGATTCAACGTCTGTAAAAATATCCCACAGTCTACAGTGATGCTGAGGCATGTCAAGAATCACATTTCCCTGTTTGGAATAACTGATTTCTCACTAAATTCCTATACATACAAGTTTTATTTCTTTCAAGTCAAATTTCAACCCCCTCATCTGACTTTCCAAGATTTGTTAAATGTCTGTAAAACTGAGAAAGTGTAATTTGTTTTCAACTTAGAAAGCCAAGAACAATCTCAAACATTATAAATGATTCTTAAGTGCGGTCCCTAACAATCCTGGTGATGCTCTCAGAATGGTTGGCTTGATGTCCTGTAACGCTGGGGCTGTCTTTAGATCCAGGTGAGCGAAGTGCGGCTTATGAATCTCTCTTTGCGAGCTTTGTCTCCACATCTGACAGCCAAGCACAGCTACATAAAATACAGATGTGATGGTAAACATAATTTTGTCATGTCTTGATGGCAGATTCCCCTTTTCACTTTTCCTTTTCATTCAAGTGTTTTGGCAATAAACAAAAAAAGTAGTTGCCTTGCTTTTTCCAAACAAAGTTCTCAAAATAGTCCTATGACTTTCTTTGCCTGTTCCATCCTAAGAGTCCCTGGGGAACGTTATTGCTTTATGGCCAAGGCAACTCTGGAGCCAGAATGTCTGAATTTCACGCCCACATCTTGTTAATTGTGGGGCCCAGGAAGAGTCATGAGACATTTAGGGGCTTTAACTTCCTCGTCTGTAAAGTGCAGTTATTAACAGTATTGACCTGCTGGGTTATTATCAATTAAATGAATTAATACCTGCTAGTGGCTCAGACTGCATGTGACACACAGTAAGTATATGACAGCTATTTATTATCCTTGTTGTAATCTTGAGAATGTGGAGCTTTCATTTGAGGCCTTGATTTATTCCTTTGAAAATTCTATAGCTCTCTACAGGCTAATGGTCAGGTGACATAAGAAACTTTTCTCATCTTACCTTTTATCAAATGACTATATTTGGTCATATTTTCAGCTCTTTTGTTCCGAGAATCACACCTTATGATGCCTTTATCAGCAGAATTTGAAACAAAGTTTCCATATCTGTATGGAAGGAGATTATATTAATACTACCAATAAATACTGCTATACACCTACATTCATTTCCCGTTACACAGAGGGCATCAAGCAACGTCTTCTGGTTGAAGAAACAGACACCCTAAAGAATAGAAGCTTTATGATTAAGATTGCAGTTCAGTCCAGTTGCTCAGTCATGTCCGACTCTTTGTGACCCCATGGATTGCAGTACACCAGCCTTCCCTGTCCATCACCAACTCCCAGAGCCTGCTCAAATTCATGTCCACTGAGTCGGTGATGCTATCCAACCATCTCATCTTCTGCTGTCCCCTTCTCCTCCTGCCTTCAATCTTTCCCAGCATCGGGGTCTTTTCCAGTGAGTTGGTTCTTCGCATCAGGTGGCCAAAGTATTGGCTTCAGTTAAAGGTTGCATTTTTGCTTTAATATTAATATCTGTATGGATTTCTAATAACAGCTTCTAAAGAAGTTCCTGATTTGTTCTATATGTTCTTTAAATTTCCCTGCATAGGCTGAGTAGAACGGATACATTTATAAATCTGTCTATTCTACTCCATTCATTCAAGCATTATGACTACCCACACGCGCTGGCGCTGTCCTAGGTGCTGAAGATACAAATTATATTATCTCTGCAGATGTGATGGAGCCTGCATCCAAGGCTGCAACGAAGCAGTCAGAAAGAAGGGTGGATTACATTAGAGAGTGTATGGTTATAAAAGACTTGAAACCAGAGAGTGGGGATAGAGGTTGGTGGTGGTGCCAGGGAAGTAGTTTTAAAAGGTGGTTAGGAAACATCATTTATGGGAAGAATTAAAGCTGTGGGTTTCTCTCATGACTCGGTAAAGAATCTGCCTGAGATGCAGGAGACCTGGGTTCCATTCCTGGGTCAGGAAGATCTCCTGGAGAAGGAAATGGCGACCCACTACAGAATTCTTGCCTGGAAAATCCCATGGACAGAGGAGCCTGGTAGGCTCAAGTCGATGGGGTTGCAAGAGTTGGACACGACTTAGCGACTAAACCACCACTACGTTAAAGTAGAAGTCTAAGTGATAAAAAGGAGACCTTCAGCTAAAGATCAGGGGAAGTAAGTTCCAGGCTATGGGACAGCAAGTGTGAGGTGTTAGTGTGTTTGTATGTTGCATGTATGTGTGTGTGTGTGTGTGTGTGTGTGTGTGTGTGTGTGTGAATGAGAGATAATAAAGAGAAACAAACCCACTCCAGTATTCTTGCCTGGAGAATCCTGTGGACAGAGGAGCCAGGTGGGCTGCTGTCCATGGGGCTGCACAGAGTCAGACGCGACTGAAGCGACTTAGCATGCATGCATGCATTGGAGAAGGAAATGGCAACCCACTCCAGTATTCTTGCCTGAAGAATCCCAGGGATGGAGGAGCCTGGTGAGCTGCAGTCTATGGGGTCACACAGAGTCGGACATGACTGAAGTGACTTAGCAGCAGCAGCAGCAGCAGAAACAAACAAAAATGGTAAATTAATCCTAAAATCAGTACTCCCTAGGTCCCCTTCTTCCTGTCCCATGGGTAATACCAGCTCCATGCTACAGCCTGTAAGATCTTAACTGCTCAGGACCCACCACTGGTTTTGGACCCCCGGCACATCACCAGGCTATAAGTGAGGTCCCAGGACATGAGTTGAGACAGAGGAGATCCTCTTCCCTTTACAAGGTGGTGCAGACTCCTACAATCTTTGCAGGTCTGACTTAGAATCTGACACTTTGCTCTCTCCCTAAGCCCTGAGAGAGGAAAAGAGAGCTCTCCAGGCTAGAGGGAGACTGATGGGGGTTTAGCCGCTAAGTCATGTCCATCTCTTGGCAACATCATGGCCCATAGCCCACTAGGCTCCTCCGCCCATGGGATTCTCCATGCAAAAATACTGCAGTGGGTTGCTGTGCCCTCCTGCAGGGGATCTTACTGACCCAGAAATTGAACCTGCATTTCCTGCATTGCAGGTGAATTCTTTGCCAAGTGTGGTACTGACAGAGCATCTCAGTTTCTCACAACAGCCGGAAACAAACAAGTAAATAAGACAGGCATGGACACAGCACAGAGTCCTTTCCTAACTAACCAGAGAAGAGAGATACCCAACACCTGTCTCTATACTTTGTTTACTTCTTCTTACTACTCTTGGAATGATACAATAAATTATTTCAGTTCAGGTCAGTTCAGTCACTCAGTCGTGTCTGACTCTTTGTGACCCCATGAATCGCAGCACGCCAGGCCTCCCTGTCCATCACCAACTCCTGGTGTTCACTCAGACTCACGTCCATCGAGTCAAAAGCAGAGACATTACTTTGCCAACAAAGGTCCGTCTAGTCAAGGCTGTGGTTTTTCCAGTAGTCGTGTATGGATGTGAGAATTGGACTGTGAAGAAAGCTGAGCACCGAAGAATTGATGCTTTTGAACTATGGTGTTGGAGAAGACTCTTGAGAGTCCCTGGGAGTGCAAGGAGATCCAACCAGTCCATTCTAAAGGAGATCAGCCCTGGGTGTTCTTTGGAAGGAATGATGCTAAAGCTGAAACTCCAGTACTTTGGCCACCTCACGTGGAGAGTTGACTCATTGGAAAAGATGGGAGGGATTGGGGGCAGGAGGAGAAGGGGATGGCAGAGGATGAGATGGCTGAATATAAATTAGTTTAAAAAGAATTTTTTCCTTATGTTGGGCATACATAAAAGCAAGCAAGAAAATTAAACAAGTAGAGTGAAAAAAAGATTGATTAGAACTTTTGAAAGAGAGAGAAATAACATCCTTTCTTCTGACAGGAAATGCCATCATCTGATTGTGGGCTATTAACATGCCATTCGTATCCTGGAAGAATATCATGTTAGCAGAAATTAATCTATCAGCTTCTACGTGGTGACCAACCCTGTCAGCTTAATAGCCGCCCCCAAAAAACTGATGATGTGGAACCAGAGTAAATAGCAATGTAAATAGAGATACACCATGGTTCTTTAGATGCCTGAGTAGATTAACCTGATTATTGATTAGCTGACTTGTAAATTAATGAGTTATCCCTATTAATTATGTGTGTGTCTTCATAAACGTCCTCATTGGATTTTCTAGTGATGAAGTGGGCTAAGTAAAGAATAAAATGAGGGTGATGCCACAGGCAGAACCATAGGAGATGAGTCCGAGTTTCTGTGGGCAGCTCCCCCAGGGCATGGCTCCCTTTTCTGTCTTTTCTAGGGCAGTGGGAGGGTCAGGGCTGACCGTATCTGCCAGATGGTCACTCAGCCTCCAGCTCCACTTCCTCTGAAGGTGGACCCTCCGTCCAGTGAACACCTGCATTGCCCATCCCAGTGGTGCTTGTGGGGCATTGATATTCATTGTGTTTTCTCCATCTTGGTTAACAGCCACAAGCCTGTTGAGAGCAGAGCCTGTGACTGATTATTCTCTTTCTTCCTTGGTGCCCAGACAGGGCTGGAAGTAGGGTGGGACCGCACTGAGTGTCAGCTGAGTCGAGGAGCTGTGTTTCCATCATCAGGAAGCCTTGGTTTGGGCCAGCCTTGGCAGCAGCCTCATACGCATGCTGCCCAGAGGATGATGATTCTGGTATAATGGTCGTGCAGGGGGCCCTTTCTATACCTGGAGAGCTGCAAGCTGAAGCATGTGGAGGGAATGCTCACAGTGATCCTGCCCAACTGTGAAGTTCTCTTACTAAATCGGCTTCCTCACACCCAGCCCCCAGCCTCCAGCACCTCCTGCCTTCCTGGGCATCTGGTACCACTGTTTCCTGCACGAGATCCCAGCTCCGATTTACCCGTCAGGCACTTCCATCACTTTTGGCGAATCACCGGCCCTATGTCTTACATAAACTCTGACATTTCAGAAAAGAGACACACCCTTCTCTGACATAAATATTTCCCTGTTTTAAAATTATATTTTGGAATATTGTCATACACATGTGGGAAATGAAGAAATATAAAAGCGAGTGATGAGTGATCCGTCATGATATAGGCATCCTGGCCATTAGCATTTTGTAAATTCAGCTCCACAGGATTGTGTATAGAAAACTACAAATTGTGAGATGATTGTCTCCATAGGGTGTGCACTCACACCGCTCGCAAGCAGAGCTTTCTGGCAGAACTCAAACAGCTTGTATTTGCCTTTTCACCACATCTACTTGAAGTGGATGGTGTGGTAGGAACTGCATGAATCATCTCCTTGGTAGCATGACACTCTCCTCAATATTTCATGGTGGGGCGGAGAGAGAACAGGCTGTCTGTCCCCAGGCTCAGCTGTGCCACTGGTCACAGTGTGATGGGAAACACATCTCTTCCCATATCTGAGATACAGCTGCTTTTTCCTCCTTGGTGGAGGACAGATGAAATAAGCACCAGGGTTCCTACCAGCTATGAAATTCTGTAATTCCATGGGGCTTCAATAAGGGGGCAGTAGGCGTGGCTGTCTACACATCTGCTGGAACTTGAGAGGGTGAAATGAATGCTTGAGTTCCCCTTTGGAGATGTTGGATCCCAGCAAAGCAATCACTGCAAACAGAGTGCTTGGAACAGTTGTATGCCGGATGAGGTGTCGCACAGCAGAGCAGCCTCCTCGATGCTGTCTGGGGGGTTGTTAGTCTGTTGATGAGAATCATTTATCTTTTATCTTACCCCTGTGTGCAGGCAGTGAGATCCAGAAGAGATGGCATTATTTGTTGGATTAAAACTCAGAATGCATCACCATAGAAAACCAGGGAATGGGTTTCTCACAATTTTTTTTTTTACTATATATATTTGAAAATTCCTAATTTGACTTGTAATTCAACTTTTTTTTTTTTTGGCTGTGGATGTGAAGGCCTCAAGTAGGAAGAGTCAAACATTAATAATTCAACTGTTCTTAGGGAGGCAAATCCTCTGCAAGCAAAATAAGGCAGATTTGGACACATAAGAGGAGCTCCGTAAAAGTTCCACAAATAAAAAGGGTAGATGAGTGAGTCAATTCACAGCAAAAACAAATGGTCCTCTATAATCATGAATTCATGGATTTCCAGTTGTTTGATCAAACAATCAATGGATGACCTAGGATTTTAAGCTGTAATGAGAGCGTATTGTTTCAGCAATGCTGATTTTAGTTCCTAGCTCACTGGCAAGGAAACAGGCATCCAGGGAAAAGGCAAAGGCTGCTCCAGGCTTTACTTATTATCTGATAAGCTTGTAATTGGAGTCTGTCTGCTCACCACCCAAAAGCCATTGTTGAAGCCAAGTTGGTGGAAAGGAAAGTTTGCTTTAGTTTGGATGCTGGCAACTGGGATGGGGGAAGGGGTAGATGTCTGTCCAAAGGCCAATTCCACCATCACAACCACCCTACCCCTGACAATCAGGAGGCAAGTGCTTTTTATGGGCTGAGGGAACTGACTACAGGCCGAAATAGTATATTCATCTCTGACAGTCATCTTGAAATTGGTCATGGGTGTTTCCTTAGAATCATCTTGACTGTTTTGAATAGTCTTCAATTTCAGGGTTGGTTTTCCCCCCATTTCTTTGAGGACAATTCTCAGAATTGTCACAGCTTATGCCGTAGCTATAGTCTGATCATCATGACGTTAACTTCTTCTCTCTGGTGAGAGTTTCAGTATCTACAAGACAGCTCACAGGATGTGGCTCAGAATATTGTTTATAGCCCTTGAGGAGCAACTAAAGATCCTTGACTTTACTTAAATGGGTACATTATTGTTATTTGGTTTCCTTTGACTGTTTTCCTTTGTTTCTGCCTTTTTCTCTGATGAAACTTCTTCTTTGGCTAAAGTTTTTCCACAGACAAGAGGCAGGCTGAGGTCATGGCACGGGGTTGGGGGGGGTTGGGGGGTGGCAAGAACCTTAAGATCCAGCTCTGCTTCAGTAAGACGTAATAATTTTCTATGCCATCCCCTGGAGATTCTACTTGAGTCTGGGATGGGAACTCTGGTTCTCAAACTTGGACACATGTTGGTATCACCTGGAGAGTTTTTGAAACACTGATACCTAGGCTCCAATTTCAAGGATTCTAATTCAGTTGACATGGGGTATGAACTGAGCATAAGTTGTTGTTGTTGTTGTTTAATGTTCTGAGTGATTCTAATATGCAGAGAAGTTTGAGAACCACTGCTGTAGACTGAACCGGTGTCACAGGTGACTCTTATGACCACCGAGGAGGGCAGCAGCCCAGTGCATTACCTGGGCTGTAGCTGTGCGGCTGTGCGGCTGAGTATGCAAAAGGCTCCTGAAGAAGTTTTCGATTGGGAACGTCTGATGCTGTAGATGGTCTCGCATCCTTCTTGACAGTTGAAAAGTAGAAAATGAAATATGGCAAATGGGCTTTTGTTTTTTTAGTTTAAACATTATTTATTTATTTATTTTAATTGGAGGATAATTACTTTACAATATTGTGATGGTTTTGCCATACATCAATATGAATGGGCCATAGGTACATATCACTCATTATTAGACAAATGCAAATCAAAGTCACAGTGAGGTATCATCTCACACCAGTCAGAATGACCAACATCAAAAAGTCTATAAACAATAAATGCTGGACAGGGTGTGGAGAAAAGGGAACCCTCCCACACTGTTGGTGGGAATGCAAACTCATTCAACCACTATGGAGAACAGTATGGAGATTCCTTAAAAGACTATGATCCAGAAATCCCACTCTTAGGCATATACCCCTAGGAAACCAGAATTGAAAAAGGCACATGTACCCCAATGGTCACTGCAGCACTATTTACAATAGCTAGGACATGGAAGCTATCTAGATGTCAACTGGCAGATGAATGGATAATGAAATAGTGGTACATATACACAATGGAATATTACAGACAAATATGCTTTTAAATATACAGCTGCTCTTGCAAGAAAGAAAATAAAATCTGTAGGTGCAGTAAAAACAGAGAACTAAAGAGATAGCTGCATTCCTACCCTGGTGTGTTGAAGGGAAGGCAGGTGACGGTCTCAATAATTTTGGGCAGGGGTTCTAAATGCCAGCTCCAGATCAGAATCATCTGGGGAGATTTCAAACCATATTAGTGCCCAGTCTTATTCCAAACCTATTAATTAAATATCTGTGTGGATGGGGCTCAGCCATCAGGCTTTGTAATAAGCTCTCCCCAATGATTCTAATATGCAGCAGGTTGATTGGGGTTATAATTCCCACATTAAAGTCAGACATGAACAAGGTTGCTGATTATCACTACATTATTCAGCATTACAGTGGACATAATTGGACACGACAGAAATGACTTAGCAGCATGCACAAACAGTAGAAAATAACATTACACTAAGTTCTATTTTAAACTGGTATTCACAGCACCAAAACTGCCAAAAGGTAGTTAAGAATAAAGCTATTGAATCTAAAAAAGAATAACTATATATATATATATATATAATCAGTTCAGTTCAGTTCAGTCACTCAGTCGTGTCTGACTCTTTGCCACCCCATGGACTGCACCACACCAGGCCTCCCTGTCCATCACCAACTCCCAGAGTTTACTCAAACTCATGTCCACTGAGTCAGTGATGCCATCCAACCATCTCATACTCTGTTGTCCCCTTCTCCTCCTGCCTTCAATCTTTCCCAGCATCAGGGTCTTTTCAAATGAGTCATCTCTTCTCATCAGGTGGCCAAAATATTGGAGTTTCAGCTTCAACATCAGTCCTTCCAATGAACATTCAGAACTGATTTCCTTTAGGATGGACTTGTTGGATCTCCTTGCAGTTCAAGGGACTCTCGAGTCTTCTCCAACACCACAGCTCAAAAGCATCAATTCTTCAGTGCTCAGCTTTCTTTATAGTCTAACTCTCACATCCATACATGACTACTGGAAAAACCATAGCCTTGACTAGACAGGCCTTTGTTGGCAAATTAATGTCTCTGCTTTTTAATATGCTGTCTAGGTTGGTCATAACTTTTCTTCCAAGGAGAATCTTTTTATTTCATGGCTGCAGTCACCATCTGCAGTGATTTTGGAGCCCCCGCCCCCCACCCCGCTAAAAAAAGTCTACCACCATTTCCACTATTTCCCCATCTATTTGCCATGAAGTGATGGGACCAGATGCCATGATCTTCGTTTTCTGAATGTTGAGCTTTAAGCCAACTTTTTTACTCTCCTCTTTCACTTTCATCAAGAGGCTCTTTAGTTCTTCTTCACTTTCTGCCATAAAGGTGGTGTCATCTGCATATCTGAGGTTATTGATATTTCTCCCAGAAATCTTGATTCCAGCTTGTGATTCATCCAGCCCAGTGTTTCTCATGATGTACTCTGCATATAAGTTAAACAAGCAGGGTAACAATGTACAGCCTTGACGTACTCCTTTTCCTATTTGGAACCAGTCTGTTGTTCCATGTCCAGTTCTAACAGTTGCTTCCTGACCTGCATACAGATTTCTCAAGAGGCAGGTCAGGTGGTCTGGCATTCCCATCTCTTTCAGAATTTTCCACAGTTTATTGTGATCTACACAGTCAAAGTCTTTGGCATAGTCAATAAAGCAGAAATAGATGTTTTTCTGGAACTCTCTTGATTTTTCAATGATCCAGCAAATGTTGGCAATTTGATCTCTGATTCTTTTCTAAAACCAGCTTGAACATCTGGAAGTTCACAGTTCATGTATTTTTGAAGCCTGGCTTGGAGAATTTTGAGCATTATTTTGCTGACATATGAGATGAGTGCAATTGTGTAGTAGTTTGATCATTTTTTGGCATTGCCTTTCTTTGGGATTGGAGTGAAAACTGACCTTTTCCAGTCCTGTGGCCACTGCTGAGTTTTCCAAATTTGCTGGCATATTGAGTGCAGCACTTTCACAGCATCATCTCTTGTGATTTGAAATATATATATATATAAATGTATAGTAATGTAGTGTTAGTTGTTCATTTATGTCTGACTCCTTGTGACCCCATGGACTGTAACCTGCCAGGCTCCTTTGTCCATTGACTTCTCCAGGCAAGAATATTGCAGTGGATAGCCATTCACTTCTCCAGGGGATCTTCCTGACCCAGAGATAGAAGCCAGATCTCCCACATTGCAGCAGATTCTTTACCATCTGAGCCACCAGTGAAACCCAGTCCTTTGGATGATGTTCACATAAAGAGCTGACAAGATCTCAATGTTCCATTGGCTCATCTGTCTTCTTGGGTCAATAAATTGAAAGGGAGCAATGGTGGAGATCAAACCAGTCAATCCTAAAGGAGATTGACCCTGAATGCTGATGCTGAAGTTGAAGCTCCAATACTTTCTCCACCTGATTTGAATAGCTGATTCATTGGACAAGACCTAGATGCTGGGAAAGATCGAAGGTGGAAGGAGAAAAGGGCAACAGAAGATGAAATGGTTGGATGGCACCATCAATAAAATGGACATGAACTCAGACAAACTCCAGGAGATGGTACAGGGAGGCCTGGTGTGCTCTAGTCCATGAGGCTACAAAGAATCAGACATGACTTGGCAACTGAACAACAGTGGTGGACACCTGCATCCAAGTTTGGGACTGTTGCTATAACCCAAGTGACAGGAATCCAGGGAATTGTGATGGAGGTGGCAAGAAATGGTCAAGTTTTGGATGCATTTTGAAGGTAGAACCAACAGAATTTGGTGACGAATTGTCCGTGGAATATGAGAGAAAGGGGTGACTCCAGGTTTTGGCCAGAAACACTGGAGAAGAGTGTTTGCATTGCCTGAAACGGACAAGACCATGGAACATTGGTGTAGGGGGAAGTGTAACAGGGGGTTGGTTTGGATCTGTACAGTTTCAGGTGATAATTAGATTATCATGCTTAGTTGCATGTGAAATTCTGGAATGGAGAAGGAAGTGCAAGAAGTTTAGGCTAAAAGTAAAAGTTAATGATTTGTTAATACATGATGGTGTTTTAAAACAGTGGTCACAGGACCTGAAGAACTTGGAAACTTGTAAGATTGCAAATTCTTGGGTCAACCCTAGATATCTGGGGACTTCTGAAATCTACTGAATCAGGAACTCCATGGGTAGGGGCTTGAGATCTGTGTTTAATATGACTCCAGGGTGTTGAGAAGGATGTTGGGGTTGCGGCTCTGGTTAGAGGGGGAAGATTCTGCTTGGATAGAGAGACACCTGTTCCAGGCACTAATACTTGGGTCCCACTGAAACTTAGAGGACAGGGCAGGGAGAGAAGAGAGAACCAGCCAAGGAGATGAAAAGGAAAGTGAGTGAGGTGATACGAGGAAGATGGAAATTCTCCCCAGATAGATGCACAGATTCTGTGCAATACCAACAAAGTTTCAGAAGTTAACAGAGCTTGACAGCTGATTTTAAATGTCACATAACAGAGTAAAGGGCCAAAGATGGATAAGACAATTGTGAGAAAGACTCAGGTAGGATTGACCTCAGCAGAAATCACAAGAGCTGTAGGAGATTTGTGTGTGAGAGGAGTGCAGTCTCAAATCAATGGGGAAGGATGGACTTTTTAATAACTGGTATGCAGACAATTGTCTGGACATATGGAAAAAAATATATTTAGATCCCTACATAACACTATACACAAAAATATATTCCAGATGGATTAAAGGCCTACATGTGAAAGCAAATGTTTAAAAAGAAAATATAGGATAATATCTTTATCTCACTGGAATAGTAAAACCAAAACTTTCTGATAAAACAATTGATACATTTGGTGACAAGATTTTACATATTTGAATGACAAAAGCCAATTTCACAAATTGGGAGAAAGTATTGGCACTAGTGGTGAAGAACCCATTTGCCAGTGCAGAAGATGCAAGAGGTGTGGGCTCGATTCCTGGGTTGGGGAGATCCCCTGGAGGAGGGCATAGCAACCCCAGTATTCTCGCCTGGAGAATCCCATGGACAGAGGAGCCTGGTGGGCTACTAGGATCACAAAGGGTCAGACACGACTGAGCAACTTGTTTATGACAAATTTGTTCCAATCAGGATACAAACCCGTCTACACTAGGCTGCTCTTTCTCTCAAATATCTTCTTGTCTTGAGCCTGCCCTCCATTGCCCTCCACTTCTGATGTCTATTTATTGAGGAAAATGGGTCTTTTGTTTTTCCTTCTGTAAGCTGTGGATCAAATCTCCCTGGTGTCGTTTAACACAGTTTCTCTATCCCCCTTATTTTGTGCCAACTTGTGAACTGAAAAGTAAGTGTGGAGGCTTGATTGCATCACGGTATGTGCATGGGTATGTGTGTGGGGGTGTCATGTGGGTGTCGTGTGGGTCTGTGGTGTTTGTGTGGTGTGCCTGTGTTGGTCTATATGTGGTGTGCTTATATTTGTGCTGTGGTGTCGGGGGGGTTGTGTGTATGTTTGTGGTATGTGACATGATGTGGTGTGTGTGAGTGAATGTGTGGTGGGGCAGGGGGAGAGAGAGAGAAGGCAACAGAAGGCTGAGGCACCGGGGTCTGGGGCAGGGTGGGGAGTTTGGAAGCCAGTCATGTCTCAGGAGGGTAGATGGTCCCTCCACGGAGCAGAACTAGAGAGGGCTCTTGCATCTGTGGTTCCCAGTTAATGCCTAAGACACCCCACCATGGTAAACATCCAAACTTTCAGATGAGAATCTACACTCCGGGTCAGTGGAGCCTGGGTCTGCCTGGCACAGCTGGAACAGATAAGACCTGAGATTCCATTTAATTCAACCCCAAAGTCTCGGTTCTTCCCTTCACCCACTGACTTGAGGTCTCCCCACTCAGCTGGCCCAGGGCCCCATGCAGTTTCCAGGTCCCCTGCCATCAGAGGGAGGAGGAGGGGAGGGAAGGGCAGAGGAGGAGACAGAGACGGACAGGTGACATATGCTGAGCCCTCTCCTGCTCAGCCGGGGTTGGTAGGGGGGTGGGGAGGTTAATGTAAGATTCCAGGATCTCCCTGCCCCCAAGGCTTTCAAGCAAAACCTTCAGGACTGCCCACAGTCTGCAGCAAATCTGTTAGCTTCCTTCACAGGTTTGAAATGAGGTTGTGTGAAGTACCACCGTGGAGGTACATCACATGTGCAGTTTGCTTCTGAACTTACTGCTGGCTAGAAACACAGCCTCCAAAGCAGCCTTTTCATTCCTAGCAGTTTGGAGTTTGGTTATTTAGAACAAATGTGCTGGCAGGATACTTCTGGGTTTTTGGGGGGAGGGCGGATTTGACATGGCGGGGACATGGTTCTGCTCCATGATATGAAATTCATCAATCAGAAGTCCTTTTTAATGGGTTCTTCAGAGGGGTCTGTATCACAGCATGGCTATAAATAAACATGGGGCCTAAGGGGAAATGGGCTGTATGGCCTTCCTGTGTGCCTGGTGGCTGCCGAGGGGTGAAGAACTGTTTCACTCCTCCTTTCCTGCCCAGTGAGCCCGTACCACCCACATCCTTGAGGGTTTGAACTAAAGGGATGAGGATACAGAGATCAATAAGTTAACAACAAGCTAGGGATTTTGTTCTAAGGGAGTGTGCGAGCAGTTCCAACCAGGTCCATAAATACTAATGAGCATCTATCCTCAGTAGAGGAACATGGTAAACCAGGGATGGGGTGTAGGCTGGGTTCACACAGCTTTCTCTCCAGCAGGAGATGCAAAGAGGAATCTGGGAACAAAGAGTCAGCTGTGGATACGTGCATGCCTACTCTCTCCCAGAGGGTGTGGTGGAGACTGGTGCCCTTAGAAGCTGGTCTCTTAGTTGAGTCTTTGCAGAGATGTGCGGAGGTAGGAGACATGGAAGCAGCTTCCTGCAACTTCTTCCCGTTGCCTCGTCCTGCACCAGCTTCTGCTCTCAGGCTCCAGGTCTCCAGCCGTGTAGGATTTCAAGTCCTGGGAAGTTATCCTGCTTCTTGAACCCGCCCCCCCCCCACGTTTCCTCCCCATGATCCAGGGTAGAGGGAACTCTCCACATCAGCCTACTTCCTAGGTCTCAGCTTAAACTTGATCCATTTTGAGAAAAATCTAACATGATTCAATCTAGATGTGTCTACTCCCCTAGGAGCCCACATCACCCATCTTTCTCCTCCATAGACCTCATCACCTTGGTTAAAAGCTGACCAGAGTCTCTTTGCAGGTGACCAGCCTCCACATTGAAGCAGGAGGCATTGTGTCTCATTTGTTGCAGTGTTCTAATTGCCCAGGACAGCACTTGAAATGTAGGAGGCAACTAATAAAATGTTTGCAATATGAATAAAGGGATACTCACATGTAAAAATGAATGATATCATCATGCCCTCAGGGTGTAAAAGTTTTGACAAAAAAAATGGCAAAAGTGGCTACGTGGATGAATTAATAAGTTGACTGGCATTGGAGAAAATGTTCTTTGGATGATAAAACAGTCATTCTATCTCCTTTCTCCCTTGATGCCACAGACTTGAAAATTAAATATTTATTTTCTCACTCCACTACACTAAGGGCCGAACACAAGACAAGGTTCTGACAGATAATAAGGCAGAAGCATGATAGGGGGCATCCAGGAATGTAGCTTACTGTCTTGTAAAAGAAGTCAATATGTTGTTGGTGCTGCCCCCTTTCCCGCTAAACATGGATTTGATGGCTGGTGTGGTGGCAACAATATTGTGATGATGTTCAACAGATGTGACAAAAGTCAGTCCACAAGAAGAGTAATAACAGGAACTAAGATAGAATGAATCTGGGTATTTAGTGGCATCAGTAAGCCAGTGAATTTAAACTGACAGCCAACTACCTTTTGACAACTTACAGTGTAAGACAACAAACTCCTGATTGTTTCAGCCATTATTCATTCAGATTTCTTTAACTCATAGCTAAACATGCTTCCAACTGTTATTGATAATTGGATGAGGTACCTGGCATTTTATGTTTCAATTCTGGAGGCTATGGGTGAATTCTATATGGTACGAAGGTACTGAGCAGAGGTGGGTCACACAAAGAAACAAGGAAGGATGTAAGGATGATGATCTTTGATGGACCCCCCGCCTCCCCCAGGCAGAGCAGTATCCTTCCACCTACACCCAAGGAGGTTACTGATGACACAGTGATGGCTACAATTGATTGCTTGTTCTCTGATCTGCTGCTGCTCCCTCTAATACCCTCCTTGGAAAAGATAACAGCTTTTATTAGGCTGTAAAGACACGGAGGACCTTGATGATGCTTTCCAGACTTCCTGCACGTCTGTGCACAGCAGGGCAGCCCTGTGCAGGACAGCCATGTTCTGCTCAGTGTCTGTGAGGTTTTGTGACAAGAACTCATTTTGGCCTCACAAGTGCCCAAACCCAGGGGGCCACCTCAGGCCCCTCTTTGCCATCTGTTCAAGGACCCCTCACCTGGCATTCTGAGCGACACTCTCCTCTCCTTGGAGTCCCTCCTATCCCGACTCATCCTGGAGCCTTCTGATGCACGGTCTGGACAGAGTCCAGGCTCAGTACACAGTCTGCACAGACACAAAGCACACTGTGATTGAAAATACATCCCGTAATCCCCAAGTCTGAGCGCTTATATTGGCTCCCATAGAAGTCCATAGCACCTGAAGCCCTGTTTATTATTTCCTACTCTCAGCAAAGATGTGCTGAGCCCGGGGTGTAGGGCTGGCACCACACACACCGAGACTGCAGTGGGGAGGAAACCACAGCTCCTGCTCTCACAGAACTGCACTGGGGAGACAGAGGCTAACTGCCTATCCACATCCAATTACAACTGCAATCACTGTCACAAGGGTGCAGTCAGGGGGTTATAAAGAGAGGATGCGCTGGGTGGGTAAGAGCCCTCTTCTGGGTTTGCAAACTTCTGTGTCCTCACCTGGCCAAAGGGGCCAGGATCCTTTGGAACTCGTTCATAAGGGCACTTCATCCTAATCACAAGGGCTCCACTCTTATGACGTAATAGCCCATAAAGCCCAAGGTATCAATACTACCACCATCACCTCTGGGAGTCAGGATTTCAACCCAAATCTAAGGGAGATACAGACACCGACTAGAGCAAAGTGCAAGATGGTTGCACATCACTGTGCCCAATGTGCAAGGTAAGGAACCAGTTAAAGATGGAATCTCCTGAGGGTTGGTACGTTGGCTTTTCCATTTTCTGGAAGGTTGTTTGTTGACTTCATGGGGAATAACCAGGAACTCAAGCCAACCAACCAAAAAGAAAGAAAGAAAGGAAGACCAGTGAGCACCCCTTCCAGGGGCAGAAGCGGAGATACATCCACCACACCGCATAACAACGATGTGTGTGTGCTCAGTTGCTGACTCGTGTCTAATTGTTTGTGACCTTGTGGACCGTAGCCCGCCAGACTCCTCCATCCATGGGATTTAAACTATTCTCCAATATAAAGTAAAAATTAAAAATAAAGAGATTCATCCAGCTTCTTAGAGTGTTGACTCTTTGGGGGTCTCCCCATGCTGTCTTTTCCCTTCCTCTCCTCACTGCCCATCCCCCCCACAGTGTAACATTTGAGGATAAAAACAACAGAAAGATGAGAGAAGCCTGGAAGGAAGTTTGGTGATCAGAGTCCTGCCGTTGCCACGACTCATTCCCTTAATTACACTGAAAATCGTTCACTCTGCATGTTAACATGTTTCTGAATGGTGGGGCTGCAGAAAGCCTGTGGGGTTTAATGAATTATGTAGCATGCATTTTCCTTTACCACAATTAGTGTTTACTGACCAGTTTTCTAAACAAATATATATATATATTAGAATTCAGGGATGGGGAAATAGTTAGCAAAACAGACCTCATATTTGCGAATAACTTCTTTATTCACTTATCTTTTATCACAATGTTGAGATTGATTTAAAGATGATGAACTGACTTTTGGTCAATGAGTTTTTTAACACCGCTCATCTAAAATATGAATATTTCAGTGTGCTAGCTGCAAGGATTGGATGGCTCTGAAATGAAGACAAGGAGAGGGAAGGGTGGATAGTCACAGCCTCTGCAGTCATTTGGGGTTGAAGGTGCCAGCTCCCGTGGGCGGGGCTCAGCAGGAAGAGGCCACCTGGAGGGGGGAGCTGTGAGGGCCCCAGCCTCATGCTCATCAGGAGACGATGACAGTGGGGGTGACGAGAAAGTCAAGACATGGCTCAGACCACTGACCCATTAGGAAACTGTAAGGCACATTCTATAATGTGACAAAAGGGTACAAAACTGGAGTGACACTTAATCCTTGTGTCTTTCTATAAAAAAATCTTTCTATAATAAAGATTAATTTCCAAGCCTTGCTGTAAAAAAAAAAAAAATAGAGAGTGTAATTGTCACTCTGGGGCGACCAGCAGTTGGGACTGAGGTGAGGAATCTTATCTACCTGGTGCCCAAGGGGCTTTACTCTGCAGGAAACACTGACAGAGGTTAAGAGACCCCAGATTCTCCGCTCACAGAGCCTGCACACAGTGAGATGCACTCTCTCCTGGGCCCTCTAGCTGATTTGAAAAATATTTCTTCTGCTATCTTCAAACTCCTGAAGCAGAGAGACTAGAAAGAACCTGACTGTCCTCTGCCCAAGTTCTTACAATGTCCTCTTGCATTCAACGTGTTCGTTTAGCCCTTCATCCCTATGTTCACTCTTCATGCAGCCACCGTATGTATTTACTGTATATTCTCTACTAAACATTATTCTCTACTAAACATTATTTAGTAGAGATAAACATATCTCTACTAAACATTATTAGGAACCCTGGTCCTTGTGTTGGGCAGACAGTAAATGCTCATCAAGGGACTTTGTGAGAAGAATGTAAGGACCTTGAGTACCTTGAAGAGCAGCCCTGGCCAGTCAGGTTGGCTCCATCTCTGCCTTCCCAGAGCCCAGGGCACCTCATTGCCCTGCTCAGAGCATCCTCCCAGCCCTGACTCAGCACCTGCTGTACAGCAGATCTGGGCAAAGGGAGCCTTGAAGGGGAGGAAACCGAGGGGAAAGGGGAGTGGACAGGGACCAGGGAAGCAGGTGCCTTGTGCTCTCTGAGGGACAGCAAACCTCCAATTGACCCTCAAGGCCACACTGTCAAATCAGCCAGTTCTACAACAGGCCATCCCCTTGGTGAGTTTCTGTCCTGACCAGGAGTAGCTGTTTCCCATTCAGTAACCAGATGTGCAGGCCCCTGGATCTGGGTCCCAAGAGCATTCATCTTTCCTGCCTCCCTGGCCTTCATCAGCCTTTCCTCTTCTAAAGCTCCAGTCATATGATCTCATGAACACAAAGGTCCTCTATTACACCAGACAGTTAAAAAATTCCTGGGGGTTTTCATTTCCAGCATCCTGGGGTTGCTGATGTCCAGAGCCACAATGACCCAGGCTGGCGGAACTCTGAGGAATCTGATGCAATAACTCTGACTGTCCCTTCTTTCTCCTTAAAAGAGGATGAGATAGCAGGAAGCTCTCAGGAAAGCCCAGCCTGGCCACCTGGATCTCCTAGGAGAGGCACCCTCTTGTCCGCCTATGTTTAAAATCAGACTCAGCCTCTCAGGTGGAGACAACAGGCTGTATTGAAAGCCCTCTCCCTTGAAAGTTAGACCTGAGCCCATGCTTCATAAGAACCCCGTACCCAAGAGCATGGCTGATTGCCATTGCCCAGGAGGATGTCAGGGTTAACAAACCCGAGCTCCACACACATTGCCACCTGTGAGCTGAGATACCTTCAAAAAGCCACTTAACCTTTCTGCACCTTCACGGCTTCAGGCGTGAAATGAAGGGATTAGGGGATGGCTGGAGCCCTTTCCAGAAATAAATGGCCATGATTTGGCCCTGATTCAGGGTCTTTTCCCAGCTGGTCCTGGAGGAAGAGGGCTGGTCAGAGAAGGTTTCAGAGATACCAGGACAAGCATGAAATATCAGCCCAGTTGCACTGGAGAACCTCCAATTACCTGGGAAGAAAGTTCCAGTTTGTGTGCAGAGCCTCAGTGCCATTCTGGCATCAACAGTGCTCCTCTGAGCTGGGAGCCTGGATGACCTATATATATTTGTTTTTTTCTTTTTGGCTTACTTCGTTGTCTATGACAGACTCTAGGTCCATCCACATTTTTACAAATGACTCAAATTTTATTCCCTTTTATGGCTAATATTCCATTGCATGTGACATAATTTTCTTTTTTAAGAACAGGAAGGTGATTTGTTTAATGAAAAGTAATATGAAATAAGTGGCTGAATCTGGGCAAAGGCATGAGAGTTGTTTCCCCTTCTTCTCCTTCTGTTTCAAAAAAGGGTGAGCAAAGTGGGAGATGTAGCAGGAACTCCCACCTTTCTTTCTTGGGAACAATTCACTGGAAAATTGTTCCCTTGGCCTGGAGGCTCGAGTGACAGAGTTCATGACATGAGGGGACAGATTCTAAACAAGGGAAAGGAGGCATTTAGGCAAATATTAAGCAATAAGTGAGATCCACACAATCCCTGACACAAATTAATTAAGTTGCTACGGAATGTGGCTCAAAGGTAGACCAGAAGGCAAAGGTGAAAACGGCCCCAAAGAGCAGAATGACGAAAAATGTAAAAATTAGAAGAAAAAAGGCCTGGAGAGTGTGTGCCAATGAGGGGGATGCAGGGCAGTGGGTGGTGTGTGGCACGGGGTCCAGGGCAGCAGGAGGCATGGCTCTAAAGATGCTCTCAAGGCTTTCCTCTCCTCTGATTGATTTAGGATTTAGTAAAATACTTGGAACCCTGTGCGCATCACAGGAGAAGGCAGGGTGGCCTTTAAGCTCAGGGAGGATTCATGGAATTCAAGTGACAAGATGGGTGTTTGACTGCGGTGAGGCCTCCTTCTCCCCGTCTGTTAAATATTATTTTAAAAATATTTTGTTCCACTTACACTAACTAGCCATCTGCTCATGCAAATAAGCATGGAGAAACAATTGCAGCCTGGCCTCTGGGTGTCAGGTGGAGCAGTCTGAGAGGAGATGCACGAGGGAGTGTGCCAGGGGGGCCTGGTGGCACCTTATTGCCCTGCTCAGAGCATCCTCCCAGCCCTGACCCCTCCCGGTGTCTAAAGATGCCTGATCAGTGCCTGGCAGACTCAGGAAGTGGCTGCTTCTAGCAGTATCATCTGGGTTCTTCTCTTTGTCCCCTGTGGTTTGGGAGCAGGAGAAAGAAGGTGTCTGAGAGTTTGCAAGTGGAAAGGGTTGTAATGTGTCCACCACCACTGTAATTCTCCCTTTGGGGAAATCTCTTCAGCACGGATGCTGGTAAAACATCGAAACAGAGCAGCCTGGAGAGAACCCTGTGACTAAGAACTGAACACAGATCTTGCTAAGTCCATGCTGGTCCCTTTGCGTCCTGCAGTACTGACCCAGCGGGACTGTTCCATGGAGCTTCTGCCCTGGAACACACCCCTCCCACTGATAGGAACCCCCAGACACAGGATTGGGCTGAAGTCATGTCAGGATGGTGTCCTCCCTGACCTCCATCCCCTGCTGCCCACTAGGGACCAGGGTGGAGAACAGAGCTTTGCTCGTCCACTCAGGTTGGAATTGGGCACTGCAGGCCCTTAGCCCAGAGAGGAGGCTGTGTGTTGGGTTGCCCATTGTCAGCCTTGTGGGAGAACATGGACTCAGCAAGTGGAGGGGATGCATGGGGATGTGCACCAGGCCAGAGAGCAGGGACAGACTCCCAGACACACGCAGGGACGTGAAGGTGGCACACAGCTGCGTACAAGCCCAGAGAGAGCTTCAGAGGGAGAGTAGTACATGGATGGGCAGAGATGGAGGCAGAGAGCAGGGACAGACTCCCAGACACACGCAGGGACGTGAAGGTGGCACACAGCTGCATACAAGCCCAGAGAGAGCTTCAGAGGGAGAGTAGTACATGCATGGGCAGAGATGGAGGCAGAGGCTTGGAGCAGGGCTGGTGCAGACCCTGTGGTCCAGAGGAGGCCTCCTGGCCACAAATCCCTCTATGTCCAGCTCCATCCTTCCCCTGACCCACTGCACGTCCAGCCTGTGGCTTCAGTGACGCAACCGCATATCTTTCCAATAAACCCACCCTTTTGTTCTTCAGCTACTTCAAAGGCGTGTCCTTGTCTGAAATATCTTCGCCTCTGTCAATAGACCAACTGACCGGGTGCAGCCATGTCTCTGAATTGAGTTCAGCATCCTCCCTGGGCCTTGCAGAGAGGTCTAGATGCTCCTGCTTCATGTCTGAGCCCCACTCTGTTCCCAGAGCCTGTTGGATTTCACGGATCCAGAGCATACCTGCGGGCCTTGCTCCCAAAGCTGTGGCCTGACAGAGGGGAGGCCCGGTGCTGGACCAAACCAGGGAGAGCCGGGCCATTGATTCTGATCAGGGGAGAGAGCCGAGACATGTCCATTAAAGATGCCTGAAGAGAGATCTGAGCCCCTCAAGTGGTGATGCAGTATTAAAACAACGCTTTAACATACAGACTCTGTCACCAGGTGGGGTCAACTACAGGATTGTTGAGAGGATGTGTCTAGTTCTTTTAAATGAGCCAACCAGCCCCATTAACCCTCCTGTCCTGCCTCTCTTGGAACGGCTCCCAGGTTACCTTCTACTGATCCCTCCCTCCTGGAGCAGCCACGTGCCAAGCCCCTGAGCACCTCCCCTAGTGCAGCAGAAGATGCTACACTCACCATGCACCGTGGCAAAAGCCCCCAGCATCACCTCTCTCTCCGTCACTAACTGCCCACATCAGGGCCAGCCTTGCAGCCAGCGACTCCGCCTCCATGTTCCCCATGTCTGTCCACTTGTCTCAGACCCACGTTGCTGCCCTGGTCAGGGCTGACGTCCATCATCTCTGGGATGATGCTGACAGCCTCCTGGTGGGTTTCCCTGATTCCCGCTTGTTCTCCAATCCAATCCTTAGGGTGTCTCCAGGGAGATCCTTTGAAACATAAACTCCTACTTAAGCTTTGCAGTGGCTCCGCTTAGCACTGGGAACAACACCCAGCCTCCCCAGCACGGCCCATCCAGCACGCCTGCCTGATTGCACCTTTGTTCCCCCCATCCTGCCTGCCATCTTCCAGCCTGGTCAGGTCTCAGATCCACTAAACGTGTCCCTGCTCAGGCTTCCAAACCCACAAGCTGCCATTAAGTGTGACTCAGCCTCCATGTCCTGCCCAGGTGTCTCCTGTTGACAGGCTTTGCTCAGATATCACCTCCACTGAGAAGCCCTTCTTGACCACTCCACTCACCTTGTCATTCTCTATAACACCCTGACTTGTTGCCCTTAATGCACTTAATTGACCTGGAATGATGTCACTTTGATATTTACTCAAATTAACTATGCCCCTCACCCGCCACTGATACGTACAGTCAGGCAGAGCAGAGCTGATATCTGTCCTATTCGCAGGGTACCCTGGCATAGTGCCAGGCACAGGCGGCTTGCTCAAGGCACAGTTTCTGAATTAATAGCTGCCCACCCTCCTTGTCTGCTTTTTGCTTAGTTAGCCTGTCTTGTGGCTTATCAGTTTTATTGAGCTCTACCGAGAGCCAGCTTTTGGCGTCATTGTTTTTCTCTATTGATTTCCTGTTTTCAATTCTATTGATTTCTGCTCTAACTCTTTTTATTCCTTTTTTTCTGCTTATTTTGGATTTAATCTGCTCTCCTTCTTCTAGTTTGCTAAGGTGGAAACTTAGACTGTTGATTTTAGGCCTTTTTCTTTTCTAATATACATACTCAAGGCTACACATTTCCTTCTCAGCCCTGCGTTCACTGCAACCAGAAGTTTCTGGTAAGTTGTGTTTCCAGTTTTATTTAGTTCAAAATATTTTAAAATTTCCCTTGAGGCGTTTCTTTTTCTCTGCTTTTGGCCTGTGTGGTTTTTTTTTTTTTTTTTTTTTTTTTTTTAGAGCTGTGTTGTTTTTTCTCCATGCATTTTGGAATTTTTTTTCATTATCTTTCTGTTTCTGATTTCTAGTTTGATTTCACTGTGGTCCGAGAGCAGGCATGCTATGATTCTATTCGTTTAGATTTGTTAAGGTGTGTTTCATGGCCCAGAGTTTGAGAAGAATGTGTTTTCTGCTCCTGTTGGATGAAGCTGTCTATAGATGTCAATTACATCCACTTGACTGATGGTGCTGTTGAGGTCAACTATGTTCTCATTGCCTTTCTGCTGGCTAAATCTGTCTGTTTGTAATAGAGGGGTGCTGAGGTCTCCAATTATAACCGTGGATTCATCTGTTTCTCCTTGTAGTTCTATCTGATTTTGCTTCAGGTAGTTCGATGCTCTGTTGTTAGGCATATACCTGTTAAGGATGGTCATGTCTCCTATAAGAATTGATCCCTCTATCATTACATAAAACCCTTCTTCATCCCTGATAACTCTCTTTGCTCTGAAGTCCGTTCTCTCTCACATTAATGCAGCTATTCGTGCTTTTTTTACATGTGTCTTTGTATTTAAAGTAGGTTTCTTGTAGACAATACAGAGTTGGGTTGCGTGTTTTGATCCACTCTGTCAATCTCTGTCTTTTGAATTGGTGCATTTTCCCACCAGTTCAAAGTGACTTGTGAGAGAGTTGGATTCATGTCTACCATGTTCATTCCTGTTGGTTATTTGTTGCCCTGGTTGTTTGTTCCTATTTTTGTCTTCCACTCTTTCTCTGCCTTCCGTAGTTTTCATTGAATAGTTTATGTGAGTGTACACCACTTCACAGATGATGTGAGTACCTTATCATAACAAAACAATCCTAATTCCTTTCTTCTGTTGCCTATACCTCACTTGTCACTCCCCTCACCTCGTACATGTATGCATACTGCTCAGGTCACAGCGGACTCAGTATCACCCCAAGCTTGGATTTCCATTGGTGTTTTATAGAAGTTCACCACTGTTGCTGGTTTGCTGAGAAAATGCCTAGTCATGGAAATGCTACATATGGCTCTAGGGTTTTGCTAACTTCCTGTGGGGCTACAGGGTCTCATTCATGTTCTGGTGAAGAAGACATGATGGGGTTTATAGAGATGCAACAAGGGGTTCCCATCTGTGAGTTCTGACATTGTCCTACCCATCTGTCTTACTTTTTCTGTCTTCAGAGGCTGTGGCTTATTATTACTTGTATAAATGCATTCCCAATGAAGAGAAAATTAAATATGCATGTGTTTTCAAATTAAGTATGCATAACAGAGTCCTAAAAAATGTTTTAATGGAACAAATCAGCCAATCTCTCATGAATATTGTAACTTGGCAGGGGGCAGTTCAGGTAATTTCTAGAATTGTACTTGTGTTCTTAAATTAAGAAAAGGTTAAGGGCTGAGGTGGAGATTGAGACTGTTTTATCCATATCTCCATCTATATCCATATCTATACCTATTTGTTTCCCTGGTGGCTCAGGTGGTAAAGAATTCACCTGCAATGCAGGAGACCAGGTTCAATCTCTGGGTCAGGAAGATCCCCTGAAGAAGGGAATGGCAACCCACTCTAGTATTCTTGCCTGGAGAATTCCAGAGACAGAGAAGCCTGGTGGACTACAGTCCATGGGGTCACAAAATCAGACATGACTGAGCGAATAACACACATATCTATGTCTATGTCTATATCTGTCTATATAAAAGAGAGACTTCCGAAGGCTCATGTGGCTTCTAGCTGCCGACCATATCTAGGACGCTGATGAAAACCACACAATTGTGAAAGACCTTGGTCCATTTGAGGGTTTTAGAAAAAAGCAGCCCCCTTTTTCCCAAATTTCCCTGAATTAACCTTCTCCTGAATCCAATCCTGGGCAGGGGTTCTCAGTTCTGTGCACAACTTAGCATCAGCCAGGGGAATTTTATAAATACAGTGGTGCATGGACTCCACTCTAGGAGATTCTACCTGCCTTGCTCTTGGGTACGGCTGGACATCTGCATTTTCCATCTTCTGAGCAGTGGTGACTGAGAAGGAGCCCACGTGCACTGCCAGCACTGGACACGCCAGGAGGAAAGGAGGCAGGGTGCCTGTGTACCGAAACCTATGGAAGCCCCTTGATAAAAGAAAGACTTCATTAATATAGTTTTTCCCTGTAATACTGCTTTAGAAGACTCGATGGTGATTCTTGCTCTCCACCACTGGCTTTTTGGATGGATGCAGAGGAAACCAAGCCCTAATCTCCAATGTGCACTGAACAGTTCCCTGGGAGACACAGAGCTTTGCCTCCAGCATCACCCCATGTAGGTGCTTCCTGGCCTTATGGTTCTATGAAATTGCACAGGGACCCTCTACAACATGCAATCTGAGCCAGCAGCCTGAGGCCGTGCGTCTCACAAGCTGGCAGGTGATGCTGACGCCCTTGGTCTGCAGATCCTACAATGAGTAGCTGGTAGACCACTTCCTTCTCAAACTGGGCTTAAAGAGTCCTGGGCTAAGGAAGCATTACAGATAGACCAGCCAAAAATCCACAGCACCCTAGCCCAGTTAATGTCCCCGCCCCCTCTCTTAATATCACCGTGCTGGAGAGCCGCTCCCAGTTGGAGCAGAAGTCAGGTGCCAGGAAAAATCAGAGTAGATGCAGCTTCACGTCTTTCCTTCTCCCTTTCATTTTTAGGGATGTGGATATAGACATGCTGCTGCTAAGTCATGGCAGTTGTGTCCGACCCTTTGTCACCCCATAGATGGCAGCCCACCAGGCTCCCCGGTCCCTGGGATTCTCTAGGCAAGAACACTGGAGTGTGTTGCCATTTCCTTCTCCAATGCATGAAAGCGAAAAGTGAAAGTTAAGTCGCTCAGTCGTGTCTGACTCTTAGCGACCCCATGGACTGCAGCCTACCAGGCTCCTCTGTCCATGGGATTTTCCAGGCAAGAGTACTGGAGTGGGTTGCCATTGCTTTCTCTGGATATAGACATAGATATAGATATATAGATATAGACAAAAACAACCTTTCTTTTCCCCCTTCCACTCCCTAGACATTCCTAGGAAATAGCAAGTGTGTGGATCAAGTCACTGATTTGAGCAAAGGGTAAGTGAAGAGCCAAGGCCAGGCCACAGCAGCATCACACAGGTGGTCTTTGCCCTTGTGGGGCCAGTGAGAGGGAGCCCCAAATGACAAGACTCCAATAGACCCCCATGGTCAGAAGACTTTCACAGTTGACTGTTCAAAACACCAAGAATAGCAAGAGATGAGGAATCCAGTGATTTTCCTTCAGATGATTTTGGGTTGCATAAACCTTTATTTTCACCAAACTAAGTAACTGTGATTGCTTTTCATAGATAATTGCTGTTTTAATAAGATATGCACTCTAATATTTTCTTTTGTCATAAAATGTATTTCTTTCACACACTTTAAAAAAATCTATGTGAAAAATGAGTGTGACTTTTGGAGGTCTTAAAACAAAATATTTCTCACTGAGATAAATAGGACCAGCTTCTTAATTTGATATTTTCTCTCTTAAGTGTGGCAAATAAAGTTGGAGATGGGTACATGTGCCTACATAATGCTTGTCCAATAATGAAGATGCTTGAAGACACTGTGTGAGTTACAGTTGATTCTTATTATCCATGTGTCCTCTGTTTGTGAAGCTGCCTACTCATTACGTTTAATTTGCAATCCTCCAAATCAATACTTTCAGCATTTCGACAGTCAACTGCAGACATGTGCAGAGCAGTGAGAAATGGGGGCCACCAGTGGGCATGTTCACAGCTGATGTGCAGCTAAAAGAGACCCTCAGATAGTGACCAAGGGATGAATGGAGCCTGGAAAGGACGGTGCAGACAAGTGCGAGAATGTTCAGCTCTGGACCATCTGGTCAGGGTTTGGATTCAGACTCCGGCACCGTCGAGGAGCAGCCTTGGGCAAGTTACTTAACACTTCTGAAAGGTGCTCTTTACAAAGTAAAGAAAATAGAATGTACTAGGATGGGTTGTTTTTAAGATTTAAGACAATTATATAATAAGAGAGTGATAGAGGATAAGATGAGTGGACAGCATCACCGATTCAATGGACATGAATGTGGGCAAACTCTGGAAGATGGTGAGGGATGGGGAAGCCTGGAGTGTTGCAGTCCATGGGGTCCTGAATAGTCAGACAACTTGGTGGCTGAATAACAACAAATGAAATAGAGAGAGAGAGAATATTCTATCTATGCATGATCCCCTAGTAGTCATCATTCAGTATTCACTACTCCTGGGTTTGCAGGGAATTTATAAGAAACCTACTGTTATTAATTATGAAAACCAACTACACATTCTTTTGTTTTTCTCGGAGCAGCATTTTTTCAAAGTGTAAACTCCTGTAGCTCTATAAAATGCCTCAGAAACAAACAATCCACATGAAATCAGTTCAGTGCAGTCACTCAGTCGTGTCTGACTCTTCGCGACCGCATGGACTGCAGCACACCAGGCTCCCTGTCTGTCACCAACTCCTGGGGTTTACTCAAACCCATGTCCATTGAGTCAGTGATGCCATCCAACCATCTTACCCTCTTTGTCCCCTTTTCCTCCCACCTTCATTGTCTCCCAGCAACAGGGTCTTTTCAGATGAGGCCTTTCTTCACATCAGGTGGCCAAACTTCAGTTTCAGCTTCAGCACCAGTCCTTCCAATGAATATTCAGGGTTGATTTCCTTTAGGATGAACTGGTTGGATCTGCTTGCAGTCCAAGGGACTCTCAAGAGTCTTCTCCAACACCACAGTTCAAAAGCATCAATTATTCGGCACTTAGCATTTTTTTATAGTCCAACTCTCGCATCCATACATGACCACTGGAAAAGCCATAGCTTTGACTAGATGGACCTTTGTTGGCAGAGTAATGTCTCTGCTTTTTAATATGCTGTCTAGGGTAGTCATAACTTTCCTTCCAGGGAGCAAGTGTCTTAATTTCATGGCTGCAATCACCATCTGCAGTGATTTTGGAGCCAAAACAATAAAGTCTGTCACTGTTTCCAATATTTCCCCATCTATTTGCCATGAAGTCATGGGACCAGATGCCATGATCTTAGTTTTCTGAATATTGAGCTTTAAGCCAACTTTTTCACTCTCCTCTTTCACTTTCATCAAGAGGCTCTTTAGTTCTTCTTCACTTTCTGCCATAAGGGTGGTGTCATCTGCATAACTGAGGTTGTTGATATTTCTCCAAGAAGTCTTGATTCCAGCCTGTGCTTCATACAACCCAGCATTTCTCATGATGTACTCTGCATATAAGTTAAATAAGCAGGGTGACAATGTGCAGACTTGACATATTCCTTTCCCGATTTGGAACCAGTGTGTTGTTCCATGTCCAGTTCTAACTGTTGCTTCCTGACCTGCATACAGATTTCTCAGGAGGCAGGTCAAGTGGTCTGGTATTCCCATCCCTTTAAGAATTTTCCAGTTTGTTGTGATCCACACAGTCAAAGGCTTTGGCATAGTCAATAATGCAGAAGTAGATGTTTTTCTGGAATTATCTTGCTTTTTAGATGATCCAGTGGATGTTGGCAATTTGATCTCTGGTTCCTCTGTCTTTTCTAAATCCAGCTTGAACATCTGGAAGTTCACAGTTCATGTACTGTTGAAGCTTGGCTTGGAAAACTTTGAGCATTACTTTGCTAGTGTGTGAGATGAGTGCAATTGTGTGGTAGTTTAAACATATTTTGGCATTGCCTTTCTTTGGGATTGGAATGAAAACTGACCTGGTCACTGCTGAATTTTCCAAATTTGCTGGCATATTGAACGCAGCACTTTCACAGCATTCTCTTTTAGGATTTGAAATAGCTCAACTGGAATTCCATCACCTCCACTAGCTTTGTTCATAGTGATGCTTCCTAAGGCCCACTTGACTTTGCTCTCCAGGATGTCTGATGTCTAGGTGAGTGATCACACCATTGTGGTTATCTGGGTCATGAAGATATATATATATTTTTTATAGTTCTTCTGTGTGTTCTTGCCACCTCTTCTTAATATCTTCTGCTTCTGTTAGGCCCATACCATTTCTGTCCTTTATTGTGCCCTTCTTTGCCTGAAATGTTCCCTTGGTATCTCTAATTTTCTTGAAGAGATCTCTATTCTTTCCCATTCTATTGTTTTCCTCTATTTCTTTGTATTGATCACTGAGGAAGGCATTCTTATCTCTCCTTGCTATTCTTTGGAACACTGCATTTAAATATCTTTCCTTTTCTCCTTTGCCTTTCGCTTCTTTTCTTTTCACAGCTAGTTGTAAGGCCTCCTCAGACAGCCATTTTGCCTTTTTGCATTTCTTTTTCTTGGGGATGGTCTTGATCCCTGTCTCCTGTACAATGTCACAAACCTTCGTCCATAGTTCATCAAGCACTTTGTCTATCAGATCTAGTCCCTTAAATCTATTTCTCACCTCCACTGTATAATTGTAAGGGATTTTATTTAGGTCATACCTGAATGGTCTAGTGGTTTTCCCTACTTTCTTTAAGTTTGAATTTAGCAATAAGGAGTTCATGATCTTAGCCACAGTCAGCTCTTGGTCTTGTTTTTGCTGACTGTATAGAGCTTCCCCATCTTTGGCTGTAAAGAATATAATCAATCTGATTTTGGTATTGACCATCTGGTGATGTCCATGTGTAGAGTCTTCTCTTTTGTTGTTGGAAGAGGGTGTTTGCTATGACCAGTGCGTTCTCTTGGCAAAACTTTTTTTTGCCTTTGCCCTGTTTCGTTCTGTTCTCCAAGGCCAAATTTGTCTGTTACTCCAGGTATTTCTTGACTTCCTACTTTTGCATTCCAGTACCCTGTATTGAAAAGGACATCTTTTTTGGGTGTTAGTTCTAGAAGATCTCGTAGGTCTTCATAGAACCATTCAACTTCAGCTTCTTCAGCATTACTGATCGGAGCATAGGCTTGGATTGCTGTGATATTGAATGGTTTGCCTTGTAAATGAACAGAGATCATTCTGTCATTTTTTTTTTTTGAGCAAATAGTTTATTTATTTTTTCTTTTTTTTACATGATATTATACATGTTTCAATGCCATTCTCCCAAATCATCTCACCCTCTCCCTCTCCCTCTGAGTCCAAAAGTCTGCTATACACATCTGTGTCTTTTTTGCTGTCCTGCATACAGGGTCATCATTGCCATCTTTCTAAATTCCATATATATGTGTTAGTATACTGTATTGGTGTTTTTCTTTCTGGCTTACTTCACTCGGTATAATCGGCTCCAGTTTCATCCATCTCATCAGAACTGATTCAAATGTATTCTTTTTAATGGCTGAGTAATACTCCATTGTGTATATGTATCACAGCTTTCTTATCCATTCATCTGCTGATGGACATCTAGGTTGTTTCCATGTCCTGGCTATTATAAACAGTGCTGCGATGAACATTGGGGTACATGTGTCTCTTTCAATTCTGGTTTCCTCAGTGTGTATGCCCAGCAGTGGGATTGCTGGGTCATAAGGCAGTTCTATTTGCAATTTTTTAAGGAATCTCCACACTGTTCTCCATAGTGGCTCTATGATCCACCTCCCAGAATTCTGGAAATAAAAGCAAAAATAAACAAATGGGACCTAATTAAAATTAAAAGCTTCTGCACAACAAAGGAAAATATAAGCAAAGTGAAAAGACAGCCTTCCGAATGGGAGAAAATAATAGCAAATGAAGCAACCGACAAACAACTAATCTCAAAAATATATAAGCAACTCCTGCAGCTCAATTCCAGAAAAATAAACGACCCAATCAAAAAATGGGCCAAAGAACTAAATAGACATTTCTCCAAAGAAGACATATGGATGGCTAACAAACACATGAAAAGATGCTCAACATCACTCATTATTAGAGAAATGCAAATCAAAACCGCAATGAGGTACCACTTCACACCAGTCAGAATGTCTGCGATCCAAAAATCTGCAAGCAATAAATGCTGGGGAGGGTGTGGAGAGAAGGGAACCCTCCTACACTGTTGGTGGGAATGCAAACTAGTACAGCCACTATGGAGAACAGTGTGGAGATTCCTTTAAAAATTGCAAATAGAACTGCCTTATGACCCAGCAATCCCACTGCTGGGCGTACACACTGTCATTTTTGAGATTGCTTCCAAGTACTGCATTTTGGACTCTTTTGTTGACTACGAGGGCTACTCCATTTCTTCTAAGGGATTCTTGCCCACAGTAGTAGATATAATATTCATCTGAGTTAAATTCACACATTCCAGTCCATTTTAGTTCATTGATTCCTAAAATGTCGATGTTCACTCTTGCCATCTCCTGTTTGACCATTTCCAATTTACCTTGATTCATGGACCTAACATTCCAGGTTCCTATGCAATATTGCTCTTTATAGCGTTAGACTTTACTTCCATTACCAGTCACATCCACAACTGGTTGTTGTTGTTGTTTTGGCAACATCTCTTTATTCTTTCTGGAGTTATTTCTCCACTGATCTCCAGTAGCATATTGGGCACCTACCGACCTGGAGAGTTTTCTTTCAGTGTCCTATCTTTTTGCCTTTTCATACTGTTCATGGGGTTCTCAAGGCAAGAATACTGAAGTGGTTTGCCATTCCCTTTTCCAATGGACCACGTTTTGTCAGAACTCTCCACCACGACCCGTTCGTCTTGGGTGGCCCCACATGGCATGGCTCATAGTTTCACTGAGTTAGACAAGGCTGTGGTGCATGTGATCAGATTGGTTAGTTTCCTGTGATTGTGATTTTCAGTCTGTCTGCCCTCTGATGGAGAAGGATGAGAGGCTTATGGAAGCTTCCTGATGGGAGAGACTGACCGAGGGGGAAACTGGGTCTTGTTCTGATGGGTGGGGCCATGCTCAGTAAATTTTTAATCCCATTTTCTATTGATGGGTGGGGCTGTGTTCCCTCCCTGTTATTTACCTTGGGACAAACTATGGTGGAGGTAATGAAGATAACGGCGACCTCCTTCAAAAGACCTATATATGCACTGCTACACTCAGTGCCCCCAACCCAGCAGCAGGCCACCGTAGACCCAAGCCTCTCTCAGAGACTCCTGGATACTCAAGGGCAAGCCTGAGTCAGTCTCTTGTGGGGTCACTACTCCTGTCTCCTGGGTCCTGGTGCACACAAAATTCTGTTTGTGCCTGTGTAAGTTCTGGTGGCTCTATGGTAGGGTTGATGGCCACCTCCTCCAAGAGGGCTTATGCCATACACAGGTCTGCTACACCCAAAGCACCTGCCCCTGCAGCAGGCCACTGCTGACCTGTACCTCCACAGGAGACACTCAAACACAGTTCTCTCTCAGAACTGTGTCTCAGAACTGCCACATGACATACTGTTGGCAAATCCTGAGCAGTGTATCTCCTTGAGGATTCACACCTCACATTAGCATATTAAAGGCTCTGAAAAGTCCTGCATTGGTGTGTGTGTGTGTGGGTGATATTCATCTAACTTTGTTTAATTTGGTGTTGTTCAAAGATATTTGCATACCTAATAGATTTTTTTTTAATAGGAAACTGTATTAATATACCAAAGAATCTGTAATGGTCTAGGGAACACATTGGGAGAATGATCAACACTTTGCCCATGAAGCAACGTGTGCTTCAGGAAATAAAGAATCTGTCATCATTATAATAGTTTCAGTAGAGGTGGAATAACTTTTTTTGACAGAAACATCATAGAGAGTATTTGAGCATCAGGCCTGGAGATTACCCTAGAGAAACTTACAGGACACTATTTTGTATGGTGATAAAGAGGATAAGGTATAAGTCAAATAGTCCTGGGTGTCAATCCCAGCTCCATCTCTTACTGACTGACAAAGTGTATGATTCAACCTCCTCAAGGTTCAGTTCTCTGATCTTCAGATTGAGTATAATAACAAAGCCACCTCATCAGGCTACAGTGAAGCCCATAGGAGGGAGTACATGGAAGGCATGACTGTTTTTATTAGAAGGTGTCTTTGCTCTTCAGGAACTTGCAAGTCTGGGCAATTCTCTCCCTCATCACTGAGGTTCAAGTAGTGAAAGTCTGAGTTGTCGACAGGGAAGATTGCTTCACAACTGTGAGTAAAATCACTCTGAAACGATAGAAAAAGCTGTGATCCCAGGATTTTGAGAAGTCCGAGTTCTTTCTGGCAGTTGTTGTTACAATATTGACATGGGCGAAGGAGGATGGCTGCTCTGTGCAGCTAGAGGTGTCCAGGCTGGTCTGTGCATTTCAGTGATTAACATCGAGGTCCTGCAAAACAATAAACAATTAAAGCTGGAAAAGAAATGATATGGAGGGACCTACATTGTAGGGCATCTGGGAGCCAGTGGCTCCACCCCAGCGGAAATGGATTTAGACAACCCTCCCGAGCTGCAAAAACAAATGGCACAGTCCTTATGAAAGAATATTGTAAGGGCATGTAATTCAAGCATGAACACAGCCTTTGGTGAAAGTGGATAAAGGGATTAACATATGGATCAACCCCAAGGGGAGGCACCAGCCACGGTGCAAAATTAGATTGGCTGGAGACAGGAGCTGAAGATGTATTTTACTACTGTCATCCAAGAAACAAATTAGTCTTCCAGCTTCAGTGTTTGGAACCCAGTCCCAGCTTGCTCAGTCACTGAGAATAAAAGAAGGGTACAATATATTAATATAGCATCAGTAAAATGAAAATAATCTAAGCTGGTCCACACTGGTGATGTTCTGTGGACAAAGCTCCATGTGTGTGTGCTATGTCAGTTGTATTTGACTTTTTGCAACCCCATGGACTGTGTGTAGCCCACCAGGCTCCTCTGTCTATAGGATTCTCCAGGCAAGAATATTGGAGTGGGTTGCCATTTCCTGCTCCAAAATAAACTATGAAAGTGAAAGTGTTAGTCGCTCAGTAGTGTCTGACTCTATGCAGACCATGGACTATAGCCTGATAGGCTCCTCTGTCCAGGAGATTCTCCAGGCAAGAACACTGGAGTGGGTTGCCATGCCCCGCTCCAGGGGATCTTCCCAACCCAGGGATCGAATCCACATCTCTTATGTTTCTTGCATTGCAGGCAGATTCTTTTACCACTGAGCCACCGGGTAGCCATACTATAGAGTGAGTGAGTGAGTGAAGTGAGTGAAGTCACTCAGTCGTGTCCGACTCTTTGCAACCCCATGGACTAGCCTACCAGGCTTCTTCCTCCATGGGATTCTCTAGGCAAGAGTACGGGAGTGGGTTGCCATTTCCTTCTCCAGGGGATCTTCCCGACCCAGGGATCGAACCAGGGTCTCCCGCATTCCAGGCAGACGGTTTAACCACTGAGCCACCAGGGAAGCCACCTTAGTGTATAATTTTTTTTTTAATGGCTATATTTGGGTTAGTAAAGCTTCTCAGATCTGTCAGTTTCATGTTTTATTAGCTTTGAAAAGTTCCCAGCCAATGTAATGTTGCTTCGTTCCAGTTCCCTCTCTCCACTCTTCTGGGATCCTGATTGCATGCATGCACCTCTTTTCAGCACCCCAGAGTGTCTCCCACCTTATTCTATTCTTCCTATGATCTGTCAGCCAATGACCACGACTGACATTGACATTTCCCACTTCTCTAATCCTTTAGGCATCCAATCTATGTTCCATTCATTGACTTGTTCTAAAATTTTAAGCATTTTTCTGCAATTTCCAATTGACTCTTTTTAAAAATAATTTGCAGATTCTTTGTAGAAATTCTCAATGGCTTCTAACTCCTTGAACATGATAGTCATAGTTTTTTGTGTTGTTTTTTTTTTTTTTAAATTCAGTGATTCTCATTTCTGAATCTGCTGTGAATTTGTTTCTATATTCTGTTTCTACTGCTTTTTGTACATGTTGCCTTGCCATCTCAAGGTGCCTGGTAATTTTATACTGTGCACCAGTCATTGTACATTTACAATTTTTGTAAATGACTTAGGTCCTATGTGATTCATTTTATGTTTGGGGTCACCTCAATCCAAGTTCAATAACTGAGACTATTAGATTTGCAAAGGTTATAGTGACCAGTTGATGTCTAGCTTATTTCAGTTGAACTTAGACAAAAAACAGTTCTTAACTTCAGCTGACTTTCCTTCATCTTATCCCACTAATTCCTCACTATCTTGTTAGCTTTCTGCCGTCCTCTTAGAGAAGTTTTAGTATGCTGTATGCTTTTTCTAGCTGCCCTAATTTGAGGGTTAGCCTTCACTTAATATACCATTTAAAGAATGTTCCTTTATTCATTAAATACATATATGTTGAGTCCTACTTTGTGCTAGGAACTCTGTTAGATGCTGGCTACTCAGTGGTGAGCCAGAGAGAGGTCTTGCCCTGTGGAATCAGTCATCCAGTGCCCAAGGTTAATTAATGACCTTTGTGCCTATAGCACCTTAGAAGGGTAGATTTGAAATGAGTCCAGAAATATCATCGTGCTCCAGTGATCTGTTGGCACAAGGAAGGATGCTAGGGTAACTTGCAGCCAGTGCACGGAGGACAGTCCTGTCCATCTTACCACGAGTATTTGGCCTAGAAAGTGAAATAGGTCTTCTTGTGCCCTGCTCTGGCAACACTGCACACCAAAGACAACAGTGCTTTGTCCAATTCTGACTGGTCCTACTTATGGTCTAACTGTGGGGAGAGGTGCAAAGGGAGATGGTGAAAGAACTTTCTGTGAACTATTTAAAACGTAAACACTGTTGATAGCCCTGAGAGCCCCATGGCACTCTGAAGCAACACTGCTCCCTCATCACGTCATTCCCACATGTTTACACTAGCGCTTCAAAGGCCCATTAGATCTAAACCCTTTGATGTATGACCAGCTACTTCAGCGGTGACTTTCTGTGAGCTCAAATCTATATCCAATGGGGAAAAGGACAAATTGGCTCTTTTATCAAATATTTTCAGTATCAACTCACAATGAACAGGGACAGTTCCCTGTGCTTAAAAGCTACATGATGAGTTTATGAGCAGGACAAAGTGAATAAATATTCAACCCAGGAGCTTGATTAGAAAACAAATCAGTACTACATAAGCCGGGGCTGTCTCTACAATTCTCTTCAAGCTGAGTTTTTCCAACATGCTCTCTCCCTGGGGGCCGCTTGCATATGGTGTGATGAGAAGTCACTGAGTATCTACTGCTCCTTGGGCTGCGGGGTGGGTCTGGGGATGGTCCATGGCCCTGGGATGCTGCAGACATGCTGCTGAACAGACTCTGAAGAAGACTTCTTTTGCCATGTCTGAGAGATGATCAGTAATGGACATATTTTTATGATGTGAAACTGAACAACCAGATCCCCAACCCATTTTATTTTCTTTTGGGCCAAACTGATGCTCATGGGAGCTGCTGTCCCCATGCCTCCTGTCCAGGGTCTGTATTCTCTGAGCAGGTGGCGAGCATGGGCCAGGAGTTGTGCACTCAGTGAGATTCATTTGCAATGAGTGCTGGCATCTCCTCTCCCAGCCCTTCTTTGAGAAGAAGTACCATCTGCTGAGACAGGCTTTATCCATTGAAGAAGATTTGGAAGGGAAGAAATACACTTTAAAAATTAACAATAAGATAATCTGCAAGTCTAGAACTAGAAGATGCATGGGACACTTCGCTTTTTAAGACATCCTGTTGTGAGAAACCCCCCTCATATAAGTCAACCTGGCTGTCACAAGGCAGAGCAACAGACTGAGAGGTGCTTCTTTCCTCCCCTTCTGGATGCTGGAAGTCCAAGATCAAGGGGTCAGCAGGGTTGGTTTCCTCAGAGGACCATGAGGGCAGGTTCCTTCCCAGGCTTCTCTCCTCAGCTTGCAGACGGCTATCTTCTCTCTGCATCTCCACGTGGTCTTCCATCTGGGTCTTTCTGGGTCCTAATCTCCTCTTCTCATAAGGACACTAGTCATATGGAATACCAAACCATTCGTATCACACCATTTTACCTTAATGACCTCTTTGAAGACCCCTACCCCCAAATACAGCCCCATTCTGAAGTCCTGGGGGCTCAAGCCTTCATCATATGAAGCTTAAGAGGATACAATTCATCTCACAAACTTTTCTAAAAGGGCACAAAAGTTTAAAATAGATGGATACACTTGACTACATGAAAATAATTTTTTTAAAATTCTGCATGATAAAAATTATGAAAAGTAAAAAGACAAGTGGGAAATTGTGGAACATACTTGCTATTTATGTCACTAAGGGCCATTTCTTAAAAAATGAAAGAGAGAGAAAAACAGCAGATAGAACAATACCTAATTTTGTTCAGTTGACAAAAGAAGTCCAGTGTAAAAAAGGGCACACAATACAGGGAGTTCACAGAAAATGAAACACACAAGTGGCTCTTAAATGTATAAAATGATACTCAACATGAAATACAAACTTCAAACAACCTTGAAATGACATTTTTAAGTGGCTACGTTGGCAAAAATGTGATAACCCAAACTTGACCAGAATTTGTGGATTAGATTCTTTCATATATTACCAGTGGGAGCACAAATTGATATGACCTCTATGTTGGACACTTGGCAAATCTATCAAAATTACAGTTATACAAAACCTTTGACTTGGATTCCTCACTCCTAGAAATGTGGGCTAAAACTGAGCTGCAACTGTGTGAAACGACTTACACACAAGGTCATCCATGGTATCCTGCACTATGGTGAAATATTGAACATGATCTAAACATAAATCAATAGGTCTGCTTCCATGGAACCTTTCACAGCTCTTAGGGGAATCGGGAAGCCCTATATATTCTGATATGAAACAATCTCCAATGTATATTCAGTGGGAAAAGCCAAAGATTAGTCAGTGTTTGTCAACTCTATCATCTGTGAGCAGGTGTATTCCTAGTGCCTGTATTTGCATGTTTCTGAGAGCACATGGTGAGAACTGTTGATCTTGGTTGCTTTGAGGGAAAAGGACATGGTTCCTGGGAGACAGGATGGATAGGACATCATATACTCCTTCCTCCCTTGCATTTATTGGAAGCAAATAGGACAAAATGTTAATGTCTGTTCCGAGGTGGGTGCAAGGGCGACCTGCTCTATTATCTTCTGTACTTTTCATGCTTATTTGAAATGTTTCATAATTAAAATTTAAAAATAAAATATCACATCTTTTTGCCTACCAAGTTTTTAAAAAAGATTCCCACACACTTACACCTAAATTTGCTCATATTTTTAACTGTTACGTGTACTTTATTCAGTGCTGTCAGAGTTGCTAGAGTAAGAAACACAATCCAATGGGCTATAGCCAAATAGGAAACTTACTGTCTCCTTTTTCTAGAAAGTCCTGAGCATCGCCTTCAGTTATGGTTGGATCTAGTGGCACAAATGGTTGGATCTAGTAGCCCAAATGGTGTCCCTCTCTTGTCTTCCCCCTTCTCTGGCTCTTCCTGCACTTTTCTCTGGCAGGGCACCCTCTTGTTGAGGTGTAGATGGTCATAGCAGTTCCAAGCTAACAGCCTTCACATTTACTAAATTTTTATAAAAACTCTTCCCCAGCAGTTAAAAAAAGGGAGGGGGGAGCTCCCTAGATCATGTTAGGTCATGTGACCAGCCTGTTCAATTACTGTGAGTCTAGCATGCTCAGGTGTGAGTGGACATCATCCTTGGAGTTGGACTTGTGTCTCCCACTTCCCAAAGCTAAGGATTGTGAGTGTGTGATGGTCAGTTTAGCAAAGGAACACCGACATCTCTTTTCCCTCCAAAGGGTAAAAGGATTCAGTAGGCATGTTACAACATCCGCTGGATCATGGAAAAAACAAGAGAGTTCCAGAAAAACATCAATTTCTGCTTTATTGACTATGCCAAAGCCTTTGACTGTGTGGATCACAACAAACTGTGGAAAATTCTTAAAGAGATGGGAATACCAGACCACCTGACCTGCCTCTGAGGAATCTATATGCAGGTCAGGAAGCAACAGTTAGAACTGGACATGGAACAATGGGCTGACTCCAAATAGGAAAAGGAGTATGTCAAGGCTGCATACTGTCACCCTGCTTATTTAACTTATATGCAAAGTACATCATGATAGATGCTGGACTGGAAGAAACACAAGCTGGAATCAAGATTGCTGGGAGAAATATCAATAACCTCAGATATGCAGATGATACCACCCTTATGGCAGAAAGTGAAGAGGAACTAAAAAGCCTCTTGATGAAAGTGAAAGAGGAGAGTGAAAAAGTTGGCTTAAAGCTCAACATTCAGAAAATGAAGATCATGGCATCTGGTCCCATCACTTCATGGCAAATAGGTGGGGAAACAGTGGAAACAGTGTCAGACTTTATTTTGGGGGGCTCCAAAATCACTGCAGATGGTGACTGCAGCCATGAAATTAAAAGACACTTATTCCTTGGAAGAAAAGTTATGACCAACCTAGACAGCATATTAAAAAGCAGAGACATTACTTTGCCAACAAAGGTCCATCTAGTCAAGGCTATGGTTTTTCCAGTAGTCATGTATGGATGTGAGAGTTGGACTATAAAGAAAGCTGAGCACCGAAGAATTGGTGCTTTTGAACTGTGGTGTTGGAGAAGATTGTTGAGTCCCTTGGGCTACAAAGAGATCCAATCAGTCCATTCTAAAGGAAATTAATCTGGAATATTCAGGACTAAGGACTGATGCTGAAGCTGAAACTCCAATACTTTGGCCACCTGATGCAAAGAACTGACTCATTTGTAAAGACCCTGATGCTGGGAAAGATTGAAGGCAGGAGGAGAAGGGGACAGCAGAGGATGAGATGGTTGGATGGCATCAACGACTCAATGGACATGAGTTTGAATAAGCTCCAGGAGTTGTTCGTGGACAGGGAGGCCTGGTGTGCTGCAGTCCATGGGGTCACAAAGAGCTGGACATGAGTGAATGACTGAACTGAACTGACTGAACTGGGCATGCTAGAGTGGCGAATGTCCATTAAGAAATCTGTAATTTCAATATCTTAAAAACTAGCAATAAAACTACCATTTGACCCAGCAATCCCTCTACTGGGCAAACATCCTGAGAAAACCACAATTCTAAAAGACACATGTACACCAATGTTCTTTGCAGCACTATTTACGATAGCCAGGATGTGGAAGCAACTTAGATGTCCATGGACAGGTGAATGGATAAAGAAGTTGTAGTACATATATATGTGGAATATTACTCATCCATGTAAAGGGACACATTTGAATCTGTTATAATGAGGTGGATGAACCTAGAGTCTATCATACCGACTGAAGTAAGTCAGAAAGAGAAAAACAAATATCATAAATATGGAATCTTGAAAGATCGCGTTGATGAACCTATTTGCAGGGAAGCAATAGAGACAAAGGCATAGAGAACAGATATGGGGACACAGTGGGGGAAGGAGAGGGTGGGACAAATTGAGAGATTAGCACTGAAACACATACATTAAGAATTTGCTGTATGACCTGGGGAGCTCGACCCAGTGCTCTGTGACAACCTAGAAGAGTGGGATGGGGTAGAAGGTGGGAAGGAGGTTCAAGAGAGAGGGGCCATATATATACCTGTGTCTGATTTATGTTAATGTATGCCAGAAACCAACACAACATTGTAAAGCAGTTATCCTCCAATTAAAAATAAACTAATTAAAAAAAGAAATTTTGAATGCCAGCCACTTCCCTGGACAGGAGAGGGCATAAAGATGAAAACCATACCATTGGCCGATGTCTGCATGGTGAACATGGCATTTTATGGCTATAACTTTATGGAGAGTTGCTGTTGCAGGCCAGCTTTCCACTTTTCAGGAACCAGTCAGCATTTACACACTGGAATCTGTCTAATTTGTCATCTTTGTTCTAAAGCTCCCCTCCCCAGCTCTTCACTGCATTATTCTGTAATGATTTTTCTGATACAATGTCAGATAGCTTACAGAAGGTCCCAAATTGTGGAATATTTGATTGCATTCTTGTTGGGACACTTAATCCTTTATCCCTGGATTCCCTGTAATTTAACAGCTCGGTGTAAAGTATTGATTAACTTTAGACTGAATGTTTTTTCAACAAGAATGCTTCACGGTGATGCTGTTTCCTTCTTACTGATTTTCATTAGGAAGTGTAGACGAGAGGCCCGTCCTACTGACAGTCATGGTAACTTTTGCTGCTTGGTTGAGCACGTGGCCTCAAGGTTTATCCATGTGAATGTGTACTCCTTGTTCTCAGGTAACAGGGAAAATCTGGGCATGTACTTAGGAACTGAGCAGAATCCTTTCCCTGAGAAGCTTCTTTTTAATTATCATAGGCATCCTGACACTCCTGGGTCAATGACGTGCTGGTGGGGGTGCTGCAAATACGAAGTTCCCTAATTCCACCATTGCTTCCTCATCTAGCTCCTGCCTCTTCTCTGTAAAGAGTTTTTCTTACTAACTGAAGATAAACTAGTTCTGGGTAAACGCTTAGTTCTTTCCCATTAGGTTCCAATTTTCAGGGTAAGGAGTGGTTGCAGTTGTCACTTTGAATAGCAGCATTCTTTTTTTGTTTTTTCATGTCATGATTTGGGGTCCTCACATCCTAATGCTGAAATGGGTTTGGGGGTGCAGGATCCTCTTTGGAGACAGATACCTACGAAGGGAAGGGGCAGATAGGGGTGGGCAGAGGAAGATGTTAAAGCACTCAGGGCAAAGGTTGATGAAGCCTTGTCCAATATGGAATGGCTTTGGGGCCAGCCCTGCCCTTCAGAATCAGGAGCTGCCCAACTGCCCCCACTGGGCTGATGTGGCTAGACATTTACAGCCCCACCCCACTCACTTGAGCCAGGTGGCTTCCTGAACTTAAAGCAGTCCTGGGGGAGCTGACAGCTTGTTGCTCCTTCCCAGGGGGCTCAATGGTAAAGAACCTGCCTGCCAGTGCAGGAGATACAGGATACGTGGGATCAACCCCTGGGTTGAGAAGATCCCCGGGAGGAGAGTGTGGCAACTCACTCCAGTAGTTTTGCCTGGAGAATCCCTTGGACAGAGAAGGCTTGTGGGCTATATAGTCCATGGGCTTGCAAACAGTCAGATACAACTGAAGCAACTTAGCACTTTGTTTTGTATTTTAATAACTTGATGGACTCATATTTTATGTTCTATATTTTGCAATAAAAGTATGTTTGAAGGGAAGCTCAAATATCCCACATTTAGCCAATGGAATTGCTTTTGACACATGATAATATGTCTTTGAACCTTACTGCCTTCTGGAAGTGGTATTTATAAAACAAGATCTGAGTTTTGGCCCCAAGATACTGCTTCTAAACCCTCTCACTGGAGAGAAATAGGATGTGTGTGTTCATTTTCTATTTCAATTTAGCATCACAGAATTTATTTTCTTGTCTTTTTTAATTTCATATATATGTATATATATTTGTATACATTTGCACTAATAATAGTAAGCTACTTGTTTATTCTAAAAGGTACATTAAATGGTGTCAAAATTATGATATCAAAATTATTATTTAAAAAAAAAACACTGAGTGAATGTTAAGGTTTCTCTATAGTTTTTTTTTATCCTTAGAATTATAATCACCAAGGATTTAGATTCAGGTTGCTGTTTTCAGAGATTACAGGGAATAATTTTTCTCTGTGTTATTATGTCACTACTTTGATATAAAATTAGGTTCATTTGTTTCAGCTTGTTTTCAGCTTGAGGGCTAGAATTTTCCCTTTCTGATTTACTTTTTTTTTTGACTCTGTAAAGCATCTGCCAGCTTCGAATCAGAATTCTTACTTTGACATTTTTCCCACTGAGATTCCTTTCTTTTTCCTTAGTTACTAGTCATCTAAAATGAGCATACTTACAAATGTCTTATCTGGGTACACTGGCGCTTCTTATGCAGATAGGGAATAGGAAAGCACTTCCCCAAATGTGAATTATGAAACACCACATTCATGAGATGCTTCCTGAGAAACAAGTTTGGGAAACTCTGTGACTGCCCCACCAGCCACACACACACACACACACAGACTCACTCAGGACACAACGGAAAATGAAAGAAGGCAAGAGAGCCTTCAGTAAGAATGAAAGAAGGCAAGAGAGCCTTCAGTAAGAATGAAAGAAGGCAAGAGAGCCTTCAGTAAGAATGAAAGAAGGCAAGAGAGCCTTCAGTAAGAATGAAAAGAAGGCAAGAGAGCCTTCAGTAAGAATGAAAGAAGGCAAGAGAGCCTTCAGTAAGAATGAAAGAAGGCAAAAGAGCCTTCAGTAAGAATAGAAGAAGGCAAGAGAGCTTTCAGTAAGAAAGGAGGTTTAACTTCTTTAAATACAAAGTGCTATGGAGTGTTTGATCTTAAAACGGGTTTTGGATTACATACATTAAGAATCTATGGGATTAGTGCTCTGAGGTGTATATTTTGTTTTCCCTGATTTAAATGCAACTTGTGTGAAGCAAAGATTAGGGTTGTTAAGCCTTCTCCTGATATCTTTATTATGATTCATAGGCCTTCAAATAAGGGAACAGCAAAACTTTGTGTGCCTCTCAGGAAGGAGCCAGTGCCTAACAGGTGTATATTGGGAATATAAGCATCATCAGAGAAAAGACTTTCCGTCGCCTCTACTGAAACAGAGAATTCAACTCTATTTGGCACAACATAGGTGCCTGATGCCTTCTGGTGTAAGAAAGAATGAAGGGTCGTTTGATGGGCATTTGTTTTCTCTGAGAACTAGAGCCTCCAGACATGCTGACTAGGTAAAGATGTCCTACACTTTTATTAGGGCACCTCAGATTTTAAAAATAATAACTAAAATATACAAATAAGAGGCTCAGTGAACACCTAAGATCTCCTGGAAAATTACATAGGGAAGTTCATAATGAATATCAAGCAAATGTTTATAATCTATGATCAAAATATACATGTATAGTCTAAAGAAATCTAGAGGAACATGTGTGGCAGATTCATGTTGATGTATGACAAAACCAATACAATATTGTAAAATAATTAACCTCCAATTAAAATAAATAAATTTATATTTTAAAAAGAAATCTAGAAAAGAATAATGTAAGTAAGGAGAGAAAAACATTTTAGATTATGGTATTATTTACCAAAGCATATCTCAGGGAAAGCAAGATTTAGGCAGTGATCTGCAATTCATGGGGTCGCGAAGAGTTGGACACGACTGAGCAACTGAACTGAACTGAACAAATTTTCACAAATGGCTTTATCCTTAAATATGTTTAGGAGTCTTTTTGTTGGACAGATTGGAACTGGTTTCTTTAATGTAGAACTCTAAAATTAATTCAACATTCAGTTAGTTCTCAAGGCAGGAGGAGAAGGGGACAACAGATGATATGGTTGGATGGCATCATTGACTCAATGGACATGGGTTTGGGTGGACTCTGGGAGCTGGTGATGGACAGGGAGGCCTGGGGTGCTGTGGTTCATGGGGTCACAAAGAGTCGGACATGACTGAGCCACTGAGCTGAACTGAACTGAGACTAATATCTAGAGTGAGTCTCTAATAAGGGAATAGATAGTTTGTGTCATTTCCAATTCTTTTATTTTTCCAAGTATTCTTGCCTGGAGAATTCCATGGACAGAGGAGCCTGGCAGTCTACAGTCCATAGGGTCACAAAGAATTGGACACAAGTGAGCACACACACACACACACGCATGATACCTATTATGTCAAGGGATCTGCTGGACAAAATAGACAACATGCAATGATAAATGGGTAATGTAAGCAGAGAGATGGAAACTGAAAAAAAAAACCTCTAAGTAAAATGATAGAACCCCAAAATACAGAAAAAAAAAAAGAATGCCTTTGAGGGGCTCAGAAACAGACTGGAGAAGTGGAGGAAGGAGTCACTGAGCTTGAAGACATGTCAGAAGAAAACTTCCCAGACTGAGATGGAACAGCTAAGATCACTGGGATAATTTCAAAAGGTATAAATGTGAAATATTTGAAAAACCCCAAGGAGAAGAAAGTGAGAACTGATCAGAAGAAATGCTGAAGTACTAATAATTGAGAAATTTCCAAAATAAGTGATGAGATACCAAAACAGATCCAGAAAGCTCAGACAATACCAAGCATAGTAATTATCAACAAATATACGCCTATGCATGGGGGCTTACCTTGTAGCTCAGCTGGTAAAGAATCTGCCTGCAATGCAGTAGACCCTGGTTCAATTCATGGATTGGGAAGATCTGCTGGTGAAGGGATAGGCTACCTACTCCAGTATTCTTTGGCTTCCCTGGTAGCTCAGCTGGTAAAGAATCCACCTGCAATGCAGGAGACTGGGTCTGATCCCTGGGTTGGGAAGATCCCTTGGAGAAGGGAATGGCTATCCACTCCAGAATGCACCTATGAATAATGTATTCAAATGGTAGAAAACTGAAAGCAAAGAGAAAACCTAAAGAAGCAAAGGAAAATGATTTTACTCCCTAGAGGAACAATGATAGTCTTTACAGTGGATTTCTCATGAGAAAGCATGTAAGAAATAAGAATGTCATGAAATATCGTAAAGGTTGACAGAAAACACCTACACATCTAGAATTCTATATCCAGCAAAATTATCCTTCAAAAGTGAAGTAGAAATACTGTCTCAGAAAAACAAAAACTATGGGAATTTATTGCCAACAGACCTTCCCTACTTGAAATGGTAGAAGAAATCCTTCAAGAAAAAGAAACTGATACAGAGTCAAAACTCAGATTACATACTGAACAGAAGAACTTCAGAGAAATTATAAATGAAGATAAAATGTTTCTTACACTAAATTGATCTAGCAGAAAACTGTGTTTAAATTAAATGTTAAATTAATACTAGTAACAAAAATATTGGGTGATCACAGTGTATGGATAGTGAAATAAATAACAGCAGTACTATGAGGTGAGTGAGGGGAAAACTGAGAATTTTGTATTAGAAGATATATGTAGTACAGTGTTACATGAAGGTGGATGTAGATTAGCTTAAGTACATATATGGTAAATCCTTTAAATATCTCTGAAAGAATTTTAAATAGAAGTATAACTGATTTTCTAAGAGACCAGATAAAATATAACCATATAAAATTCTCAATTTAACCAGACAAGAAAGAAAAATGAAGGGGATGTAAAGAAATACAGAACAATGACAATGAAGAGAAAACACATTCAAATACGGTAGAATGGGAGTACACTCCATTAGCTATTTTAAATACAAATGGTCTAAATACACTAATTAAAAGGAAAAGATTATTCAGTCAGTTCAGTTCAGTTGCTCAGTCATGTCCGACTCTTTGCGACCCCGTGAATCGCAGCACGCCAGGCCTCCCTGTCCATCACCATCTCCTGGAGTTCACTCAGACTCACGTCCATTGAGTCCGTGATGCCATCCAGCCATCTTATCCTCAGTTGTCCCCTTCTCCTCCTGCCCCCAATCCCTCCCAGCATCAGAGTCTTTTCCAATGAGTCAACTCTTCACATGAGGTGGCCAAAGTACTGGAGCTTCGGCTTTAGCATCATTCCTTCCAAAGAAATCCCAGGGTTGATCTCCTTCAGAATGGACTGGTTGGATCTCCTTGCAGTCCAAGGGACTCTCAAGAGTCTTCTCCAACACCACAATTCAAATGCATCAATTCTTTGGCGCTCAGCCTTCTTCACAGTCCAACTCTCACATCCATACATGACCACAGGAGAAACCATAGCCTTGACTAGACGGACCTTAGTCAGCAAAGTAATGTCTCTGCTTTTGAATATACTAGAGGATATTAAAAAAATTAAAACCAAGACCAAACTACATGTTGTCTAATAGATACCTATTTTATTTATTTATTTTTCCTTTATTTTTTATTTATTTATTTTAATTTATTTTTTATTTTACTTTACAATTCTGTATTGGTTTTGTCATACATTGACATGAATCCACCACGGGTGTACATGCATTCCCAAACATGAACCCCCCTCCCACCCCCCTCCCCACAGCATCTCTCTGGGTCATCCCCCCATACCAGCCCCAAGCGTGCCATATCCTGTATTGGACATAGACTGGCAATTCGATTCTTACATGATATTATACATGTTTCAATGCCATTCTCCCAAATCATCTCACCCTCTCCCTCTCCCACTGAGTCCAAAAGTCCGCTATACACATCTGTGTCTTTTTTGCCGTCCTGCATACAGGGTCATCATTGCCATCTTTCTAAATTCCATATATATGTGTTCATTATTAGAGAAATGCAAATCAAAACCACAATGAGGTACCACTTCACACCAGTCAGAATGTCTGCGATCCAAAAATCTGCAAGCAATAAATGCTGGAGAGGGTGTGGAGAGAAGGGAACCCTCCTACACTGTTGGTGGGAATGCAAACTAGTACAGCCACTATGGAGAACAGTGTGGAGGTTCCTTAAAAAGTTGCAAATAGAACTGCCTTATGACCCAGCAATCCCACTGCTGGACATACACACTGAGGAAACCAGAATTGAAAGAGACACATGTACCCCAATGTTCATTGCAGCATTGTTTATAATAGCCAGGACATGGAAACAACCTTGATGTCCATCAGCAGATGAATGGATAAGAAAGCTGTGATACATATACACAATGGAGTATTACTCAGCCATTAAAAAGAATACATTTGAATCAGTTCTGATGAGATGGATGAAACTGGAGCCGATTATACAGAGTGAAGTAAGCCAGAAAGAAAAACACCAATATAGATACCTACTTTAGAGTTAAATACCCAGGTACGTTTGAAGTTAAGAGATGGAGAAAGGGATGCCTGCTAACACAAGACATTTGAAGCAGCTACATTAATGTCAGAAAAAGCATAGTTCAGAGTAGGAAGGTCATTAGGGATAAATAGAAGCAATATATGATGATAAAGCGATCAATTCTCCAAGGAGAAATATGGTTGAACCTTGAAGACATTATGCTAAGTGAGCGAAGACAGTTACAATAATCATATGCTACATGACCCCATTTATAGAAAACGTCCAGAGCAGGCAAATCTATAGTGATAGAAAGCAGATCAGTAGTTGCCTAGGGCTGGGGTGGGGGTTGGGAGCAAAAAGGAATGACTGATATTAGGAGTAGGGTGGCTTTCTGCAGTCATGAAAAGGTCTGCTATTGATTGTGGTGAGGGTTGCACAGTTCTAAATACACTAGAAACCATTGGACTGTGTGTTTAGTATGGGTGAATTGTGTGGCATGTGAATTACATCTCAATAAAATATTTAAAAATAATAGAGGAAACTAGGTGTGGGACATAGGAAATTCTATGTGCCATCTTCACACTTTTTTTTCCCCTGCAAATCTAAATCTCTTAGCATAAAATAACAATGTTTATTTAAAGAAACAAGTCACCAGCCTTGATTCCCTGCTCTGTGATTCTCTTCTACCTTCCAACTAAATGGGCAGGGATGGTAAGAAATTTCCAGAGTCCCTCATTGGAGGAAACTGCTTCCTGCCTGCTCTGACTTCTTTTCCTGGAAAAGAAGCTCCTCCCTTGGCATTAACTACTCTGCATTCTGAAGGTGGAAGCATCACCGGGTGTCTCACTGCACTGAGTTTCTAGAAGGAAAAGCCACCCTCGGGTAGCCTCCAGAAGTCAGCAGTGGAGAGAATGCAAAACTCTATCATAAATTATGCATCTGCATGAGAATGAAAGAGAGAGCACACCATGCAAAAATATATAATTTGCAAAAATATTTTATTTGCACCTAATTTTCCAATTATGTGTGTGCTTGGAATCACACAGCATTTGCTACTTGCAAATTGTTCCTCTCCTTCATAGCCCTACAGTACCTCAGTGAAACTGTACAAAAACATAATTCTATTGAGTTAAGCTAAAAAAATCAAAAGGAAGAGCAAATGTATGTGTGTGTGTGTATGTACAGAAGAGCTATTATGTATATATTTCAGCCAGAGATTTTAATTTAATTGACTTCTCCAAGCCGAGCAAATGATGCATGAACGTGCATCTAGATTCAATGTTCAGATTCTTCAATAAAAAGGGAGGGTGTGGGGAGGCTGTTCTAAATGAGTCATACAAGAAGCCAAGAATTATAGATTCTGCCTAATATGTGGATTTTTTCCCACTTTCTATTGAACTGCCTGACCTTATCAAATGGCAAGATAATTAAGCCAGCCCAAGGGAGTCACACACACATTGTGGGACACACCCTTTGAAAAGTCCAGATACAATGGTCAGCAGTTTTGGGTCCCAAACTGTTCCACTTGCTTTCCTTGGTGAATGCTGATCAATGAGCCATTCAGGCTGGATCAAAGGCAGTGTGATGAAATGCCACCTTACAAAGTAGTTGACTTCATGGATCTGCCCAAATGAGTCATAAAACTAGTCATCAATACCCTCCATTGCGCAGTCCTGAGCTGACATGTTTAGCTCGAGGGATACTCTGATCAAAAGAACTTACTGTATGATCGCTTTGGCCCCTCATTCATCACCTTTACCTTCCAGGAAGAGAGGGTGGGAAAGAGAAGAACACCACTGTCATAACTGAGCCAGAGCTCAAGCACTGGTTTCTATGCTTACAGAGGTGCAGGGTCTAAAAATGCTTACAATGCAATCTCCTATCAGGAAAAGAGGTGTCATTGTCTTCTGTTTTGCAATTTGTATTTCCGTCAGCCTCTATTTAGTGTTGGCCATAAACATCTACATGCATTGAGAAAAAGCAGTCCAGCATGTGTCCTTCTTCTGCTGATGCCATTTTTCTAGAAACTAATGTTGTCTGTGAGAGAAATATCACTGGCACAGTTTCCTGAACTGTGAAATCCTCTTTAAGTATATTCAGAATGAAGTGGGGATGTAACTATGGGGGTATCATGTAGGTGTCTCCTGGAATTCTGCTGGTTGATGACTGGCCCTCGGAGATGCGAAGACAACTGCCTAGATTCCACAGAGATGGTCCTTCTTCCCCTTGCTATGATAGACAAGCACGTATTGTGTTTGAGGATTTTAAGTTGAGAGCTAGCTGTCATTTTGCTTCAGAGGGAGATTACTTGAATTGGCAAATTTTTGATATTTTAAAACATGTGTAAATTCTGCAGTCTACAACACATATTGACTACTCAAATTTAACTGTGGAGTTGAAACACAGTCAGAAGTCTCCGTATATCACAAAAGTAGATCACTCCATTCGTTTATTCTTCACTGGCTCGTTCCTTTAATCAATGCCACAAAGCAAAGGAATGTAAAACTCATACTTCTTGGGTTTCCCTGGTGGCTCAGTGGTAAAGAATCCACTTGCCAATGCAGAAGACATAGGCTTGATCTCTGGTTTGGGAAGATCCCGCATATCTCGGGGCAACTAAGCCCAAATGCCACAACTATTGAGCCTGTGCTCTAGAGCCCGGGGGCTGCAACTGCTGAGGCCAGTGGACCCTAGGGCCTGTGCTCCACAAGAGAAGTCACTGCAGTGAGAAGCCTGCACACTGCAACAAAGACCCGGCACAGTCAAAAACAAACCACAAATTATATTAAAAAAAAAAAAAAAAACCTAACAGTTCTTGGTTTAGGCTGGAGGGTGACATCGGGGGAAAACTCATGGAAAATTGGCATTTGGTTTGGGCCCTGGTGATGTCTGTTGGTGATGGAGAGAGGGAAGTACAGGGGACAAGGGGAACCCAGCCATATATATACTTAGGACAGATGTACCAGAGAGATGAAAAGGGAAACAGTACTTTCTCAAGGGCTGTGGATGGAGGTCAGGATGGTTCCAGGTGAGGAAGTCACCTGAGCTTCAGCTGCAGCATCTGTCTTTCCAATGAATATTCAGAGTTGCTTTCCTTTAGGATTGACTAGTTTGATTTCCTTGCTGTCCAAGGGACTCTCAAGAGTCATAGTTTGAAAGCATCGAATCTTTTGTGCTCAGCCTTCTTTATGGTCCAAGTCTCACAACTGTACATGACAACTGGAAAACCATAGTTTTGACTATGCGGACCTTTGTTGGAAAAGTAATGTCTCTGCTTTTTAATATGCTGTCTAGGTTTGTCATAGATTTTCTGTCTGCATTCACATGTCTATCTTGAATAGCAGCCATGACAACTGGGCAGGGGGTTGCAAGTGGGGTCAGGGCTGGGCAGGTGTCCCTGGTTCTACAATCTGTTTCCATATCAAAGTCCCTTGGGGTCTTGTTAGCCTTTGTGTGAACCTTTTCCCAAAAATGCATCATTTTTTCTTTAAAGTCACCCTCAGAGGTTTTCATGATTAAATGCCCTGTGCTTGTGTGGTTTTGTTGTGCTGGCTTTGGGTTATAATTCTACATGTCCTTACTAAATCTCCTTGGTAAAGCCAGCCCAACAATTCAGATTGTAGGCTTGGGTTTTTGTTTGCTTTTGTTTTCTTTTGCTCAAGATCTGTGAGCTAAAGTCCTCACTGCTCTTCCTGGCTCCAGATCACCCTGGGTAACAATATGGAACAGGGTGGGAGTTGTGTTAGTGACCTGCAGCTGCCATAATAACTCACCAGAACTTGTTGGCTTCAGACAACAGAACCAGGCACGTGCTCTCTCACTTTTCAAGAGGGCAGAGGACTGAAGTTCAGCCACCAGCAGGGTTGCGCTCCTTTGGCAGGATCTAGAGCATCTCTCTGCACCACCCCCAGTGGCTGGGGAGCCAGGTGTCCTTGGCTTGTGGCTACATCACTCTAGTCTCTGCCTCTGTCTTCACATCATCTCCTCCTCTCTGGGTCCACATCTTCTCTTCTCTTGTCTGCTATAAGGACATTTGTCACTGGATCAGAGGCCCACTCAGATAATCCAGGATGACCTCACCTCGGGAGTATTAACTGAATTATGTCTGCAAAGATCCCTTTTCCAAGTAAGGCAATGTCCACAGGTCCCAGGAGTCACACTGTGGATCTATCTTTTGGGGGACATCATTCAGCCATCTCTAAGTCACAAGACAAAATCAGCATTCTTATCAGAGTATGCACTGTAAAGTTAGGTGCTACTGTTAAGACCTCAGTGAGACTTGATTCTCCCTGGAAATATCTTAATTCCCCTTTGACCATTTTCTCAGTTGGCTCGTAGTCATAGGATGTGATTATGAAGAAATGGAATAATATTTTTTTGTAAAAAAAGATCCTGCCAAATGCACATAAAAATGAGTAATGTTGGCCTAAAATGTGTTACTTGGAATGTTTTCCAAGTAGACCATTTTTTTTTTAATCCTTAGAACCATTTAAAAAATTACATTAGACAAACCAGAGTTCTTATTTTAGAGCACATCTTTTGCTCAAAGTGTCCAGACCCTGAACTTCTTTTTCCACACCTAACTTCACCGTGTCTTTTATGTATCTCCTAGGACTGAACTTTAAATAAAATAAAATTAATGCCCTGTTTGAAGGATATTGCACAATAAGCCTCCCGCTACTAACTGATCAAGGCTGAGGAATTGCTAAGAACTTTTATGATTGCCAGAAGGCTATTCAGTGGAGATAAGAGTTGCTGAGACCATCTTTTCTTTTAGATATTTGACTTCACTTTAGCTGTGTTTTCTAAGGAAATTTTAATAGGTTTTGTTGGTGATTTATTTTTTTTCCTGTGTACAGTGTTTGAAAATCCTGCCTCAAAATCTGAGTCTGCAATGTATTTACCATCTGCTCAACTTGGAGTGTGTAAATTTCATCTTGAGCTTCAAGAGGACACCTGCCTCCCTTTAAGCTGCTGGTCAGTCCTAGTGTTTGATGGACATTTACAGAAACACATGCGAGCATTCTTATCAGAAATGGTCCTGGGCACAGACTGGCTCCTGTGTCAAGGTGAGCCACCCACTGTGACTGCAGCAGGCACCACCCGGAATAACACACCCCAGCTCCCCCACAAACTGGTCAGGCATGGTAAAGAAAAACTAACTACAAAAATAAGGGTAGAAATAAGTCTCAGGAAACCTCACTGTATTCCTATTGAAACATCATAACCTCTTTGAAAAGACAAAAATTTTCATATTCAGTCAATCATCCCCATTCCACAATCACCTTCCAAACACAATGGAATTGAAAGGAGAAGATGGAATTATTTATAGTATTGACTAGAAATATGTTCTCTCATTCTGAGCATAGATACAGAATCCAAGATCAAATATCAGCAAACTGAATGCTGGTATATAAGCATGTGGACACACGCATGCCCCCACATGTACACTCTACTGAATCATAAGACAGGTGTTCACTTACCATTTGTTGTTTTAATATAAAAGAACATATGAATTCAATTCAACTTAGTAGCACATTTTAAAAAAACAGTCATATCAACAGATACACAAAATTAGGTAATATAACTCAATATACAAAGATGAGTTTTTAAAAAACAGGCAAATTAGGAATAAAACAGAATACTCTTAACATAATAAAACCCCAAGCAAATACAGACTGTTTTGAAATGATTACAGCCAATGTCAAGGCAAAATTCCCTCCTCATTATTTATTAAGTAAAAATAAAAACCCATGGAGGAATTAGTTCAGAGTCAAACAAACTGGCCACTGGAACAAAATAGGAAGTCCAGGTATAAAAACAGGCATAGGGGCAGTGGAGTAAGACGGAGTGCCCTGTATAAGTTGGGGATAAGTGATGAGCATTCTATTAACACAAATGGCACCAGCATCTTCACCTTCCTGACTGACAAATGGACTATTACATCTTTATTTTTCATCATACCCAAACATCAATTCAAAGTTGACTATAAACTTAAATGTGAAAAAGTGAAACCATTTCAAGCAAAACAAAGCAAATCCCTTTAGGTAAATGATAGCAGACTATTTAATGATTTTGAATGGAGACAAATTTCTTGATTTGGACTAAAAAAGGCACAGACCACCACCAAAACAAATGCTACCACATTTCATTACATTTAAATTGAAAGTATCTGTCAAATGCAAGATACCCTAAGTAAAACAAAGACAGACACATTCTGGAATTATGTGCTAATAGTTTGTTAGCACATAATTGTGATAGGGGAGGAATATCTGAGTATGAAGAGAAAGGTACTAAGAGTCAGAAGAAGAGCAAAACAAACAACTGATGGAAAACAGACAATCCATAGCAGAGGAAATCTAGATGAGCAGTAGACACAGAAAAAGAGGCAGGCTCACTAGTAACTAAGAATGTGCAGATTAAGGCCATGGAGATGCTCTTCCTCACTCATCCATCAGAAGCAGAATTTCTGTCCTCTGCTGGGGGATGGGGTGGCTGGAGGAGGAGAACCAGCTGGCGACATCTGTAAGGAATACTCCACCATCCAAGTATTTCATAAATTCAACTCCTAGGCACATAGCTCATCATATAGTCTATGCCCATCTCTTTGGCCCTTTTTCCAGCACTAATTCTAGGGACAAACGAATGGCTGGGTCTGGGTTACTTAGAACAACCCTGACCATGGCAGGCTTTGAATCGTGGGCATCAGTCCAGGAGAGGGGGTCTTGAGTGAACCCTCTGAGAAGTGTCCACTGCAGACCTGACTCTGAGATGTTTACTCTGAGTACTTGCCAGGCCCCACATCTCCCCCCCACCCCGTTTCCCCTCCTTCCAGTCTCTCCAGGGACTGGTTTTATGATTTTCGACAGGAGAGAGCAGGGATCATCAGCCTGGAGCTGTGGAGCCGACGGTTATTAATTACAAATAAAACAACTACAAAAATATTCACAGGATACAAGGCAATATGTTATTACACTGATTAAATAAAAGGCTACTCTCCAAATCCACAGTAAACATCAATATTTTTGCTTCCCTTTCACTGTTAAGTACTTTTTTCCCCTTATCTTTAACCCCAACATTATTAAAAGTGCACCAGGAATCTATTTTTAAAATCTCACTGTGACATTTCTGCAGGAAAAAAAAAAAAATGACCTCACCATTTTATAGGTGCTGCAATCATTTGGCAGCATACAACATTTTTTTTCCTCCCCCAGTAAATCAACATTCTAGAAAATGCTTGTTTAAAACTCTTTATTCGATTGTCATTTGTAAGTGGGCCAGTGCTTCCAATCACAGAGAATGAAGAATGGCTAAATTGCAGACAATTTCCATGCTCAGGTGTCTTGCAAACTGTCTTTCATCTTGATCATGCCTCACATTTCATTTCCAAGGTGAGCTGAAACCTTCGCTGGGCTCAGAACTGTGTCTTAAGAGCCGAGGGTACAAGAGAATCCACAAGCTAATGAACAGAGTTGAAAAGTGACTCTGTCACTGCAGGCATAAATCAAACTTTTTTTTCCCAAATGATTTGTGTTCAGCTTGTTCTTTCCTCATATTGCCTCTCAAATAATAGAAATAGAGTGTGTGGAATCCTTTTGTCTGTATCAGAAAGCCACAAATGATGGCCCCGCACCCATCTATCAACTGGCAGGAGTGACGATGGGGACGATGGTTGTGCTGGTGTCACAGCTTCTGCTGTTGGTGACGGTGATGGTGAAGTTCATGAAGATGAGGATGACAATGATGGTGATGCTGATTAGTGTTTATAAAACCTGCAGCATCTGCATATTTGGGGTTGAAAGCTTTTCTAGATACCTTGCTGATCACTCTGTTCACATATTTCCCTTAATCCTCACAAGAGCCATACGAAGTAAACCTTCCTATTATTACCACTATTAGTAGTCGTAGTAATACCTCCACTAAATGGATAAGAAAAGTAGGCTCGGTGAATAGATACACCCAGTACACACCCAGAAGTGGGGAACGTGATTAGGGTTAGTTAGTTGTTTTGCAGAAATCAGAGGGGAAAGAAGGATCAGGCCAGTGTGGAGGTAGTTAACTGCAGAACGGGCCTTTGTCAAGGAAACAAAAACATGCTTTAAATTTCTCATAAAAACTCCCATTTATAGGAGACACACTAATCATCATTTCTCTCACATGTTCAATATTAAATCAACACTTAAGGAATGCAGTTCGAGCCTTTACCCTCAATGCACGTTGGCCATCTGATGCTCAGAGCTGACTCACTGGAAAAGACCCTGATGCTGGGAAAGATTGAGGGCAGGAGGAGAAGGGGGTGACCATGGATGAGATGGCTGGATGGCATCACCAAATTCAAAGGACATGAGTTTGCACAAACTCTGGGAGATAGTGAAGGACAGGGAAGCCTGGTGTGTTGCAGTTCAAGGTGTTACAGGGGTGGACATGGCTTAGGGACTCAACAGCAACAAGAGGCATGGTGGGTAACTCTGCTTTTAGCATCAGCCCTGCCAGCACAGAACTCACTGGTAGAAGCAGCACATAAAAAAATCTGCTGCTGACATGGATAAATGCAAACCTAGGGGCTGTAGACTCCACCCTGTGCCCACAGCTGAGGGGCCCAGGGAAGACACCAGACTGCACCAGCCAAAGTCTGCCTCCTGGATGGAAAATTGGGAAGGTGAGACCAAGGAGGCTTAAAGAGGCTGGTCACAGAGCTTCAGGGCTTGGGCCACTGCCCTGGCCAGCCAGGACCACACACCTACAGGGTCTTATGGCAGAGGGAGAAGTCAAGAAGGAAGCAGAGGGGGGGACCCTGGGGCCATGGGGTGTGCAGTGGGGACTTCCTGATCTTCCACTGCCAGTCCTTGGGGCCTGCCTGGAGACTGTCTGATCTTTAGACAACCTTCCTCCCTTTTCCTGAACTAGTTAGGGTAGAATTCTATCTTGACTAGATCAACAGTCTTAGAAAAAAGTCTGTTATTGTGGATATGCTGCCTAAAAATTTCAGTATATGCATTTTTGAAGTTGAACTAAAATTATTCCTTTGAAAATAGTTTTCCTTTTACCTCAGTGATTCTCTTAACTTTGGTTGAGAAAGGTTCTCCCCTGAAATAAATGCTACATTAGACATTTCAGGAAAAACGATGGGTACACCCCCCCCCCCGATTCTGCAGCCTGCTGTCTATTGGGAGGGACAGATGGGTAGACCAGGACCAGTGGAGATGTGGAGCTCGCTTGTGGGTTGGTGTGGGCCTTGGACAACAGATGCCCGGGACCTGAGTGATCCCCAGGTAGAAACCACTCCCAAAGGTCCTGGAGAGACAGTCTGATGCCCTCTAAACAAACAAAGAATCCACATAGCATGTCTGAAACACATTAGAAACTTTTTCCAGATCAGCCTTGGATATAATCAAGTCAACAGGAATAATCAAGAACTCACACCAGGAAGTGTTTCCACAAAGTGTGTTTGGCCATCACATCAGAGCATGACTATCCCCTCTGGAACCTTTCTGGTTCCAGGTCTCCAATTAAACCCCATCTTGTCACAGAGGCAATTCCTGACCAACCGTGAGCACACACAGCATCCTTCTCCACCCATACACTCATGCTCTAGCCTTTGGCCCCACCTATTTTTTTCTTCTAAGTATCTATCATGCCTGTGTGCTTGCATGGTCCCCCTCTTCCAGAATGTCAGCTCCCTGGAAACCTGGGCTCCTTGGACCTAGATGCTGTGTCTACAAGCCCTGAAAACCCTGCTTGGTGCCTAATGGGCTTTCCACAAATACCGGTTGAGTCAATAAATTAATCTTAAAGAAAACATGATTGTAGACCCACCAACAACAGTCAAATTCCAACAACAAGCCAGCAAACCTACACCACCAATAGCACGTATCGTAAGACACGCCTCAGCCAGCATGGTTTATGGTGGTAACTGTACCTGGTCTGCAGGATGGCCCTGTGAGTAGGCAGGAGGGTCTTCATCTCCAGGTGAGCCAATGGAAGCTCCTCAGGGTGACATGAGTGACTCGCTTAGCATCTCTCAGACTCCACAGTATGGTCTGTGGCAGGTCCATTTAATTTCAAAGCATGAGTCTGTAGCTCTCCCTTCTCCACCTGCAGAAGGTAGAGTTCAAGAGGTTTGATAGATTTTCCTGATTTTGGGAATGGTTTCCACAGATCTAATTGATTTTGTGTCTCCATCCCTTCCTGTACAAAGGCCTCAGGGTTCCAGGTGTCCTCAGGTTCTGGGGACACCCCCTAGGGATCTCCAGAGGGCACCCCCTGCCTCTTTCCGCCAGCATTTGAAGCAGCAGCCACCCATGAACACCAGACTCCACTGGAGGTTCTCTTTCCATAGGAAATGGGTTTAACAAGGGCATTGTTCCATATCAGTGCTTTTAAACAGTGGACTGAAGCCTGCACTGAGATTTGTTTGGATTCACATTTCTGCAGCACAGTTCCCAGATCCATCATACAAAACCCAGCTGATCTCTTTGTATGTTGGGTTTTCTTAGCAACACACTCCAAAGACCCTGAAGATATGGGAAATATTATTAAATTCTTTCCCCTTGATGCTAGTTAGGTTATTATTTTCTCTTTTAAAAAAAAAGCAAACAGAAAGCCAACAACTCATTATTTCAAATGGAATTTGAAAAAATGTGATTTCTGAGAAAAGTTTTTGTTTTGGTTTAGTTTTTGCCTCAAGGGACATGGAGGTGCTAATTCTCCACCCCTGCTATCCTCGCATCCCCAGTGCAAGGGTTAAAGTTTCTTCCGCCTCCATTCCCTTCCCACCCACCTGTGGTGCCCTTCCCCAGACAGACACATAGGAGCCTCATGGTGACCCTTCACTTCAGTCTGACTGTCTAAGGAACTTTTCAGGCTTTAATAGCTGCCTACTTCTCATCACTCAATTAACCTTTTATTGGTTAAGGTTTTCTCACCCAATATTCCAGATTTACTTTCCTCCCTAGAGAGTGTGTAGGCACAGTGGTACTAATGCTATGACCATATGTTCAAAAGAAACAGCTTATTAGAAGCATTGTTGCCTGAGAAACACAGGCTGATATGTTTTTCCACTCAATTATACTTTTCCATAAGTATAATTTTAACTTGGTTTTCTCCTAGGCTTAAATACAAAATAACCATCTAACTTGCCTGATGCACTTTCAGAATCAAAACAGTAAACTATAAAATTTTTTTTCTGTTTTCCATATTATGACCTGTCACCTGAGGATAGGTCCCCCTAGGCTAATGAGCACGAAGCTTACAATCCTTTAAAATACCTTGGCACACAAATATTGTTTGTGGGAATGTAAAATGGTGCAGCCACTCAGGAAAAATATTTGGTAATTTCTTATAAAACTGACTATGCAACTACCATACACCCCAGCAACTGTAGTCTTGGATATTTTCCCCAGGAAACTGAACACTCATAAATCCTGTGCATGAGTGTTCATAATAGCTTTACATATATCATCCCAAAGTGGAAACAATTGAGATGCCTTTCAGTGGATAAATAATTAAACAAATGAGGTCCATCCACATGGATGTGCACATAAGAATTAAGAGGACGCTTGAGGGAATTAAGTGAAAAAAAGTCGGTGCCAAAAGATAAGACTCCATATTCTATTTATACAAGGTTCTTGAGACAACAGTGATTAGAAATGGAAATGGAACTGATTGTTTCTGGGGATAGAAGGAAGGGGAGGAGGTTTGAAAGGACAAAGGAAAGAATTTTGTGCTGATGGAAATGTTCTGTATTTTGACAGTGTCAATGCCTGCATTTCGACAGTGACTTTACTATGTTTTGCAAGATGTTACTGAAGGGTAGCAGAATACAGCACTCCAAAATATGCCACTTTGGTAAAAAGATTATTTTGAACTGAAGGCAGCTGAGAAGCAGCAGATGCAATAAAGGCTCTCTGTCCTCTTTTATTTACCTAAAAGCAGGACATACATTTATAAAGATGCACCCCCCATCATCTAGGAAGGACAGAAAACAATGACCAGAGGCTACTCGAGACTACTATCAGCCCAGAGATGGCAGCAGGGGAATGTACATAGCCAACATTAGCATACATATTTCTTCTTCCACTAGCTCTTATATATTTATTAATACATGTATGCATGCTAAGTCACTACAGTCATGTCCAACTCTTTGTGACCCTTTGGACTGCAGCCCTCTAGGCTCCTCTGTCCATGGGATTCTCCAGTAAAGAATACTGGAATGGGTTCCTCCAGGGGCTCTTACTGACCCAGGGGTTGAACCCGTGTCTCTTACGTCATCTACTTGGCTCTTTACCACTAGCGCCACCTGGGAAGCCATATATTTATTAATAATTTCCTACAATTTTCTGCTCCTAGAAATTCAAATTCCTTTTCCTTTGTCTTGACACTTCTTTACAAAGTGTATTCTGTTGTTAAGATGTTATAGAAGCCCAATTCTAACTGCCTTTTAGAGTTTCTTTCCACTGATTACTCCCCTGGGTATGTGCCATGCACATGTTAATAAGCTTCTGTTTGTTTTTCTCTTGTTAATCTGTCTTTTATTGTTCTAATTTGTAGCATCCCAGCCAAGGAACCCAAGATAGGTAGAGGAAAAAGATGTTTTTCTCCTAGTTACAACTAGGGAAATCTGGACAAAGGGTATGAGGAATCTCCTACATTAGAATTTCCTCCAATTGTATGTGGATCCACAATTACCTTAAAATAAAATTACAAACACATTGGCAAACTTTTCTGTAAAGGAAAATATCAGATTTTCCTACCAGACAACAGTTTAAAAGCCAAACTGTAAGACTAAGTCCAACAGCTTAATTTCTGAGAATCGAATAGGCATTTATCTACAAAAGAAACTTCCAAAACCTGCCCTTAAAAGTGATGACAAGTTCTAACTAGAGATTAAAAAAAAAAAAAAGTTCTTTCTTGATAGTTCCACTTCTTTTCAACTCTGCTCTGGGCCAAGTAACCGCTGAGGTTAATTCAGATTAGGTGTTAATGTTTGATCCGAAGTCAGGTGTTACCTCTCCTAGCTACTCTTTGCATTTTATTGGAAAGTTTAAAGTTAACCCAAAGGAAGCACAGACAGGTGGGACGTTTCTTTGATGCCCCTCCAGCCCACAGAGATGACCCCTTTGGCTACCAGCCGCCTGACACTGTCCTGTCTGAACTCAGAATTGCTGACATCCAGGCAAGGTTGGACCAGCTGGCTGCCTGGCCAAGAGTCTTGCTGAGGTGCAGTGGGATCTGCTTCCTCTGTGACTCACATTTAAGTCTGTAACGGAGTTTTTCTCCTGGCGAGGCTGCTGTCTTCATTCCTGCCTCGTCTGCTGGGCGTTCGATCTTGAGGATCAGGTTGGAAGTTGATGCTTTGATTGTCTTTGATGTTTTCAAAGGCAGGAAAGGCTGTCATCTTTTCAAGTGGCACTCAGCTCTAGGTAAAGAATGTTTCTGATTTCTGGAGTGTCTATCAGAGGCAATTATACCCTGATTGACCCGTTTGCCATTCAAATGTCTCCTAACACTTGCTCCCATGTTGGGAAGTGAAGATCTTATTTCTATTCTTCTACTCAAGCCTGCCTGCTTTGAGAGTTCACCAGAGTTCTAAACTTTGGGGATGAAAAGCACCAGATGGTTGGTATTTTTTTTCTGCACAGCTGACATTTTTCAAAATCAATATTTTAAGCCCAACACAGAGAACACAGAATCTTGTCTTTATTTCAAAACAGGTATGAAAAATAGCCAATCTGCATAGATACAGTGACAAGTGCTAGAGATTCAAAGACAGAAAGAGACATGGCTCTTGCCCACGAAGAATTTACAGTCTGGATGTGTGGTGGGGCAGGGTGGGGCGGTGAGGGTCCCGAGGATGAACGTTTTGACACACATTGCGGCACACGGAGTATTGAGGTCGCCATGTTCCTGTGTCCTTGACACTTAGAGCTATTAACTTCAAGGATCCCTTCATCCAGGCAAATGATACTCCTCTTAAAAATTAATTTGTCATTGATTATTAATCAGGATATACTTTTCTCCCACATCCGTATGATTTTATTGCCTGCTTTCCCTCTGGGGCATTTCCTCTTTCATTAGTTTTATTTTGTAATTTTAAAATTCTCTATTGTGGAGTAGCTCCAATGCACTAGGACCTAGAGTTTTCACCTCCCTGCACATTCAGATTTGGAAGAACAAGAAATGTTAAGATGTTACTAACAAGCCCACTCTCCCCGCTTCATTTGTTTTCCCTCTCTCTCTAGGAGTAACCAGGGTCCTGATGTTTAAAGACAGTTTCCTCCATATTCTTCTTTTGCTATTTTTTATATATGTATGTATCCGTCACATGTAGTTTGTATGTTTTATTTGTAACTAAAATAAAGTGTATCAGCTTGTTTATAACCATTTGAAGTTTGTTTTTTCTCCCACGCCACCTTATGCTTTTGATGTTTTTTAGATGGATCAATATTTATACCAAATCGCTTCAGTCTCTAAAGCAAAGGTTGGCAAACTTTCTGTTAAAGGATAGAAGGTATGTATGGAAGGCTTTGTGGCCACAGGGAGTTTGCTGATATCTGCTCTGCAGTATTCCATTGCAGACCAGAATTTGTATACATTTCCTTATTATTTTTTTAAAAATCGCTCTTAATATTTTATATTATTAAAAATGCATCACTAAACCTACGAATACACTGTCTTATTGTGCAAGTGTAAAGAGGTGGAGGGTATTTATCTGGAAATTGTTTGACTTTCCCTTCCGTGAACTGTGAGAGCAGCTCTATCCACAGTAGATGGCATGTGAGCAGAAAAATGAATATCATTGGTTTTATACCAGCCAGTGCAATCAGGGCAAGAAAAAGAAACTTTTTTTTTTAAGGTGTTGAGATGTCAGGGGTAATTTGTAACCATAGTGATACAGAGATTATGCTGAAGGATTTAATCCTTCCATCATTCCTTCAGTGAGGATCTGCAAATGTAAAACTTGCAGTTTCTTTATGTCTGAAAAGTTCTTTATCCACCTTCATCCTCAAACAAAGGTGTATCTGGGTACACATCGATAGAAACTTATGATTTCACAATTGGAAGCTTTCTTTGTTTTCTAGCTTATTGTGTGCTTGATGAAAAAGATGTAGTACCTAATTGTAGTTTCTTTTAAAATATTTTCTCTATGATTGCTTTTGAGATTTCCTTAGTTTCTTTGGCATCCTGATGTCTCCGCACAATAAGATTAATTGACATTTATATTATTTATGAGCCTGTCAGTGTGTAGATTCTTGTTCTTTGACTCTGGAAATTTCTGAAGCATACGCTCTGATTATTGCTTCTCCTGCAATCTCTTTATTGTCCTAGCTGAAAATCCTACTGGATGTATTTTTGAACCTACTCAATTTACCCTACTGGTCTCATAACGTCTGCCTCTTCTTTTCTCATCTCTATAAATCCCTGTAGTGCATTCTAGGAAATTGTCTAATTTGGGTGGCTTATGAAGAAGGTGGAAATTAAATACCAATAATAAGAACACTGGAGATTTAGGAAGGAATGATCAGAGTTAAAGAGTTCTGAGGTCTATATGCTCTTTGAAAGGATAATATACACATTGATTAATTTTAGACTTTGAAGGTTAAAGATCTAATGTTAAATCTTTAAGGGTTACTAATAAAAGAATAGAAATAGAAGGCAAATCTGATGAAAGGTTAAAAATCAAAAGGAAAATGAAGATTAGTCCATCAAACACCATAGGAAGGAGAAAAGTCAAGACGGTATGATCATATAAACTTACCCAAATATTTCAAAAACCACAATAAGTAAATATAGATTGTATTGTCTAGTCAAGTAAGCAACTTTCAGAGTGCATTAAAAAATCCAACCAATTTATCTTCTTTACAAAGATAAATTTAAAATGTAAGTTCCCCCCCAAATTCAAAGTAAAAGGATTTAAAAACATACACCATACAAATATTATCCAAAAGAAAAAAACTAAGGTAGCATAAATCTGACACAGTGGGCTTTGGGGTAAAAGATGTTATTAGGGATGAAAAGGTTATAACATCATGAGAAATGTGATGACTCACCAGAAACACCACACACACACAATCTTGAACTTGTATGCACTAGACGGCATAACTGCAAAATGAATTAGAAAATAATATAGACAGAAAACCAAGAGGATGACAAATCAGCAATGATGATGAGAAAAGCAATGCAGGTTTCAATAAATGATAGATAAAACAATAAATGAAAAGGATACGGACAGGTGTCAACTAGTGGAAACTAGATCCATGAACCCAACAATTAAATACTTTCTTTCCAAGCACCCTGTGTATATTCTAAGACACAAAGCAAGTCCTCACAGATACCAAAAAAAAAAATCAACTTAGTGCACCCCAGAGAGCTGAGTTTGCACAGCTAGCAGGAGGGAGAATTTGACTAAAAGAGATAGGGCTTCTCTGGTGGCTCAGTTGTAAAGAATCCACCTGCCAATGCAGAAGACATGGGTTCGACCCCTGATTTGGGAAGATCCCACATACTGTGGAGCAACTGAGCCCAGGTACCACAGATACTGCAGCCTGTGTGCCCTAGAGCCTGTGCTCTGTCTGCAACAAGAGGAGCCACAGCAATGAGAAGCCCGCACACCACAACTGGAGAGTGGTCCCTGCTCTCTGCAACTTAGAGAAAGGCCTGCACAGCAACAAAGACCCAGCCCAGCCAAAAATAAATGAATAAACAAAATTATTTTTTAAAAAGAGATAAAATACTTAGCATAAAGCCTGACATGTAAGGTTAAATGACTATTATTTTGTCGTAAATATTATTCGTAAATAGCCTCAACTTACAGATCTTCCTTATTTCTTTATGTTTTTAGTCAACTTTCTTGACTTTTCAGAATAGGCAAATCAATCTATCAGCTAGTCAACTATTGCGTGAGTTGGAATTTCCATAACAGAGTTGAGAACAGTGTACAAAACTCAGACACAGGGCATTCATTTTATGTATCAGGATGCTGTACAGTAAGGGCTGGTCTCTGCCCATCTCAGACATTTTCCCCCTAACAGTGCTGAGAGCTGAATCTCTCAATTTTTCACTCTCATCTTGGATTCTACTGGGTTCTGCTTCCTGATGTCTTGCTAAAATATCCAGAAAGTTGAGAGGCCGCTGAACAAGAAAACCGTCTAAGGTGCCACTGCCTCTCTGGTTTTAGATGATGTTCTTTCAGAGGCAGCTTTTCGCGTCCTGGTTTCTGCGTGTTGGGGCTTCACTCCTGGTCCCTGAGCACTGATTCAGGCTCCTTGGAGACTGCTCTAGAGTCAGGTGAGGACCCAGCTCTCCTTTCCTTCAATTTGGAGGCTGATCTCCCATCATCCAGACAGCCCATCCTGAACATCTGCACACCCCACAGAACCTCCCTGTGGGATGGCCAGTCTTTCTGAGGCAACGCTGTGCTTCAGCTCAGGCATCAGTAAATTGCTGGATCTCATGTAATTTCATCAGGCGCACGCACCTCTTTTCACCGCCCAGGCTCCGTGTCTCTAGATACTGGGCTGTGGTCCAGCTCTCAGTTTTACTTACATGGTTCCCTGCGCACTGTTGTTGCCCAGTCACTTAGTCATGTCCGGCTCTTTGCAGCCGCATAGACTGCAGCATGCCAGGCTCCTCTGTCCTCTACTCTCTCCCAGAGTTTGCTCAGACTCATGCCCCTTGAGTCGATGATGCTATCTAACCATCTCAACCTCTGCAGCACCCTTCACCTTTTGCCTTCAACCTTTCCCAGCATCAGGGTCTTTTCCAATGAGTTGACTCTTCGCATCAGGTGGTCAAAGTTTTGGACCTTGAGCTTGAGCTTCAGCATCAGTCCTTCCAAAGAATAGTCAGAGCTTATTTCCTTTAGGATTGACTGGTTGGATCTCCTTGCAGTCCAAGGGACTCTCAGGAGTCTTCTCCAGCACCACAGTCCCAAAGCATCAATTCTTCAGTGCTCAGTCTTCTTAATGGTCCAGCTCTGTTTATGGTCCCTTACACTGTATACAGCAGAAAGTCCTCATCAGTGTGGCTCTAAGTTTCCCTTTTCAATGCTGTTATAGGTTCCTTTCAGTGAAAATTTGGTTCATGGCCCAAGATATCTACAATCAGTTCTCCATTTTTATCAAGATGCCTCTCTTTCATTTTATGATTAGATGTGAAACTGGATTTTAAATCCAGATGAGGAATCAAATCCAAGATAATCCTTCTGCCCATCATTTTGGTACTTCTGGTTTGAATAATGTAAACATCATGTAGCTCAGAAGTAATCAGCAAAGGTCTCCCAACACCATGGAGATTGTTTCTGGCAGGAGAGAAATACATTAGTTTTCCATTTCTATAAACTGAATGCTCATTTAGAAGAAAAATGAAGTGTTTACTCTGAAACTACATATCATTAGGCAGATATTTTTGAACATTTGAATCAGAAATATGTTTGTAAAAATTCTGCACCCAGACATAAACCCATATGGCATCATGGTTATTTGCTTTTGGCATGCCAATTTTGTAAGTTTTGTGTTTTCCTTTTCCTTCAGGTTTGGAGTGAAGACTCAAGAGATTGCAAGGAAGTTCTCAATGTTTCATTAAAAAACAATTAAATATTAAAAGGAGTAACATGTAATCGCAAGTTGTATCTTCACTAGATATAAGGGGAGGGTTTCCCAACCGGAACCGTTTTACCACCGAGGGGGCAGGTGATGAGGTCTGGAGACATTCTCAATTGTCACAACAGGGGGACACTACTGTCATCTCATGTGCAAAGACCAGAGATGCCACCAGAATTCCACAGTGCATAGCAGAGTCATCCAGCCCCAAATCACAGTGTCAAGGCTGAGGAACCAAGAATAAGGAGAAGCTGGTCTGACTAAGTTTTCAGAGATGCCATATTTATGTAATCCCAGAGAAGCTATGTTCTCCTTCCTCCAGGGGAAGGTACACACCTTTTTGATCTTACATGTCCCTCTAAGACAGACTCCTGACCTAAGGCATGTCTTAAAATCTTGCAGAGTGTGAATGATTGGTCTGGCATTTGCAGAGCAGCCATGGGTCTTTAAAAAGACACTAGAAACCAAAAAAAATGTCTGGTTTCCAGCCAGCACTGCTACCTGGCTGTGGAGAGAAAATTCTTTCATCTTAAGTTTCAGATTTGTCATCCATGAAAGAGTTAATGACACTGACCACACAGAAACGTTTAGAAGAAAAATAAGATCACAGTCACGATAGCATGGTACACACTGGACATGGCAAACACAATCAAGGGATAATGTTAGTTTTTAATATTTCATATACTTTCTATTTTGCCATAGATGTTTGAGCCTCCAAATCCATTTTTTCAAGAGCAGCTTTTTTTTTTTTTATCTTATGGCCTACTAAAATAAAAAAGGCACAGTGTAAATAACCTTTATTCTCCCCTGGGTGCTTTTATCCTGCCTTTATTTACCCATATTTGTTTTTCCTTATCTGTTCCCCCAATTCACCTGCTGCTACTGCAAAGCAATAGAAATCAGAGCAAAGAAGAATCGCTCAGGAGCCTGCCCAGGGCTGTAATCAAACCCTGTGAATGTTTCCATCCTTCATATCAAAGCCAGAGAAGCACACAAGTTAGAGAATGGAGTTACCATTTAAATCATTGTAATGGCAATAGCCTTTCTTCTTAGGAAGTAAAAGCTAGAATTAATACTTTCAATAGTAAAGAGGGAAAAGTGGACCAAGTGAAAATGAGAATGAGCATTTACTTCTAAAAGGGAAAATTCTTCCTTAAAGCCTCACCCAGAAACAGAAATCAAGAAGCCAGGAGCCCCAGCCTCTGGGTTAAAATATTAGGATTTGGGCTTCCCTGGTGGTTCAGTGGTAAAGAATCCACTTGCTCGTGCTGGAAATGTGGGTTTGATCCCTGGTCTGGGTAGATCCCACAGCTTGCAGAGCAACTAAGCCACAACTATTGAGTCTGTGCTCTAGAGCCTGTGAGCCACAACTCGAGAGTAGCCCCCACTCCCAGCAGCTACAGAAAGCCCATGTGCAGTAACAAAGACCCAGCACAACCAAAAGTAAATAAATAAAATAAATCTTTAAAAATATATATTAGGATTTCTTCATCTTCTCCCTCTTCTTTCTACCCTGGGACAGAGAAGGGACATTACCTTTAACAAAGATGGGAAGCCGCCTGTGTTTATCAGGCATGTATGGTACTGGAGCCATTCACTGGAGTAATTCTCTCAAGGGCACTGAAGGGTCCATTCCATTGTCCCCACTTCACAGATGGGGAACCAAGATTGAGACAGATTGAGTGCCCTGTTCAAGTCCCTTACACCCAAGTGGATGATGAGGTCAGAACTTCATTCATTTGACTCTCTGACCCAGGACACTTCAACCATGTGATGGCCTTTGTGCTGGGAACCAGAGGGTTTACATATCCATAACACATACCATTAGGGCTTGCCAGGTGGTGCTAGTGGTAAAGAACCTGCCCACCAACGCAGGAGACATAAAAGACTGGGTGGGGAAGATCCCGTGGAGGAGGGCATGGCAGCCCACTCCAATATTCTTGCCTGGAGAATCCCATGGACAGAGGAGACTGGCAGGCTATCGTCTATAGGGTCACAAAGAGTTGGACTCAACTGAAGCAACTTAGCATGCACACACTTTGTGCTGTACCTAAAGTCTTCATCTCATCTGTGGGAGTGAAGATCATAAATCTCAGAGTGAGAGACTAACAAGAATGCACAGAGCCAGGCAGCCTTGACTTTGGTTTATACGTTCTTCTTCCCTGTATGTGGCCAGAGTCTATTTTAAGAAGGAGAAATAACAAAAGCGCTTACAGCTTTCCAGTCAGCTTTCTGAGACCTCGGTGTTGTTAATTGCCTACTGTATCTGTCATTACTGCATTTTTTTTTTTCTGGTGTATTTAGGTAAAACGCTATATGCTAGTTAATTAGAATGATTAAAGAAATGAGGCTGCTTTAGGTCACCCTGTTATTACATTAAGCAAGAATTCACCACACGTGGAAAAGGATGTTTGGGCTCTTTCTATGGTCAGCCAGATAACATGCCCCAATTTTCACAACCATGGTCGAGCTAAAAGGCTGAAGAATCGCACTTCAGGTATGAAATGGAGGTTGTGTTGTTTAACACCATCCTGAGGAAAACGTCATAAACGCATTAGGGCAGGCAATTTGGGGCATGTTTGTACAGTCTCCTGGAAGTGGGGTGACATTTACAGAGGAGCGTCTTGCCTATACCGAAAAATGGCTCAGTTCTGCCCATTTCCAGGGAGAGGTGCTTTCACAGCTAAACTGGGGTTGTTGTCCTTTGCACATCGAGGTCCTGGGTGGCTGGTGTCACTGGATGCCTGGACCAGCAGTCATGGTCACAGGGCCACTCTCCCTCCACACTCGCTGTGTGCCCAGCCCTGGGCTGAGCCCTTTCCCTGAGATGTTCCATGTGACCCTCACAGACTGTTGTCATCTGCAGAGAGCACAGGCTGCCCTGTCAATCCCACATGGTCTAGGAAGTAGCCAAGGGTTTGCCCGAATCCAGCATCCTTGACCAGCACTGACCAGCAACTTGGGGTTTAGGCTCTGTTGTTAAATAGTCTGGATCAAATTCTGGTTTCTCACTAAGGAGTTCAAGGACCCTTGACACCTACTTAACCTCTCTGCAGCTCAGCTCTCCTGCCTGCAGTGGGGAGAACCACTCTGACCTTAGCAGGTGCTGTCCAGACCAGGAAATGGTGTGACATCACTCATTGCCACCTCTCTCCCTGAGTCATCTCCTCCCCGGTCTCTCAGCCTCTTCAGGAGACTGGGGAGAAGCAATCCCCTTCTAGCTGTGGGATTTGATTGCTCAAAGGGGCAGGTTGTGGAGGCTTGGGAGAGATGACACATAGCCTCATAGATGGGGAACAGGGACCCTGAAGTTGGTCATGGGGTGACCCTGGTTCCACCTCTGTACCCTGACCCTACTTCCCTGCAGGAGTCTGGACCAAGAGGGCACAAAGTCATGCCAACTTTCCAAGGAAGATCCAGGAAGTGAAGCAGGACTGAGTCTCTCAAAAGAGTAGAAGGTCTGCCCTTCCCCATGGCCTCTGGGGCCTTCGAGCCAGAGAGGAACTTACCTATGGGTGAGTAAGCATGGTCAGTGCCTCCATGGAGGAGCAACCATGTGGCTGGGAAACCAGTATCACCCCAAACAGGCTGACGTAACGGGCACCACCACCAGGCCTGCTCCACCTTCACTCTGGATCCCCCAGGGTCCATGCTGACTGCTGATACGTCTGTCTGTGGATCAGAGTTGAGGTGGGAAGAATCATGGCTCAAGCTTCCACTTTGCAACCAACCGACCAGATGACCTTCCAAGTCCTGGAGCCCTGATGAGCAGTCTTGGTCACACCACAAGCACCCAGTGCTACCTGGTGTTTATCGGGCACTTGCTGTTGGCCAGCAGCACCCGTTGCCTGGACCCCTCCCACACCAAGCCCTTTGCATGCCTTCTGGCATTAGTCCCCATGGTGACGCAGACACCCCCATTTTGTGGACAGTAACAACTGCTCAATAAATACTTATGTCTGTATTTATAATAATGATAATTACTTTTATGGCACAAAATGAGGATTTTCTCTTTATTGCTTAGAGAAAAATGTTTAGTGGTTTTTATTGAGATAGGTGATAACCTCACCAGCAGTCACTTTGTTAAATGTTTCTCTTCAACTTCCAGGGCTTCCCAGGTGGCTCAGTGGTAAAGAATCTGCCTGTCAAGCAGGGGACATTGTCAGGAGCCGCGTTAGGCATTACTGACAAAATGGAGGCACGGCCCCAACCCCCTCTCCTCATCCCACAGGCAGGCACGGTCCTGGGATGAAGGAGTTAAGTTTTGTGATTCTGACTTGTTCTTTCCTTTCTTCAGCTGAGTTTTCTGGAAAGAATGTTAAGGTGCTTATTGTTCTTGAGAAAAGCATGAGAAAGCACAAAGCCTCTGCAGTTGTGCCCAGAAAATAATCTATAAAGTAACCATTGACATTTATTCAAGGATCTTTACAAAGAATGTTCCAGGATGAGCACATAGGCTGCAGCTTGAGGCCATGGGAAGGATTGTTATCTGAGACCTGTTTGTGAGGGGAATGTTTATGGCAAAGGAAGTTTGCTGAGCTTAGGGTTTGGGAATAATTAAGAATAGCTCCTTGGAAGAAAAGTTATGGCCAACCTAGATAGCATATTCAAAAGCAGAGACATTACTCTGCCAACTAAGGTCCGTCTAGTTCAAGGCTATGATTTTTCCAGTAGTCATGTATGGATGTATGGATGTGAGAGTTGGACTGTGAAGAAAGCTGAGCGCTGAAGAATTGATGCTTTTGAACTGTGGTGTTGGAGAAGACTCTTGCAAGTCCCTTGGACTGCAAGGAGATCCAACCAGTCCATTCTGAAGGAGATCAGCCCTGGGATTTCTTTGGAAGGAATGATGCTAAAGCTGAAACTCCAGTACTTTGGCCACCTCATACAAAGAGTTGACTCATTGGAAAAGACTCTGATGCTGGGAGGGATTGGGGGCAGGAGGAGACGGGGATGACCGAGGATGAGATGGCTGGATGGCATCACTGACTCGATGAACGTGAATCTGAGTGAACTCCGGGAGTTGGTGATGGACAGGGAGGCCTAGCGTGCTGCAATTCATGGGGTCGCAAAGAGTCGGACATGACTGAGCGACTGAACTGAACTGAACTGAAGAATAGCTAGAAGCCTTTGAAGGAGATAGTGAGCTTAAGATACTAGGGGCAAGCAGGATTTCGAAAGATAAAAAATAAACAGAGGAATGTGGTATGCAGCCCAGACATAAGCATGAGTTACAATGTAATCACAAGTAAACACCATTCTGAGAGAATCCCTGAAGCAGGAACTCTGTTTGAAGGCCAACAATGAGACAATAAATCTGCATGAGGGGGAGCTGAAAATGTAAAACCTCTGAACTAATGTTTTTGTAAAAGTATAAAAGAGAACCTGAAGCTTGAAATAAACATGTAGTCCCATACCTTGAGTCAGAGGCTACATCATTCTCCACCAACACCACTCATCCCTTCAGGCTGATTCCCTGCCTGCTGGAGCTGGACTCTGGCAGGACATGGGTTCCATCCCTGGATCAGGAAGATTCCCTGGAGGAGCAAATGGCAACCCACTCCAGTATTCTTGCCTGAGAATCCCATGAATGGGGAGCCTGGCAGGCTATGGTCCAAGGGGTTGCAAAGAGTCAGAGCTGACTGAGCATACATGTACCTTCAACATATGTAGCATGAGTTAGTCTAGCAGGTGATGTTTTCATGTTGCATAAAAATAAGCTTATTGTATCATAGCATATTGTGGTAACAGGGTTTCTAGACTTCAGTACTACAGACAGGTAAACAATTCTCTGCTGTGAGGGATCCCTGGCCTCCACTCTCCAAACAGTCAAATATCCCCCAGCTGGGTAAATTGACCTGATTGAGAACCACTGCCTTGCATCAGTTATCATAAATTTAGGAGTGGGGTCTAAATGCTATGATAGATTTTTTTCCCTTTGTTTTTTAATTAAAAAGTTTTTTCCCAACAAAGAGATATTATTGATATGTCTAAAACTTAAAAACTTTTGCCTTCCTCTCATTCAGTCTGTGTCCTTTGAATGTGATTTCTCTTGAGTGTGGGGACGCCGGGTCAGGTTGGATAGGGTAATTAATGGACGTCTTCAAGTACTTGCTGAACTGCTGAGGTCACATCTGCTTCAAGGCTAGTGCCAGGCACGTTTGTCTCATCTTGGATAGACAGATGCTGCCCCTGATTATATTTGAAGAAGAAAGAAAACACGTAATTTGATTATCTGCATGGAGTGGCTGTGGCGTAGATAATCCCTTCCTCTCAAATGGAAGAATTGTTGCCACAAGTAAGAAGAAGCAGTGTCTAGCTGAAGGCAGTGCGGTGTGATAGAAATTAATGATGCTGCCTGGGTGGATGGCTGGTTACATCTTTTCTGGCTTTAATGTCGTCTTAACCATGCATCTGTGCTAACCTGCGTGACCCTAGTGGAGGTCTGTCTTCATCTCTGCCCCGCTAAAGCAGATTCAGCACAACTGATGAGATGAAGATGCAGGATGCCCTCTACATGCCAGCTGGTGGTCACTGAAAACTTACCTATGCTCAGGCAGAAGGTCTCAGAAGGAAACATACAATCCTGAATCTGTTGCTCATTTGATTCACAAAACCCAGGAATTGCCAGGATTCCAAAGTACCAAGAAAGCTGGTGGATGGGAAGACGCCTACACCAGTGCATCCAGCTTATTTTCTCCCTGCTGGCCTCATTTGGGTGACTGTGTCTCTACCTATGTATCCAGAGCCTGGGAATGACAACTGGTCACTCTGGTACTGTCTCTGGTCACTGGTAGGAACAAGTTGGAGAAGCTCAGTGTTGGCAGACATAAGTCAGCTCAACCTGGAGGAGTGAGTCTGAGCTCCTCCCCACTGATGAGAAGAGTGATCAGAAAATGCATCTCTAAGTCACAAGCGCTCACTGACCTGGGAGCACAGAAGTAATGCCTGCAGCATGGATGAATCAGTGAGAGGATGAGTGGATGAGATCATCAGTAAATCTTCTGTGGTGTTCAAAGAAATCCACCTCATAAAAACAAATGACAATAACAATATTAAATGTAACACTCATCACAGGCCGAGCACCACTGTAAGTGCTTTACATATTAGTAAAGCACAAAACATAAATACTGTTCTGATCCCATACTGAAGATGTTCCCACAGAGGCACAGAGAGATTGAGTCACTTGTCTGAGGTCACAGAGCTTGTCCATGATGGTGCTGGGTGCCTGAGTCTGCACTCTTAGGCACATCACTCTTTTTTCCCTATATTGTCTGATAGTTTGCGTTACTAAAGGGGCCCGCATTTCATGCAAACATTATTTGATTAGGAATTTTGAATAGTGAAAATTACCCTTGTTGGTTTATCACAATTAGGATGGGAAGCAGAGATGGAGAAAGTCACTCATTCAACCCCTCTGGACACTCATTTGGGAAAGCACAGTGCATGTAAATGGGAAAACTGAATTCAATTTGCTATAATTCCATTCACGAGCACTTGCAAATTCCTGAGTGAAATGATGAGGGGGTTTCCCACCCGGATGCCACCCTTATTCAGACTTGTTGGGGTCACATGCTGACATGCTGGGTCAAGAATAAAAACGGGTTTCTTGCAGCAAAACCCTGTTCCTCAGCTGTGATAGTTGCTATAGAAATGCCCAGGTGAGCACACAGAGCTTTATTACAAATTGTGAGCTTCCATCAAAATCAAGTCTCCAAAAAGAAAATCAACCATCTCCATAAAAGTCCATGATTAAAGGGGGAAAAAGTCAGTATATTTAAAATTATCTGAGAATTGGGAATGAAAAATAGAGGTCTTCTTTATTTAGCTCTTTCTCCTTAAATAATGCAGTGAGGGAGAGATTTTGTGGGGATGTATAATTTAACATAATTGAGTACGGGAATTAGGACATTGCATCCACTCTAGTTAATGAATGTTTCAGAGAGAGTTGAGGCTTCCTGGTAAAGCCGAGCTGAGGTTCCCCAAGAGCCAAGTGGGGAAACAGGCACGAGCCAAGGTTGGGGATAAGGGGTTCGGATGGGGAACGTTTCATAAATTCCACCGGATACGGGCTGAGCAGCTTGTGTGTGAAGGTCCCGCTGGTGCTTGGAGCAGGAATGAAATTGGCGGATGTGGAAGGTGGTCCAGGTGGTTTCCCTGGAGAGGTCTACCCTGGAGCCAGTGGTTCTCTGAGCACCTCCCAGCCCACGGCTTCAGTTCTGAACTGCACAGTAAGACTGATTACATTAGGAACAGGGAGGGTTCCGCCATCCTGCCCCCATCAGATCCTTCCCGCTTCATATTAGTTTCCTGTGGTGGTGGTGGTGGTTTAGTCGCTAAGCCATGTCCAGCTCTTTGAGACCCCAAGGACTGCAGCCTACCAGGCTCCTCTGCCCATGGAATTCTCCAGACAGAAACACCAGAGTGGGTTGCCATTCCCTCCTTTAGGGGATCTTCCCAGCCCAGAGATTGAACCCGGGTCTCCCATGCTGCAGAGGGTCCCCTGTGCTGCGGGGGGTCTCCTGCGCTGTGGGGGGACCCCTGTGCTGCGAGGGGTCTCCTGCATCCCAGGCAGTTTCTCTACTGGCTGAGCCACTAGGGAAGCCTGCATTAATTTCCTCCTGTCATCTAACAAAGTGCCATGCACACAGCTCTTCGAAACAAAGCGTACTTATTACAATACAGCTTTCAAGTGTCGGGGTCTGAGCAGGGCCTCTCTGTGTCCTCTGCTCAGGGTCTTCCAAGGCTATGGCCAATGAGCTCCCGTGGAGTTGGCATCCGCTTCCCAGGGTGTTCAGTTCTTCATGGCTGTATAACTGAGGGCCCAGCACTTAGATATCACTGTCTCCTTCTCCGCCTCACCTCAGTCTCTTTTATATTCTGTCACTTGCCACACTCCACTTCAAGGTACTGATATCTGTTGTCTCTTGGCACTTTTAGGGACAGAAAGCCAATTCAATATCTTAGCTTGGTGACTAGACAAACATGCTTCAGGCATGGCTGGATCTAGGTGCTTTCATGATGTCACTGAGGCCCTGTTTCTCCTGAGTCTTTGCTGTTTCCCTGTTGTTGCTGACATTTTTCTGTTTTACACATTTCAATCTGGATGGCTAAGAAGTGACATCTGAGAGGCACTTGTGGGGATCTCAGAGCATAAAGAAAGATACATCTGAGTGTAGGATTCTCTTCAGTTTATAGTTTTCTGTTTTTCTCTGCAGACTTAGCATCATTCACTTTCCCTCAGACTCCCCAGCCCCTCCCCATATATAAACTCATCATCACTTGGTCAAACACAAACATTTAATATTTTCCAAGTATTTCTGGCTTAAAGTCACTTTGCATCCTGCTTATAAGTGAAAATGGTTGAATCCCATTTGAAATGGTTATTTTAGAAAAGATGTCCCCCTATTCCTCCTCTTAGTGGGTTGGACAGGACTGCAAATCTCAGACAATTTCTTCTTTTGTTAATTTTTGTTTTAACTTATGAATGGTTTTTCCATAATCAGGGTCTTTTCCTTGAATAAGGCCAAGTCCTAATTTTGAAGAAAGGGAATATTGGTATTTCTTCTCTTACTTTCGAGACTGAATCATGATGTGATGGCTTGGCTCTGACCGGTAGAGCAGGAATGAAAAGATATCCAAGAAAACAGGCTCTGACTGCACCCACAAAGTTCAGGGCAACTGTTCAGGACACAGACCTGCTCGCCCAGTGCTCACAGCCATCTCTGGGGCCCAGGTGCACCTGTGACTTTTCTGTGTGATCCTGACATCCCTTGCTAAAGTACAGACTGGCCAGCAGGGCTTAGGTGCCACTGAAATTTTGTTCGGATTTTATCAAGAAGCTGCCATCAAATGCCCAGGGCTGGGGGCTGGTGGAGGCACGGGCTGCCTCCGGTTCCTTCATTACACTAATGGTCCTGAGTGTCTGATGTGCACCAGGCCCTGGGCTCAGCCTGGGAAGGGTATGGGCAGACTGGCCTTGGTCTCTTGGGACTGGTGGGTGGCGGGGAGAACAGGCCATCCACTGAGTTACAATAACACAATGTGTGTGAGCATCTTGCTGGGGAGGTAGGAGTGCCTTGTGGAAGCAAAGGGCAGGGACCTACTGCCCACAAACAGGCCTCCCAGAGGTCTTGCAGGCACCCACATTCTGAGCAGGGGGAGGACTGGCCGCTCAGTGAAGGCACCGCCCTTAGCCCTGGATGAAGCAGTCCTCCCCTGTGTCCGCCACCAGGGCCCCCGCTGGCAGCCGTTGGAGTTGGGGGCTGGGCTGTCCCCCCTGAGGGTCATGCCACCACCAAGCTGTCACCAGCTTCCTCAGCTGCATCTGCTGGGAACAGAGCAAACACACCTTAAGATGACATACAACAGTGGACCGCAGGTGGCTTGAGGAGGGTGGCCCACTGGACAAAGCCACTCACCTGTCGGCTCAGCCCCTTGATGCCCCATGCAGCAGGGGGTCTAGTTTTTCTAGATTCACTGGAAATCCATATTTTTACATGAAAAAAAATATATATTTAAATATTACAAATAAAAACGTGGCTGGCCTGACCTCACATGACCTGGAAATCCAGATTTGTGGCTGTCTTTGACCCAGCTGCTCCAGCTGGACCCTTGGCTTCACCTCCTCGCATCAAGCCTGGCAAGAGGCCAGCTCCGCTCCACCCGGGGCCAAAGGTGGCGGGAATGTGTCACAGGAGAGACGCCTCTGGCTTTGACTGGGGCCATGAGGCCAGCACAAGCAGCTATTTTTAGGCTAATGCTCTATCTCCCTACTGAGAATGGTGAGGCCGACGTGAATGAAAAAGGATGTGTCCCCCTGCAGGAAATCAACTCTGCCAGCTAGCTGGCCGCTTGCTCCGTCAGTCCTCAGGGTCATGGGGCTCTGCGCTTTACCTGGGCCGGCCCCCTATCCATGATGGAAAGTCTACTATGTTCTTCCCACCCTGAGTGATCTCATGGCAGGTCAACCAACACCCCCTTCCCAGTAGATCAGGGATCAGTGCTGCCCACCTGCAAGCCCCCGTCTCCTTCTTCACCTTTATTTTTACCCTTCCTCCAGAACGCTTTTTTTTTTTTTCTTTAGTGGTCCCTTTTCTCTGGACTGTAATGAAAAAGCAATAGCAGCAGTAGGTTGCCTATAATATGAGTTGGTTTTGTTTTCAGCCTTTTTATTATTTAACCTGCACCCATGGGGGTAAACGAATACCCGTCCCAGAAGAGAAAGATGAATCCACAGAAAAGGCTGGGGACTGTGCAGAGATGCAAGGGCAGGATTTGCCAGGGCTGCAAGATTTAATTTGCTAGACTGCTGGGCCCATCGAAAGTTTCCGCAGTAACCACTTGGGTCCTCATAAAGCCGAAACAGCAGAGGAGGAAAATGAAATCCTGGATCAATGTCTCCATTTGGAGACCTTAACTTATGTTCAGCTGAAAAAAAGGAAGGAGAGAAACTCAAGCAGCCAACTGTGCTTGTCACGGCAGATCAGCCAAGGAAGCCAACGCTGGGTGTGTGACATTTACCAGGAAACCAGGGGTGCCCAGGGCTCTGTTTGGGGGCTTTGGGAAAAATCCAAGATGCTCTCTTCTATCTTCTGATGGCCTCCCTGCAAATTCACCCTCCTCCTCACAGGGTGAGGTGGTGCTGAGCAGCTGCAGGGACCTAAGGATGTCTTGGGTAGAGGGTAGGGAAGGGTTGCTGCCAGGCCAAGGGTCTGAGAACCCTGTGCACCGAGTGGGGCACAAGACAGACTTAGAGACCTGAAATGCCAAACCTGGACATCACTCTGTTCCAGGAGCTGTTTTCCTGAAGCTGGAATTCAGCTTCTGCACTGATGGCTTCCTGCCATGAGCATGCTCAGGATATGGCTGGTGCTGAACCAAGGTGCAGGCACCCGAGAATGCTCTTGGGAGGTGAAAGGAAGGGGCTGGCAGGGAGAATGGTGGGGTGGAGGCTGGACGTGTCAACCAGGAGACGTCAGACAGGAGGGCTAGGAGGAGATGGAAAGAGGTGGAGTGACACGGGATAGACTTCAGTTTTGTTGGCTTAAACCACAGTCAACTGAATTTACAGACTGGAGCACAAGAGTTATCCATTTATCTTCATGCATTGTGTGTGCTATTCAAAGTCTAGGCAGAAACAGGATATATGCATTGCCACCCTCCCAAATATTTAATCAAAAGGAAAAGTAGTGGGTTTTCAGGGAGAACCTGGCTCAGGCACGTCAGGCTCAGGTCAAGGGCAACCTCACGGGGTGACACGTTGACACCACGCACCCCAACAGGATGCACTGGGGGGAGGGCGCTTCTTCTGGGTGTTTCTCCCAATAACACACAACCTTAGTCTCACTGTGAGCAAACATCAGCAAGCCCCCAATACAGTATTTTCTACAAAATAACTGAGCAATATCTTCCAAAGTGTCAAGGTCAAAAAATATGAGGAAAGACAGAGAAAGTGCCAGGTCACTAAAGATGAGGAAAGACAGAGAAATGGGGGCAAACTGGAAGAGACTAAGGAGACACGATTGCCAAACACAAGGTGGAATCCTGGCATGGAAGAGGGTTAAAGAAAAAACTATGGAGTTCATGAGTTAGAATATCCAGACTCTAGTTAGTAGGAAAACAGTGAGAATGCTTTCTTAATTTTGATTATAACTGTGTAAGATGTTAACCTAAGGGAAAGCTGAGTGAAGGGTATATGGGTACTCTTTGAATTATCTTTGCAGATTTTCTTAGCTCTAAAACTCTCTCAAAATGGAAAGAATAACTCACACACACACACAAAAAACCACCATCCAGAAGTGTTCGCAGAGGACATCCAAGGAGGTAGGATAACTTACACCCACCCAGGAAGACTCCTGACCTTTCTCTTTGATTCCTTCGTCCTGTTTTAATCACACATGATGAAGTCACTAGGGCCCCAAGGACATATGACACCGGGCACAGCTGAAATCTCATAAATAAATTATCAAACTGATGTGGGGGGTGAGGGACATGACTTGGGGATTTCTGCATCCCATTCACTATAAATGCTGACCTTGGAGAAGGTGAAGATCTGAATGGCGGAGGGAGATTAGACCACTGTGTGGTCCCCACAGATAAGAGGTGGGTCTGGACCCAGGTCATTCCAAGGACAACAGTTCTGCTCTGCTGTTCAGGTGGGCTCAGAGGCCTGTTGTAGAGATAGGAAAGGTGACTTAAAAGCATAAACTCTGTGTTTGTCATGGCCTCTTCAAGGCCTGTTCTTAAAAGTTGAGATGTGGCTTCATGAATGGAGGTCTTCTTAGTTCTGCCATGTGAAGGATTTCACCCTACTTTTCATTGTTGGGGGTGGGGCTCACTGTTTGGGAGAAAACACTGATTCCTGGTGTTACAAAATAAGGGAGTGTATTGGTCAGTTATTGCCACACTGATGCTGTGTAACAAATTACCTCATCCTTATCCCCAGCATCTCTAGAGGAAACAGATTGTCAAGTACTGAAAAGTAGAAGAAGACGGCTGTGAGAGGTCAGGGTAATAAGCCATGAGAAGGATTCCACCCACTGCTGCTGGCTCTGAAGAAAGAGGAAGGGGCCCCAGATGGTTCACAGCAGCCAGCCTTGATTTCTCACTCATGTGTCTGTGGGTCAACCTCAGTTTAGCTGACCCAGACTAGAGGCAGGTCCAGACTATGAGTTCAGCCCAAACCTGTTGCATATACAGACCATCCTTCTGGGACTACCAGACAATGTGCTCAGGGGTCTCTGGTGTAGATGACCTCAGGGAGCTCTGCTTTTTCACTATTGCTTTTCAGGCTATCTGTCTGTCTTATGGCAATTGCACCCTCCTTACTTTCATCTGGGGAAACGCCCCCTGCCCACCCACACAGCCCTGCTGGGCTTCATTGCCCATAGCACTCTATCTTGGCCTGGCTGGGGGATAGGGGAGGCCTTCTGACTAGCCATCAGTACATTTTGCCCTGGCTACAGTGGTGAGCTCTGAGGAGGGGACACTAATGGGGCTGGATGGCTGCCCAGCGAGAAGCACTGTCTTAGGCAGTGGTCCACTTCCCTGGCTCCCTGGCCACAGGATGAGGCCAGGGTAGATAAAGCTGAGAGCCACAGTGGGGAGGAAGGGAATCATAATAACACCTGGATCCACTTGGACCTGAAGCTTCCAAGTCACAATGTTTCAAGTTCTAAGCTAATTCTATCCTTTTGTATAAGAATATGTTTTGCTCTAATTTTTTTAAAAACATTTAACCCAAGTTTAACTAGCATACAACCATTATAGAAGAGGGAAGTGGCCTTCCTAGCCATGTACCTTTTAAAGCATATTTATTGAGATATCATTTACATACCAAGAAATTCACCTATTGAAGTGAACACTTAAATGGTATTTAGTGAATTCAGAGCATCCCTAGAACTGAGACTGAGACCATTGCTTTTAGGAACGACCTCTGACCTGCCTTATCCCCCAGCAGGACATGTGGGTCCTTCCAGATTTTCTGCACCATCCTCTCCCGAAAGTGATATTTTTCCTTGAGCCGAGACTCGGGGCCGGGGCCTGACCTGCCTCGTCTAGATTAGATGGAGCCAATGAGACCCCCTCCTCTGGACAGGATAATGTTGTCTGGAAGGTTCCCATTCTATACCAACCTAGAAAGGAAAAAAAAAAAAAAAAAAAAACTAAAACATTGGAATCTGTGTTTGAGATGGAAAAGAAATTCCAGTTTTCGTAGAGTTTCTCCATGGGAACTAGAGCATAGGGCCACTCTATGCTGTTGGGGTCTGAGGCTGTTCTGCATTGCATTACTTGGATTTAAATAACCTCCGGGAAGAGATGTTGGGGAACATGGGGCTGGTCTGAGAAGGGGCCTGCTGATGAGCCAGGCCCTCCAAAACGGACCCTGCCCTGACCTCATGTAGCCAAGTGAACAGATGCTGTGGTGAAGCCTCAGTTCAAATCAGAGATGATAGAAAGAGAAAACAGAAGGGTCCTACCAAGAAGGTGATTTGGGTCAGGTGTTTCCTACCTTTGGAAAGATGCAGAGCTTTCTTGTGAGAGGCTTGACTCTTGAGACTCTCCTACAGACTCCTTTAGATTTAAAATTAGACTTTGCTTCCTTTCAGGAGCTTTGGAAAATTTCATAAGCTGCGTAGTATTGCTGATGATATCCAGAGAGGCACCGCCCTCTCTCCCTACACCCTGAATGTAGAGATATCTAAGTGGATGTTGTTCCCAGCTGTTCTAAAGATCCCCCAACCCATGGCTCCAGCCTTGGCTGGACCCATGGCCAGTAATGAGGGTGTCCCAGGCCCAGTAATGAGGATGAGTGAAGCCCACACACCCTGCCTGGCAAGAGCAGGTTGTTAAGTATTCATGAATTCAGCAAGTGAGCTGTTAAACTATCCATAACTATAAATGATGGGATTATTTACAATATGGAAGCTAGCAAGTGCAAAAACCCACCCCTCCCTGTTTTGTTCCCCCAGCGGGCTGGTTTACCCACACACCACACACACTCAAGTCCTTTCTCAGATACTTCTTGGTTGTACTGACTACTTGTCTATCTTTGGGTTGATTGTTCAGTCTCTAGTCCTTGGTTTTTGCATCTGTGCAATGGGGGCAACAGTGGTATCTGTCTCAGCAGATGACCATGAGACCTTTACAAGGTAAGGCATGTAAACTGCTCTTTTAGTCCCTGCTCCACCGACATTGGTCAGGATGGAGCTAAAAGCCAGCTGAGCCCAACGACAGTGCACCAGCCACTTTGTGGGCAGCCCAAGAAAGTACCTTCTGCAGAGACACAAGTGCAGCAATTACGAGGGAGCCATTCAATCCAGAAAGGACAATTAGGGTGGCATTAGGGCCACAAGAAACAACAGCCTCATTTAAAAGGAAGAGCTTTCATGAAAACAGATTTTTTTGCCTCTACACTTCCAGAAAACTCTCCACAACGCCATAGAAGTAACTATAACTGTGGTAACAAGAAACAGAGACTGGAGTTTCTCTCATTAAAGAATAGGCAGAAATACTGTGTCCAAGGATGGCAATGTGTCTCCATTTTAATTACTGTGGTCGTTACAAAGACCCTTCCATGTTCATGGCCTGGGAGACAGGTTCCATGCAAGGAGCTTGCGGGGTGATCAGGGAAGATGAGGTGGGCCCTGGGCAGGAGTGGGGTCAGGAACCCTGGCAAGACCAGCCCTCATTCTCTGCAGCATTTGAAGACACAGCATCCAGGCTCAGACCTGGGTGCTCTTTTCCTCCCAGAGAACTCAGGTCCCTCTGAGTGGTCAGCTTGGGCAAAGCCAGGAGGCTGAATCCTGACTTACAACAGTTTAACAGCCTTGAGCAGGAATCCACCCCTGAACTTGGAAGGATGAAGCCTGCTGCTCAGGCCTTGGGGCTCCTGAGGGGTGTTCCAGCCACATGGCAGCTGCTCAGTGACCCTGACTCCCATTCCTTCAGCATTTTCTCTGCTTTTCTCACCTCCCTTCCTCTCAGGACAGGAACAGAAGGAATGAGAGAGGGGCTTGGCTGTTCTCTCCTCCCTCTGTGCCTGCCTCCTGTCCTTTCAGAGGCAGGCATGTGTCTGCAGTACCAGGCGCGCTGCTCAGGCCTGGGGTCCGATGGTGAGATAATTCCTGGGATTCCTACCTGTGATGGGATGTCTGCCTTTGGGGAGGCAGCTGTTGCTGCTGCTGCTAAGTCGCTTCAGTCATGTCCAACTCTATGTGACCCCATGGACGGCTCCCCTGTCCCTGGGATTCTCCAGGCAAGAACACTGGAGTGGGTTGCCATTTCCTTCTCCAATGCATGAAAGTGAAAAGTGAAAGTGAAGTCTTTCAGTCATGTCTGACTCTTAGCGACCCCATGGACTGCAGCCTACCAGGCTCCTCTGTCCATGGGATTCTCCTGGCAAGAGTACTGGAGTGGGTTGCCATTGCCTTCTCCTGGGGGCAGAGGAGAGTCTAATCATGAAAAGTGCTCTGAAGGAGGCTATGGGATATGAGAAAACAAGGGTGGGGTCAGTGCAGTGCTGGGGCTTCTATAGACAGTGGACAGAGTAAGACATCTGAGTGGAGAACATTTCAGCAGACTTGACATGTGAGAGCAAGGCAGACTGAGAAAGCAAAGAGCTGGGAGAAACACACAGACGCAGATATACACAAATATAGACACACACACACACAGACATAAATATAGACACACACAGACATACACAGGGCTTCCCTTGTGGCTCAGCTGGTAAAGAGTATGCCTGCAATGCGGGAGACCTGGGTTTGATTCCTGGGTTGGGAAGATCCCCTGGAGAAGGGAAAGGCTACCCACTCCAGTATTCTGGCCTGGAGAATTCCATAGTCCATGGGGTCGCAAAGAGTCAGACATGACTGAGCAACTTTCACTTTCATAGACATACACACACAGAGACACACATAAACATATTCACACAGACACACAAAAATACAGACACACACACAGACATACACACACATGTACACAAATATAGATGCATACATACATATACACACATCTGATCTACACACGACTGGTGCTGATCTTGGGAACCTTGCACAGAAAATGGAAATCTTTATCATGGCTAAAAATGCATGTTTTCAAAAGGGCTTTTGAGAGTGAAAGCAGAGTAACTATGAGTGGATTTTTTCTGGCACTGACCTATAACTTGTCCTGACACCTGATGGTGTGTGCATACACGTGTGCTCAGTGGTGTCGACTCTTTGCCACACCATGGACTGTAGCCCACCAGGCTCCTGTGACTATGGGATTCCCCAGGCAAGAGTACCGAGTGGGTTGCTATTTCTTCCTCCAGGGGATCTTCCCAACCCAGAGATCGAACCCATGTCTCTTACATCTCCTGTACTGGCAGACAGGTTATTTACTACTGAGCCACCAGGGAGGCTAACATCTGATGGTAACGGGCCTCTTTCATGTGAAAAAAGATACTGCATTCACAGGTCCTTCAATAGGTCACAGGGTACACACAGTCCATTCACGTGGAAACCACAGGGAAAGGATCCTTCTCAGAGCATTGCCTTCTGCTGATGCCTGGAGACTCTGCCTTTCCCGTGGCCCCCTACAAGGTGTCCTTCTACTTGTCCTCCACTAAAACTATTGGTTAATTCTCTGACACTGGCCTAGTGAGAAATGAAAATCTGACCCACGTGACTTCCGTCCTGGTCGTAAATGAGAAGGAAGACGTTTTGCTGTTCGTGAGGGTGAGCTTTGAAATGCCTGACGCAGTTTGTCATTGACCCCTGGGCAGAAAGCAATTGATCTGAGTCACACATGTGAAAGCCCTTTGTAAATTGTTCAGCTCAAACTGATGTCTGCTCTGAATCTGGGAGGGATCGCCTTTACCAGGGAGAGCCTACACCTTCCAGAGAAGGCAATGGCACCCCACTCCAGTACTCCTGCCTGGAAAATCCCATGGGTGGAGAAGCCTGGTAGGCTGCAGTCCATGGGGTCGCTGAGGGTCGGACACGACTAAGCAACTTCACTTTCACTTTTCACTTTCATGCATTGGAGAAGGAAATTGCAACCCACTCCAGTGTTCTTGCCTGGAGAATCCCAGGGATGGGGGAGCCTGGTGGGCTGCCATCTATGGGGTCGCACAGAGTCGGACACGACTGAAGTGACTTAGCAGCAGCAGCAGCCTACACCTTCAAAGGGGAGGCTGCCCTTAAAATGATGAGCTGGAAGCATTTGCTGAATGCCAGGAATAACAACCGCCCTGTATCTGCTTAGGGGCTTCCCTGAGGATGTATTGTCCAGATTTGACTCCAGATGAATGCATCCCAAGAATCAGATAAGACCAGGTGGGATCCTGGGTGGAGAAAGTCAATGCCGGATCAGAAGATCAAGAAGATAAGTTCTCCACTGGTCTGTTGGGCACCTTGTCTGATGCTGAGTTTCTGAGAGTGGATACACACACACACACACACACACACAATGAAATGAAGGCACCAGTGTATCCATTGTGTGTGTGCAGCATATGTGCTACGTTGCTTCAGTCATGTCCAACTCTTTGTGACCCTATAGACTGTAGCCCGCCAGGCTCCTCTGTCCAGGAGATTCTCTGGGCAAGAATTCTGGAATGGGGTACCATGACCTGCTACAGGGAATCTTCCAACCCAGGGACTGAACCCATTCCCTTGTGTCCTCTGCACTGGCAGGCAGGTTCTTTACCACTAGCACAACTTGGGAAGCCCCATGTGTAGCACAACCAGGTGGTAAATAAACAGATACTTGTTGGGGGAAAACACCATTTCGGATACTTTGTTACACAGCTGCTCCCTGGTACCACATTGCTATCTCATGCACTCCACACATGGTCCTTGAAGTTGCGGGTTATCATTTCTCTCTTAAGATAAGCTGTCTAAGACTCAGGGCACACTGTTACCTGAGACATGGCCGAACAGAGATCAAACATGGGAGATGATTCAAACCCTCTTTTCTCCATTAGGCTGTGTTTCAGAGAGCCCAGAAGTCTTAACACACAACAGAAAGCTGTACATGAAATCTGAGTGTTCTGTTACCCCCATGACTTTAGGGTATCCTACCTTGATTCTCTTGAATCTTAACTTTTTTTTTTTGGCCTGAACCCAGATGTATTTTCACTTGACTTGGTTGCATCTGGGGTATCTTAAATTGCCTCCCTTGCATCTGTGAATAACACCTCCCCAACCATAAATCACCCCAGAATGGGTTGACAAACTTAGATGCTGCAGAAGGGCCAATTATAGAGTATCAATATTTTATCAGTGTGTCCTGAAGTGCTCCATAGAAGACGAAATGGTAAACAATGGCCTGTTTAGGAATTCTTCCTTACAAGAGAAATACATTTTAATGCCCACTCTGAATTCAGCATCTCTTGTGCCACTAGGTGATGAGGCTACTTAAATAAATTTGTAGAGACATATGCACCCCCCAGACATAGGCTTGTGGGGAACCGATGGTCTTTGTGTCTCTCTGGGTTGCTGTGAAGGGCTGCAGCCCATGGTTGCCTAATGGCTTTGATATTTTATGTCCTACCCTCCTTCCAGAGTGTAGGAAGAACACTTGGGGAGATGAGCTGTGCTCTGCTTTGTTCCGAGGGTCCTACACTTCTGTGGCGGGATTTTACCGGAGCTCCCCCACCGCCCCCATCTGTCTGTAGAGCTCATTAGAAGGGAGCAAGGGCTTCTAAAGTAGCAAATGACAAATATTCTTCCCTTACGCGGGTGCCAAAGGAACAGGTCAATGTGGGTTGTTCCTGCTTAGATTAATCACAGGAAGTGCCCGCTTCTGTGTCGACCTGTCACTTACCGACAGCAGCTAAACCAGGCGTTATTTAATCATGTAACCCTGAATGTTGGCCACCCTCTCTGCCCACAGAAACATGACGGCCTGCTTCTTTAACAAATATCTGAAGGTTTCGGCTGCCAGCAGATATTGATCGATTTCAAAGCTCCTTTCCAAAATCAATATCAGCGAGCGGGCAGGACTTCAGGCTCTGGGACAAAGGGAGTTGCTGGTCTGAACTCCCCTCTCACAATCAGGCCACCAGAGACCTGGGCGTCTTGGCAGAAAGATGCTCCCAGCCCACCCACCTTCCCAGCTTGTCTTGCAAAGTGCTGTTTGCTTGTGAATGTTGGAGATGCTCCCGAGAGGAAGTACATTTATGAACAAAAGGGAAGCTTCTATTGGGCTGATCTTCATCTTCATCTTTCTTATTATCTGAGCGATTTTAAGTTGATGATGTTTAATGAGATCCACGTCGTTCAGATAGACTTCAAGCTGTGATCCAGCAAGGCAACACCAATTTAGCCTTACTAAACATCCCTCCCCGACTTTTTTTAAGTGCCTCGTGCCACGTAAATGAGACTGCCATTGAGATAATTGGATCCTTGTGGCTCTTAATTTTTCACAGATACACTATTTTGAAAATAAATCATGAACCATCATCTTGGAATGTTAAAGTTAATTTACACTGAATATACTCTCCTACTTCAAAGTAAGTATATATCTGTCTTTAAAAGGTAACGGACAGCTTCGGACCCTCTCTTCATGCTGTCTGAACCTCCAGTTACATCTAAAAATTATGTCAATCCAAAGGAATCCTTTGGACTTTCTGTCAATCATCTTTTCAGAAATGAATATGTCCAAAAAACCTGCAACTTTATAATCAGTTGAAACTGTTGTTCCAAAAAGCATTATGTTTTCCTGGGTATCGCCAGAGTCCATCCTGCATTTGCAGTGAGCTGTGTGAATTCTGAATACACAGGCCATCTCAATGACCCTTCAGTACAGATAAATAGGCCCCTCTGATATATAGAAAACTCGATTACATGTTTCAATAAAGAATAAAAACATGCCTTTCTTTCTCAAAAAGATCTCTCTTGTTTTGGCTGTAGGTGGAATAAACATCAGCACAAAGCAAACAGCTGAGCTGCACTCCTCTCTCACTTTTGATTATAAAATGCGGAAGCATACCTATCACCACAAAGTTGCTCCACACCCTGAATGGCCTAGTAGGAAGTATCGATATTACTGGTAATTCTAAACGGCCACCTAACCAAGTACACGTCAGGAAAATAAAACAAGGCCATGCATCCGATGTCAAGTGAAAACTCATTACCCCTAAATCATTTCCTCTGCTTCCCTACTGGGAGAAGGAAGTGGCAACCCACTCCAGTGTTCTTGCCTGGAGAATCCCAGGGACAGGCGAGCCTAGTGGGCTGCCATCTGTGGGGTTGCACAGAGTCGGACACAACTGAAGCGATTTAGCAGCAGCAGCAGCTTCCCTATTGTATTACCCTCGTTATTCTTTAGCAGACAGAGAGCACAGGAGAAGAGACACTCAATAAATAAAGTATAAATGCATTTTGTGATGACAAAATGTTAAATAAAACACTGCTCACATCAGAGTGACAGCAAGGAGGCCAGGGGAGGAGACAGCAGGAGAGCAATGTACAGCTAGGCTATGTTCTCCCCAGGTTTTCTGATCTCCTCCCTGTTAAGATGGAGCTTTCTTCTTATTGTTTAGTCGCTCAATTGTGTCTGACTCTTTGCGGCCCCATGGACTGTAGCCCGCCAGGCTCCTCTATCTGTGGAATTCTCCAGGCAAGAATACTGGAGTGGGTTGCCATCCCCTCCATCAGGGGATTTTCCTGACCCAGGGATCAAGCCCTTGTTGCGTCTCCTACATTGGCAGGTGGGTTCTTTACCACTGGGCTCCTAGGGAGGCCTGAAATTTTCATAGAGGGCTTTTTGTGAGGCATTTCAGTTCATGGATTAGAGAATGAGGGAGGCTGTTATAAGGTGTGCCCCGAAATGACTGATAGCAGACAATGATTTGCTGTTCATTGAATCACTGGCTTCCATGGATTTCTAACTCATTGGCTCATGGGCTGTTGAGCTTGGGTGTCTCATTGCTGAAATGGAGGTCATTTGATTGGAAGTGATATGATTTGAGCCAGAAGCCACCCATGGCTCAACTGGGCTTCTCTGCACGACAGCAGGGCGGTTCCAGTTTTAAGGAACATACAAACCACATAGGGGTCTGAGGGTTAGCAGGTCTGGTGGGACCTAAGATTCTGCACTCTTAACAAGCTCCCCTGGGACACGGAGTCTGCTGGGGCCCCATTCCCAGGAGTGAAGCCCTGAAGTGGAAGTTCTCTAAATCTGTACAGAAATGAGGTCTGGCAGAGGAACGTTTTAACTTAGATCACAAGTTTTCACCCAGGGGTTGGTCACACATTTAGTGAGGCTTGTAGGGAAAAGTGGGCACCAGTGACAGAGCAGCAAGGTTGCAAATGACACTTCTAAGGACCGAAGCTACAGGTAAATCAATGGCATCACCTACATTTGCCTTGGAGCTCCCAAGATGGTGCTTCCCTGGTGGCTCAGATGGTAAAGGATACGCCTGCAATACAGGAGACCCCGGTTCTAGTCCTGGATTAGGAAGATCCCCTGGAGAAGGGACAGGCTACCCACTCCAGTATTCATGGGCTTCCCTGGTGGCTCAGATGGTAAGAATCCACCTGTAATGCAGGAGACCTGGGATCGATCCCTGGGTTGGGAAGATCCCCTGGAGGAAGACATGTCAATCCACTCTAGTATTCTTGCCTGGAGAATCCTCATGGACAGAGGAGCCTGGCAGGCTGCAGTCCATGTGGTCTCAAACAGTCGGACATGACTAAGCACACACACAGGTGGCGCTAGTGGTAAAGAACCTGCCTGCCAATGCAGGAGAGATAAGAGATGGGTGTTCGATCCCTGGGTGGGGAAGATCTCCTGGAGAAGGGCATGGTAACCCACTGCAGTATTCTTGCCTGGAGAATCCCATGGACAGAGGAGCCAGATGGACTACAGTCCGTAGGGTTGTAAAGAGTCAGACTTGACTGAAGCAGCTTATGGGAGGAGGAGAGGACATTTGATTTATTGTTTGTAAAAGAAAAGAGCAGATTTGTAGCCAATGCCTGACAATGTGTTTCTGGAGCAGCTTATCATTCATTTGTTCATTGAGACTTTCTCACAAAGCACCTACTAGGACCTAATTTCTGCAGCACTGTCTGGGGACAGCTCTGAACTGATGCTCCATGGATCGTTGTGTTGATGGCAAACTGTGGGACACCCGAGTCCTTGCAGAAGGATCCAGGGCTCTGTCAACATCCAGTCACACCCAAGAGAGCCCTCCATTCATGCATAGGAGATCGCAGAAGTAAGAAAACTGAGATCCACACCCCACTGCCCTCACATTATAATTATGGCTGCCTGCTTGACTCTCCCTTTCATTAATATTATTATCCTTTTGCAGCACGTCTCTCCTCCTCAGTTTAGACTGACTTAGCAATGCAAAGCCTCAAAATACAAAGAGTGCCTAGATAGGACAGCAAGGATTGAGTCCTGTTGGGAGTGATATGGAAGTACCAGCTCTGTTTCATCCTGGCCACTGGTGGTCATTACCTGGAGGGTGGGAGGACGAGAAATTGACCGATTCCATGCCATTCCTCAATAGGACGTCATTGATCTCTGCTGTCCTCTCTTGGTTCCCTGTCACAGCTGCTTTCTCAAACCTCATTGAACCATTGTAGAGGTCAACATGGGTGTCTGAACTAGAATTCCCACTGCTGACTGACGATGGATGAAGCTATCGCTCCCACTGGCTGCTAACTGGTCCGCAGACACTGAATCAGTGTCAGAATTCAAATCATTATTTCTCTGCCTTTTTTCCCTGAGGATATCCCTTCTCCAAGATCTCCACACGCCTGACCCTTGCTAGACCTCCAGTTAAAAGGGGCACCTGTTTTCAATGATGGGGACTTGCTGACACTCATCCACTACATGGACCACATTTGCTCTTCAAACGCCGTAGCTGACGGTCTTGATGTGTTTTCCTATTGCTTGTGTTACTCAGTGATGTGTAGATCAGCCTGGAAACATTTCCTTTGACTTTCTGTGATGTTTTCAAAGGTAGGAACAAACCCCATCTTCTTTTTTTTTTTTTTTTTTTTGCCTTTTGCTCAGTGGCGGGTAAGGCTGTGATGGCCAGTGGGAGCAAAGATGAGAAACAGAGAAGGTTCCCTGACCTCTGTGCATGCTCACTTTCCCAGGGACCTCATGAGCTTCTCTGCAACCCTGAAGGGCAACCAGAGACCACCCTCATTTAGGATGTGGACTTGGATAACAACATGTGGGCTGCATCGGTTACAATCTTCAAAGAGCAGGGACTCACTCTGCACCCACCGATGGTCCACTGCACCCATCCTCTTGGAGACCTGTTGCAGGCTCCTCTTCCCTACACCCAATGAGGACCCCACCAACCACACCAGGCATCCAGAGGAGCCTCTGAGGCCAATGTGTGACGCTCCTTGGAGTCTCTTCACTCTGAAATAGATGAAAGTAAAAAGGGAAGTGGGAGGGGCTCCTCCCAGCTCATCCCGAGGTGGAGTTGTGGGCTGTCTGCCACACTCTCCTAAGATGTGAATACATTTCACATCTCCCTTCTCATAGCAGGTGAGAGGCTGCTGAGTAGTTCTGGAGCCAGACTGGGTCTCAGAGAGGCTGTGTTCTCGGCTCTGGTGTCCTGGTGTGATGTTCACTAAGTGGGGTGGAAGGAGGCTGCAGGCCTGGGGCTCCAGGTCACCCAGAGAAAAAACACCTTCCCCAAGACAGAGAGCTCCCACCTGCCCACGTGCCTCAACCTGCTGTCACAACCGTGTGGCCTGGTTCTTAATGAATGTGTGTTTCTGAGTACATATGAAGCAGAATCCCTCCCCCCTGAGAAAGGATCTATTTCCTGTGATATCAGTAAACAAGAATGTCACAGTCATCAGTGACTCTGGCCCTCCAAATATGAGTTTCTGAGCTCTAAGGGCACTCAGGAAGGAGAAGAATGTCTGTTGTATAACAGCCATCAGACTGCAGCCACTCCTATGGTGAGCCCAGGGGATCTCAGAATGTGAAAACACGCAGGACAAGGGCCCCAGAGAGCCGAGATGCACATGAAAGGAAGGATTTCAGTGAGTCTAGACTCTTGCATCTTCCCATACATAGAAACACCCTAAATTTCTCAACTTGGGATATCTGGTTTTCTTTAACAATAATCTTTTGATGTTCAAACTACCTGCCCTTTGTTGCATAGCTTCTATTCAACCTGGCTCCTTCCCCTAACTTCCTTGGAGCAGTTATCTCAAGGTCACTTGAGATGCTGTCTTCCGGGCTTGGAGTCCTAAAAATTCCCATCAAATAAAACATAACTCTCAACTTTTATGTTGTGACTATTTTTTTTAAGTCAACACCCCTTTGGTGGGGATTTTCTTCGTGTTCCAGGAGGCAGTGAGTCTCTACATTGAAAGTACCATGGCCTGACGAGATGGGTAAACAGAAGGCAGGATCATTTCTGCACCTGTGGTGATTAAACACAGGACCAGAGTCCTGGCTTTGCTTTCAGCTCTGAGATTCTTGCTGTTGGCTCTGAGAGCAGCTGCCTCTCATCTTTTCTCAGACATGCTTTTCCCCAAACATGCTCTAGAGATACACAGCTTTCACTGCTGTGTTCTCTTTATGGATTGTTCCTTTATTGCACATTTCATGTTGGACATCACCCTAAGGACTTTTCAGATAGGCATTGATGTTATTCCCATTTTGCAAAGGGGTAGACCGAGGCATGGGAAGTGTGTTCATGGAGCTGGGGATGCTGGTGGAACCCACAGTCTCACCTGGATGCCCTGCTTTCAGAGTGTTAGTTGCTCAGTTGTGTCCAATTCCTTGCAACCCCATAGACTGTAGCCTGCCAGGCTCCTCTGTCTGAAATCCTCCAGGCAAGAATACTGGAGTGGGTTGCCATTCCCTTCTCCAGGGGATCTTCCTGACTCAGGGATAGAACCTGGGTCTCCTGTATTGCAGGCAGTTTCTTTACCATCTGAGCCACCAGGGATCCTCTGCTCTTAGCCATCTTCTAAAGCTGTCTTGTTCTTCCCTTAAAGGCCTGGCTTCCACAGAAGGACTAAGCCAGCAGTTAGAAGCCTCTAGGGGAGGGGCCTCTATGGACAAAACCACCATTCTCACTGCCTCAGAAATGGAGAAAGATGGAGAGTCCCCAAGTAGCATTTACATCCATATACAATGAGTTATTGACCGTGTAATTGGAGTAAATGCTCAACATGGGAGTAGAAATTGTAATTAGGTCTCTGATTCTTCAGAATCCCAGCGAGAGGATCATGTGAATGCCAGAATTGAGATTTCAGGATGGGACAGGGTTTCTGCTGACAGTCTCCAAGTGGGGAGTTGGGAGCCTCAGTACTTATCGCTCCTGTGGGCAACTTGCTTCACTGCTGCCTTTAAGGAAGGAACTAGGTCATGCCCTCAGAGGATGTAACAGGAATATTAGAGGCAGTAAATGAATATCCTGTTGAGTGGAGGATGATAAATACATTCTCATCATTTGATGTAGGCAGACAGATAAAGCGGACAGATTACTTTGCTGACCAAGGTCCGTATAGTGAAAGCTTTGGTTTTTCCAGTAGTCATGTATGGATGTGAAGAATTGATGCCTTCAAATTGTGGTGCTGGAGAAGACTTGCACTACAAGGAGATCAAACCAGTCAATCCTAAAGGAAATCAGTCCTGAATATTCATTGGAAGGACTGATGCTGAACCTGAAGCTCCAATACTTTGACCACCTGATGCAAAGAGCTGATTCATTGGAAAAGACCCTGAGGCTGGGAAAGACTGAGGGCAGGAGGAGAAGGGGGCAGCAGAAGACAAAATGGTTAGACAGCATCACTGACTCAATGGAGATGAATTTGAACAGACTCTGGGAGACAGCGGAGGACAGAGAAGCCTGATATGTTGCAGTCCATGGAGTCACAAAGAGTCAGACATGACTTAGTGACTGATCAGCAACAATGAAAGATGGAACAGCCACAGATGGAAGTCCAGTGGGCACGGGGCAGCCATGCAGGGGGAGCGTCAGGATGTGTTTATTAGCAAATATTTCATGAAATCAATCCGACCCCACTTGCTCTTTCATCTTGCTTGGACATGCTGTCCAGCCATTTCCGACATCATGCCATAATTGCCACCAGCTCCAGCAGCCCAAGCAGGTAGCGAGCACACAGTGGGCACTCAATAATCGTTTACCAAATGAATTGTGCTTATTATTCTGTTTAAAGGGATGCAGCATTGATTGTTCCATCTTTAAGAAAAAAGGAGAGTGAGCAGCTTATTAAAGGCAGCGCAATATCGGAAGAAATCTCTATCTCCCTTTAGGCCCACTTTTCCAAGTTTCCACTACAAATAATACAGCTATTTAAGCCAACAACAAGTACTTATGGTGGCTGCTCCCAGCTCAGAGGAAGCTAAAATCATTAGCTTCATACAGTGTGCACTGTATGAATCTCAGGTTGTTTACATGCCCACATCCTGGTATTTTCAAAGAGTCACATGTGAATATGTGTGAGCTTTATCCCCCTGCTTGCCTGTGGGTTGGCGATGACATGTCATGGGCCAAACCCCACCTCCCTCTGGTATCCTATGACCAATTAACTACGAATGCTTTTAACATTTTGGACCTTATTTTTTCATATAGTTCTGAGGTTTCCCTGGTGGCTCAGATGGTAAAGAATCTGCCCACAATGCGGGAGACCCAGGTTCGATTCCCAGGTTGGAACGATCCCCTGGAGAAGGAAATGGAAATCTACTCCATTATTCTTGCCTGTAGAATTCCATGGCCAGAGGAGTCTGGTGGGCTACAGTCCATGGAGTTACAAAGAGTCAGACAGGACTGAGTGACTAACATTTTCACTTTCACTTTAGATTTCCAGAATCACTGAGAAGCCATTATATAGAGTTCTATATGCCTGCTCCCTCCTCACTAAGCCCAGGGACACTCTTCTCCCTGCCAACAGCTCATACCATAGTACATTTTCTACAGCTGTGAGCACTGACTGATGCACTGTCATTAACCCAAGTCTACCATTTACATTAAGGTTCAGTCTCTGAGTTGCATAGTTCTATATGTTTTGACAAATATAATACATAATGGCCTGTATCCACCATTATAGTTTCATACAGAATAGTATCATTAACTCCCTAATATACCCTGTGCATCAACACAGTCAAGAAACCCAAAGGATCATAATATTTCATGACATGTGAAAATGCTCTGCATTTCACATTGCAGTGTCTCCAAATAAAGAAAGTTGTATGGGACTCCAGCCTCCTTCATTTGTTTCCACATTGTCAAAAGCTGCTCTTGTTCTTCCTGAGTTGAGACCATGAGACCTGCAAAGCCACAGATATTTACAGCTCATTGAAGTAATTTTCTTTTAAAGTGTTAGTTACTCAGTCGTGTCCGACACTTTGCAGCCCTATGGACTGTGGCCCACCAGGTTCCTCTATCCATAGGATTGCCCAGGCAAGAATTACTGGAGTGGGTTGCCATTTCCTTCGCCAAAGGATCTTCCAAGCCCAGGGATTGAATCTGTGTCTCTTACACTGGCAGGCAGGTTCTCTACCAGTTGAGCCACTAGAGAAGCTCTATTAGACATCATTGCTGGGAAAAGCAAATGCTCGCAGTGACTCTATTAGGGGAACACACCTGGGTGCTGACACCTGGCCTCTCCTAGGCTTCCCTGTGATTGTCTTCCATCCACTCATCTTTCCCTGCATCCCTCCATTGTGATAAGCCGTAACTGTGCATATCACTGCTTTCCTGACTGCTTTCCTGTGCATATCCACTGCTTCCAGTGGATCCCTGAACCTGAGGGCAGGGTCTCCTGACCCGCAAAAGACTGCTGGCTTACAGGTTCTGCTGAAATGTGGGGTTAACAGAGCATGAAAAGTTACCTCTTTCACAGACGCCCATGTGAAGATTCGCCACAATTCTTCCACCATGGCCGGAGTCTACAAGCAAGAGGGAGGGTCTCTGACCTTTCCTCACATTGTGCTATTTCTGTCTTAGCTGTTTTGAAGCAGATACAATCATCTCCATTTCAAAGATGAGGAAAGGAGGGCTCAGAGCAGGTAAGCAACCCACACTGAATTTCAAGGTCAGCTGGCAACAAAGTCAGACAAGCCCAAACCTGATCTGTTTGTTTGTTTTCTCAACTACAAATTAACTTCCAAAGTTTCCAAGAGTCTCTTGGATTAAAAAACTCATTTTCAGTCTTTTTATTAAAGATGTATTTGACCGAATGTGACACAGAAGGGAAATTTCAGAGAAGATCTGGAAGTTCACATTTGAAGAGGTTTGTAAAAGCCAGATAAAAATACAGGATTTTCTGTTCCAATTAGAACTGAATGTTAGAATTTAGTAGTATCCGGTCACTGTGACCCATAAAACTTGGCTCTTCTCTTTATGTGAAGCTTCTTTTTTTTTTTTTTTTTTGGTTGTTTTCACTGGGAAGACGTTCTCTTTTAAAAACCTAGAAAATGCAAGAGAACAGAGCCTGGAAAGCTTATCCAGCTTTCTGTAGGCAGAGGCAATCTGCTTCATATTTGGGTGCATTTTGCTCAACTCTCCAGATGAGAGGTAGTAATTTATGATAAAGTTATTTAATTTAAATTAGGGTTCGTTGGCTGTTAAGAGTGGTTCTTTGGCCAGACAACAGAACAGAGCCTGAATCTGTGGGGGTGGAGAAGCTGCCCAAGACCTTAGCATGAGAACCATCCTACTGGATTCCACAGCACATCTGAGTCGCTGGGAGGTGCTTATATCATGCATTTCTTCAAAAAGGCTCTCAGGGGATCTTCCATTGTTAAATCATCTCTTACAGTCACCGATGTAACTGTATCAAGAAAATGTATCTTGGTGTGTATTTCATGAGCGGGTGGATGTAGAGACTCTCTAGGTGTCAACCCCACACCTGGAAAGTCCCCACCTGGATGTAAAGTTCTTAGATTTTCCACTTTTTTTCATAAACGACAGCTCAGCTGTATTTCCTTTTGGCAGGAGTGTGGCATTGATCTCAGACCACACACATTTGTGCTTGTTTTCATGCAGCCTTATCTTTTCCTTCTAAGACCGGTCTTTGGGTTTATCTTTATCATTTTAAATGTTCGCTGAAATGTGTCTAACTTTGGTCCATTTTGACTGATTTTTCCTTGGAAAATGGAGGACTTTTGCCTCCTGTACTCTGAGATATTTATCACGTTTCCAGCAATTTTTCTGTGATTGTGTCATTGATAATTGACTGTTTCAGTCATTCTGGTATTTTCCTTAGAAATAGCTATGATTCCTTGCATTGGTTTTCTTATCTATAATTAACCATCTCATCTTATCTCTTCAACTTCTTCATTAGCATTGTGCAAGAGTGTCTCAAATTCTCCATTTTTCTCAGTGCCTTTATGAATCTCTTAATGGGGACCTGAGAAAGCCTGGGTCAGGCGAGGATGCTGGCCCATCCCCGCAACATGGCCTGATTTGAGAACCTGGAAATATCTTGAAGCATCTTGGCTTGACCTAACGCTTAAGAAAAATCTTATCCCCCAAACAGCAGTTAAAACTCAGGCTTAATTCTATAATAGAGAGATCATTTCCCTTATGCAAAATACAGCATGCTAATCATATGGTATAAATCACTTACTCATTCTATAAATATTTGTTGGTTGCCTTTGACAGAACAGTCACTTTTCTAGTTCTTGGAAGAGAGAACAAAACACAAAGTCCCTGATCTAATGGGGGAGACAGACGATAAACCGAACAAGTAAGTAAATTATGGAGAGTATCAGAAGGTGCGAAGTATTTAGGAATTAAACAAAGAGGGGGAGAAAGTAAGGTTTGTGGAGTGTATATATGACAAAGACTCCTAAGGTGTAAGCTTGCTTTCTCCTGTATTCAACATTCAGTTTCTGATGCTTGGAAACCAACACCAATGGCTCTCTGATTACGTATGTCTTGTGTACAGTTATTTATTCCATGTAAACTAATAACAATGGAAGTTTTCTAGCTTAAGGTCCTATTACCTAAACACTTTCAGGGTAAAGTACATAAGGCCATGCCACGCCATGCTTAGTTGCTCAGTCATGTCTGACTCTTTGTGACCCAATGGACTATAGCCTGCCAGGCTCCTCTGTCCATGGAATTCTCTAGGCAAGAATACTGGAGAGAGCTTGCCATTCCCTTCTCCAGGGGATCTTCCTGACCCAGGGATCAAACCCAGATATCCTGTGTCTCCTGCATTGCAGGCAAATTTTTTATCCACTGTGGCATTGGGGAAGACCCAAAGTGCATAAAGTTCTGAGTCATTTCTCTTTCTCTGGACAATAGAATCAACTGGGAGACCACCCTTCTACCTTCCATGCCTGTACCGATTTGTTTCTGTGGGGATTTGCATTTTAATGGTTTAAATGATGCAACAAAAACATAAAACAAAACTGGGTTCCACCTGAGTCCTCTCAACTGGCAGGAAGGATTTCTGCCTTTGAGCATTCCAGTCACTTCTGGATGTCACATATCTCTCTCCGGTGTCACTGGGAGCATACTGAAGAGTGAGATGAACAGTTAACACCAGGTGTTTCTAAACCCTCTTAGAAGGAATACCTATTTCCCCCAGAAACTGAGACCTGGCACCACCGCACTCTTTTTCCCCATAGGGAGAGCGGTGGGAAGAACATTGCCCACCCAATGTCCTCACCCTAATCCCTGGAATCAGGCTGCACACCACAGCCACAGGGACTTCACAGACCTGATTCAGTTAAAGGTCTTGAGCTGAAAGTGTGTCCTGGATGCACCCATAGTCCTCACAAGGGTCTTTAAGTGACTAAGGGAGGATGGAGGGTCAGAATGGGAGATGTGAGGACAGAGAAGAGGTGGGAACGACACCACTGCTGACTCTGAAGATGGAGGAGGAGGCCACGAGCCAAGAAACATAGGCACCTCTCAAAGCAGGAGAAGCCAAGGAAGCCTCCCCAGGGGCTTCCAGAGGGAAGCAGTGCTGCCTACACCTTGGTCTTGTCCTATCCCAGGAGACCCACTTTAGACCAGACCACGTCTAGCTCCCAGAGCTGTCAGATAATTAGCTTGTGTTGTCTTAGCTGCTAAGTTGGTGGTAGTTCATTACAGTGGCCACAGGAGGCCAATACGAGGACTGCTGTTTGGATTCCCCTGAAGCTGAGTCAGGATGGCCAAGGATACTCACCAGATGACCCTGGGTCACATTCCCTATGGCCATTGTCTCAGTCATGGGGCCAATGGGCAGATATTTGGGTCTGCCTTGTCTAATGCTGTACCCGATTGCCTCATGCGAAGAGTTGACTCTTTGGAAAAGACTGATGCTGGGAGGGATTGAGGGCAGGAGGAGAAGGGGACGACAGAGGATGAGATGGCTGGATGGCATCACCGACTCAATGGACGTGAATTTGGGTGAACTCTGGGAGTTGGTGATGGACAGGGAGGCCTGGCATGCTGCGATTCATGGAGTCACAAAGAGTCAGACATGACTGAGCGACTGAACTGAACTGAACTGAATTACCTATCAGTGTCCAAGCTGCACCTGATGTTTGTGGAATGACTTGAGCAAACTTGGTCCCACACATGCTCTATGTAAATAAGACATGTTGGTTACAGCCTGCTTCATGTCTGACTTTCTGCCATGTTCACGGACTGTGCCAGAGAAGCCCCTGAAGTTTAAACAGCTCTGGGAGGGCCCTTCTGCTGCCCAAAACAACTGAGCGATCCTGGTGCCTCCAGAGGTGCATGCATGGGGCTCTGACATGGCCTCCCATCCATGTGGAGAAGGTATATTCCTATGTCTTTAGGGAGCCACCACTTCACATCTTCCCTTTTCTGTTTTTCTTTCTGAGCAGCTGGGGAAAGCACAGCCAGCCTGCATGAATCTCAGGATAAACCAAGGATCACAACCAGACCTTCTGGCTCGTGACATCAGCTCCAGGTGAGAACTCCCAATGGCACAGCCCAGAAAAGGAAGTGGCCCTGAGTTTATCACAGACATTTCATGTCCATGAAAAGACACCACATTTCCTGCGTACACATTTTTCCTACCTGTCAGGACCTCTCTTGTTGGAGCCAGTAGCCTATGTGTGCTCCAAGGGACCATGGCTTAAAAATGTACATTCCAGGTAAAAACTTTAGACATGGTGAGCAGGTTGTCCAGACTCCTAGCCCCTCCCAGATACAGGTGGCAGAACCAAGAGGCTATCACCTCTGACCCATGGCTGTGCCTCCATCAGTCCTTCTGTGGAGAACACATTGGAAATCTAAGCCCAGCTTATCTCCTGCCCATCCTGATCACTGAAACCTGATGTCCTTTCTTTTAAGAGATAACCTTTGGGAGCAACACACCAGCTATATTAGGGGGATTAAATCTTGTGCTAGCAGAATGATTTATGCTCCAACAAAGCCAAACAAAACCTAATTGGGTAGGATGAGACCACCAAAAATTATGTTCACAAAAAACAGGACGAGAACTAATTATCCAGGTGCAGTGTTCCATTTAGCTATAATTCTACAGTCAATTAGTATTCTGTTTAATTGTACAATTAATGAACATATAAATTAAATTCATAGTTTACTTCTACCACTAAATTACTTATTTGAATTGCCTCTCTTTGGGAAAAAAAATAAGCAACTCAATGCACATATTATTAAAATGACTCAGTAATGTACATTCTGGGCACGCCTTAATTGTAAAACAATTACTCCACTATTATGGTGGGATGCTGCCTGTTTTATTGGGAGCTGAATAATTTAATTTTCTCTTATCAAATAAACAGGTAATAGTTTCACTGACTGATGTGCAATTCTCCCAACAGATTTCGACTTCCATCGGCAGATCCCACGTGCCCAGCGCCTATAAAGGCAGCACCAGGGAGGTGGTGGTTTTGATTTGACCTGTGGGAGGCACAGCCAGAATTCCCTTGGCTGCATCCCACTCTCAGCAGGTAGAGGTGAAACTGCTGATAAAGAGACAGTAGAATTGCATTGTAGCCCTTAATGGCTACTGAGTGGAGGAGAGACCAGGACAACAGGAAAGCCATACTCAGCAGCTCCTCTACCCTTTTAGTCCCCAAACATTCCTCTGTAAGAATACCTGGTTGTCCACAGGTGGTGGGCAGTCACCTGCGCTCACGAACAAGACTCCTTCTACAGGTGTTGCTGCTGCTTCATCCTCATATCTACTGACCAATGGCGCCACCATATTTGTGCAGCCCTGGTTCTCTCCTAGCTGCTGAAGCTCTGAGCCCTTTGATGTTCCAAGGTTCACTGATGTCCTTCCATTGGAAAGGAGTGGCCCTGTCCCCCTGGTGTTGCACAAGTAGAGCAGGGTCCTGAAGTCCTGCAGAATTCAACAAGACACCTTAGTTCATTTGTCCTGCCATAACTCATCCCCTCCTTACTTCCCAGACAACACGCTGCCTGCCCTGGACACTTAGTGCCTAGCCTCTTCCTCCAGTGTTTCTGCCAGGAGGGGTCTCCCTCCAGCAGGGGTGCCCGTTGGTCCCTCAGGAAGTTGGTTTCTGATCCAGCTGCCCCACCAACAATCTAGATATATCCCCCCTGGGTTTACATTCCCCCCAGGATTCCTACTCCAAACGATTAAATCCTTGTCTGAGCCTCAGGGAAGCCCTTTCAAAATGCCTGGCTGGATGAAGTACAAGCTGGAATCAAGATTTCCAAGAGAAATATCAATAACCTCAGATATGCAGATTCCAACACCATTATGGCAGAAAGTGAAGAGGAACTAAAGAGCCTCTTGATGAGAGTGAAAGAGAAGAGTGAAAAATCTGGCTTAAAACTCAACATTCAAAAAACTAACATCATGGCATTTGGTCCCATCACTTTTTGGCAAATGGGGAAACAATAGAAATAGTGACAGACTTTATTTTCTTGGGCTCCAAAATCACTGCAGATGGTGACTGCAGCCATGAAATTAAAAGACACTTATTTCTTGGTAGAAAAGCTATGACAAACATAGCATAAAAAAAAGCAGAGATATCTCTTTACTGACAAAGGTCCGTCTAGTCAAAGCTATGGTTTTTCCAATAGTCATGTATGGATGTGAGAGTTGGACCAGAAAGAAGGCTGAATGCCAAAAAATTGATGCTTTTGAACTGTGGTGTTGGAGAAGACTCTTGAGAGTCCCTTGGACTGCAAGGAGATCAAAGCAGTCAGTCTTACAGGAAATCAACCCTGAATATTCATTGGAAGGACTGATGCTAAAGCTGAAGCTCCAATACTTTGGTCATCTGATGTGAAGAGCCAACTTGTTGGAAAAGACCCTGACACTTGGAAAGATTGGAGGCAAAAGGAGAAGAGGATGACAGAAGAGGTGATGGTTGGATGGCATCACTGAATAAATGGAAATGAGTTTGAGCAAGCTCCAAGAGGTGGTGAAGGACAGAGAAGCTTGACATGCTGTAGTCCATGGGGTCTCAAAGAGTCAGACATGACTGAACAACTGAACAACAACAACAAGAATATTTCATTGTGAAATCCTGCAGTCTGGGGAGCCAGGCTGCCTGGGTTCATATCTCAGGCCTGACACTGTCCATGCCTGTGACCTTGGGCAAAGCCCTCAGTCTGTCTGAGTCTGGCCTCCTTATCAGTGAAGAAAGGACAGCAGTGTTTCCTAGGAGTCCTATAAGATGAAAGGATGAAGGGCGTGAAGGTGCTCAAGTGCACACTGGTGTGATGTACCTGAATCTGAGACATTGCACCTCAGTGGTGCTGAAAGGCAAAACCCCATCAGACCCCATGAGGAAGGTGACAGATACCCAGCCATTGTCAGGGAGCTCACAATTAGACTGGAGTGGGGAAGGGAGTGTGCAGGGACACCAGTGTCTGTCAAGCAGTTCTCAGAGATCTGCTGGGCCCGGTTCTGTGATTGATTTGGTGTGTTTTCCATGTCTGAACACAGTCTGAATCATCTAACACAAATAGAAGCAACAGGCCTGGATTAACTGGCCAGCACTCACGAGTTTATACACAAGGCAGAAGAGAGCTTCTGAGAGCAGCAGTCTGGCTTGGAGCAAACGGTTTCCCTGATGCCCAGAGACACATGTCAAAGTCCAAATGGCACCAAAATTAAACAGAGAAACTAGGTGTTACTCAAGACTAGTGCAGTCGGGGCTGAGCTCAACTCCACTGACACCGAAAATGGGAGGGTTTTAAGCCCTGGGTAGGCCAGTGGAAAGTGCAGGGGGCCACCATCCAGGTGGGAGCCAGCAGGGTGTGTGGTACATCAAGTGTTTCTCTCTGTGATGTGGAAGTCAGGCTACTTCTCTCCTGTGGAGTCTGGGGATACAGTGCTCTCTCCTTTGTCTGCACTTCAAGGAGGTGGCTCCCACCTCCTCCAGAAAGATAGGCTCTGGGTTGTCACACAGGCAAGGCACTGGGGGGAAATTTGCAAAGAGTCAGAGAAAGAATTTATACTTGCAAGTTTTCTGAAATAAACGCTATCAGCAAAGGGAGGTGAGAAACCTCCAGCTAGGAAGAAACGTGTCTAGATTTTCTCCACGCTGAGGGTTTCATCCAGGTTGTCTTGGTCACAGATGGGGGGTCCTGGGCTGAAGGCTGGTGTCTGGGGGACACCACTGTGCCCTGTCCTCCTGGGCCCTGCTCCACGGCACCAGGGATGAAATTCATCTCAGGCAATCAATTCCCCGACCCTGAATTTCCAGCAATAATACACAGATGTGCTGGTTTGGTTCATGTTATTAGCCATCTCTTAATAACCTTTGGGTCAGGGGTGTTATTGATGCTTGAATTTAATTCAAATTATAATGGGATAAATCATCTGCCGTCTACAATCCTTGTTTATTGAATTTCGTATGATCCACTTAATTTAGGCCCTCCCAACTCTGAAGGTTGAAGCCTATTGAAAATCCGTCTCTTTATCCTCTCATGACCTAATTTATGTTTTCCCCTTTAACTTCTCCACCTACTTTATTGCTGTCACAGCCTCCGAGGCTCTCCTGAAGCAGAAGGCGGGGCTGGGAAGATTAGCATTTTTATTGCTTTATTTGGTATCCTAGCCAAGCTGTCCAGATCAAAACTGCCCTGCTGCCCTGCAGTGGGCTCCTCTGCAGCCTCCCTCCCTGGATCCGTTGTTTCTATCCAGCAGTACTGACTTCCTTTGACCAGATAAACATTTCCTGAGCATCTACTCTGTATTTTAATCAATTTTTGATATCACAGTGTTTTAAAAATAGCATGGCAACCCCAGAGAGGATACAAGCAGCAATAGTTGCCTTTGGCGGGGAGGATGCAGACTGTCCCTGGGTAGAAGACATTAGGGCTGGAGACAGTGCACGGGAACCCAGAGAAGGGGAGGGTCTCCTTGGGGTGGGAGAAGGAGGGGTCGTCACCTGAAAGGATTTGAGATAGACACCCCTCCTCCACCACCAAGTTTGCTTTTGTTGTTGTTCAGTCTCTCAGTTGTGTTTGACTCTTTGTGACCCCATGGTATGTAGCACAGCTCCCTGTCCTTCTCTTTCTCCTGGAGTTTGCTCAGACTTATGTCCCTTGTGCCCAATATGCTACTGGAGATCAGTGGAGAAATAACTCCAGAAAGAATGAAGGGATGGAGCCAAAGCAAAAACAATACCCAGTTGTGGATGTGACTGGTGATAGAAGCAAGATCTGATGCTGTAAAGAGCAATATTGCATAGGAACCTGGAATGTCAGGTCCATGAATCAAGGCAAATTGGAAGTGGTCAAACAAGAGATGGCAAGAGTGAACGTTGACATTTTGGGAATCAGTGAACTAAAATGGACTGGAATGGGTGATTAACTCAGATGACCATTACATCTACTACTGCGGGCAGGAATCCCTCAGAAGAAATGGAGTAGCCATCATGGTCAACAAAAGAGTCTGAAATGCAGTACTTGCATGCAATCTCAAAAACGACAGAATGATCTCTGTTCATCTCCAAGGCAAACCATTCAATATCACAGTTATCCAAATTTATGCCCCAACCTGAAGAAATGAATGCTGAAGAAACTGAAGTTGAATGGTTCTATGAAGACCTACAAGATCTTTTAGAACTAACAGCCAAAAAAGATGTCCTTTTCATTATAGGGGACTGGAATGCAAAAGTAGGAAGTCAAGAAACACCTGGAGTAACAGGCAAATTTGGCCTTGGAATGCAAAATGAAGCAGGGCAAAGACTAATAAATAGAGTTTTGCCAAGAAAATGCACTGGTCATAGCAAACACCCTCTTCCAACAATATAAGAGAAGACTCTACACATGGACATCACCAGATGGTCAATTCCGAAATCAGATTGATTATATTCTTTGCAGCCAAAGATGGAGAAGCTTCATACAGTCAACAAAAACAAGACCGGGAGCTGACTGTGGCTCAGATCATGAACTCCTTATTGCCAAATTCAGACTTAAATTGAAGAAAGTAGGGAAAACCGCTAGACCATTCAGGTATGACCTAAATCAAATCCCTTATGATTATACAGTGGAAGTGAGAAATAGATTTAAGGGACTAGATCTGATAGATAGAGTGCCTGATGAACTATGGAATAAGGTTCGTGACATTGTACAGGAGACAGGGATCAAGGGCATCCCCATGGAAAAGAAATGCAAAAAAGCAAAATGGCTGTCTGGGGAGGCCTTACAAATAGCTGTGAAAAGAAGAGACGTGAAAAGCAAAGGAGAAAAGGAAAGATATAAGCATCTGAATACAGAGATCCAAAGAATAGCATGAAGAGATAAGAAAGCCTTCTTCAGCGATCAATGCAAAGAAATAGAGGAAAACAACAGAATGGGAAAGACTAGAGATCTCTTCAAGAAAATTAGAGATACCAAGGGAACATTTCATGCAAAGATGGGCTCGATAAAGGACAGAAATGGTCTGGACCTAACAGAAGCAGAAGATATTAAGAAGAGGTGGCAAGAATACACGGAAGAACTGTACAAAAAAGATCTTCACGACCCAGATAATCATGATGATGTGATCACTAATCTAGAGCCAAACATCTTGGAATGTGAAGTCAAGTGGGCCCTTAGAAAGCATTACTACGAACAAAGCTAGTGGAGATGATGGAATTCCAGTTGAGCTATTTCAAATCCTGAAAGATGATGCTGTGAAAGTGCTGCACTCAATATGCCAGCAAGTTTGGAAAACTCAGCAGTGGCCACAGGACTGGAAAAGGTCAGTTTTCATTCCAATTCCAAAGAAAGGCAATGCCAAAAAATGCTCAAACTACCACACAATTGCACTCATCTCACATGCTAGTAAAGTAAAAATCAAAATTCTCCAAGCCAGGCTTCAGCAATATGTGAACCATGAACTCCCTGATGTTCAAGCTGGTTTTAGAAAAGGCAGAGGAACCAGAGATCAAATTGCCAACATCTGCTGGATCATGGAAAAAGCAAGAGAGTTCCAGAAGAACATCTACTTCTGCTTTAGTGACTATGCCAAAGCCTTGACTGTGTGGATCACAATAAACTGTGGAAAATTCTGAAAGAGAGGGGAATACCAGACCACCTAACCTGCCTCTTGAGAAATCTGTATGCAGGTCAGGAAGCAACAGTTAGAACTGGACATGGAACAACAGACTGGTTCCAAATAGGAAAAGGAGTACGTCAAGGCTGTATATTGTCACCCTGCTTATTTAACTTATATGCAGAGTACATCATGAGAAATGCTGGACAGGAAGAAACACAAGCTGGAATAAAGATTGCCAGGAGAAATATCAATAACCTCAGATATGCAGATGACACCACCTTTATGGCAGAAAGTGAAGAGGAGCTAAAAAGCCTCTTGATGAAAGTGAAAGAGGAGAGTGAAAAAGTTGGCTTAAAGCTTAACATTCAGAAAACAAAGATCATGGCATCTGGTCCCATTACCTCATGGCAAATAGATGGGGAAACAGTGGAAACAGTGGAAACAGTGTCAGACTTTATTTTGGGGGGCTCCAAAATCACTGCAGATGGTGACTGCAGCCATGAAATTAAAAGACTCTTACTCCTTGGAAGAAAAGTTATGACCAACCTAGATAGTATATTCAAAAGCAGAGACATTACTTTGCTGACTAAGGTCTGTCTAGTCAAGGCTATGGTTTTTCCAGTGGTCATGTATGGATGTGAGAGTTGGACTGTGAAGAGGGCTGAGCACCGAAGAATAGATGCATTTGAACTGTGGTGTTGGAGAAGACTCTTGAGAGTCCCTTGGACTTCAAGGAGATCCAACCAGTCCATTCTGAAGGAGATCAACCCTGGGATTTCTTTGGAAGGAATGATGCTAAAGCTGAAGCTCCAGTACTTTGGACACCTCATGTGAAGAGTTGACTCATTGGAAAAGACTCTGATGCTGGGAGAGATTGGGGGCAGGAGGAGAAGGGGATGACCCAGGATGAAATGGCTGGATGGCATCACTGACTCGATGGACATGAGTCTGAGTGAACTCCGAGAGACGGTGATGGACAGGGAGGCCTGGAGTGCTGTGATTCATGGGGTTGCAAAGAGTTGGACATGACTGAGTGACTGAACTGAACTGAACTGAACTATGTCCCTTGAGTCAATGATGCCATCCATCTCATCCTCTGTCATCCGCTTCTCTTCCTGCCCTCAATCTTTCCCAGCATCAGGGTCTTTTACAATGAAAGTGAAAGTGAAGTCGCTCAGTTGAGTCCGACTCTTTGTGACCCCATGGACTGCAGCCCACCCAGGCTCCTCCACCCATGGGATTTTCCAGGCGAGAGTACTGGAGTGGGTTGCCATTTCCTTCTCCAGGAAATCTTCCTGACCCAGGGATTGAACCCATATCAGAAGGTTAGACTTGGAAAAGAGGAGAGTCCTTGCCTGGAAAATCCCATGGACAGAGGAGCCTGGTGGGCTACAGCCCTTGGGGTTGCAAAGAGTTGGACATGACTGAGCGACTTCACTTCACTTCCCTGGTGGCTCAGACGGTAAAGTGTCTGCCTGCAATGCCAGAGACCTGGGTCAGGAAGATCCCCTGGAGAAGGAAATGGCAATCCACTGCAGCTCTCTTGCCTGGAAAATCCTATGGACGGAGGAGCCTGATAGGCTACAGTCCATGTGGTCACAAAGAGTTGGACACGACTGAGCGACTTCACTTCTCACTTTCAAGAGGAGTGGTGGTGGGGCAGGGTTTCTTGGCCGAGGAACAACCACGGCCCAAAATGTAGAATGAATGCGGGGGACCCAGATAGAAGCCCTCCCCAGAAACCATTTGAGAAGCACAAGCTGACCTGGGCTGTGAAGACAGGATGCTGAAGATGTTCAAGGGAGAGACGAGGTGCTGGTAGCATTACAAGGCGCAACACTTGCAGTCAATGCCTAGAGTTTGTTCATTGATAATTGACACCCTTGGCCCCAACTCAGAAGCACAGAAATCAAATAAAGGCTACTTGGATGTTTCCTCCAGCTTGTGAATTGATACTGATTTAACAAAGTGCTTGTTGTTGGAGAAAGCAGACTAGCAGACGAGCCACATAGGTGCTGATGGAAAATGTCCTCAAACAGACGACTGTGCTGCTTGCCCCTTGAGGAGGCGTGATCCCCGATTCCCCTTCCAAGTTCATGGGTGACGCCCATCACTGGGCAGGCTCATAGCCCTGCTGACTCAGGCCTTTAATCGCAGGCAATTAGAGTGACTGACAGCGCTAATTAAGCCCTTACCTGAGCAGGCACCTCCACTGGCATCACTGCCGAGAGCAGCCAGCCATAACTTTGATCTCTTTGATTTGCTATTTTCTCATTCTGGCTGTTTCAGGTCTTATCTAAATTTCCTCATCACCTTTAATGAACATTTTTCTCCCATTTTTCCTAACAATTTTAAGGAGCTGCTGCAATATGTTCTCTTAAAACACATGCACAGTTACGATACTGTTAGTCAAGAGGGCTCATCAGTACAGAAAGAGGGATTTTGCATCAAAATTCCTGGGTGCTTGGAGCAGCCTGCAATACATCAGCTTCTTTTTTTTTTTTCCCCAGTTATGATATTACTGCCATTTAGCTGCAGAAACTTCTGATGCCAATTCTTCTTATTCTACAATAAAAATATAAGACTATTTTTTGAGGCTGAAATACAAACTAGACTTTTTAGAAGGGACTAATGGAAGAAAACTGAAGAAAAACAATTACTTAGCCTTTTAAAATATTTGAAGTTTTTCTAAGATCAAATGAATTTTTTAAAAAAACTAATGGAAAATGAAATCTTGCATAATTTCACTTTGCCTGAATTTCGTGCTTCACTCCAGTTGAGTGTTGTAAGATTCTAAACGTACACAACTGTCTTAAGGGTATTCTCCCCAAATTCCTTCTTCAGTCAACATGCGTTTCTTTACTGATACTCTGTTTTGTGACAGGCACAGGGGTCTTGCATGTGTCTGTTTTTAGGAAAAACAAAATATGAGAACTCTTTCCTCAGGTCTTGTGTGCAATTAGAGTGACTTTTGAGTCGTGGTTCACTCTTTCCCTTCTGGCCAACCTGCCTGGCCTTTTCATTCTTCCTGTCCTCTTCCCTTGCTGACCTATGCCCAGACTCTCTGACTCTTCCCTGCCTGGCCTTGTTTCCAGGACAGAGTTTGTTCATTGAACAGAGTTCTGTTCATTGAACAGAAAGACAGAGGCCAAACTCACCACCCTGCATTCAGAGGCTCCATCCTGTTGTTGTCCAGTCTTCTGATCCAGTCCCATCCCAACCTCCCAGTTGGAGTCCAGGAAGCAGCCTCTTGTTTCCATACCCACTTCGGTAGGGAGACATGATGGGGACATCACCTAGAGAGGGGTTGGAAACACGAGGCTGCTTCCTGGACAGGACTGAGCGACTGAGTACTCATGCACGTTTAATATGACAGCTTTTCATATGTCAGTTATACCTATATTAGAAAAAAAATTAATGGTTAAAAAAAATCCATTGGGGAATGCCTAATGTAGAAATTGGGCTTCCTTGGTAGGCCAGCTGATAAGAATCCACCTGCAATATGGGAGACCCCGGTTTGATTCCTGGGTCGGGAAGATCCCCTGGATAAGGAATAGGCTACCCATTCTAATATCCTTGGGCTTCCTTGGTGGTTCAGATGGTAAAGAATCTGCCTGCAATGTGGCAGACCTGGGTTCCATCCCTGGGTTGGAAAGATCCCCTGGAGAAGGGCATGGCAACTCACTCTAGTTTTCTTGCTTGGAGAATCCCGTGGACAGAGGAGGCTGGTGGGCTGCAGTCCATGGGGTAGCACAGAGTCGGACACAGCTGAGCAACTCAGCACAGCACAATGTAGAATTAGCCAACCGTATGTGCTGCTGTCTCCCCGAGGTGCTTAGATTTCAAAGGAAAAAGAATCAAATGACCATATTTGGGCAACACCTGCAAACTGGACTTGTTTGATTTGTTTTCTCAGACGTGGTTTCTAGGTCAAGCCATGCATGGAAGATGTGGGGGTGAAGTGGGGAATGTCAAGAGGCTGTGTGGTGGATTTCTGCAGTTCTGAATCCCCATTCATGCTGCATATCCCCATGACTCTCTTCTGTACAACGTCTTTCAGCCATGTTTGTGTGGCTGAGAAATTCGCTGTGGACAGTGGCCTTTGTGGAGGGGTCCAGGCCTGAATGCTGCCAGTGATCTCTCTGCTTCCTGAAGTGGTTTTGTGGGGTTTAACTGATATCTTGTTGGGGACAGGATTGGAGTCCCTGGTGGCTCAGGCCATAAAGAGTCTGCCTACAATGCATAAGATCCAGGTTTGATCCCTGGGTCAGGAAGATTCCCCTGAGAAAGAAATGGCAACCCACACCAGTTTTCTTGCCTGGAAAATACTATGGATGGAGGAGCCTGTCAGGCTACAGCTCATGGGGTGGTAAAGAGTCAGACACGACTGAGCAACATCACTTTTTCTTTCTTTCTTTCTTTCTGGGAACAGGAGGGGACATGAGTCTGTCCCTTTTTCTCCTAAAGGGAGGAAATGAAGGGTGCTTATTCCCCAGCCTGACATTCTTTATGGCCTCCAGGCCAAGATGGAGACTGAACCCACACCCCAGCTGGAGCCAGTGGTGGGAGGATGCATGGCCGACCCAGCAGCCTCAGGATGGGATAAAACCTCCTTCATAAGCACAGGCCAGGGTCTGATGGAGGGTCTTCAGAAACCTTCAGAAGTGAATGAGCTGGTATCTGGCTGGGAAATCCACCCTTTGGCAAACCACATCCTGTCATCTTAAGAAGCATATTTACCACGCACAGGCTTAACCTGGGGTTAACATGAATTGTAACCTTGGTTTACTGAGTGCTTACTCTGTGCAGGTAATGTGCCAACGGTTGAACACAGGCCACTTTCTTAAACCCTCCCAGCAACTTTGAGAAGATTTCTGATTCTTAGTAGCTAAGGATGAGAAATTGAAGCTCTGAGGACTGTGGTCTGGGGGACTCCAGGGCCTGCACCCCCAGTGAAGATGTGGCATGGCCTGTCCATCTGTAATGAGATTCTGGAAACTTCACCCCAAGAGGCTGTGGAAGTCAACATAGGCTCTGTCACCACAACCAGGACGCACTGGTCAGCATTGCTCTCAACTTGAGGTCCACTCCTTGGCCCTTTGCTCAAAATGAAAACGGTCTCCAGCTTTGCCTTCTTTCCTCTTGAAAACAAAAACGGCTTTTCTCTAACTACATTCATTCTAAACACAAAATCATTTCCAAATATTGTTTTATCACTATGTCATGTCCAAATTTTTTAACCCCATGGACTTCAGCCCACAAGGCTCCTCTGTCCGTAGGATTTTCCAGGCAAGAATACCAGAGTGGGATTCCATTTCCTTCTCCAGGGCATCTTCCTGACCCAGAGATAGAACTCGTGCCTCCTGCATTTGCAGGAGGAATCTTTACCACTGAGTGACCAGGGAAGCCCTCACTTCTAAATACATACTCTAAAAAATCTGAATGGTGAAGACAAGCATAAAGTAAGATTTTCTCTAGAAGCCCACCACCAGTGGGCAATTGCTCTTAGCATTTCTGGGAGGTGCTTTCAGTTTCTGCAAATAATTGCTGGGGACAGCTGTGCATGCACATTCATGTGGGAACCCACTCCAGCGACAGTAACGGGGAATGGAGAATAGGTGGCGATTGGGGTCTGACTTTCACTTAATAATCTGTCTGAGGTGCTTGTCCACGTTGATGGTCATAGCTGCACACCACTGTGGGTGGCAGGGAAATTCACATCCATCATTGTACTGTGACATGTCTCTCCTCTTATCTGTGACCATCCACGTCATTTCCAGTGCCTCACTGTTATCATATTTGATGGACAACCTTCTGCATAATCTTTAGCATTTGTCCACTTGCCTATTAAAATGAAGTCCCTTGTCCTGATGTTTCTGGAACAAAGATGTGCTTTATTTTAAAAAGACAGAGTGATGCCAGCTCCAATTTGGAGGTGTGGAGAGCTGGACAGAGTACCATCCCCACACTTACAAGAAGAAAAGCTGGGAAAGTTCTTACTTGTTCTCTAACCCATCAGAGAACTGAGGCTACAAAGCAAATAACCAACCTGGACGCTGGCTGTCCAGCCTGCCTGCATCATGATGACAGTGCCTCCTTACCACTTGCTCACCTGGGGTGAGTTACTTAACCTTTCCCTTTGTCTCCAAAACAGGAAGAATAGCTTTGTTGTGATAATTGAATGAGTTGATGCAAGAAATGCACTTGGAATAATGCATGCTTCAGTAAAGACGGCCTTCATTACTGGATTGGCTTTCCCAGGTGGGTCCCAGTAGTAAAGAACCCACCTGCCAATACAAGAGATCTAAGAGACACAGGCTCAATCCCTGGGTCAGGAAGACCCCCTGGAGGAGAGCATGGCAACCCACTCCAGGATTCTTGTCCAGAGACTCCCCTGGACAGAGAAGCCTAGAGGGCTACGGTTCATTGGGTTGCATATAGTCAGACATGACTGAAGTGACTTAGCATGCATGCGCAATGCTGGATTAATTTTCTTTTGGTTGTGCCATGGTAACAGATCCCTCCCACATCTCAGGCCCTGGTGGTAACAAGGGCCTCTGAGACTCTGCTCCCTGATCTCACCACCAGGGTTCCCTCTCTAAGGCTAGTGGTTGGGGGACTGCACAATGGGACTCAGAGCCTCCCATGGGATTCAGGCATCACTGTGGACTTAACGCTATAACGGGGGTGGCATTTGCCATTTTCACACCATTTTATTAGCCAAAGCAAGTCCAATGGACAAGCCTGGTGTTAATGAGGTGAGGTCATGCAATCCTGTTACAGGGAGGGCTGTGAATAATTGGGACCCATACACAGCCTATCACAACTGTTATAATCACAAATTATCATTATTATACTCAATGCAATCCTGAGGACTGCAGAACCAAGGCCAAAAGCCACAAGAAAGGCTTCAGAAGAAGCAATTTAATTGTAAATCCAAAGCAAAAAATAATCAAGAATTGGTTCTCTTATATCTAAAGTGTGTCATTCTCCTTTCCTTTTTCTTTATAAGAGGCCCTCCTGTTCCTTAAGCCAACTTCTTTTTGAGAGTCCCTTGGACTGCAAGGAGATTAAACTAGTCAACCATAAAGGAAACCAACACTGAATATTCACTGGAAGGATGATACTGAAGCTGAAGTTCCAATACTTTGGCCACGTGATGCGAAGAGCTAACTCCTTGGAAAAGGCCCTGATGCTGGAAAAGATTGAAGGTAAAAGGAGAAGAGGGCAATGGAGGATGAGATGGTTGGATGGCATCACCAACTCAATGCACATAAATCTGAGAAAACTCAGGGAGATACTGAAAGACAGGGAAGCCTGGTGTGCTGCAGTCTACAGGGTCTCAAAGAGTCACACAACTTAGCAACTCAACAATAGCAACAGCTTCTCTCCCTTAATACTTACTAGTAGAACTTGCAATTTGTATAGGATCGCAAGTCGGATCACAAATAGGATTCCTCTCCTGCACGCATTTCTCCATCCCATTGGTAGAGAAGATTCACAACGCTTTAGAACTGATTTCTAAGAGGACCATATCACTGAGACAAAATGTTAGAAAAGACAGTTTCAAGGCAAGGTGTCACGGCGTTTGCCTCTGAAGAGAAAGAGTAGTGTGGAGACAAAGGTGCTCCTTCGCCTGACTGTTTTCTCAAACCTGTTTCATACAGTTAAAGAAAAATCAAGCAGAAAAGTTCCAAAGTCTCCAGGGCTTCAAATCGCTTTTTGCACAGAGAGAATCCCAGACTTTCTTACATCCTAGCTCCAAGGCACACTCCTGAAAAGCTAGAAACGTCATCCAATACAAAGACCAGAAATTTAAGCACATTGCACTTCAGTTTTTAACAGGAAATAACCCGAGGGGAATCGAGAGGATTCCTGAGTATTTAAAGTCTGAAAAGTTTAGACCCAAGACTAAAAGTCACCAGAAAGGCTTCGGGAGAAATAATTCAATTGTAAACCCAAAGCAATGAATAATCGAGAATTGGTCCTCCAGTATCTAAAGTGTGCCATTAGAGGATTTCATGTCTGGATTCATTGACAATGAACATAATAATGGTCTCTGTTCTTCAAGTTAGCTGTGAGGAGTGAAGTACCAATCTTCCTAAAAGTGTGATAAAGAAACCATCCGGCAGTTACTGCCACAGCATTCCGTGTAAAACTTTAGGAAGCATTGGTATTCATTCTTCAGGGTTATCAATTTGACCTCTACCAAACGGCCCAGATTTATGAGAAACTCATTAAGGAGTCAGGCAGTTACTGCACTTCATCCCATCTGATAATTTATGATATTAACCAGGAGAGCCAAGGGCTGCAAAACCAAACTCATTCAAAACTTTTTTACTTACCAGAGACTGCATGTCTGCAGTACAATGTAATACCCGTTTTCTCATCTAAAAGCTGAGAAGAGTCTGACCGTGAGTGATTTTGACATAATTTACATATATGCAAATCATACCAAATTATGTAATATGTATGATCTCCAAATATATTAAATTTTTAAGTATACACACACACACACACATACACATTTTCATCTAAGAAGTGCCTCTCTTCTCAGAAATCGTGAGCTCACCTCCAGAGAGCTCTAGGCAGCCTGACAGGTTTCTAACCCATGGATCCTCTGCGTGTGGTCCCCAGCCAGCAGCACCGGTGCCACCTCTTGAATCAGAACCAGGGATGGAGGCCCGGCGTTCTCAGTGTTCACCTGATGTGTGCTCAAGGCTGGGGCTCATGCTCCTCTTCATCTCCTGTAGAGAGTCACTGAGCATCTCCTTTCTTCTCTTTGAAACAGTGGTCCTCCTCCTCCCTCCTCATTCACAGCAGAAGACCATACTTTCTCATGAAGAACACAGCAGCATTCAGGAGAGGCCTTCCACTCTCTGCCACCATCTCACCTACAATCATGCGTGCAGACAGAGCCATATCTTTGGCCTCCTGTTCATTACATCCAGGGAACTGCCTGTGCCCTCATCTGCTGCCATCCCCTCTGTTCTGGCATGGATTTCTGGCCTCTGAAGTGCCCCAGGACATAGCTTCAGCAACCCATCAGTTTTTATCATGCCCTTGGTCATCTTCATAAAGCAAATCTATTAGTGTGACTCCTGTCTGAACCCAAGAAACAGACAAACATCTGAACTTTCCCAATCCTATCTATTTCTAGTTCACTGAACTTTCCCTTTATGTTAATTATCTGCAAAGAGCTGTCTATACTTGTATCGAGTTACTCTCTTTCCTTTCTCTGCTGAACCCACCCATTGAGCCTGTATCCCCATCACTCACCAAAGCGGCCCCTGAGAAGGACTCTAAACGCTCCTCATTTCTAAGCCCAGTGGTGCTCAGTCCTCTTGTTTCTCATTTGTCTGCAGCACTTGACACAGTGGAGCGTGGTCTCCCGTCTTCACTTGCCTTCTGCTCGAATCCCCGCTTTCTTCACTGATACTCCTTTTTAGACCCTCTCACTGGTTCTTCATTTCTCTAACATCAAAATGTTGGGATACCCAGGGCTCAAGGTGCCATTCTGCTACTTCCTGATGTCTGTTGGGCCCCTAGGTAGTGATTCTCAGTCTTGGCTGCGCACCAAAACCACCTGGGGCACTTTGGAAACTCTCAGTGCACCCGAGATCAAGTCAATCAGAGTCTCTTGGGTGGAACAGAAATGTCAGTATGTTTTCGAGGTTTCCCAGGTGATTGCTATGTGCAGTCAAGTTTGAAAACCACTTTCCTAGGGGACCTGATCCAGTTTATTGCCAAATCATCTATATGCTAATGACCCTGATCTCAGAGTTCTGGCCATTCCCTCTCCCTGACGATCCAAACTCCCATCCAGCATGTGCAATGAGATGCAACTCACACTTAAAATGTTCCAACTGGACTTTTGGCCCATCACTCTAAAATTCAGCCAGTCATCTCCATCTCAGCAAATAGAAACTCCATCTTTTCAGGTTCACAGGCCACATCTTTTGAGGTGGCCTCAGCACCCCTCTTCCTGTTGGGCCCTATGTCCAATCTGTAGCAAATTCTGCCCTTCAGAGCAATTCCAGAATCTGACCATTTCTCACCATCTCCATCAACACCTCCCTGGACCAAGCCATCATCCTCTCCTGCCTGATTATTACAGTGACCACACCCTCCACCCTCTACAGGCTTCTATTCTCCTCCCTTCACTTTCTCTTTAACCCATTTGCAGGGCAATGATAGAGAGATAAGAGAGGCAGATGTAGAGAATGGACTTGTGGACACAGCAGAGGAAGGAGAGGGTGGGATGAATTGAGAGAGTAGCATTGTGGGTATAAAATGGGCAGCTGGTGGGAAGCTGCTGTAGAGCACAGGGAGCTTAGCTTGGTGCTCTGTGATAACCCAGAGGAGTGAGATGAGGGGTGGGAGGGACGCTCAAGAGGGATGGAATATATGCATACTTCTAGCTGATTCACTTTGTTGTGCAGCAGAAACCAACACAGCATTCTAAAGCAATTATCTTCCAATTAAAAAAAAAAAAAAAAGAAGAAGCCAGAATGGGTTTTTCAAAACATGAGTCAGTTCCTGTCTATTCTCTGCTGAAGGGTATGACCCAGTGGCTTCTGGCTTTATCAAGGGTAAAATGCAAGGGCACCATTTTCTTTCTAGGTACCTTTTATTAATCATTTTTATATCTATAGCCTATTTCATGCCACTGTTAATCAGAGATTATCAAAACAGATAGCGAAATTGTTCTCAGGTACAAAAATCCTACCTCTTTTCTACATGACAAGAAAACACTTTTGGATAGCTCTAGATCAGCATTTTCCAAACTAACCTGACCACGGAACATTTTTAAATTATAATATATTGATGGGACACCAAGAGGAGTTCATGAAATATAAATGTAAGGTTAGATTGAAGTAGACAGCACCAAAAAAAGGTTCTCAAAGGTGAATTAATCACTTAAAGAAATAATAAAAATTTGATTCACATTCACTTTGCTTTAATACAGAATAAAAAACAAATTAGAGAAATCTGCTTAGGCATAAGTTAATAAGAATAAAATATGTCAACATAAAGTAATTTTTTGCATGTGCATTTTCTAATAAAAGAAGGCATACTCCAAAAAATGTTTTCTTAAATAGTGCTTTTTGGGATCTATTCTGAAACACACAGCTATTTAAAATTTGTGAAGATGTTGCTGAGCTTCATTCCCATGTGAGGTACAGAATCACATCCATTTCCACTTTTCTTTTAATTCGAGTGGAATATGACCATTCTGCTTCTCCATAAATTTTGTGGCAAAGGAAGACACGTGTAAATGACATTTTCACAATATTCGGGAGCTACTGAATTAGATTACTGTGCAAATCATTCACCTTGATGTGCGTATTCATGGTCTGCTCTTGGAATTTTAGAAACTGAATCTGCACATTTTTCTCTTCCTTTCGAAGTTTTCACCTTAGACATTCTAGATAGTTTGAGAACCTTGTGAATTTCTGTGGTTTTGTCATCATTGCTGTTTTGATAAAACTGCCTTCCTCCAGCGACAGGTCTATGTGGAAGCGATTTGTGCAGTATAAATATTTCAGGCACCATAAATGTTGAATAATGTCACAGATAGATGCTGAAATATTCAGGCAAAGTCTACAGCACAGAGTAGTGGCCAATCAGTGGACAACATTCACTTGAAGGGCAGTGGATAAACGCTGCCTTCACACTGGGAGGCTTGGCCTTGGATACTTGACAAAGGATGGAGGATGGTGACTCTGTACTGGATGCCTAGATCCAGATCTTGGTTCTGCTCCTTAGCAGCTGAGTGTTGGGGCAAATACTTTAACGTCGCTGAACCTCAGTAAATGGGAACAATAAGAATCTTACAGGATTAAAGATGAAGTACCGAGGATGAGATGGCTGGATGGCATCACGGACTCGATGGACGTGGGCTGAGTGAACTCCGGGAGATGGTGATGAACAGGGAGGCCTGGCGTGCTGCGATTCATGGGGTTGCAAAGAGTCGGACACGACTGAGTGACTGAACTGAACTGAACGAAGCATTACAATAGTACCTGCACATAGTATGTCCTTCATGAATTATTAGATTTTTTTCTTAGGATATTACATAGTAATAGACAACTGTTTGCTGTCTTTTTACAAATATCTAAAAAGTATTTTTTGAAAATAAAGGTTGAAAGTATTGGGTTGGCCAAAATGTTCATTTGGGTTTTTTCTCTAATGTCTTATGAAAAAGCCAGAATGAACACTTTTGTCAACCCAATAAATCCTCCCACTGCAACATCCATGAATATATTCCATGGATCACATTTGAGGAAACATCTTGAAGTAGTTGATATAGTCAGACTTTTTTCTAGCCTTGCATACCAGATTGAGCTGGACATTTATCTGGAGATAATGATGGTAATAAGGATCATCACTAAACATGTTCAGTCCAGGTAGTATGCTGGTGATGTCATGTGCTTCACTTCTAATTCCTAAACCAGTCTTACAAAGCAGTTATGACATCTGCCTCCTCTAGGAGAGGAAAACATGTGGCAGAGACATTGATTGACTTGCCCTGAAACCTTGGAGATGGGGAGTGGTGAGCCTGGAAGAGCCCAGGTGGTCCTGTGCTAATTAATACCAGAGGGGGAATCTTTGCCACCATTATCTCTGGGCATAAACAACAAAGCATAAGACATGCTAAGAAGAAATACAGACAGGAAAGATGGTCATTGGAGAGAACAAAGATGCTGTTAGAGCAACATCAAAGAAGAGTCAGTCGGGGACAGAGGTGGGCCGGAGGCTGAAGGCAGACTTGGGACCCCCTGTGTACCTTCTGGGAAGATGAAAAGATCCTTGGGCTGGAGGGAACTTGGCAACGGTTTCAGGGAGGGTAATCCCAAGTGCCCAAGGCCACCGAGGAAACTTGTTGACCTTGAATCCTTCGGGAGGTCCTCTGCCCTCACCCCTTACTCCAGGTCATCTTTATTTTCTTGCATCCTTGAAGCCCCACAGAATGAGAAGCTTGATGTCCTTGCCCTCCGGCCCTTGGCTCATTCACTGATCTGCTTTGAACACATCAAACTTATTCAACACATCAGATTTTGAACTCACCTATAGTTTCCACTTCCAAACACCCCCATACACACTACAGAAGAAGATGCTGCTGACTCCAGGTGACTCAGAAGCTGAATCAGAAGCTGAGTCACCTCCTGGAGGTGTCCACAGAGCCTCTGCCTCCTCCACGTCCCACCCGCACAGCTCAGCTCCTGGGGCAAACAGGCGAAGTGCCGCTTCTCTGAGAGAGGTTTAATGAAGAATAAGGTTGATTCTTGCCTGACATGAATGCCTCCATGTTCATTTTGAAATATTTGTCCTTAAGAATACAAATATTTGAATATACACGGACACCAAAAGTAAAATTAAAATCTATAATCTATAGATTTTTATGGACCTGGAGACTGGAACAGAACATCCTATAAATACAGTTCCTTATCTTTATTGTTTTTAAGCAATCACATGCATTGTGAATGTAACTTTTTTTACACAACATTATTTCTAATGATTCATGTGTATTTTATCACAATACGATGTCATACTGTAGCTAACTAACTTCTTAGTAAAGAATATATAAATGCCGTTTCCGTTTGTTTGTATCATAAATAACGATGCAGTGAACATCTTCTAATATAAATCCTTATACATATGTTACATTTCTGCAGTTGTTTTTTAGAATTTAATTTTCAAAGCCAAATTTCTGGGTCAAAAATTATGACCATTTTTATAGATTTTAATTTGTATTTCTTGGTGGTTCAGCAGGAATGTTGTACCAAGTTAAATTTTCACAAATAATTGCTAAGTTATATGTATGAATGCGTGTGTGCACAGTCGCTCAGTCGTGTCTCTTTGAGACCCTTTGGACTATAGCCCTCCAGCCTCCTCTGTCCATGGGACTTTTCAGGCAAGAATACTGGAGTGCATTGCCATTTCCTCCTCCAGGGGCTCTTCCGGACCAAGGGATCAAACCCATGTCTTCTGCATTGCCAGCGAAATCTTTACCTCTGAGCCACTGGGGAAGCCCATAACTTATATGATTGTGTATATATGACATACTTTTTAATAGTGTGGCATGCTCGTCCAGTGGCCAGGGTTGAGGGGAGATAGAAGGGCACTCAAAGTTCCCTGACCACCTGCAGGAACCACACTGGTTCAGAGGATATTCATAGAATGTCTGAATTCTGCACTGGGAGCTGGTATCACAGTGAGGAACCCTGTCTGGCTGCACTGAAAGCTGTGTCAGCTGCTGAATGTGAGATGGGAGGACAGCCTTGTTTCAGAGGCAAGTGATGGGGGAGGGAGTTAACACAATGCTCCTTCTCCCTTGGAGCAGGGCATGGAGCTCATGGAGGAGAGGGAACCCCTGTGCTGAGCAGGAACGTGCCTGTACAGGCTGCCCTTGCAGGCTTACTCTACATGGACTTGGGGACACTCAGTGCTGTGGCTTGATGGCCAGTGACACCAGACAGGAGACAGAGGACACGGGGCTAGACCATTCTCCAGCAGGGACCATTCTGCTCCAGGGGGATGTGGCCATGTCTGGGGACATTTCTGGTTGTTGCAACAGCCAGGCAGGTACTGCTGGTACCGAGTGATGCTAGTGGCCAGGCCAGGGACACTGATACACATCCCGCAGTGCTGAGGGCAGCCTCCTGCAGCACAGATGCTTCTGACCCTAAATGTTGGCCCTGCCAGTGCTGAGAAACCCAGGGCTTGGCTCAGAGACACTGCTGTGCTGTGGGCTCAGAAGGCAGCTGTCAGTTGAAGTGGCCCAAAGCTGAACTCTCTGCTATGGGAACACCGTGTCAGAACACCTCCTGCGCTATGCTTGTGGAGGGTGAAACACACTTTCTTTGTGCTTCATTTAGCATCCTCTTACCACACACTTTGTTCTGCAACACAGGGCACATTAGTTCATGCAGATGATGAAAAATAGTATCCCTTGTTTCTCCCAATTCTTTCTCAAAATATTTACAATTGCAAATCTGATGGTGACTGGATTTCTATATGAATTCAGCTTAGCCTGACTGATGGCATTATATTCTGAGATGATGTCTTAGACCTTTAATCAACAAGAAGTGTTGTAATCCTACTATGTAGGAAGAATTCCTCTTATGACAATAAACAGTGCTGGCAATCAATGGATAATCTATGTTTCTGTTCCACGGCCAAGGTCTGACTGCCGATCATGAGGCAAGGATGAAGCCACACGCAGCAGAATTCATATTTACTGAAGTATCCTTAGTATTGATTTTAGTAAGATATATATTTTCTTTTCTTTTTTCCCCTTCTTAGGCTGCAGTGAACTAATACTCGCTGTTCAGAGTGAGTACAGAGATTCATTTTGTTTCAAAGAAGTGTACATGTTTCTTTATAAGACACAGCACATCCTGCTTTAGCAAAGACACAGTTACTTAAAACAAAACAAAGGACTTTCATTAGATTTGAAAAAAATATATATGAAAATCTTGGTGGATGTGAAGAAGCAAGATGAGGGGGTTGAGTGAACAATTCAAAGCACCCATGTCTTCTTTTGTTTGTTCAGCAAGTAACTTGCTAAGCAGTTTCCACATGTATTTATGAACCTGCATTTTATATATTAGAAGGTGTGCATTTTTATAACAATTGCATTTATCACTTTCCAAAATTATCACTGTGAGGATCACTTACAAATAATTTCTTGCAACAGAATACTCCATTTTTCAGTTTAGGATACCAATATTTTTCAGCTATGGGTGCAATTAATAAATCTTTTCAAGGTTGCACAGATAGAGACATTCGGCACATTCCAGCCAGACTTTGAGGCAGCTGGAGCAGCCACACTCACAAATTGGAACTCAAGTGGCTAACGGACAAAAGACGCATCAGTGAGGATGTTAGCCCATGAATTCCATACAAGAAAGATGAATCCCTAGGACTTCCCTGGTGGTCCAGGGTTGAGAATCCGCCCACCAATGCCAGATATACAGGTTCAGTCTCTGATCCAGAAAGACTCCCCATGTTGAGGGGCAGCTAAGCCTGTGAGCCACAACTACTGAACCCATGTTCTATAACAGGAGAAGCTACCACAGTGAGAAGCATGAACACTGCAACCAGAGAGTAGCCCCCACTTGCCACAACTAGAGAAAGGCCAAGTGAATGTGAAACTGAAAGTCACTCAGTCGTGTCTAACTCTTTGCGACCCCATGGATTGTCCATGGGATTCTCCAGGCCAGAATACTGGAGTGGGTAGCTTTTCCCTTCTCCAGCTGATCTTCCCAACCCAGGGATTGAACCCAGGTCTCCCGCATGGCAGGTGGATTCTTTACCAGCTGAGCCACAAGGGAAGCCCAAGAATACTGGAGTGGGTAGCCTATCTCTTCTCCAGCGGATCTGCCTGACCCAGGAATTAAACTGGGGTTTCCTGCATTGCAGGTGGATTCTTTACCAACTGAGCTATGAGGGAAGCCCTAGAGAAAGGCCAAATTCAGCAACAAAGAACCAGCACAGCCAAAAATAAATAAATAAGCAATTTTTTTTAAAAAAAGAAAGACCAACCCTCAAGTTTAGTCTTCACAGCAACTTCAGCCACGCTGCGCCACCCCCTCCCTCCTGGCAGGCACACTCAACCTTGGTCATCACAGGCTCTCCACTGCCACCCGCCTCATCCCCACCAGCACTGGGGCACAGAAGCAGCCTCCCTTATCCTGGTCAGCACAGTCCCCTCTGCCTGCTCTCCCAAACACCCATTGTTCCAGGACACAGTGTCCTTGCATGCAGGATGGCAGAGCGGATAAGACATAGGTGCTTGAGTTGAATGCCAGGGTTCAAATCCTACATCAGCCAGTTACCGGTTACTCAATCTATAAAATTAAGATGGGAAAACCTGTGGTCTCAGGTGAATGTTGAGAAGGAAGGAAGAGTCAGGAGGGACATGATAATCATCAGCCTCCAAATTTCAGGTGCCTTTTGCCTCCTGGCTGGGATGAGCAACTATTGCAATGCTCCTTCTCTGGTATGATGGGAATATCCACAGGAAAGGAGAAGTGGAGCCCTGAGCTGGTTCTTTGGGAAAGAGCCACAGTATCTCCCTTCCTCAGGACCTTGCTGGGTGCCACTCTGGCTTCAGAGGAAGCCAGTAAGGAACATGACCCCACCTGGCAAGCAGGAGCTATGCTTGCCTTGGCTTAATTACATGTAGTCAGCATGAAGTCACCAAGGAAAACCACGCTTGGTTGATCTGATAGAATTTTTCAAGGAACAGCACAAAGAGTCAACAGGAGAAAGCCCGGCTGTAATTTACTTGGACTTCAAGTAAGCGTTTGATATAGTAGCACACAAAAGACTAATATTCTAGGTCAGCAAGGATGTGATGGCTAGGGAGCTGCCTGAATGGGTAAGGAACTTGTCAAGATCTTCAAGATAGAGAGGATAAGAGCCGAGCAAATAGCTCAGGGAAGGAAGATGTGACAACTGGAATTCTGCCGACACCAGCACTCTGGCAAGCTTTGTTCATTTCCTGACTATTCTGTTAGTGATGCTGGAGTTAAGAGAAGGCCAGTTGGTTTTTTCTGAGGGGCTCGAAACTGTAGTTTAAATTCTTTCGTCCAAGAGATAGTCCAGAGGTGCTGGGGGGGTCAGCGAGGAGTTTTATTTGGCAGCTGGAGCTGAAGCAGCAATTTCTGCCGAAATGGATTGAGTGAATTTAGATTCTTCTGAGGATTTAAAATCATCTAAGCGTCAGGATGTTGAGCTTTGCATTTTGCTCTAGCATTTCTTTATCCTTCTAGAAACCACTTTGTAATTTCCCTCAGAGAAGCTTCTGACACCTTCCTTTACATGTTCACAGGAGGTTTTATGCTTACCCAAAAAAGTGGGATGCAGAACCCCAACCTGGCTGGGGTATCATCAGCACCTTGTAGTCCCAAGGGTGCAGATTGGGATGGATATGTGACACAGGTCAGCCCATCAGAATAGACCTCAGGACTCCTCAGAGATGCACCCTTCACCTGGTGGCAGCTTTGAGCTGAGGCATCAGCTGACCCCTCAGCACTTCCTGGGAGGAGATGGAAGAGACTGGCTGGGATGAGGCAATCTCAGAAGAAGGCAGAGCAAGGAATCCAGACAGGGACCTGAATCTGAGATCACCCCAGCTGTCAATATTTTCATGCCAAGGCTGATTTGTGTTAAGTTTTGTTTGCTTATAGCACAGAGAAGCATCTGACTGCCTCAGACCTTGCCACCCCACAGTTAAGCATCACTACCGGGGAACATGGAAGCCTAGACATGAGCGAGGCTCTGAATCAAGCAGCTGGGCTGCCCTTGATGCCCCCCAATCCCCAGCCTCAGCTTGTCCCAGCAGGGCACATGACTACACCCAAAGTGTCCAGGATCAAAGTAGAAGACCCATACACCCATTTCACATTAGAGGACTTGGAAGCCCACACTGTGTATCATCCACAAACCGTCTAGGATCCTGCTTCCATGGCGATGGCTGTAACTGATCATCTAGTGTGAGCTGAGTTTTGCCCACATGATGCCCCTGATCCATTATCACCACCATCATCAACACCATTAGTGTTCAGTGTCAGGGTCCTAGTGATGTGCTGGACACCATGTGAGTATCTCACCTGTGTTATTATGTGGCATTTTTGTGAAGTTATCCTAAATGTTAGCTACAATCCTCAGCTCCAGTTTATGTACTGGCAGGCTGAGGCTTAGGTAATTCAGTATTTATTTGATACACAGACATTCTTCTTTTGCTGCTGCTGCTGCTGCTAAGTCACTTCAGTCGCATCCGACTCTGTGCGACCCCATAGTTGGCAGCCCATCAGGCTCCCCTGTCCCTGGGATTCTCCAGGCAAGAACATTGGAGTGGGTTGCCATTTCCTTCTCTGATGCATGAAAGTGAAAAGTGAAAGTGAAGTCACTCAGTCGTGTCTGACTCTTAACGACCCCATGGACTGCAGCCCACCAGGCTCCTCCATCCATGGGATTTTCCAGGCAAGAGTGCTGGAGTGGGGTGCCATTGCCTTCTCCTCAGACATTCTTCTAGGGCCCATCAAAGGATGCAACTGTGCTAAGAACTGACAAATCAGTATCAGAAAACCCAACACTCACTCTCTCTCTCTCCCCACAGAGGGCAGAGGCTGGCGTGGATAGGGAGTAGGGGCACAGGTAGAGCATTCCTCCAGGAGGTGGAGAGAGAGGCAGGGTGAACCTCTCCAGGGTCTTAAATGAAGTGGTTGGAAATTTTGTCCTTTATCCAATGAGCCACAGAGAGTCATTAATGGATTTTTTTTTTTTAAGGAAAAAGAGCTTGATGAGTCTTGCATTTTGAAAGAACAATTTAGTATAATGAGAGTTTGCAGAGATGAAGAACACCAAAGAGATTTGAGACATACTTGGAGGTAAAACCTTTAGCACTTAGGCAACACTGATCAAGGAGGATAAAGAAGGAAGACACCAAGGTGCCAGTGTGCACTAACCCACTGGATGGTGCGTGGTGCTTGGTGCTGAGGCTGGGACCACAGACAGATATCTGTAGGGAAAACTGCAGGTGATACAGAATTCGAGAAGCATTTGAAAAGCACCGTTGGGAAGTTTTCAATGGGGTTGAGTAATCATCTGGGTGTCTTCAGTTTATAGACTGATTTGAAGCACTAAAGTGGATGAGAACCTCTAGAGAAGAATAAAGACTAAGAGACAAATAAAAGTAAAAATGAAGAGTAAGACAAATAAAGAATCAAGAATGAGGCCAGAGCTTCCAGTGGCTGAAATGGAGAGTCAGGTAGGCCAGGAGGAGGAAGGCAGGTCAGAGAGTCGGGTCCCTGCTTGGTAGGGGGGTGGGGTGCAGTGGATTGGGGACAGTGGTGGGTGTTGACCCAGGAGGCACAGACAGAAAGTGGTCTCTGAGTCACAGACTTTGAGCGTGCATGATGGCAGCTCCAGTCTGGATGTAGAATGGAGGCAGGATTGGGGTAGAGCTGGTGGGGAGGGGCCTTAAGGGGAGGGGGAGAGGCTCGGTTTGATAGTTAAGATAGGAAATAAGCAGGTTTTCAAGCTGGAAGAGAGGATGGCTACTGAGCAGTTGAGGTTCTGGGATGGAAGAAGTACAGCTGAGAATCTGTATGTCTCATGGAAGCATGGGATTCAGACCAGAGACGAGAGAGCAGACCTCAGTGTAAGCAGAGTTGATGCATTTACCATATGAGAGACAAGGAGGAACAGGGCTGGCAGTGAGAAGACACAGCCCGAGGTCAGACAGTCCACACATGGCAGGAGCCAGTCTCTCTGTGGTTGGCCTTATGCAGATGTCCTGCTACTACTTGGCCCTCAGACCCCTTCTCAAGGCCGTGGGCTTACATTCTCACTCTGCTCCAGCCTGTGACCATGAGTGCAAATAGTTTCTGACAAGGTGACGCACAGGACCCTTCTGGGAACACATGCTATTTAGTTGGTGTCTTGGGTACCTGATTTTAACATCTCCGGTGCATGCAGGAGCCCCGTGAATGTTGATCAGGGCCTCGTGCTCTGTGGAGAAGCTATTAAAGACCCAGATTTCCAGGTACTGACTTGGGGACAGTGATCTGGGAAGCTGGCATGCAGGTTGAGGGGAGCTGTCTTCTACAAAATCTCCCTGTTTGTGAGATGTAAGACTCCTTGCCCAGGTATGGGGACAATGGAGTTAAGACACTATTGACAATATGAGATATTTGTTGTGGGCCCCCAGGTAGCCAGATCTATGCAAATGGAATGATCAGTGGTGGGCTCCCAGCTGTCTGTGGAAATGGATTTGTTACAGGGTCCTGGCTAGACTGGAACCAGTAATTCTCAATCTTAGCTGCATATTAAAATCCCCTGGGGACACGTTACCAGCTGCACTCCAGATCAGTTGAAAGTGAACCTTTGTTCGAGGGATTCACTATTCTTCAACAGCTTTTCTGAGATATAATTTACATCTCCTACAGCTAAACTGTTCTAAGTGTACAATTGAGGGGCCTGTGGGATATTTATAGAGCAACCATCATCATAATTACATTGTCATCATCTCAAAAGTTTCCTGGGTGTGATTGCAGTGAGTAGTCAGGCCTGAGACTGGCAGTAAAAAGTCATTCACTAAGACATGTTCAAATCAAACACTGCTGGTATAGTGGTCACTAACTAAGGTCTAGTAGAGGCCACGTGACTGTGTTCCAAACTCCTGGATAAAAGGTCCCTTGTTAATTACTAAAACCCAATGTCTGTCTCAAAGTCTCTATGTTTCCACATCCATCCATCTCTCCAAACATTCATTAAATAATATTTGACTAATTAATATATATTGGCCATCCACTAAGTACTAACCACTTAGCGACTCAATAAGAAACAAAAACATCTGTGGTTCAAGACCTCTTTGGTTTTTGTTGTTTAGTTATTCAGTGGTGTCCGATTCTTTGCAGCCCCTTGGACTATAGCTCTGCCAGGCCTCTCTGCCGATGGGATTTCCCAGGCAAGAATACTGGAGTGGATTGCCGTTTCCTTCTCCAGGGGATTTTCCTGACCCAGGGATCTAACCCACATCCCTTGCAATATAGGTGGATTCTTTAACACTGGGCCATCAGGGAAGCCCTCAGGATCTCTTGGAGTTTACAATAACAGAATCATGAAGCCAGATGTCATTTATGTTCTGATGAAACATACAATTTCCATAGGAAATAAATATAAATCAAAATACACTGGCCAATACATAATTTAAAAGTTACAATAGGATTTTTGATTCATTAGTTGCAGTTAAGAAAGACATCATCCAAATTCTGCATTACTCATCATTGTTCTGACTTTTGTTGTTGTTCAGTTGCTAAATAGTGTGTGACTCCATGGACTGTAGCACACCAGGCTCCCTTGTCCTTCACTATCTCCCGGAGTTTGCTCAAATTCATGTCTACTGAGTCAGTGATGCTATCTGACCACCTCATCCTCTGTGGTCCCCTTCTCCTCCTGCATTCAATCTTTCCCAGCACCAGGGTCTTTTCCAATGAATCAGCTCTTCATATCAAGTGGCCAAAGTATTGGGGCTTCAGCTTTAGCATCAATCCTTCCAATTTCCTGACATATCTATTGTCATTTACAGATGGAGAAGTCTTCATGGGCTGAATGTACTAAGAACTCGCTTAAATAAGGGATAACCTGTTGCAGAATCTAGGGATGGAATACTGTGCATACAATTAGCAAACAGGTGAACATGCAGATTTGGGAACAATCATTGTGTTGCCTGGTTTGTGATTCTCTTCACAAATGTAATTGTGATGATCGATATAGGAGTTGTACTTGGATGACAAGTGCAAATAAATGAGATTTTTGGCTGGAAATGTGTCTCTCATAATAGAAGATCAAGGGTCCCCAACCTCCAGGCCAAAGACCAGTACCTCCTGTCAGATCAAGGGCAGTGTTAGATTAGAAATAAGGTGCACAGTAGTGTAAGGTGCTTGAGTTAACCCAAAACCATTCCCTACTCCTAAGCCCGGTCCATGGAAAAATTATCTTCCACGAAAAAAATTTCTGGTGCCAGAAAGGCTGGGGACCACTGTCCTAGAGGAATCTAAATGTAAGAATGGACACCCAAACACATCTTCCTTTTCTAATCACCATCCAACACAGAGACACACATTTTGAGAGTCAGGTGGATGCACAGCTGCCCTGGGGACCACCTTGCTCAGTGTGAAGGCACTCTCCCAAGCCCCTTCCAGGAGCCTGTTTCTGTCTTGGGCAGCCCTACCATGCTGATTGGGTCTGATGCCCATGAAACACATTTCATAGGCCAAGATGAGGACTTGGTTCATGAGCTTAGGAAGAGGGAGAGAGAGACTTGAACCAACACTCCAATTCAGATACATAGAAATGCTTCCTCAATAATAAAAAAGACTCAGCTCTGTCCTCAAGACAGAATGCTCTTGTAAAATCCCTCCCCTGCCCCCTCAGAGTCCCGCAACCAGCTGAGAACATTTGTCATCAGAAGGACCAAGTCCCTCTTGCAGCCTCCAGCCACTCTCAGGTGACACTTCCCATCCCACAGCGCCTGTCATGTTCACGGGAACAGCAGGGGAGACAGGGGCAGCAGCGGAGGAGTGCAGAGCTGGGGTGAGAACTGCAGGCTTGTTATGTTTCCCTGATTGTCTCCTGGAAGACATGACCAGCAGCTGGGCAGTGTGTGCTGCTAGGACTCCAGAAATGATTCGTGTTGATATGTTAATTAGGAGAAATCATTCTGTTGCAGAGCAACCCAACAAATGTGACAGCCAAATAAATCTGTGTGCTTCGAAGCTCCGGCAGTGTTTAATCTGGAGAGATTCAGCTCACTGCAGGAGGCCCCCAGGGAAGGCAGGTTCTGACTCAAAGGGGAGGAGTCCATCCCCTTCTGCTGCCTGGACCAGGGAGGGGGGACTTGAGAGGGGGAAGTTTTGGGTTTCTGGATGGTCCTCTGGGTTTTGGCATTGGAATCGATTGAGGATGATAATAATGATAACAGTATCAGATAATCCATAATCCTCATTTCCTATGCGCCCAACACTGAGATTATGAATGTCATGTGTACTATCAGGAAAGACTTGCAGGTTTTTTAGACTCATTGCTAATTTCCAGGAGGTGTTGAGGCTCAGAGAGGTTGTGTGACTTATCCCAAAACCCTCAGTGCCTGGGAGGGTGGACACTAGAATGAATACAGACCTGAGGGCACCAAATCAATGTTCTTAATGACACTGGGAGTCTGGTGCCTCAGACAGTACAGAATCTGCCTGCAATGCTGGAGACCCAGGTTTGATCCCTGGGTCAGGATGATCCCCTGGAGAAAGGAATGGCTACTCATCTCAGTATTCTTGCCTGGAGAACACCACTGACAAAGGAGCCTGGCCAGGCTGCAGTCCACGGGATCACAAAGACTCAGGCATGACTGAGTAACACTTCCAACAACACTGTGAAGGGGATTCCAGGCTGACAACGAGGAGTCCAACAAACTTCCATCCATAGAACATTTTCTCATTGCTGAACTTCAGCTTATTAAGGAGGCAGGATGATGTGAGCTGCTTCCCTTGTTGAGAATATCTGTTCTCTTCACAGGAGCTCATTTACCCCACACCCCACACGAGGATGCAGAGTAAAGAACAACGAGCCTCAGAGAATGCAAGCTGGTGGCCTTGAGAGGAGCTGAAGACCAGAGAGAGAAGGGGGCCAAGGCTGAGACCAAGGAGGCAGGGACAGTGACGGATGGGTAGGACACAGGAGGAAAGACCTGGAGTGGAGCAGACACAGGGCGGGAGGGCGGGAAAGGATGTCTGGGGCTGTGAGGCAGAGGGGCATGGTACACTTGCTGGTGGAGCCAGATGGACATGATTAGACCAAGTTCTCTTGCTTGGTTTGGAGAAGCCAGAGTCTCACCTCCAGAACATGTGCTTCTTCCCAAACCCAGAATCTCCACACTTGTGCCCTTACAACTCTGGTCTTGAGTAAGGGACACCATCCTTTCCCACTCTGAAAAAGGATTCTCTGTTTAAAACATTTGAGACATACACATTCACACTTCCCTTGAATAATCCAATTGCAATTGTTATGCTAAAGACTCCTGGCAATCAGGCTCTTAAAAAAAAAGTTATATAACCTCACATAATGCATAATTTACCAAATGTATTTGTTCATGATTTTTTTATGGATCACAAATATCAATCTAAGGGTTCTACACTGGGAAAGGCTTTATCATCTCAGAGGAGTCAATTGGTGATGTAGGGATCTTTTAGGGGGGCGGTGGCTCAGAGCATGAAGATGCTTCAAATACAGTGGGAGGGAAAATTCCAGCACCTCCCCAAGGTCACTGAAAGTTAAAACTTATAACCCAGTCCACATTGCTCTGCTTTTTTCATCAAATTCAGGACCATAACAGTCTTGTAATATCCTGTGCTTCCTTAGACAGGTACACCTTGGAGTTACCACCAGTTTGATTCTAGACCAGTGCAATAAAGTATCACAAGAAAGTGAGTCACAGAATGTTTTTGGTTTCCCAGTGCATAGAAACATTAGTTTACACTAGACTGTAGCCCATTACGTGTGTGATAGCATTATGTCTAAAAGTAATGTACGTGCCTTCATCAAACAAAAAACTTCATTGCTATAAATACTAATCATCATCTGCCAACACAACGAGAGTTGTCACAAGTTTCAATTTGTAGAAGAAAAAATCAGTATTGAGCAGCACAATAAAACAAGGTACGGCTGCATATGAAGCTAACAGCATTGCCTGTGACATTCCCTGGTTAACATGCAAGTTGTATAGAATGTCGGAACCTTTCTTGTTTCTGCGGCTAAGCATGGAGAGACCCTGGGAGCTGTCGTAGGTGATAAGAGTTTGAGAACTGCCCTTGGCTCCCCCCGGGTGAGGCTGTTTTCTGAACAGCTCCTGTGACATCTGAAAGAGCTCTGATGCTCCTGTGAGGACTGGGTGGGTCCTATAAGCCAAGAACCTACGGGGAGGAAGGATAGAAAGCTGGTGCCAACAAGGGAAGGAGTGGTCCCTGACCTTCTCGGTGGCCTCCCTTCTCATAGGAAAAAGTGTGTATGCTCTGAGCTCTGTGATGGGATTGGCTGTACTGAGAGCAGCCCAGAGTTAAACTGGGGAAACAATCTAGATTAATCTGCATAAGAAAGAGTGTGCGCAATCCTGCAGCTTTAGTTCTGCCTGGGCTCAATGTACTAGAGACACAAAGCACCTTGAGTGGCTTCCTCTGGGGGGAGGGCAGGATGCCAAGGAAGGAGCTGGTGTGGGCTTTGGGTCACCTGTTTAAAGAAAACCCATGTAGAATGGTGAGGCAACTTATGCTCAAGGAATCAAGTTTCCCCCATCTAGACATGATTTCCATAGACTCAACCCCAGGGCAACTGCAAAAGTCCTGGGAGCGCTTTAAACTCTCACCAGGTACAGAATAGAAGTTGAATCCAAGTGATTAAACTTCAAGGGCAGGAGTGGGCAGGGTGGGGTGGGCAGTGAATCAGACCTTAAAGGTGATCCCAACAGGTTCCCTCTCCCATCCACAGTGTATGCTCCTGGTAGGGAATGCATTGTTGGGAAGACAGGTTCAGTTCAGTTCAGTTCAGTCTCTCAGTCGTGTCTGACTCTGCGACCCCATGAATCGCAGCACGCCAGGCCTCCCTGTCCATCACCAACTCTCGGAGTTTACCCAGACTCATGTCCATTGAGTCGGTGATTACATTCGGCCATCTCATCCTCTGTCACCCCCTTCTCCTCACGCTCCCAATCCCTCCCAGCATCAGGGTCTTTTCCAATGAGTCAACTCTTCGCATGAGGTGGCCAAACTATTGGAGTTTCAGCTTCAACATCAGTCCTTCCAATGAACATCCAGAACCGATCTTTAGGAAGGACTGGTTGGATCTCCTTGCAGTCCAAGGGACTCTCAACAGTCTTCTCCAACACCACAGTTCAAAAGCATCAATTCTTCGGTGCTCAGCTTTCTTCACAGTCCAACTCTCACATCCATACATGACCACTAGAAAAACCATAGCCTTGACTAGGCGGACCTTTGTTAGCAAAGTAATGTCTCTGCTTTTGAATATGCTATCTAGATTGGTCATAACTTTCCTTCCAAGGAGTAAGAGTCTTTTAATTTCATGGCTGCAGTCACCATCTGCAGTGATTTTGGAGCCCCCCAAAATAAAGTCTGCCACTGTTTCCACTGTTTCCCCATCTATTTCCCATGAAGTGATGGGACCAGATGCCATGATCTTCATTTTCTGAATGTTGAGCTTTAAGCCAGCTTTTTCACTCTGCTCTTTCACTTTCATCAAGAGGCTTTTTAGCTCCTCTTCACTTTCTGCCATAAGGGTGGTGTCATCTGCATATCTGAGGTTATTGATATTTCTCTTGGCAATCTTGATTCCAGCTTGTGCTTCTTGCAGCCCAGCGTTCCTCATGATGTACTCTGGTTATAAGTTAAATAAGCAGGGTGACAATATACAGCCTTGACGCACTCCTTTTCCTATTTGGAACCAGTCTGTTGGTCCATGTCCAGTTCTAACTGTTGCTTCCTGACCTGCCTATAGGTTTCCCAAGAGGCAGGTCAGGTGGTCTGGTATTCCCATCTCCTGAAGAATTTTCCACAGTTTATTGTGATCCACACAGTCAAAGGCTTTGGCATAGTCAATAAAGCAGAAATAGATGTTTTTCTGGAACCATCTTGCATTTTTGATGATCCAGCAGATGTTGGGAAGACAGAAGGGGACCATTAAAATGCTGTGTTTATTGTTTAATTGCTCAGTTGTGTCCAACTCTTTGTGACCCTTTGGAATGTAGGCCACCAGGCTCCTCTGTCCACGGAATTTTCCAGGCAAGAACACTGGAGTGGGTTGCTGTTTCCTTTTCCAGGGAATCTTCCTGACCCAAGGATCGAATCTGTGTCTTCTGCATTGCAGGCCGATTCTTTATCGCTGGGCCACCAGGCAAGCCCCAAAAGTGTGGTCATGGAAAGAGTTAAAAAATAGTTTTCAAACTATTCTGTTTATAAGCTGGGCTCACAATGTTGCTCAGCCCATGGTGGAGCTAAGAAGTCTCCCAAAAGAGTGGGAGCCAGCAAGGCATCACCTTATCCTCCTCCCCAAAATAGGTAACTTCTATGGTTATCACCTGGGAACCACCTACTGCTATGGGCTTTAGTTGAAGCAGAAATTAGGAAGGCCCATGCCCTTTGGTTAAGTGATATAAGTGTATTAGTTCTGTGTTTAAAATAAAAACTTGCAGCATCCCACTGTCATGATGAACCTCTAATAATATCACCAAACATGGAGAAGAAGCTGAATTTGGAGGAAAACTGAGGATGGCAAATCACAGTGCCACCCTATGTTGTCATTGTTAAGTTGCTCAGTCATGTCCAACTCTTTGCAGCCCCGATGACTATAGCATGCCAGGTTTCCCTGTGCTTTACCATCTCCCAGAGTTTGCTCAGATTCATGTCCATTGAGTCAGAGATGCCAACAAACCATGTCATCCTCTGCTGCCTTCTTCTCCTCTTGGTCTCAGCTTCTTCCAGTCTTTTCCCAGTCTTTCTCTTTTCCAGTGAGGCAACTCTTTCACATCAGGTGGCCAAAGGATTGGAGCTACAACTTCAGCATCAGTCCTTCCAATGAAGATTCAGGGTTGATTTCCTTTGGGATTGACTGATTTGATCTCCTTGCTGTCCAAGGGACTTTCAAGAGTCTTCTTCAGCACCACAGCTCGAAAGCATCAGTTCTTCAGTGCTCAGCCTTTTTATGGTCCAACTCTCACATCCATACATATCTACTGGAATAACCATAGCTTTGGCTAGACAGACCAACTGCATTCCTTTCTAGGGAGAAGCTAGAAGGAGACCCCAAAGTGGAGTTTCTCAAAAAAGACTGACTATTTTGAATCCCTACTTTATTATACCCAAAAATTGCACTGTGTAGATAACTCCAATCAGATCCAAATTCCAATTTGAAAACCCAACATAAAGTGCACTCCCAAGAATCCGTAATTAGACAATGTTTATTACAGCAGCCTGGGTGCTTAAAATGTTGAATATGGGTTAATCTTGGATAGATTTAAAACACCACCTGTTCACTTCTGTTAAAAAATATATTAAAATTGTGATTTCAGTTTTACCAAAGTGCTTAATCCTCAAGTGTTTGGTTTCATCTTCTGAATATGTAGGTGGTTGCAGAGGGCCTCCCGTCAGGCAGAAAGCCAGCAGGTGGTCCCTCGACTGGACAGGCAGGTGTGTGGCCAGGACAGGCCCCTGTTCAAAGGCCTTCCTCCCTTGAAGCCACCACCTAGTCCTGCCCAGGGCTGAGGGATCCTGTAAGCACTACAAGGGCAAGGCTGTCCCAAGGAGATTTGGCATGGAACTAGCTAGACCTTTCATGGGCTCTCCTCATGAAAGCCAGATGTAACTGGACCCTTAAAAGTGCATCCCCGCTCCTCCAGGGCAGAGAGGACCTGCAACTTTCTCGATTCAGTGTCTCCCAGGAGGGAAAACTTGAATACAAAGCAGGAAGGTGTTTAGGCTAATTCTGCATTCACCCTGCCTCTTCCACAAGGTTATAGCTTCTTGATTAAAGGTTTGCAAGTGTCAGAGCTAGATGTCAGTTTAAAGACATTTAGTTCACCCCCTGCCACTAAAACTAGGGTCATGGGATCATCTTCAGGATGACCTTGAGTGGCACTGGAGCCGAGAGCCCAAACATCGGAGGTGGGCTAGCCCAGAGATTCACCTTGGGGGTAATTCTGCCTCCAAGAGGTAGTTCTGTCCATCTGAAACATTTCAGTGTCACAGCCAAAGGGAAGCTATTGGTATCTTGAGGATGGATGCTGCTCAACACCGTGATAACCACACCCAGGACAGCCCTCCTGCAGAGAATTCTCCAGCCCCAAATGTCAGCAGTGTTAGGGCTGGGAGGCCCTGTATGTCCTTGGTCACTCAGTCCTGTCTGGCTCTTTGAGACCCATGGGCTGTAGCCCACCAGGCTCTTCTGTCCATTGAATTCTCCAGGCAAGAATACTACAGTGGGTTGCATTCCCTTCTCCAGGGGATCCTCCCAATCCAGGGATTGAACCTGTGTCCCTTGCATTGGCAGGCAGATTCTCAACCACTGGAATACCAGGGAAGTCCAGTTTTCAATATTTAGACTTAGCTTATGAGTTCAGAAGGAACTGTACATAAGATTTATCTAGAAATACAACAAGGGAGGGAGTCTTGGGCAGAAGATGTGGAGTAGATTGGAGAGACAGGGAGGGAAAGGATGGGAGCTAAGGAGCACCTTACAAAGCAGGGGGTCCAGGGTCCTGCAGGAAGTGGATAGAACAAGACACAGAGGGCTGAGCACACCATCTATGATTCTAAAGAGTCTCAGTGTGTGCTTAGTTGTTCAGTCATATCCGACTCTTTGCGACCCCATGGATGGTAACTCACCAGGCTCCTCTGTCCATGGAATTCTCCCGGCAACAATACTGGAGTGTTTTGCCATCCCCTTCTCCAGGGGATCTTTCTGACCCAGGGATCAAACCCACGTCTCCTGCATTGCAAGTGGTCTCCTTCCACTAGGGAAGCCCCTAGAAACTACAAAAGTTGCCTTTCAGGAAAAGGAATCAGAATTAAACCACAATGGAAGAAGTTTAAGGTAGATTTAGAATATTATCTTTACAGGTCAGCTCAGTCATGCCAGGATTAGAGAGAGTTTTATGGGGAAGCAAAAGCATAATTTTAGGTTCCTCAAATAGAACAATTTATCTATAAATGGAAAAATTCTCACAAAGTGGATTATTTTATAATGATGTATTTAAAATATTTCTAAAGGTAGCCATCTTATACAGAGTTTATCTTGACTTTCTGTTAAGCATACATCCTGGTGTTAATTCATACATTTAAAGAGGTGAGGCTATAGATGAAAATGCAGGAGGAAAGTCACTGGGGAAAGTGTCTTTCTCTGGATGCTCACAACAGAAGCAGGTGTGGAAAGGACAATCTGATTCCAGGGCCATGATAATAGTCTGAAAATGATTAGTTCTAGACCCAAATCTGTCCACAATAACAAGAGGGATAAAAAACGTTCTCTTTTGTGTAAAGGCTGAGATCATGCCAAAATTCCATTTTTATAACCTGAGATATAAATCCATTTGACTCACATCTACTATTTTAGCATAACTAAACAGCGTCTGGCACTGGGTAGGTATTTGTTTACAGAAAGGTTACAGCAGTATTTTTGAGACAGCTGTGCACTCTGAGGATGGAGAATGTAGAAGTGAATGTTGTTGTTTAGTCACTAAGTCGTTCTTTGCAACCCTGTGGACTGTAGCCAGCCAGGTTCTTCTGTCTATGGGATTCTCCAGGAAAGAATACTGGGGAGGGTTATCATTTCCTTCTCCAGTGGATCATCCCAATCTAGGGATCAAACCTGTGTCTCCTGCAGTGGAAGGCAGATTTTTTTTTTTTTTAATAGTTGAGCCACCTGGTAAGTACATAGAAGTGGATACTCCTCACCAGATACTGAAAGTGAAAATCATTCAGTAGTGTCTGACTCTTTGCGACCCCATGAATTAGACAGTCCATGGAATTCCTCAGGCCAGAATACTGGAGTAGGTAGCCTTTCCCTTCTCTGGGGATCTTCCCCAACCCAGGGACCGAACCCAGGTCTCCCACATTGCAGGCTGATTCTTTACCAGCTGAGCCAGGAGGGAAGCCCAATATTGGAGTGGGTAGCCTATCCCTTCTCCAGGGATCTTCCCAATCCAGGAATCGAACTGGGGTTTCCCGCATTGAAGGCAAATTCTTTACCAGCTGAGATATCAGGGAAGCCCAGATACTACGCTTGCACATTTCTGTTCTCAATCTAAAAATGTAAGACATCCATGCAATCCAGAGAAAGAAGCATCACTAGAGGTAGAGATTCCAGTCAGCTGGCCAGGTACTCGGATGAACTAGAAGATAAAGGTCACCCCAGATGGCTGGCTTTAACTGAGTGTCCAGAGGGGAGAAGCACCTTCTTAGAAATCAAGGGGACAGTGATGACAAAACCCAACACCTATATGGAGCTTCCCTGCTTGTGAGAGAAGACAGCCAGTCAATAGTAACATGACATGTCAGCAAGTGAGAAGGGCCAAAAAAGGCAAACCAGGGCAAGGAGAAGCAGGAGGCCTAAGGGAGGGGATGGAAAGTGTTACTAGTTTAAACAGCATGGAGTCTGCAGAGCACAGTGAAAAGGCGAATATCACTGCAAGTACTTGTTGAAGACAAGCAAGTGTGTTAAGTGGTTATGTGTGGAAAGGTGCTTCCAGCAGAGGGAATGGCCAGTGACCACAGAGATGCAGGGAGAGAATATGAAAGGCAGCTTCCATAATGTCTTTACCATTTATATTGAGTGATGCATTCTTAATAATTCATTTTTTTCCCTGATAGTTATAGGCAACCAAGTTTGGGCCATTCTAAAGAAGTTATTGAGAAGGCTAAACATGCCCTGCAGATATAGATTTCTCTACAGTGCTTAATTTTAGAGAATTCAAATCCAATGACTATCAAAAATGAAAATTAAACACCCAGAACTCTAAGGATACTGTTCTTCAATTATCTGGGTTGTTAATTTAGCTGATTGGTATTTTAAGTTTGATGCTCTCAAAATCCGTAAAATATTTATGAGCGAGTGAAGAAATGCCACACGCAGTGTTGAGTAATAAATCTTTTAAATAAGAAAATGGAACTGTCGTCTAGCATCTGTATTATTTGCTGTCATTTGAGCATGTCCGATGTTGCAGGTGGGAAAGATGGCAGACTTCATCAGGTGCACGCAGAAGAGACAGGAGCAGCTTCACTGGAAGTAATGTGAGTGGGCTGTGATGCTCAGATGATACTAATTCTGTTAGTCAAACAGATTCCTGCAAGATGACTAATGAATCATTTGATGCCTAATACCTCGCCAAAGAAGTCGTGATAAGCAGTCATCAGTCACCTTTGCAGTATACATTATGACTGTGTAATATATTCCACTGGTACCTGATGGTTCATACGTATTTCATAGCAGAGAGAATATTTATATCCTAAAAGCAATCACAGATTTGAGATATTTAAACTAAATTTTGTATTTCACTGAGGCAAATAAATTTACAGGGAATATAATTATTTATAACCTGGTTACAGACCCCAGTAAATATTAAAATGGAATCAGCTTGAGAGAAACTGTCAATTGTCCAAATAAATTTCTGCAGTGTATGTATTTTTAGAGGCAACCGAGTTGACTGTGCTTATGAAACATAATAATTTTGAAAACCATTTATGGAAGATTAGGAGGCATTTTAAGAAGCCATGTGGGTTTGTTGTCTGATAAATGATCTGAAGGCCTCCAGCAAGCATGGAGCAAAGCTTAGCTACAATCCTCATACTCAGCTGCCAGTGAGTCACAAATGCCTACTCCCCTCCTTAATAGTCCACCCCCAGGGACCCTGGCCTGTCTTTTCTGCGGATCATTCCCCATATTCGTGCTCCAAGGAAAGAATCAGTGCATTGTCCCAAGTCTCTAAACTGGGTTACTATCAACTTTGAGAGCCTGGTATCCTATACAGGGATCCACATGTCCACTCATGGACTCTGAAATCTGTGAGGCATGAACGTGTAGGGAGCAACTCCTGTGCTTCCATCTTTAGATGAAATCAAGCACCAACCACGGCATCTTTGAAGAGAAGTCCCCGTGATGGCAGAGGCTGCAGGTGACCTGCTGAGTTCCAGGGCTACACGCACCTGGAGCGAGGGGGGCTCACAGATACCCTAGTGGCACGAAGCTGAACACTCCAGCTGACAGCCGATTCTGAGGCCAAATGCCAATTACCCTGGTTCCAGTCCACGGAAGCCTACCTCCATTCTGAGAGGCAGCACTTCTCAATTTTCAGCTGCATATCTTGGCTCCATGCAACGAATCATCTCAACCTAGAAAAATGTCCATCTGTTCACAGACTAAGCTGGGTATGGAATGTGCTCTGCCCACAGTTTCCTTCCCATGACCATCCAATTCCCAGACGGACGTGTTCTGACCTGGGTGTGGAGCCCCGGCCAGCATGCCCTCTTCTTTCCCAGGCAAAGACACCTCTTGCATCTGCCCTCGACACCCACTTGCTCGAGGCTCCCTCGTACACACGGCTGGTCTCAGTGCCTTGAGAGTCTTGTCTGGAGGGTCAGCCACTTCACCCCACGCTGCATGTGGTATGAAAGCTGCCACATCAAACATAGAGACACTAATCACTGATAACTATTCTCAGCCCTGCTAAGTGATGGTTTTCCTGCTGTGCTCCTGAAAATTCAGCTTCTCATCTAGAATTCATCCGGAGTGCCTGCCCGTGAATTAATAATTTTGAGCACTAACAGAGATGCGGGATGCTCTTATCTTTTAGGTACAAGTTCAGGGAAATGTGATTGAAGCTGACAAGTTCTGCATAGACATCTCCCAATTTTCTTAGCTATAATCTCTGTAGATGCCTGAACACACACACACACACACTCTTGTTTTGGATGTTCTCATTCCCACTGGTGTTCAAGGCACCCTTCCCCTTCAGGGGTTCTTCCTTCTTTGAGATTAACATGCAGCTCTTTGAACGTCCACAAGCATTCATAGGGCTTCCCAGGTGGTACTTGTGGTAAAGGACCCGCCTGTCAATGCAGGAGACATGAGTCATGGGTTCGATCCCTGGGTGGGGAAGATCCCCTGGATGAGGGCGTGGCAACTCACTCCAGTATTCTTGCCTAGAGAATCCCATGGGTGGAGAAGCCTGGTGGGCTACAGTCCTTGGGGTTGCACAGAGTCAGACTGAAGCATATACACACAGGCATTCACAGGCATGTTCACTGATTCACTCTCTCATTCATTCAATAGGCTACTGTTTATCGAGCAATTTCTATGTGGTAAAAACGATTTTGGATGCTGAGTCACATTTGAAGCAAAGCCACCTTCGTAGCACTTACAGTCTAGAAATAGGATGCTGGGGGTCCTTGGCTAGAGGTGGAAAGCCAGGTACCTCTGTCACAGCAGCCAGCCGGGTGATGCCCTGTCTGTAGTGGCTCAGACAATAGTGATGTGCATGCCCGAGGAAGCCATGGACAAACCGCAGTGGGGTACCAGGCGTAAAGCAGTATGAATGGAGGTGGTGATGGCTTTAAAACACTCACGGGTTCTTTGATAATCCTCTCTTGAAAAGGTAGGGCCTGATTCTCCTCCCTTTGAGAACGGCAGGACTTACTGAGGCACTTCTGACGAACAGAATGAAGCAGAGGTGATGGTGGGGACCAGGTGAAGAAGGGTCGCTTCTTGTTTGCTGTGTAGTTCATGGATCAGCCGATAGGGGGCGCCAGCTGCCATCCCGGGAGGCTGTCAGGCAGCTCTGTGCACAGATCAGGTTGGGGGGGGGGGGGGACCCAGGCGTCCTGCCCACGCCCAGGTGAGGATTCTCCAGCCCCAGTGAAGCCTGCATGTAACACAGTAGTGACAGCTGGGCTGCGACCTTGGGAGACCTTTCGCCATAATCCACTGGCTTAACCGTTCCTGGATTCTTGACTTTCAGAAACCAGGGGAGTTAATAAACGTTTGTCACTTTAACCTTCTAAGTCTGGGGGCTACACAGCAAGATAGAACTAATACGGATGCCAACATAATGTTGTCCTTTTAAGATGACAGGCTATACTTTATTATTTCCTGGAAATACGGCTATTTTTTAAATCCCATCTGTATCCAACATCTCAGCATAATGAATGCATAAAGCCAACTTGAATGTCTAGATATATGTGTATATTTAATATATGAGTACACACATGTGCACTGAATTAGTTACATCTTAATTTGAAGATAATAAGTCAAACTACAATTAAAATTAAGATAGATTTCTTTACCTAGGGTAGGTAACATAATTTCTCTGATCTGGTTTGCCTGTAAAATTGGGCTAAATTAGAGCCACTCTCCAGGCATTACAATTCGCTAATCGCGATACCTGGCACTGAGCAGGCAGCTACGTGTTACCAGCAGTAGAGGTGTGTGTGTGTGTGTGAAGTATCTTCAGCCCCATCCCGACCCAATAGTAAAGCACTGAGTCTCCTCCACTTCATCTACCTCCATAGACTCAGGAATGTTAGCAGTAATGCCAGTAATTCTTGAAGCTTAATGACATGTTCGCTGCTCTGAATACATGAGGCTGCTATTCTTGTCATCTGCACTTTGTAGATGAAGTGCAGAAATGTAAATAACTGGGCTGAGTTCCCACAAGTCCAAAGTGGCCCAGAGGCCAACACAGGCAATTAGGAATCCGAGTTCGAGATCTTTTTTTTTTTTTTTAAATCAAACTAGCTTGTCTCGTGTTGGGGTGCTGACACCCCATGGCCTCCTGGGAGGACAACCCTTTGCAGGGGTGGCTCCCTCCTGCCCCACAGAGATGCCCATTTAGGGTGAGCCATCAGAGTGGTAGGGTGAGGCGGAGGAGGGCCTGGGCTCCCCTTGAAGATGTTCAGAAGTGACAATATGACAGAGAGACGTAGGTGAACCTTTCAGTCAAGGATGGAGTATGAGCAGATCCCAAAGGGCCAGTGAGACCCAAGATGGACTACAGGATGGCTGGCATTGGACAGTGGCCTGGCCAAGCACCAGGGGCAGCACCTTCACAAAAGCCAACCAAGACCCAAGGGGGCACCTCAGAAGACTCTTCTACCCACTCTTTCATCACCCCACTGCCCTGGCACCATCTGGAGGGGAGGAAGAAGGAAGAAACTGAACCTGAGGAACTGGTTGTCCCATAGAAGGGGCAGGTCTGAGCGAAGGGCAGCGAGTTAAAGCAGGGAGAGCGAGGGAGTGATCGCGGGAAGTCTGCATCCTGCTGAGTGGGGGTGGCATGGGGTGGGGTCAAGGGTTGATGAGCAAGATTAAATCACTTCTGTGCCAACTTGACCAGCTGCATTTCATTCACACTCCAAGGTCTAGTGCGCACGGCTGACCTGCCACCTGAGGCGGTCCTGCTTGCTGCTCCTGATGATGCTGTGGAGCAGATGAGGGACAAAGAATTCATGGGCGTAAGGAACCACTCTGGCAGCTGAATGACCCACAGGTCCTCACCCAGTGGGTCCGGTGATGACGTTATGGGGAGGCTCCCCCAGGAGGACGTGGTGAGGGACCTTCTGATGCCGAGTTCTGACCTTAAGATGCCCAGCATCACATACCCACACCCTCCCAGCACATCTTATCTCCATCTCTGGGTTAAAGCACTGCTTTCAAGCCCAGACACTGACCCCACCTCCACAAGCAATCGTCCCATCCCCACACTCCTCTGAGAAGGTGAAAAATCATGGTGGCCACAGCTAAACATCAGTTTAATCACCAAACTCTTGAAGTTCAGAATTGTGTCTTCCAAACGAAGAGCTCTGGTACAAAGCAAGTTTGGGTGTATTACCTGAAAATCCTGTGATCTCAACATGGTTTGGGAAACCAGAAAAATTTCAGCAAATGCGACTTTTGTGAAAGAGTTAGCTTCAAATTCTTTTTGTGTACCTGAAACACTGTTTATCATTCAGATACACTTTAAACGATATTATGCTGATTAAACAAAGAAGCTTTCCCAGGATTATAAGCACATTACTACTAATGTACAGGCTTCCCTGGTGCCTCAGACAGTAAAGAATCTGCCTACAATGAGGGAGACCCGGGTTCTGTCTCTAGGTCGGGAAGATCCCTTGGAGAAGGGAATGGCAACCCACTCCAGTATTCTTGCTTGGGAAATCCCATGGACAGAGGAGCCTAGTGGGCAACAAGACTGAGCGACTGATACTTTCACTTTCACTCTACAATGTATGCATTGCTTGTTGTAGACAGTGGGTTTTAAGGTAAATTTGCTAACTCTATATAGACTCAAGGAAGAAGTCCTTTTCGTTCCTGATTTGAGTGAAAGAGTTAAAAACTGATGAGTTTTATGAAGCATAAATGCGAGATGTTTCCAGGGCTGATATATTAGAGCAAGTCTATCTGATAAGCAGCAGGATTTTTTTTCCCCCACATGGCAAGCTTTTGAGAAATGATAAAAAAGAACAGTGAGATATGAATCTAAGAGAATGTCCTCTTACCAAGTGGAAATTAAAATGAGCCTGGCCAGGTACAGTGTCACACCACTTTATTTGAACTTGGAAGTTAATATGTGCCTGACTTTACCTTTTTCCTCCTGATAATCACTAGGGAAAAAATAATACATTTGGCAAAGGGAAATGCACAGTGCAGGTTTATAATTGTACTCACTATGAAATTTGTGTTGTTAAGGCTCTGTTCAGTTTCTAAGTCGTGTCCAACTCTTTACGACCCCATGGACTTCAGCACACCAGGCTCCTCTGTCCTCCACTATCTCTTGGAGTTTGCTCAAATTCATGCCCATTGAGTCAGTGATTCTATTTAACCATCTCATCCTCTGCCACCCCTTTCTCCTTTTGTTTTCAATCTTTCCCAGCACTAGGGTCTTTTCCAGTGAGTCAGCTCTTCACATTAGATGGCCAAAGTATTGGAGCTTCAGCTTCAGTATCAGTCGTTTCAATGAATATTCAGGGTTGATTTCCTTTAGGACTGACTGCTTTGATCTCCTTGCAGTCCAAAGGACTCTCAAGACTCTTCTCCAGCACCACAATTCAAAAGCATCACGTCTTTGGCACTCAGTCTTCCTTATGGTCCAACTCTCACATCTGTGCATGACTACTGGAAAAATCATAGCTTTGACTATACAGACCTTTCTTGATAAAGTGATGTCTTAGCTTTTTTCCTTTTAAGGCTCTAGGGGTCTCTATTTGAACATTTCATTGTTCTCATGAGCTAACTCTGTGATGATAAACATTGCCCTCAATTTGGAGGGTTACTTCTTCCCGGAAACACAGAGGTCCTCCCATGAATACAATGTAGACGGTTGTATTCTTTTCTTATATCCAATGGATGATAAGCAGAACCATCTTTTTCTCTGTGGTTTAATCTGGTATTTCTATGAGGGCTAAGTGAACATTCCAACACAAACTGTTGCTATTCTTTCATATATCGTTTTGAACTGAAAAGGAATATGTTTCACTGGTTTCATTTGGTGAATTTCCATATATTCTATATGCTTATAGACACCTGAATTCTATGTCTTACACACAACTTCTGGTCTCGCTGGAAAGATTTCAGTGCATTTTTATTGTTTAAGTGGGAAGCTGTTTGCAAGCCTGGCTTTGAAGTCAATGTTTTCCTTTGGGAACAGAAGGTGTAAAAGTGAAAATATGTCTCACTCTTTCTTTAAAATGGGACCTAAAAATGTTTTCTAAGAATGCAGCATGCAGATTTGCATGGGGTTTTTCTCTTGGATTTTCTAAGGAGGCATCCAGCAAAAAGTGAAATAACATCTGATAAAACCCCAGAGGGTATGGTCACGTGGGTCTATATTAATAGATAAACTCTCAGTGATCACAGGGAGAAAAAACATTGTATGTTCTCAGAGCTTTGTATTTGTGTCCTTTTCCCACAGAGAAATAAATATGAATCTCTCTTGCTAAACCAGAAGCAAAAGAAGCAATCAATTTAGAAAGTGTAGGGTCAGTAAAGGGCTTCCCAAGTGGTGTAGTAGTAAAAAATCTTTCTGCCAAAGCAGGAGATGCCAGTTCAATCGATGGGTCAGGAAGATCCCTTGAAGGAGGAAATGGCAACCCAACCCACTCCACTGTTCTTGCCTGGAGAATCCCGTGGACAGAGGAGCCTGGTGGGCTACAGTCTGTGAGGTCACAAAAGAGGTGGACATGACTTAGAGACTCAACAACAAAGGGTCAGTAAAGGTGGGAATAACCCAGCACTGTGCCTCAAGATGCTAAACAGATGGGTTTTTTAATTTATTTTTATTCAAATGATATACATTCTAGTTCAACGTGTAAAACTTCAATAAAAGCTGTTTCCATGCAAATAGCAACGTGTTCAGCATCAGACCTTCTGCTGACATGGGGACCCCTGAAGATTAGCTGGAGTTCGAGCCACTATCCTGTTTCTACAGAGCGAGGGGCAACTACTCAACATCTGGAGCTTGATGGCTTCACAAGAAGACGATGGCAGCTGCCCCTCAGGCCCCGGAAGGCCAGCATCCATGTGCACTGTAATTATGACATTTCCAGCAGTTTACAGTGGCTCTTTGATAATTTAGGAAGTTTGTAAATGGAAATGGATTAAAATAGGACAGTAAAACTGTCCACTGTTGTCCAGGCAAACGCTGGCACAACCTCTTACAAAGAAAGCCACAATTGTCCAGATATAATGACTCTGAAGTTTCTAGTCTCCCTGGATGTGGTCGCCCAGCAAAACAGGACTCTCGAGCTCCCCGGGCTTCTGGGGCTGGCACTTCCCTAGGGCGGACCCTACCATGCTGCCACTGTTGCTTCTGTCTTGAAATTCAAAGGGAAGCTTCAACAGAATGAGCTTAAGTTAGGTCCCTGGGTCAGGAAGACCTGGAGGAAGGCATGTCAACCCACCCCAGTATTCTTGCCTGAAGAATCCCATGGACAGAGGAGCCTGGCAGACTACATTGCACGAGGCTGCAAAGAGTCAGACACAACGCACGACTGAGTGCACAAGTGAACGCATTCTATAGCTCCTCAGAGAGACCTCTCCTAAGCCGAGCAAGAGATCAGCTTGCTAAAGCTGCCGTGAAAACAGACCCCGGACTGGGGGAGGGCACTTAACCAAAAGAAATCTGTTTTCTTACCATCTGGAGGCTGAAAGTTCAAGATCCTGGTGTCAGCAGGATTGCTTCCTTCTGAGTCTGCTCTTCTCATCTTGTAGACGGCTGTCTTCTCCTCATATCTTCCTCCTGGGTGTGAGTCTGTTTCCTAATCTCCTTGTCCAATGAAGACATCAGCCACATTGGATGAGGGCCCATCTCCATGATCTCATTTGACTTAAACACTTCTTTAAATGTCCCTTCTCCAAATACCATCACATTCTGAGGTCCTGGGGTTCCAATGTCAACATACACTTGGTGGGGCACACAGTCCAATCTATACTAGTCCTTATGCTCTGATCACTGATGGATTTAAGCAAAAGGAAAACAGTTAATTAATAAATAATCGGGGGGGAGGGACCCCAAACTTGAGCAGGTGCTGAGACTGGGCAGTAATGACACTCAGCCCTGTCCTTAGGGAGCTTCCCATTAGCAGATGGCAGATGCCTCACACAGAGGAAATTCAAAGATGAAATCTGGGTAAAGACCACCTTGAAATGGAAGTATTATTCATGAAACTTTGTCCTTGGACATTTTCTCTTCTGTCCATTAAAAAAAGGGGGGGGCATTCTTTTCTTTCTTTTCAGAAGTAGATTTAGAGAGAAAGCAAAAACAGAATAGAGCCCTGACATGATCCAGCCTGCCTTTGTGCATCTGAGTCAGAAGAGCTGTTGTTTCTGGTTGAAATATTCAAAATGGGTGAAAATGCACAGAAGAGGACATGAATAATGTGATCACTGCAGACAGGGTTCAATGGTGCTCTTTCCGTGTGAAGGCTACCAGGGTCTCAGATGTTACGGGAAGTGATTTTCTATTAAAGCCCAGTTTTTGCTACTTTCTCTTTCCCAGTGTTTGGCTTTCTACCATATAATGGGAAATTAGTAGAAACACATTGAAAACATCATTGTGAACAGGTGCGTGATTCAAGCCGGCAATGTTTAAGTGACAGCTGAAGCATGAAAGCGAATACTAGCAGATAAATGTGTGTGTAATTTTAGAGTTAATAATTATGTTGCATAATTTTCTTTGGAAGAAGGGTTTATAATAACATTTTCTAAAAGTGCCAAGCAAAGTAATTACACACTTGGCAAGCCATAAAAACTAAACAACTTGGCAAATGCCTCATTAACCAAGTTCTCAGGTCAATGCAAGGTTTTATTTTATTTAAAGCAGGAGATTAATTTTTTAAAAATAGGGCTTACTTTGTTATTTTATGATTTCATCATTTTTCTTGTAATTACGATTGTACTTACTACTACGATGTTTTAGAATGTGATTCTTTCTTAAAAATCAACATGGTAAAAGTGAGGCAGACACCCCATTCGTGGACCTCAAAGGGAATGGATCCTAACAAAGACAAGAAACCACCACTTCAGTTCCTATTCACAGTGTTAGAGTCATTATTTTCATTTCCATGGAGGCGGGACCTCACCATTTTAGTATAATGACGTTTTGGCAGAAATTTAGCTAACAGCTAAGGAAATCATTTTGAGGACAAAGACATAATTTGGAGAGTTTATCCATATTTTTGAAGAGTACTGAGAGTGGTCCTGCTTTCAGAGTTATATTACTGGAAGGTCCTGAGAATGTTGAAGTTTAAGTGAATGGTTCTCCATATAAATTACAGGGATCTACTAACCCCTTCTCAGGAGGCTTCCATTTATATTGGTACACTTGCTAATCAGTTCTAGCTGGCAGCAAATTGAGGCACTAGCTTGGGAACACAGCCCAGATGGACCAGGTTGGGGTGATTCAGATAGGTTTGGTTTGGTTATCCATCCTTTATGGATTCAGTTGGTTACTTACCAGGAGCATGCTCACAGGATTAAAACTATTTTAAAATAAATGTGATGCATTTACTTTATCTTATCAACAGAAAATAAATTAAAACCACACATAATGCCTCTACTTAAAATATGTGAAATAATAAATAAAAGTTAAAACCACACACATTCAATCCATTCCCCCAAATGTAATAATTCTTCATGTTTGGTCGTAACTCACTTTCCAGTTTCATATTAGCTTTTATGCAATCTAGTCCACTCTCTAAAACACAGATAAGCATACTATTCATGTTGGATTGCAACTTGCTTTTATCACTTAACCCTATTAGAAAAACATATATGTCAATTCACAAAGTATTCTTGCTTTGAGAACCCCACAAACAGTATGAAAAGGAAAAAAAAAGATATGACACTGGAAGATAAACACCCCTGGTTCATAGGTGTCCAAAATATTACTGGGGAAGATCAGAGAAATAGTTACAGAAAGAGAGCAGGGCCAAAGCGGAAACAATGCTCGGTTGTGGATGTGTCTGGTGGTGAAAGTAAAGTTCAGTGCTCTAAAGTGCAATGTATATACAGAATTTTGTTCTTGGACAAGTGTGCTGTGTGGGCTCGGTCACTCAGTGGAGTCCAACTCTTTGCGACCCCATGGACTGTAACCCACCAGGCTCCTCTGTCCATGGGATTCATCAAGCAGGAATACTGGAGTGGGTTGCCATTTCCTCCTCCAGAGGATCTTCCCGATCAAGGGATCAAACCCACATCCCCTGTACTGGCAAGAGGGTTCTTTAACACTGCACCATCTTAGGCAAACCATAACTTATTTACATATATGTTATTGATGGATATTTATGGTGTATCCATTTTATGCATTTAATACTGCAAAAATCATTTTTGTATACATCTTTGTTTACTTAAACATTATTTCTATAACTTAGATGCCAAAAATAAGAATTCCTCTGTAAAAGGTTTGTGTACATGTTTAATTGTGATATATTTAGCCAAGTCAGTGCTTCAGGAAGGTTGAGCCAATTTATGTTCCTGTCAGCAGTGTATGGAAGCACCCATGTCTCTGCCACTCCACCACCTCTCATTTGGATGTTCTGTAAACAATAAATTTATTTAAAGTGTTTCAGAGTGTATTTATGTAATTATTAGTGATGTATAGAATCTCTCCAAGGGTGTATTGAGTTTGGCTCTGTTTCCTGGTCAAAATGAGTTGGATCAATAGATTTTTCCAAGATTGAAATGATCATTATTAATACTATATTGATTATGATGATTAACAAGACTGGGTAACAGCAAATCAGCATGTCCTATGTTTTCTCACTGAATTTTTATCAATGCATCTTCATTTACTTCTTTGGTAACTTTTAATAGTTTAGAGTAACTATTAAATAACTTAATTAGTAACTGTTAAGGTTTTCCGTGGCTCAGTTGGTAAAGAATCCACTGGCAATGCAGGAGACTGCCTATAATGCAGGAGACCTGGGTTAGATCCCTGGGTCAGGAAGATCCCCTGGAGAGGGAAATGGCAATCTACTCCAGTATTCTTGCCTGGAGAATCTCATGGACAGAGGAGCCTGACAGCTACAGTTCATGGGGTCACAAGAGTCAGACGTGATTCAGTGACTATTTAGCATCTACTTGCTGTGCAGCATCTACTATTGCACCAGGCTGTGTGGTAAAGATAAAATGATAGAAGCAGCCACAGTGCTTCATGGGAGGACGTGCTTCATACCCTTCATGTTATGAGTGAGTCAACAGCAAATTAAACATTCAAAAAACTAAGATCATGGCATCCAGTCTCACCACTTCATACCAAATAGATGGGGGGAAAGTGGAAGCAGTGGCAGATTTTATGTTTGGGGGTTCCAAAATCACTGCAGACAGTGGCTGCAGTCATGAAATTAAAAGACACTTGCTCCCTGGAAGGAAAGCGATGACAAACCTAGACAGCATATTAAAAATCAGAGACATCACTTAGCTGACAAAGGTCCGTTTAGTCAAAGCTATGGTTCTTCCAGTAGTCATGTACAGATGTGAGAGTTGGACCATAGTGAAAACTGAGCACTGAAGAATTGATGCTTTTGGATTGTGGTGCTGGAGAAGACCTTGAGAGTCCCTTGGACTACAGGGATATCAAACCAGTCAACCATAAAGGAAATCAACCCTGAATATTCATTGGAAGGACTGATGCTACAGCTGAAGCTCCAAAACTTTGGCCAAAGAGCTGACTCTTTGGAAAAGATCCTGATGTTGGGAAAAAATGAAAGCAAAAGGTAAAGGAGACAGCAGAGGATGAGATGGTTAGACAGCATCACGAACCCAAGGGAGGCGCATCTGAGCAAACTCCGGGAGACGGCAGAGGACAGAGGAGCCTGGCGTGCTGCAGTCCACGGAGTCTCAAAGAGCACAGCATGACTAAGCGACTGAACAACACAATAAACAGGTGTGCCAGGATGTACTCGTGGCAACATCCATATTCTAAACTACCACCTTTAGATAGGAACTACCACCTTTAGTTTTCCATGTAAAAATGTTTTTCTAGTCACTCTATATGCCCCCCAGCCGGAATTAAATCAAAACTGAGCCCCAGAGTCTTATGTGGCTTGGGCTGGTCTCTTGCCGAGACAATGCTCATTCTTGTATTTCTGTTCATCTCATCACTGCCTTTACCGGGCCTTTGCTACTGCATGTCCACTATGAACTATAGGAACTTCCTATTGTGATAGCAAGAAGCACCAACAGGTGACCTCTGAAAATCATGTTTGAAAACAGATAAGTGCATTTAAGTATAATTGATTGGGCAAGTAACAACGCCCAAAGTGATTACATAGTCTAGTACTTACAAAAGTAATTACACTTCAGAAAATCAAAATTAATTTGTACACTTCTGATGCACTTTTAAGGCTGTTGACATTTCATTGTAGTGCTTCTAATGAAATGAAAATTATTAATAATTGTTCCTACTTGAGTGTGACAAATGTCATTTGGCTAGAAAGACAGAAGCACCACTGAGCACTGCCAAATTATAATGTTGTTGAAAGTTGAGGATGAATATTAATATTCAAAATGGTATTAGGCATCTGTATTATTTTAGCCACCAGAAGCTGATGGGCTGTATATCCTGAAATGGATGTGTGTGTATAGATGCCCATAATTCTCTCCTCCTCCTCTTTAACGGCCAGTCAATTAGATAGGCAAAGGACCACACGATGTAGGGGTGGAAATCATGCTGACACACCTCAGTATCAGGGAGGTCACTGAGCCAGATGGAGGGGGACAAGGCAGGACAAAGCCTGCTTTACATGCAAACTTCGCCAACAATGGATCCATTGGCTCTTTCGCAAGACATATTAGGAGGATGATTACTCCGATCACAGGCACCCCGTGACAGATGAAGACTCATTGGCATTCACTCTGTACTTATGAAATATGAAATTAGTCATTTTCAAAGGAAAATAAGCCAGGGGCTCACATATGGGCTTTTAATGTAAACAAATAAAATAAAAATTAAAGTGAGAGAACCACCCAGTTTAGAGGGACATGAAAAATAGCTTCGGATATTTTGGGTTGCCAATGCTCTTTTTTTTCCCCCACTGTGGTAAAACACACATAACTTAAAATTGGCTACTAATGATATTTGGTGCATTCCCATTGCTGTGCATTCATCATTTCTACCCAGTTCCAGAATGTTCTCATCATCCTAAAGGCAACCCTTCACCCACTGAGCAGCCATCCTCAAGCCCTCACCCCAGCCCTTGGCAACCACAGATCTACTTTCTGTCTCTAGGGATTTGCCCATCTGGACATTTCACATAAAAGGCATCATACCATAGGCTTTCTTTTGTGCCTGGCTTCTTTCATTTAGCATGACTTTGAGATTCATCTGTGTTGTAACATGAATCTCTTCCATCTTATGGCTGAATAACATGTCATTGTATGAATGGACCACACTTGGTTTATCCATTCATCCAGTGATGAAAATCTATGCTGTGTCCACCTTTTGGCCATTGTGAGCACTGCTGCTGTGAATGTTTGTGTGAACGTTTTGTCTGGACACCTGCATTCAGTTCTGCCACTCTTTCAGAGAAATGTCCTCATGAGAGTTCATGAACGCAGAGTAGGGCAGAGAGCTCAGTCTTCCAAATTCAGGGAGGTGAGCCTCTGAAGGGAAGCTTTGTGTGTGCCAATGGAACCCTACCCCAAATCATTAGGGTCATTCTTTTAAAAAAGAATTTATAGAGATGACACTGATTAATAACATTATACATTTCATGTGCACATTGTATCTTTACTTTTGTATACATGACAGTGTGTTCACTGCCAAAAATTTAGTTTCCACCCATCACACACTGTTGGTGGGAATGTGAATTTATGCAGCCACCATGGAAAATAATATGGAGAGCCCTCAAAAACATTAAAAATAAAACTACCACATGGTCTAGCTGTTCCACTTCTGGGTATTTTTCCAAAGAACATGAGAACACTAATTGGAAAAGATATAGGCACGCGTATGTTCATCTCAGCACTATTTACAATCACCAAGATATGGACTCAAATCTAAGTGTCTATCTGTGGATGAGTAGATAAAGGAATTCACTCAGAGTTCTTTTCCAGGCTTCCCAACATTTCCCTGAAAAGAAGTGTTTCTATTTGCTCTTTTCCTATTGTTTTTTTTTGCTAGCAGTAGTCATGGTAATTCACTAATTACCCAGAGAAAAATCAACATCTGTGGGCACTATCAGTTCAGACCACCTTAAGACCATGTAAATGGTGTCTTCATGCCATCTTCATGGGGTCATGTTTTACTGGCACTTGAATTATGCAATATTAAAATAATACATTAATCAGTAAGGTCTTGATTTAGGTACCAAATTCAAAATGTTGGTAATTGCTCCCAGGTAAAAACTAGATAAGAATCACATAATTTTAGAGCTGTGTGTGCGTGCTGTCACTTTAGTCATATCTGACCCTTTTCGACCCTATGTACTGTAGTCCACCAGGCTCCCATGTCCATGGGATTAAACAGGCAAGAAAACTGGAGTAGGTTGCCATGCTCTCCTCCAGGGGATCTTCCCAACAAGAGATCAAACCCATGTCTCTTATGCTTCCTGTGTTGGCAGGAGGGTTCTTTACCACTAGCACTGCTTGTAGAACCTAGTGAATAGGGCCTCCTAACCTTAGGGAAATAGGTCCCGACACCTCCTGGAGGGATGAGTCTTGAATGATGCAGCTCAGGTCAAGAGCAGGAAGCCCAGTGTTGTCAAGAGACCAGTTCAGAATGCAAACATATGGATGCAAAGGCAGGAGCAGAGAGGCCCCACAGCCCCATTTCTTTATATGCCTGGTCCTAAGAGCCCTTCTCTCAGAGGCCCAGCCTGAGAGCTCCCAAACACCCTTTATCTACTAGGTGTCCTGCTGATCACGCATGCTAGGTAATCCTTCTTTCTGTTAAGAGAGACCACAGACACTCATCCACACCAATTTGCTGGCTATTGATGTCTGAGGGGCCTTTGCTAATTGATCTCAGCTTGACACACAGACACAACCTTAGATTCCACTCGGTAGGATGTTCTGTCTTCAAGACAGAGGTCGAGTCCCAGGAAGGCCTGTGGAACCCACAGTATTAGAAAAAAAAAAAATGGTGCCTTCACTTCCCCATCCATCATTCAAAATTAAAACAGCAGACCCGCCAACGAAGGTGAAGGAGGTCCATCAAAAATCTGATTTTTTCATAAGTACGACTTTTATGCTATTAAACAGAAATAGCTTTTAAAGGCCTTGTTCCCACTTTCTTGACCGGGCTGGTAGCCCAGGCAGGGCTGGCCTATCCACAGCAGATGCCAGCCCAGAGTCTGAGGCTGAACCTCAGGATGAGGAAAAGCAGGCAGGTGCTGCAAGTGCTTCGCTCATGAGCTCAATTTCCACACATTGTGGTTGTCGTTGTTGTGTTCACACACGGATTCCCAGGCCCTCTGGCCTGTCTTTAGCTGCTCAAAGACAGTCAGGAGGGCTGTGGCCACCAATGTGCCACGTGCCATCATGCGAGCCTCAGGAGAGGTCCACATGGAAACCTCGTTCCGCACATTTGGATCCCAGTTCTTCCCTTTGTCCCGAGTATCCCCACGCAGATAGTCTCTCCAAGTCCAAACGTCCAGAATCATAAAGGGTGGATCTGAAAGTCAGGGTGACCATGCATCCTGTTGTCCAAGCTGGGACACTTCAGGAATAAAAAGGGATGAGGGACAAGTAGGCTGTGCAACAGAAAAGGGGGCTCTTCCAGAAGAACCAGGCCATATGGTCATTCTAATAATAACCACACACAGCCTGTTCCGCAGAAGGTCATTACAAATATCAGTGATGTGACGAGATGGGTGAAAGAGGATGGTTGATGGTGAGCATGACAAACATGTAATTATCACCGGGGTTTCATTGTCACACCATTAAATGCCATAGAGGCATCAGTATTTTTGTTGTCTTAGTTGTCCTTTTATAGCCAGTAGGAAGGAAAGTCATGGAGGAAACGTCTTTATGTGGTGACAGAAACAAAGTTGGCCCCATGGTTAGCACAGTGCCTGTGTCTGGTTTGTGGGGAAGTCAAGATGGGAGAGAGAAAATGTCTGTTCCCAAGGAAGTGTCTTAGGGGTTCAGGGCTCACCTGCGGTGTCCACACCCTTGTCCCCTTAGCAATGCATCTCTCAACCCGAGATCTCCATCCTTGGTGGCCTCACCCAGGGGGGGATGTAGCAGGTAGGATGTTCCCTGGACTGGGTTCTGAGCAAAGTCATATCTCAGGCTGGGACTCTTCTGAGCATGGAGGAACAGATGGAGAGCAGGGTGCTGGAATCACTCCTTTTCACCTCATTTTTAGCTTGCCAATGAATCCCATGGGGAATAACCAAGGGAGACGGCAGCCTCGCAGTGTCCAACTCTTTGCAACTGTAGCCCACTAAGCTCCTCTGGAATGGGATTTTCATAGGGGAAAATCATAGGATTTTCCAGGCAAGACTACAGGCATGGGTAGCCATTTCCTTCCCCAGGGGATCTTCCTAACCCAGGGATTGAACCTATGTCTCCTGCTTTGGCAGGCAGATTCTTTACTGCAGAGCCACCTGGGAAGCCCAAAGTGAGGTGTGTTACAATTGGGCTCTGCTGCGTGCACTTGAATCTGAGGAGTGTGCTCAGCCTCTCAATCATGTCCAGCTCTTTGCAACTGTAGCCCACCAGGCTCCTCTGTCCATGGGACTCTCCAGGCAAGATTACCTGAGCAGGTGCCATTTCCTCCTCCAGAACACTTGGCCAAAACCAATAGTGATGAAAGTGCACCCAATCACTCTGGACTCAGAAAATTCAGACTCTTCAGAATCTCCCTTATAAGCCCAGGAAAAGCCCTAAACTCTTTTTTCTTCACTTGTGACTTCAGTCTATTAGCACTTACTTGACGAGGTGTGTGTGATCATTAAATGGGATGATAATACATAAAAGCACGTTGTGATGGAGAATATTTGTTGTCATAATTTTCTGCTGCACAGGTTGAGGAAAACTTCAGAATATGTGTGTGTGTGTTTTTTTTTTCCCAGCTAGAAATGGAAGTGGCTTCCCCTTTGGAAATCTCTCCCTCTCTCTGTCTCCCCCCAACCCACAACCTCTCCTTCCCTGGGTAAACACAGACAGGGGCTGTGAACACTTGTGTTTCCCTAGGAGTAAGTCCGTAATTGGCCGACATCTTGTTTGCCTCACATTCCTGGGAAAGCTCCCCACCTGCCCTCCTGCTTGGCGACACCTGGTTCTGAGAGGCTAATTAATTAGGAAGGTGACAGGTTATCAGGAGAAGCCACAGACACCATCACCGGAGCCTAATTCTGCTCCCAGTTTCAGATGGGAGTCATTCCTTCCTATGCATGTAATTTTAGAGGTTAATAATGTTGGCTTTGAAGCACGAGTAATAATCCATTATTAGAAAAATGAGAAAGAGATTTGGTGTTTCTGTAGGAACACTTGTTCTGAATTTCTTTTCCCCCAAGTTGGGAACACAAGTGGGGGGTTTGAGGGGAAAGTTCAAAAACACCAATTTGCCACCATTCCCATCAAGTCTCATGTTGCTTACAGGATTAACGAACAGACACTTTTGTCCTTGTTATCTAATTAACTTTGTCATTTATTGAATTCAGGAGTCCCCTAGTCAAAACGAAAGACCTTTTCCTAGTTATTATTAAACCATAGTGCTAATCTCTATTTCAACACAATTAAATTTTACTCCAATTTAATTTTTTTTAACAGTGGAAGATGTCAAGGTCTGAATTAAAGCAAGTGGCTGTTCTCAGATTGAAGGTACTGGTTGCAAAGTACAATCTACACTATTTCCACGTTAAACTGTCATTCCAAAAGGAGAAACCATTTAAATTAGAAGAAAGAATCTGCTAAGAAGAGTCTCTAGTTACAAGAGTATTCTTCCTGAACTAGTTCCCGAGAGTTGACTGACCGCTCAAATACAAGGTCAGGATAGATCACCAATGAATCAACAATGCTTTGTTAATGAGACATGAAAACAGATCGTCTCTTAGGACGGACAGATATGGGGCTTCTCCAGGCTTCAGTGAGCCTCCTCCTGTTACTTTAACTAAAGTTTCATTGAAATGTAGCCATATCATGTGTTTATGTGGTGTCTGGCTTCCCTAGTGGTTCAGACAGTAAAAGATTTGCCTGCAATGCAGGAGGCCCAGGCTCGATCCCTGGGTCAGGAAGATCCTCTGGAGGAGGGCATGGCAACCCACTCCAGCACTCTTGCTTGAAGAATCCTATTGGACAGAGGAGCCTGGCAGGCTACAGTCCATGAGGTTGCAAAAAGTCAGACACAACTGAGCAACTAACACACTGTGTTCACTTTGGCACAATAACTGTGACAGATGAGCAGTTTGGATGGAGACCACATGGCCTCTCAAATCATGGCAGGGCTAAACAGAAATTCATGGCATCATGAATTTGAGTTCAAGCCTTGAATTGAGTTCAAAGCCTCCATTCAAATGTGTTCACTATAGTCAGTTAAAAAAAAAAAAAAAAGACCTGCCCCAAACACACCACACACACACATACACACACACAATCTGAGATTTAGAGTAGCCATTCAGTGATAGAAATACAATATGGTGGATTACTTTTCTTAAGGAATGTTTTCTCTGTGACAACACACGTGTGCATTGTAGCACCTGTGGCTCAGAGGATCGCCTGTCAGTGTGCATTTCTGTTTATTGACTCGGTGTATCCTACAAAACTGACATGAGCTTCATATTAATCAGTCTCCAAAGGATCAGAATACTTTAATAAATGTGCTCTTCCCTTTAGGCCTGGGAAGAAATGAAACGGTTAGTTAAATGCTCTGTGACATTGAATGAGAGCCTCATGTTCCCTCCGACTCCAGAGCCAGTTCCATAAATCCAACGGCCCATAAAGGAACTGATGGCATGCTTTCCTAATAGCCAATTAGGGCCCGCTTTCTGAAAGCAAATAAATAAGAGAGATTTGGAATGGATTTTGGGGTTTCATTAGCTGGCTAAATCCTCAATAGGGCTGTGTACCTTGTATACAGATTACGGCAAAAATCCATTGCTGGGGGAAATGTAAGAGGGGAGTGACATGGGAACAAAACAATCTCATTTTTCCTGGAAGGAGGTGAGGTCTTGCAGATGGAAAGGGTCTTTCGTCAAGAACCAGAATCCTCTGGGGAGCTTGTTAGAGTATGTCTTCCTGGACCAGACCCCAGGAGACACCCAGATCTTCTCTGCTGACTTGGCACTCTTCACATAGTTCCTTTCCTGCAGAACACCTTGACAGGTGTGATTCGCTCCAGCAGGTCTGCTGCTGGCTCCTCTGATCAGTCGCCGCAGACTGTGGCCTCATTCTAAGTGCTGGAATTGGATGTGGCCCTTTCTGCTGATTACAGAGCCCTTGCACCCCGCCTTCCAAATGATACTTGGGGGACTCAGCTGACAGCCAGTGTCAGTGCCTTCCCTGGACAGTGAAAGTGTTAGTTGCTCTGTCATGTCCAACTCTGTGCGACCCTGGAGAGTGCAGCTCAGGCTCCTCTGTCCATAGGATTCTCCAGGCAAGAGTATTGCGGTGGGTTGCCATTCCCTTCTCCAGGGGATCTTTCTGACCCAGGGATCAAACCAGGGTCTCCTGCATTGCAGGGAGATTCCTTACCATCTGCTCACCAAGGAAGCCCTCCTTCGGGCAAACCACTACAAAAGGTTCTGATGTCTGTGCCCATCCTCGTTTAGAGGAAGCAGGTGTGAGATGAACCTGCTCCCAGGTTGGACTCTGGGAAGGCCAAGTCAGGGCTCAGGACACCCTTGGCCACAGAGCCCAGGTCCTCTCTGATGTTTTCCTTCTCATTGTCTCCCACCTCTTGCCACTGGTTTGTGCTCAGGCTACCTGTCATCCTGTCCTCTCTCTCTTCTCTGTTATGGAAAATAACACCTCTATGGGCACAGCCTCCTTCCTGGTCCTCCAGGGAGCCCCAGGGGATATTCCCTCCACTGTGAATAGATGCCCCCCTCCAAGTCTGGCCTCTCCTCTGTCCTTGACAGGCACAGACACCCACGGGACTGAGCAGGCTCCCAGCTCCTCACAGGGCAACAAAGACCATCCCCGGACTCACAACTCCACTGAGATCACACTGTTTGACATTTTTTTTGTTTTCTTTTGGTCCTTCTCTGAAGAACCCTATAGAATGAACTGAGGGATGGGTCCACCTCTTAGGTCTCCAGGGAACTGGAACTGGCCTAATGTGGTGGCAGTTTGATGTTCTGGTAACTATTAGCCATAAAGACAGGCTTACCAAGCACTTCACAGGAAGGAGGGTGGGCAGTGGACCCCGGGCTGACCTGCATCTGTGGTAGAGGGATGGGGGTGGGGTGCAGCAGACTTTTAACAGACCCCACCTTGTTTGCAGACACCGCTCCAGCCTTCAGATCAGCCCAGCAGCCCAGTCCTTTCTTCCCAACAGGCCAGCAGGCACTGTCATTCCTAATGGTTCCTCCGCCCTCAGCACCTTTGCCTCTGACGGCCCAAACAAGAAACTGAGTGGCTCATTTAAAGCCTCCTTAGTGGAGCTGGCAGGGCATTAACCAGTTCAGTCTCAGGCTCAGAGCTGTCTAGTGGTTAAGGGAACTGCTGCTGTGATGGAGGCCAAGGAGACACGATGACACCATCCTGCTTCTTAATGCTGTCTTTCCAGCCAAGGTAGGATGACGGGGACAGGGTGAGCCTGTGGACACATGGACATGTGAGGGGACGGCGGGTTCGGCTGCTCAAATGTCATCCTGGGATGTGAGCTCAGGAGTGGACAGTGCTCTTGGCCTCCCTGCTTATAGGAGAGTTGCTCAGAGCCCCGCATGCATTTCTTCAAAGACAGACGTTGGGAACCCAGGCTCCGCACACAGGCGTCCCCTAAGTCATCGCAGCTCTGCCTCTCTTCCACCAGCATTGTGCACAAGGCACACTTACTTTACACTCACCTCCCTCCTTGTCTGAGACCTCTGCTTCCCCATCAACCGAGGACAGATGGAGCCCCTTCTCCATGAAGGAAACAGATTTACCCACACTTGGGCCTACTGCTCTTCCAGTCCAGGTGGGGCAGAATCAGTCCCTTGAACTGTGCCCTGGAGCTGGTCCACAACAGCCCAGAAATGTGCAGGGCACAGCTTCTACAGCCCCAGGGTCGAGGGCATAAAAGCTGCCGGATGTTGGGCCATGTGATGTTGTGGATACATATGTGTGTGATGTTGTGGATGCACACACGCAATGTTGTGGACACTCACACGTGCAATGTTATGGATATACATGTGCGATTCTATGACCTAGTGACAAGCAACAGACTGGATGTACATGCAGAGGCACTGTTATATTGTTTTAAATTGTTGTCATGACTGATGCACTGTTTATAATAGCCAGGACATGGACCCAACCTAGATGTCCATCAGCAGATGAGTGGATAAGAAAGCTGTGGTACATATACACAATGGAGTATTACTCAGCCATTAAAAAGAATACATTTGACTCAGTTCTAATGAGGTGGATGAAACTGGAGCCTATTATACAGAGTGAAGTAAGCCAGAAAGAAAAACACCAATACAATATGCTAATGCACATATATGGAATTTAGAAAGATGGTAACAATAACACCATATGCGAGAGAGCAAAAGAGACACAGATGTGTAGAACAGTCTTTTGGGCTCTGTGGGAGAGGGCAAGGGTGGGATGATTTGGGAGAATGGCATTGAAACATGTATAATATCATATGTGAAACGAATCGCCAGACCAGGTTCAATGCATGATACAGGATGGTCAGGGCTGGTGCACTGGGATGACCCAGAGGGATGGTATGGGGAGGGATGTGGGAGAGGGGTTCAGGATGGGGAACACATGCACACCTGTGGCGGATTCATGTTGATATATGGCAAAACCAATACAATATTGTAAAGTAATTAGCCTCCAATTAAAATAAATAAATTTATATTAAATAAATAAATAAAGATGGAGTGGATGTATATGGAAAAGAATAAAAATAAAACTAACCCTCAAAAATAAAATAAAATAAAATGTCATGATTGAAAGACCTGAAAGCAGAATGAGAGTTAAAGCCCAATGGCACATCATAGTGACCCTGCGTATTTTATAAGGACACACGGATGTTTTCAGGACCAGCATCAGTCACACTACAGTGGGTCCCAAAAAGGAGAAGAGGGATCAAGGAGGGGCTATTGGTAATGGGGAAAATAAAAATCAGAAAAAGGACTTTCACAAATGGATAAAGATGACATGCTATGAGCTGAAGTGTCAGATAAACACAACTGTAGGTCTAAGGCAAAAATGAAGGAAGGGAGGGATGGAGGAAAAGGGAGGCAGGGGCAGAGGATGATAAAGCTGCTTCATTCAAAACAGGTTCCCTTAGTCCCAACCCAAGGAAACACCCCCCAAGTCAAGGGTCCTGGGGCACCTCTGCTGTCCGATATGCAAGTCCATCTGGGAACCAGCCCCGCTTCCATTCTCCGGCCTGCCCCACCTCCTGGAAGTCCTTGACCTCCCAGGGTGACAAGACAGGTCCTTACTCCTCGGATCCTCGCTTACCCTGTCCTTTCAGAAAGAGAGCTCAGTAAATATTTACTGAGCGGAACACAGTCAATAAAATGACACTGAAACCTGAATAAACATGTGTGAATTGACTGAGAACAGGAGATGCGTTCAGGGCAAGGTTTCAGACAAAGATCCAAACAGTTGAAGGCAAACTGGAGGATTCGGGGAAACGCTCCTCCCATGTGGGCTGGGCAGGATGGAGGGGCACTTTGAGAAAGAATCCTGACCACCTGTCTTCCCATGGCCTCACCCAGGGGCGCTCTCACTGTCTGCCTGCCTCCCCATCTGGAATGGACTGGGCTCAGTCTCTAGACCCAGAAGGGGATGCTGAGCCCTCCCTGTTCACACCCGGTGCAGGCACAAGCAGCCTCCAGGGGCGGCGGCAGGAGAGGCTGATGACTCGGTAAATGGGTAAGTGTAGGTCGGAGAGGATACATGTTCAGAGTGACGCTGAGAATGCTGTCAAGGCCCCCAGTGTCCCAAATCCCCTCGGGAGCGCCCTCTTGCCACATGCGATGGTTCCCGCTTTGCTGTTTAGCCCTAACTGACGTCACAGGTTCCCAACAGAGGTGATGTCCGCAGGAGGTGATTTTGAAATTTGTGGGGGCCTTTCGGTTCCAGTTTCAACATATAGAGCATGTAAATATTGAACACCTGTTATTTTATTAACGTTATGCTCCTCTATTTCCCCTAATATCACAGTTAGGGGTTTATTGTGAATTTTTTAAAAATTATATGTAATAGGTAGTGTGTTAGCTACAGATTTCATTTCAGGATGGAGAGCAGACATTACAGAATGTTCACTCATAGGAAGACTCTTTCACACCATCAAGGACTATGTCTAAAAACTGGCAAAAGCAAAGTCAATCAGGAGGACAGAAGACACTGGTCACACACACACAGCTATTTCTCAACTCTGCCCATTTTTCTCCTTTGGAATCTGTGCCGAGCAGGGATGGCACCTGACCAAACGGCTCGGCTCCGGAAACTATGCTGCCTCATACTTTTAGAGGCTGTGATTTCCCCCACGGCCTCAAACCGACAGTTTCCTAATTGGCTTGGAGAGCTATTCACGGCAGGGTGATTTACTGAGATATTATTTTGTGTTTTGTTCCCCGTGGTTCTCATTCCTCATTCCAAGATGGTAGCCAGACCTCTGAACTCTATGTTCTCATGGGAGTCTCATGATTTAAGGCCAGAGGCAAAGTTACTCACATACTCTCCTTTTCCGTCTATTATGGAAGTCCAAGCATTGTATATAAACCCTAATGCTTTCACCTAAAGAAAGGCTAGCTCTTTCTGAAGGGCTGTCTTTCTTTTTAGCGTGGCACTGGAAAAGTATTCATCATATCTAGCCCGTGTTGCTTTCACTGATTTAAGTCTCATGTTCATTTATTCATTTCACCATCAAATATTTATTAAATGCTACTATTAGCCAACCACTACTCTATTCAAGAACGTGGGGTGGGGCAGCTCTCTCTGAACCCATCTATCACCTTCCAAAATTTTTGTGATCTTAAACTCTGTACAAGACAGTCATTCTATGGCATTCACAGACCTCACTTGGGACTGTGGGTGGCTTCTGATTGCATAAAGTCTCAAACAGACATACAGACAATTTTTAAATGGGAAAAAACGAGTTGAGAAAAAAACAAATTCATGAAATATTACAGGGACTTCCCTGATGGTCTGGAGTAGGAAATGGCAACCCACTCCAGTATTCTTGGACCAAGGGGCCTGACAGGCTATAGTCCATGGGCTTGCAGGGAGTCGGACATAACTGAAGCAACTAAATGCATGCCCTGGTGGCCCAGTGGTCAGGACTCTGCCCTTCCAATGCAGAGGGCCTGAGTTCAATCCCTGGTCAGGGAACTAGATCCTGAATGCCACGACTAAGAGCCTGCATGCTATGACTAAAGATGCTGCCTGCCACAAAAAAGATGGAAGACTCCATATGCCACAACTAGGACTGGGCACAGCCAAATCAATAACTTTTTTTTTTTAAAGATCATATTCATAGCAGACATGTAAAATATTTAAAATCAATTTAATAAGAAATATATACATCTGTGTCTCTTGTTGTCTTGCATACAGGGTTATCATTCACAGATGTATAGAACAGTCTTTTGGACTCTGTGGGAGAGGGAGAGGGTGGGATGATTTGGGAGAATGGAATCAAAACATGTATAATATCATATAAGAAACAAATCGCCAGTCTAGGTTTGATGCAGGATACAGGATGCTTGGGGCTGGTGCACTGGGATGACCCAGAGAGATGATATGGGGAGGGATGTGGGAGGGGAGTTCAGGATTGGGAACACGTGTACACCTGTGGTGGATTCATGTTAATGTATGACAAAACCAATACAGTATTGTAAAGTAAAATAAAGTAAAATTAAAAAAAATAAAAATAATAAATATATAGATTCTATATGAAGGTAACCATCAAATTAATATTGACATTAATAATGGTTGGTGTTATCTCCTCTACTGCTGGAAAGGAATTCACAATACTCTAAAGATGCCAATTTCAACATGATAATTTATAAATTTAATAAAGTATAATAAAAACAAACATAATTTTTTTCTTTTGCAATTAGACAAAATATTTTAAACCTTATGTTGAAGAATGAGTAGATAATAGTGGCTATAAAAAGTCTGAAAAGGAAGACTTAAGAAAGTATTGCTTGTAAAATTATAAAATTTAAAGATGTTAAACTATGCAGTGAGTTAGTGAATGATAAGGCAGTGAATCAGTTCAGAGGGGAAAGTGGAGACCATCCAGCAGCTATTAGTAAGGGTACTGGTTACTACTGGAATATTGAGAAATGTTGGGACCTCTCAGTTTACATACATGAATGAAGCAAAGCAACACAACACCAGTACTAAGACGAGAGGGAAATACCAATATATAATTTGATTTCAGGTAATGTGAAAATGAAACTGCAAATAATTACATATGTCCACATATATTACACATTTCAAGGAAATCCTAAGTTTAGAAAACAGAAAAGCAATCATGATGCCATTAACCTCATATTTAATTGCAGAAAAAATAAAATACATTCTATACAAAATGTATGACAAAAAATTGAATGATATGCCATATAATTGGCAAAAAATATGCTTTACAAGACAGAAAATGTACTCTTCATATATAATTTGAATCCTCATACAAACAATAATAAGCAATTCACAAGAATAAACAATCACAAGGATCACAAATAGTTAATAGATAGATAAAGCAACATTCAAACACAGTAATGATGAAAGAAATCTAAATTTAAACAGCCATGAATATCATTTGTTAAGCTGGAATGCTGAAAATATGTGCACTTAAGAAACATTTTCAAGAGTTGGTAAAAATACAGAAAGAAGAGGAAGGACATGAATGCATTACTGGTGAATGTTTGAATTGGCAAAATGCTCCTGGAAGACAACTTGGCAGTAGGTCTGTCTATCAGAAACTTTAAAATACTGCACATCTTTTGGTCCAGAAATCAAACACAGGTTTATTTGTGTGCACATTTGTTCGTGTAGGTAAATGCTTATGGCATTTGCTCTAATTCAAATTCTTTACTTGGATTGCATCATTTCACCTACACAAAACCCTGTGAAGTAGGGACTCAAAATCACCTTCCTGCAAAGGTGACAAGTAGGGTGAGAGGGGCTGAGGCTCACCATGCAGAGCTGGCATCCTACACCAGACCTTCCAGAAGCTGGAGCCCAGGACAAGAGCTGTGCTCGTCTCTGCTCCCCCCAAGCAGGACAGATGCACAAAAACATCCATTGCTTCATTATTTATAACAGAAAAGAACAAAGTGGGGAGTGAGCCAGAGAACTGAAACACATACAATGTGACACAGACTTACGGTTACAGGACTTGTGAGTTATATATTTTCAAGTCAAAAGAAAAAAAAACAAAAGACATTGTCTAGTCTTCTGAAGACTTCCCTGGTGGCTCAGGTGATAAAGAAGCTGCCTGCAATGCAGGAGACCTGGGTTCGATCCCTGGGTCGGGGAGATCCCATGGAGAAGGGAATGGCTACCCACTCCAGGATTCTTACCTGGAAAATCCCAATGGACAGAGGAGGCTACAGTCTATGCCGTCGCAAAGAGTTGGACATGACTGAGCAACTAACACTTTCATTTTCACTTAGATAAATGAGCATGAACACACACACACATGCACACGCACACATGTCAGCCAAAGCAAAGACCAGTCCCAGTAGAGCCTCAGTGCCATGTCTTATTTCCACCTATTAAAGACGGTTTGGATTCTTTCATCCCCAGGGACCCACTGTGCCCTGGCTCTAGCTGAATCACACTTTGCAAGGTCTCTAGATACTCCCCACCACCACCGCCATGCCAATGGGGCCCCAGGGTTAGTTTTCATGGGACCCCGGGAGGACCCTCCAGGCACCCCCTACTGCCTGCAGTGAGGAGTTCACATCTAGAAAGAGAACTGATTTGCAAACCAAATATGACATCTAGGCTTCATATCTGAAGCTGACCAAGTGGACCTGTTTGCCTCCCTCTGCCTGCCCCCAGATCAAGCTGAGAACAGGACCTCTGGTCACAGGATGGAGCAGTGTGGAAAAAGCACTGACCCATAGGAACAAAGGACAAGCCCACTGGTGCTTGGGGGCAGGATTGGGGACTGGAGGAATACTTTTTTTTTTTTTTTTTAATTATGGGAGGCAAGATGTTAACTGTGAGGTAGGGAATGGGTGGAGAGAGGTGAAATTAAGAAATGTTTCTGAAACGTGTAAAATGCACCAAAAAGGAACTTGAGTAATTCTGAAGTGCAGAGATGAGAATGGTGGCCAGTGTGAGGACCCAAAATGGGTGAGTAGTAGGGAGTGTTGGGGACTAGGGTGGAGGAATAGGAAAATTCCCAAGGGGACTTGACTCACCTCCAGCCAACATGATGCTCCATGCAAATTCAAACACAACCTGGCCAAATGTACTAATTTTTAGTAAAACTCCAGAAATCTGAATTTATAACATATATGTTTTTACATCATATTTCTATCTTTCTGTTCAAAACAGCTCACAGCCAACACTGAAACCAAGCAAACTCAGCCATCAGATTTTGCTGCATTTCTTTGAAGTGAGGTTTAATCAGAACCAATATGCCACCTTTTATGGATGCATGTTCCTTTTCTTCTATTTTATCTTTTTCATATTAACATTTTATATAATGCAATACTCTGCTTTTGATTTTAGCAATCATCTCAGCTAAGAAATCTCAAAGCTTCTATTAACCAAGAGAAAACAAAAGAGACTAAAATGTAATATAGCCAACACTGTACACATTTACTCCTTGCCCTTGCTTGCTTAATTCTCCCACTTTTCCAAATTGAGAAAAGTTATTTTCATGACATTCACATAAGAATATATTATATTTCTCCTATAATTTGGGAATAAGAAAGCACAAAAATATTCCATCTGAGATCTGTTTGGAAACCAAACCAGTGAGTCCCTAGAAGATGGTATTATTCAAATAACATTATTCTTCCTGTGGACTCTATTAACAGCTGTTCTATAAACAATAAAACCTAGTCACCCATGAAATCCATCTATGTGAACGTGATCGTTATGGAGACATTAAAATCAAGGAAACGTATGCTAGAATTTGAGTGATATAACACTGCATATTATTAGGGAATATTCCTTGTCGAAAGAACAAATATTGGCAGAAAATAAAGCCCAATTCAAATGCCGAAGTGTGAGAGGTGCTAAGCATGGCAACGGAACTTTATTTTCTCTGGGTCTGATCATTTTCACGTGACAGAAGCAAATATGAGACTTCCCATTTGTCTCGTCCACATTATTCTCTTCGGTAGATTTCTATTCATCTGTTTCTGGGTGACTTACAGTGTGTGGGGCCCCGGGTCAGACTCAGCCTACCTGAGAGGCCCTGGGCTGTGAGAACTGTGGAAACGTCACATCTCCCTGGGCTGCACACCCCACACAGGTTCCCTTTCCATTGAGACATATGGAAGTCAAACTATGACTGTCAACAACCCTTTGATTATTCACAATCCATTTTATTTCTGGCTGGAAGGAAAGCCCACTGTGTTCCTCAGAAGACCCAGCTGGCAGAGCCCAGACCCTTGGCAACAATACTCCCCTGACATTTCCGTGGCTCACAAGATGCTCACCTGAGTCCTCAGGTGTGCCTACAACATCCACGAGGGACGGGAAGCTCACAAGTTAGCCAACCTCCCCTTAAAAAAAAAAAACAAAAAAAACAAAAAGAACAGATTGTTGTCCCCCTGTTTCTTTTCCGAGTGGATGTGATACTGTTTGTCTTCTGTACAAATGCTTCAAAACTCAGAGAAGACCTGCACCAAATAAGCAGCACAGCCTAGTCACATCCTCTTAAAAGAGTTGTAAAGAAAATGTACAACATACATGGAGGAAAGCATGCCATCAAAGGCGGGAAGAACTTTGAGGATGTGAAATAAAAATGTGTGTCTTTTGCAGTATAAAGTAGACTGATTTGAAGAACGTGAGTTTAACCTAATGTATAATGGCCGCTCAGAAGAAAGGAGAGCTTCTTTTTAAAATGAAGGGTGCAGGGGCGTGGTCCTAAGATGGCGGAGGAATAGGATGGGGAGACCACTTTCTCCCTCAAAAATTCATCAAAAGAACATTTCAACGCTGAGTTAATTCCACAAAACAACTTCTGAATGCTGGCAGAGGACATCAGGCACCCAGCAAAGCAGATCATTGGCTTCAAAAACAGGTAGGAAAAAATATAATAAGACGAAAAAAGAGACAAAGGAGGTAGGGAGGGAGCTCCGTCCCGGGAAGGGAATCCCGTCCCGGGAAGAGACTCTCAAAAAGAGAGGTTTCCAAACACCAGGAAACACTCTCGCAGCCGAGTCTGTGGCGAGCTTTGGAAGCACAGAGGGCAACATAACAGGAAAGAAAAATAAATAAATAATTAAAACCAACAGATTACAAGCCCAACAGTAACTCCCCCAGTGGAAAACCAGCGCAGACGCCTGCATCTACCACTAGCAAGTGGGGGCTGGGCAGGGAGGAGCGGGAGGTGCAGCCGGCAGTGCTTTTTTGAGAATCGGGCCGGAACGCCCAGCGCGTGGACAGAGCGAACTAACTTGGGCTAGCACACCAGACTGTGGGATAGCTACCATGCGAAACACTCGAACATAAGACACCGCCAGGACCGCGCACAGAACAAAGGATGGATCGGAAATAGCCGGCTGCAGACCATCCCCTTCTGGTGACAGGCAGCCAGAGCCTTAAGGGCTGGAAGGGCGCAATCGCAGCCCAAGAGAGACATTACCTACCAAAATACAAGCAGGCTTCTTTGTTAACTAAGACTTCTGGGGGTTCTGGACAGTCATCATCCGCCTGAGAAGGAATGCCAGCTATACACCAGAAAACTGAGCAGCAGGGAAAGGCCATAGTCGCAGCGATTGCGCTCGCCAAACTCCTGAGCTACTCGGACCTGGGAAGGGCACAAAACGCAGGCCCAACCAAATCTGCGCCTCTGAGGGCTTCTTGAGCGCTGAGCCTGAGCGGCTTAGACTGGGGAGGTGCGTGAAGCCTAGGGCTGGCCTGAGACGGTTCCCCGGTGGAGCTACGTAGAGCCTGAGCGGTGTGCGCCGCGAGCAGGGGCAAGCCCAGAGTGGATGAGACACTGCAAGCACACACCAGTAATATTTGTTTGCAGCATCCCTCCCTCCCCACAGCGCGACTGAATAATGAGCCTAGTGTGTCCACCACCACCCTCTCTGTGTCAAGACGGAAATCAGACACTGAAGAGACCAGCAAACAGAGGAAGTTAAACAGAGGGAACAACCTTGGAAGTGACCCCACACAACCCACAACACCAGAGAAAGGGCCAGATATACCTTTACTACTTTTACAATCATTTTTTTTTTTTTTGAGTTGATGCAGTTGCGTGATTGTTTTTTCTTTTTTTTAACTTTCTTAAATTTTTAAGTACTCTATTTCTCTAATTATTATTTTTAATAATAATTCTTGTGGCTTTGTATTTTTTGTTTGTTTGTTTTTTCTTTCTTTTTTTCCTCTTCTTCTTCTTTTCTTTAATATTGTATTTTTGAAAATCCAATCTCTACTCCAGATTTTTAATCTTTGCTTTTTGGTATTTGTTGTCAATTTTGTACATGTAAAAACCCAATCTTCAGTACCCAATTTTACCTGAGAGCGAGATTACTGGCTTGACCACTCTCCCCTCCTTTGGACTCTCCTTTTTCTCCACCAAGTGGCCTCTGTCTCCTCCCTCCCCCTTCTCTTCTCTACCCAACCCTGTGAATCTCTGTGTGTTCCAGACGATGGAGAACACTCAGGGAACTGATTACTGGCTGGATCTCTCTCTCTCCCTTTCATTTCCCTCTTTTATCCTCCTGGCCACCTCTGTCTACTTCCTCCCTCTCCTCTTCCCTGTATAAGTCCATGAACACCTCTGAGTGGTCCAGACTGTGGAGTGTACATAAGGAAGTGATTACTGGCTAGCTTGCTCTCTCCTCTTTTGATCCCACCTCATCTCATTCCAGTCACCTCTAACTACCCCCTCCCTCTTCTCTTCTCCGTGTAACTCAGTGAACCTCTATGGGTGACCCTCAATGTGGAGAAACCTTTCATCTTTAACCTAGATGCTTTATCATCAGTGCTGTATAGATGGAGAAGTCCTGAGGCTAAGGTAAAAATAAAACTGAAAACCAGAAACAGGAGGCTTAAGTCCAAATCCTAAGAACATCAGAGAAATCCTGAATCCAGGGAACATTAATCAATAGGAGCTCATCAAATGCCTCCATACGTACACTGAAACCAAGCACCACCCAAGGGCCAACAAGTTCCAGAGCAAGACATACCACACAAATTCTCCAGCAACACAGGAACACACCCCTAAGCTTCAATATACAGGCAGCTCAAAACTACTCCAAAACCATTGATGTCTCACAACCCATTACTGGACAATTCATAGCACTCCAGAGAGAAAAAATCCAGCTCCACCCACCAGAACTCCAACACAACCCTCCCTAACCAAGAAACCTTGACAAGCAACTGATACAACCCCACCCACAGTGAGGAAACTCCATAATAAAAAGAACTCCACAAATTCCCAGAGTATAGAAAGGCCACCCCAAATGCAGCAATATAACCAAGATGAAGAGACAGAGGAATACCCAGCAGGTAAAGGAACAGGAGAAATGCCTACCAAACCAAACCAAAGAGGAAGAGATAGGGAATCTACTTGAGAAAGAATTCCAAATATTGATAGTGAAAGTGATCCAAAATCTTGAAATCAAAATGGAATCACAGATAAATAGCCTAGAGACAAGGATTGAGAAGATGCAAGAAAGGTTTAACAAGGACCTAGAAGAAATAAAAAAGAGTCAATATATAATGAATAATGCAATAAATTAGATCAGAAACACTCTGGAGGCAACAAATAGTAGAATAACAGAGGCAGAAGATAGGATTAGTGAAATAGAAGATAGAATGGTAGAAATAAGTGAATCAGCAAGGAAAAAAGAAAAATGAATTAAAAGAAATGAAGACAACCTCAGAGACCTCCAGGACAATATGAAATGCTCCAACATTCGAATTATAGGAGTCCCAGAAGAAGACAAAAAGAAAGACCATGAGAAAATTCTTGAGGAGATAATAGTTGAAAACGGTCCCTAAAATGGGGAAGGAAATAATCACCCAAGTCCAAGAAACCCAGAGAGTTCCAAACAGGATAAAACCAAGGCGAAACACCCCAAGACCTATATTAATCAAATTAACAAAGACCAAACACAAAGAACAAATATTAAAAGCAGCAAGGGAAAAACAACAAATAACACACAAGGGGATTCCCATAAGGATAACTGCAGAGCTTTCAATAGAAACTCTTCAGGCCAGGAGGGAATGGCAGGACATACTTAAAGTGATGAAAGAAAATAACCTACAGCCCAGATTACTGTACCCAGCAAGGATCTCATTCAGATATGAAGGAGAAATCAAAAGCTTTACAGACAAGCAAAAGCTGAGAGAATTCAGCACCACCAAACCAGCTCTCCAACAAATACTAAAGGATATTCTCTAGACAGGAAACACAAAAAGGGCATATAAACCCGAACCAAAAACAATAAAGTAAATGGCAACAGGATCATACTTATCAATAATTACCTTAAACATAAATGGGTTGAATGCCCCAACCAAAAGGCAAAGACTGGCTGAATGGATACAAAAACAAGATCCGTATATATGCTGCCTACAAGAGACCCACCTCAAAACAACGGACACATACAGACTGAAAGTGAAGGCCTAGAAAAAGATATTCCATGTAAATAGAGACCAAAAGAAAGCAGAAGTAGCAATACTCATCTCTGATAAAATAGACTAAAACAAAGGCTATGAAAAGAGACAAAGAAGGACACTACCTAATGATCAAAGGATCAATCCAAGAAGAAGATGTAACAATTATATATGCACCCAACATAGGAGCACCGCAATATGTAAGACAAATGCTAACAAGCATGAAAGGGGAAATTAACAATAACACAATAATAGTGGGAGACTTTAATACCCCACTCACACCTATGGACAGATCAACTAAACAGAAAATTAACAAAGAAACGCAAACTTTAAATGATACAATAGACCAGTTAGACCTAACTGATATCTATAGGACATTTCACCCCAAAACAATGAATTTCACCTTTTTCTCAAGTGCTCACGGAACCTTTTCCAGGATAGATCACATCCTGGGCCATAAATCTAACCTTGATAAATTCAAAAAAATCAAAATCATTCCAAGCATCTTTTCTGACCATAATGCACTAAGATTAGATCTCAATTACATGAGAAAAACTATTAAAAATCCAAACATATGGAGGCTGAACAACATGCTTCTGAATAACCATCAAATCACAGAAGAAATCAAAAAGAAATCAAATTATGCATAGAAATGAATGAAAATGAAAACACAACAACCCAAAACCTGTGGGACACTATAAAAGCAGTGCTTAGAGGAAAGTTCATAGCAATATAGGCATACCTCAAGGAACAAGAAAAAAGTCAAATAACCTAACTCTACACCTAAAGCAACTAGAAAAGGAAGAAATGGAGAACCCCAGAGTTAGCAGAAGGAAAGAAATCTTAAAAATTAGGGCAGAAATAAATGCAAAAGAAACAAGAGAGACCATAGCAAAAATGAACAAAGCAAAAAGCTGGTTCTTTGAAAGGATAAATAAAATTGACAAACCATTAGTCAGACTCATCAAGAAACAAAGGGAGAAGAATAAAATCAATAAAATTAGAAATGAAAATGGAGAGATCACAACAGACAACACAGAAATACAAAGGATCAAAAGAGACTACTATCAGCAATTATATGCCAATAAAATGGACAATGTGGAAGAAATGGAAAAATTCTTAGAAAAGTACAACTTTCCAAAACTGAACCAGGAAGAAATAGAAAATCTTAACAGACCCATCACAAACATGGATATTGAAACTGTAATCAGAAATCTTCCAGCAAACAAAAGCCCAGGTCCAGATGGCTTCACAGCTGAATTCTACCAAAAATTTAGAGAAGAGCTAACACCTATCCTACTCAAACTCTTCCAGAAAATTGCAGAGGAAGGTAAACTTCCAAACTCATTCTATGAGGCCACCATCACCCTAATACCAAAACCTGACAAAGATGCCACAAAAAAAGAAAACTACAGGCCAATATCACTGATGAACATAGATGCAAAAATCCTCAACAAAATTCTAGCAATCAGAATCCAACAACACATTAAAAAGATCATACACCATGACCAAGTGGGCTTTATCCCAGGGATGCAAGGATTCTTCAATATCCGCAAATCAATCAATGTAATTCACCACATTAACAAATTGAAAAATAAAAGCCATATGATTATCTCAAGAGATGCAGAGAAAGCCTTTGACAAAATTCAACATCCATTTGTGATAAAAACTCTTCAGAAAGCAGGAATAGAAGGAACATACCTCAACATAATAAAAGCTATATATGACAAACCGACAGCAAACATTATCCTCAATGGTGAAAAATTGAAAGCATCTCCCCTAAAGTCAGGAACAAGACAAGGATGCCCACTTTCACCACTACTATTCAACATAGTTCTGGAAGTTTTGGTCACAGCAATCAGAGCAGAAAAAAGAAATAAAAGGAATCCAAATTGGAAGAGAAGAAGTAAAACTCTCACTGTTTGCAGATGACATGATCCTCTACATAGAAAATCCTAAAGACTCCACCAGAAAATTACTAGAGCTAATCAATGAATATAGTAAAGTTGCAGGATATAAAATCAACACTCAGAAATCCCTTGCATTCCTATACATTAATAATGAGAAAGTAGAAAAAGAAATTAAGGAAACAATTCCATTCACCATTGCAATGAAAAGAATAAAATACTTAGGAATATACCTACCTAAAGAAACTAAAGACCTATATATAGAAAACTATAAAACACTGATGAAAGAAATCAAAGAGGACACTAATAGATGGAGAAATATACCATGTTTATGGATCAGAGGAATCAATATAGTGAAAATGAGTATACTACCCAAAGCAATCTACAAATTCGATGCAATCTCTATCAAGCTACCAGCGGTATTTTTCACAGAACTAGAACAAATAATTTCAAGATTTGTATGGAAATACAAAAAACCTTGAATAGCCAAAGCAATCTTGAGAAAGAAGAATGGAACTGGAGGAATCAACTTGCCTGACTTCAGGCTCTACTACAAAGCCACAGTCATTAAGACAGTATGGTACTGGCACAAAGACAGAAATATAGATCAATGGAACAGAATTGAAAGAGACACATGTACCCCAATGTTCATTGCAGCACTGTTTATAATAGCCAGGACATGGAAACAACCTAGATGTCCATCAGTAGATGAATGGATAAGAAAGCTGTGGTACATATACACAATGGAATATTACTCAGCCATTAAAAAGAATACATTTGAATCAGTTCTGCTGAGATGGATGAAACTGGAGCCGATTATACAGAGTGAAGTGAGCCAGAAAGAAAAACACCAATACAGTATACTAACACATATATATGGAATTTAGGAAGATGGCAATGATGACCCTGTGTGCAGGACAGCAAAAAAGACACAGATGTGTATAGCGGACTTTTGGACTCAGAGGGAGAGGGAGAGGGTGTGATGATTTGGGAGTATGGCATTGAAACATGTATAATATCATGTAAGAATCGAAATGCCAGTCTATGTCTGATGCAGGATATGACACGCTTGGGGCTGACGCGCGGGGATGACCCAGAGAGATGTTGTGGGGAGGGGGGTGGGAGGGGGGCTCATGTTTGGGAATGCATGTACACCTGTGGTGGATTCATGTCAATCTATGCCAAAACCAATACAGAATTGTAAAGTAAAAATTAAAAATAAATAAATAAATTAAAAAAAAAAATAGAAAGCCCAGAGATAAATCCACACACCTATGGACACCTTATCTTCGACAGAGGAGGCAAGAATATACAATGGAGTAAAGACAATCTCTTTAACAAGTGGTGCTGGGAAAACTGGTCAACCACTTGTAAAAGAATGAAACTAGATCACTTTCTAACACCACACACAAAAATAAACTCAAAATGGATTAAAGATCTAAACATAAGACCAGAAACTATAAAACTCTTAGAGGAGAACATAAGCAAAACACTCTCCGACATAAATCACAGCAGGATCTTCTATGATCCACCTCCCAGAATACTGGAAATAAAAGCAAAAATAAGCAAATGGGATCTAATTAAAATTAAAAGCTTCTGCACAACAAAGGAAACTATAAGTAAGGTGAAAAGACAGCTTTTTGAATGGGAGAAAACAATAGCAAATGAAGCAACTGACAAACAACTAATCTCAAAAATATACAAGCAACTTATGCAGCTCAACTCCAGAAAAATAAACGACCCAATCAAAAAATGGGCCAAAGAACTAAATAGGCATTCCTCCAAAGAAGACATACAGATGGCTAACAAACACATGAAAAGATGCTCAACATCACTCATTATCATAGAAATGCAAATCAAGACCACAATGAGGTACCATTTCACACCAGTCAGAATGGCTGCAATCCAAAAGTCTACAAGCAATAAATGCTGGAGAGGATGTGGAGAAAAGGGAACCCTCTTACACTGTTGGTGGGAATGCAAACTAGTACAGCCACTATGGAGAACAGTGTGGAGATTCCTTAAAAAATTGCAAATAGAAATGCCTTATGACCCAGCAATCCCACTGCTGGGCATACACACTGAGGAAACCAGAATTGAAAGAGACACATGTACCCCAATGTTCATTGCAGCACTGTTTATAATAGCCAGGACATGGAAACAACCTAGATATCCATCAGCAGATGAATGGATAAGAAAGCTGTGGTACATATACACAATGGAGTATTACCAGCCATTAAAAAGAATACATTTGAATCAGTTCTAATGAGATGGATGAAACTCGAGCTGATTATACAGAGTGAAGTAAACCAGAAAGAAAAACACCAATACAGTATACTGACACATATATACGGAATTTAGAAAGATGGTAATGATGACCCTGTATGCAAGACAGCAAAAGAGACACAGATGTATAGAACAGACTTTTGCACTCTGAGGGAGAGGGAGAGGGTGGGGTGATTTGGGAGAATGGCATTGAAACATGTATACTAACATGTAAGAAACGAAGTGCCAGTCCATGTTTGATACAGGATACAGGATGCTTGGGGCTGGTGCATGGGGATGATCCAGAGAGATGATATGGGGTGGGAGGTGGGAGGGGGATTCAGGATTGGGAGCTTGTATACATCCGTGGTGGATTCATGTCAATGTATGGCAAAACCAATACAGTATTGTAAAGTAAAATAAAGTAAAAATAAAATTTAAAAGAAAAAAGAAAGTGAAAAGTGAAAGTGAAAAATAAAATAAAATGAAGGGTGCAGTTTATAAAACAGTTTCTAAAATGTTTATGGAGAGATACAATGATATTAATAAAATTGATTGCTGTGTTCCCCAGCCCCCACCCAAGTGTGAAGTGGGTCAGTGCCGGAGGTTTTGATACCACGCACTACTGTTCCCTCTCTCTTCTAACCCAAGATAGCTGTGATCCCTAAATTCCATTGGTCATTCTGTGTTTCTTCTAATTGAAACATCTCCCAAGTGTCTCTAAAGTGGGCTTCCCAGGTGGCTCAGTGGTAAAGAATCCTCCTGCCAATGCAGGGTCATGAAGATCCACTGGAGTAGGAAATTTTAACCCATTCCCACCATTCTTGCCTGAAGAATTCCATGGACAGAGGAGCCTGGCAGGCTATATAGTCCATGGGGTCGCACATGACTTAGTGACTAAACAATAACAGATACTATCAGGTACCCACCAACACAGGATCACACAGAAGAGCTTCACTGCCTAAAAAATACCGTGTTTTCCACATTCATCCCTCCTTTCTACCTTGAACTCCCCATGACCGCTGGTCTTTTTACAGTCTCCATAATTATTTTCCCATGATGCTGTATAACTGGAGTCTTAAGTATATAGTCTTTTCAGACTGGCTTCTCTCAGAAATTTAAGTTTCCTCTATGTTGTTTTTTGTCATTTAAAATTGCATTTCATTTTACAGCTGATACAATACCATTGTATGGCTGTACCGCTGTTCTAATTTTGTTTCATTATTTTAATTTGTGCAAGGTCACACATTTATTGAGTGTGAAAAGCCCAACTTTTAAACCCATGCAATACTGCTCCAGACACCATACATCATGTCACAATGTAACCATTGCACAATGTATTTGACCATTACTACACACTTGAAACTAATGACCTTAAGATCTCTTCTTATAATTCTTTGTCCATTTATCTCTTGGAAAGCATAGTATTGCTTCCAGTGTTTGGTGGTTATGCATAAAGTTGCTGTAAATATTGGGTCACCTCACTATCTTCTGTTTGTTCCTTAAATAGGAGTAGTGGTTTTTCCCCACCACCTATGACTTAGCTCCCTATATTACATTCTCTCTGAAGCCCCTAGTGTTTCCTCTTTTCCTGACTGGTCCCATGTATATTTTATGCCAGAATTCTTTCTCATCTCCGTCTCTCTTGGTAACATCAGCTTCATTCTTCTCTTTTGCTCCAAATAGACTTTTCTGTTTTGCCATACATGTGCCCTTAAATGATCACTGACAATGGTTCCCAATTTCACAGGTCCTCTGGTCAAGCAGGCAGCGAGACCACGGCTATAAACCCCTAGCCCAACTCAACCATCTAGGGTTCACACTGCCTTCAGGGACTATATTCATTCCCTGGGGCTCCTGTAAAAAATTACTATTATCTATGTGACTTGTAACAATGTAGATTTATTCCCTCACCATTCTGGAGGCTAGGAGTCTGAAATTAAAGTGTCCACTGAGCTGTACTCCCTCCAGAGCTTCCAGGGAAGGGTCCTTCCTTCCTTTTCTGGCTTCTGGTGGTTCTAGGCATCCTTGGCTTGTGACCACATCTCTGTAGTTTCTGTCTCTATCATCAGATGGCCTCTACAAAGTGTGTCAAATTCTCCTCTGCCTACCTCTTATAAGGACACCTATCAAATTTAGGGCCCACCTAGATAATCTAGGATGATCTCCCCTCAAGATTCAATTATATCTGCAAGGACACTTTTCCAAATAAGCTCACATTCACGGGTCCCAGGAGTTAGGGTGTTCAGTTCAGTTCAGTTCAGTCACTCAGTCGTGTCTGACTCTTTGCAACCCCATGAATTGCAGCAGGCCAGGCCTCCCTGTCCATCACCAACTCCAGGAGTTCACTCAAACTCACTTCCATCGAGTCGGTGATGCCATCCAGCCATCTCATCCTCTGTTGTCCCCCTTTCCTCCTGCCCCCAATCCCTCCCAGCACCAGAGTCTTTTCCAATGAGTCAACTCTTTGCATAAGGTGGCCAAAGTACTGGAGTTTCAGCTTTAGCATCATTCCTTCCAAAGAAATCCCAGGGCTGATCTCCTTTAGGATGGACTGGTTGAATCTCCTTGCAGTCCAAGGGACTCTCAAGAGTCTTCTCCAAAACCACAGTTCAAAAGCATCAATTCTTTGGCTCTCAGCTTTCTTCACAGTCCAACTCTCACATCCATACATGACCACTGGAAAAACCATAGCCTTGACTAGACAGACCTTTGTTGGCAAAGTAATGTCTCTGCTTTTGAATATGCTATCTAGGTTGGTCATAACTTTCTTTCCAAGAAGTAAGTGTCTTTTAATTTCATGGCTGCAGTCACCATCTGCAGTGATTTTGGAGCCCCAAAAAATAAAGTCTGGTGTGGACACATGCAATTCAACTCACTGCAGTGGCCTGTCTGGTCATGAGTAGACCAGTTATCTTCAAATATTGACTATTCCAAGTCTACCAGTGGAAGGGGCAGTGCAAAGAAGAAAGGACAGTTCTCCCGAAATTGGGAGGGCTGGCGGAGGAGACAAAAAGCATCAGACAGATGCCTCACACCCACACAGGAAGTGCTTGCCCCCACCTCTGCCCCCAACACACAAACCTACACACTTAGTGTCATATTCCATTGTCTCAGTCACATCAAGTTTCCCCACATGAACTGAGATTAGGGTCTCAGCCTCTGTTACTCAAATCATTACCCATTCAGCCTGAAATGTTTTTTAATCATTCATTAAGAAATGGCATGTTGCCTTATTCAAGATTGCACATTGTGTTTAGTTGCATTGAGCAGCTTCAATTGCAGGCAACACTTTCTGGTAAATTTTGTTTTCATTTTTATTCTGTTACAAATGTTTTCTACTTTGTCCTTGTTATGGCTTCTTAGATACACTCATCAATTAAAAGTGGACATTTAATTTCCAAATACATGGGGTTTTTTAAGTATCTTTGATATTAATTTCTCATTAAATGCTTTATCTTCTGCAATCATCCTCTCTGTTTTTTCAGTCTTCTAACTTTATTGAGGCTTTCAATGGCTAAGTCAAAGATCTCTCTTGGTAAATGTCACATTGCACTTGAAAATATGTGGGCTATTTTCAAATATCTTTTGATATTGATTTCTGACAGTTCCACAGTGATAAGAGAATAGATTCTGTATGATTTTAATACCTTTAGACCATGAAATTTTTGCACCTTGTTTTATGTCCCTGGATATGTTCCAGTGTGTCCTAGTTTATAGTCTACAGAAATTTGAAAAGAATTTGTATCCTACTGTTGTGTGAAAATCTTAATTATGTTGAATTGGTTCATGGTGCTTTTCAGGTCTACTATATCTTTCTACTTTTCTGTATTATTCATTCTATTAATTTTTGAGAGTTTGATATTGAAACTTCAACTTAAATGAATTTATCTACTTAAAAATAATTGTAATATATAGTAGAACTATATATAACTTTATTCTGTATTTCTAAGTCTCCTGTAAATGTGTTATTATAACTTCATGATTTAAAAAATAAAAAGAAAGAGAAAAAAGAAAAGGTATGTTAAATAATTGAGGTCTATAAATAGGCCTCATGTCCAATTTGATATATGTCTAATTCAATATAAAACGACCTATTTAGAGAGTGTGCATATTTACCACTATAAATTCACACATACATTTTTATTTTTTTTTTAATTTATTTATTTATTTTTAATTTTTACTTTACAATTCTGTATTGGTTTTGGCATAGATTGACATGAATCCACCACAGGTGTACATGAAAGCACCCCCTCCTGCTGTGTGGAAGGCTATTCAATCGATGAGTCAGAGAGTAATAAGAAGGCATTCATTCAACCATGTTCTGTTGTGGGGACATTAACTCACAGAACCACGCTAGTAGTTTTACTGTGTCTGCTTTCCTTTGCCGTGAAAGTTCTTTGTAGCAGCCCAAAGAGATAGTTTCTTCTTTGGAGTGGGGACACCGCAGGGACCAAGCATCGAAGGGAGTCTTTGAGTCTAGAAAAACAGACTGAAGTTCAGGCAGAGGGATTTGCTTTTGGATCCCGTGGAAAATGTATAAGAAATGCATTTATAGGATCCTCCCCCTTTCCTTGAGCCCTAAGAATGTCATGTCTGGTTGATTCCCTTGAGATGTGTGATCAGTGTAAGTCAAAACAAACCCCACAATTCTGGATTGCACATTCCTTGTCATTTCTTCAAAAAGAAAAGCCCCAAAGCAATCCATTCTGCTACCCCAAGCATAGTCAAAGTGACATTTGGAGATGAGAGCATATTGTCAGCTATTTTGTCTTGCTCATTCATTTCAGTTTTGTTAGATCCTTTGTTTCTTTGATGCTCAGAATATTGCACCATTTGGCTCTAAAATCTACATTAGAAGAGCATTAATTAAAGGCAGACACATGCAATGGAGACAGTGTTAAAATTGTGCTTGAAGGTACAATGTAATTAATTTTGTACAAGAGAAACATAAAAGAGGGAGAATGAAACTGGAGGAAATAGCACCACAATCCACAAAATGCTAATGAGAAATACAATTGTAGATTAGACAAAATATGAAAAAACATATGGGGTAATTAGACTTCTGGGGGGTGGGGAATCAAAACAAAGGGTCTCCTGCTAAGGACTCAAGAAAATTCAGTGGAGAGCATGCATCTTAAGTATCTCATGCCAAGACTTGTGTTTTCTGTGGATAGGATGACTGGCCCTAAGTATATGCCAGGTGGATGGAAAAGAAGATCGTGATGCAGATTTGCTAAGAGCTGGGGAAATGGAGTTAGGACACGACATAGAAGCAATCCTGTGGAAGGCTTAGAAGCAATCCTTCATAAATGAAGAAGTAAGAAACAGACCCAACTATGATATGGTTCATCTCCCTTCCCAAATGCGCCAGAGCGACCACACACATTAAGACTCATATTCCCAAGACACTTGACATTACAAGGATGGTTATTAGGTCAAAGTCAATTTACAATGTCGAGCAATAGTTCATTTGAGTTTATTGCATTTGTATTTCAGTCATGCCTTAGGGTGCTGTAATTGAAAGTTATAGAAACCTCATGAAATTGGGTCTAGTAAAAGAGAAAAGAAAATGAATCAATACAAAAATTTTCATGTGGGAATCCATTCTATGGCCCTGTAATCACTATGATAATGACAGTGATCATTTGGTAATAAACATCACAGCCCAGAGTGGGCTTCTTCAGAGCAAGTGTGGCTGTTGGTTTTTGCTTAAATGCCACATAGTTTTATTTAACCAGCAAGCAGATTAGACTCTCTCATGGCTGTTCTTCTGTGGGGAGAGGAAAAAATAGGGACTGGCATTAGTTTAGCTGGGTAACAGCTAACATTTGCTTCAGGCTCCATCTGTGCCAGGCCCTAGGCTGTAGTCTTGTTAACAACACCTATGAGAATGTCCCCTTTCACAGAGGAAGAGGTCCCGGAGCTGAGTGACCAGCAGAGGGCAGCAGACCCAGGAATGGACTCCTGGGAGATCCTTGAGCTCACTTATAACCTAACCCAAGTGACAGCAAGGAGATGAAACAAATGAATCCTAAAGGAAATCAAGCCTGAATACTCATTGGAAGGACCGATGCTGAAGCTCCAATACTTTCACCGCCTGATCCAGAGTCAACTCATTGGAAAAGACCCTGATGCCAGGAAAGATTGAGGACAGGAGGAGATGGGGATGACAGAGGATGAGATGGTTAGATGGCATCACTGACTCAATGGACATGAGTTTGAGCAAACTCAGGGAGATAGTGAAGGACAGGGAAACCTGGTGCCCTGCCGTCCATGGGGTTGCAAAGAGTCAGACATGACTGAGTGAACAACAACAGCAATAACCCAAGTCAGGAACAAATCACCACAAGCCTAACTCTTTAAACAGGAGGCCTTTATCATCACACAACTTCTAAGCATCCAGAGTTGGGGCACAACATGGCTGGGGGGAGGAGATTTCCACTCAGAGTCTTGTGTGATGTAAATCTAGGTGGGGCTGGGCTGTCCCAGGAGGCTGGGGAGGAATTGTTTCCAAGTACAGGCAGGTTGCTGCCACAGCCCTGCCCTGGCTCAGGCCCCCCTCAAGGCCCCGCATCTCCAGGCGGTTTCCCAGACATGTCCCCACCAGCATCCTTCTCTTCACTCTCCAGTGACATGTGCCACTCACTTTCTCCCCAGCCTTCATCAGCAGCACCTGTAAGGCCCCACTTACGCTAACAATCTATTTACAATGACTTAGGGCTTCCCAGCGGAGAAGGCAATGGCACCCCACTCCAGTACTCTTGCCTGAAAAATCCCATGGACAGAGGAGCCTGGCAGGCTACCATCCATGGGATCGCAAGAGTCATATATGACTTAGTGGCTAAACCACCACCACAGGGCTTCCCAGATGGCGCTAGTGGTAAAGAACCCGTCTGCCAAAGCAGGAGACCTAAGAGACTAGGGTTCGATCCCTGGGTTGGGAAGCTCTTCTAGAGGAGGGCATGACAACCCACTCCAGCATTCTTTCCTGGAGAATCCCATGGACAGAGGAGCCTGGAGGGCTACAGTCCATTGGGTTGCAAAGAGTCAGATATGAATGAGCAAGTAACACTTTCACTAGACTAACCGCAGCACTCACCTTCTCTCCCCTCTCTAACAGAAAAGCTACTCCCTTTGTGGGTATTTAGGTGTCCCTGGTGTCCTTTCCCCAAAGCTTCAGCCAATCCAGACATGCCTTCTGCTCCCAGGAGATTCAGGATGTGGGATGTCAGATGTTCTTCGTGGGGCCGCACAGCTCTCCTGTCCCTCTGTCCCAGCATCCCCTTTGGGAATCCTGTTAGTTCTGCCACGGAGAGTCTGGGGTGGTGCAGAGGTCTCATCCCTCCAGCCAAGGGTATGACTGTGCTCTCAGTTCTCTTCCTGTCCCTACCATCTGTGCTAACTGATGCTCCCACTGACTTCTTCAGAAAGACTTCTCTTGCTTGGCTTTTCCTGCCTGATGAGTGGCACAAATGTTAGACCTACCCCCTGGAATCTTAGTGAATTTACCTTGCCAGAGTAATTCAAGCCACTGTGGGATTTCTCAACAGTCAGATTAATTTGAAATATGCTCTTTTTTATGTGATTTTTTTTTGTCAGAGCAGAAGATTTGTGATCAAAAAAATGATGGAAGTGGCTTTATAATAAATTATGTACGTGGAATGTGGGGTTCGTGCACTTTTTTTCACATCTGGCATCTCTCAGCTACTGTGAGTTGAAATCTACTTTGGGGTGTTCTTTCTGTCGTTCCTGCAGGTGAAGCGGGGAACTGAGTTGAAGAATCAATTCAGAAATTAAGAGCCGGGGGCTGATGTCAGTGTGCAACACCATATCAAAGTTCTCCGGCTCCTGCAGTGAATCCCTAAAGCCAAGCTAAGAGTTGCTGAAGGTCTGCAAATGGCATTCTTTAGCTTTTAATTTTCACAGAATAAAATATGGCCCCATGTCCAAAGAAAATCCTGGCTACTGCTTGTAATAAATTTCTGTGTGTGCTCCAGACATATAACCCAACAGCGTGCCGGCAGCTCCTTCATTCTGCATGGAGCTTATTTTTATTTGGGTTGCAGGCATTAAGGAAGATGTCAGACATGTATATATTAATAATCCCTCTATTTATATGTGTACACTCTTCCAGTCACATCTAAATATACATCCACAAATACACACACACACACTCACACCAATCCTCAGACAGTAGCATCTGTTCTCCAGAAAAGTTTCCAAATAAATATTTCCAAGTTTTTGTCATGTGATCTAGAAGGATTCTTTGAGGTCATCTCATCTCTTGCATTTGATCCTGAGTGCTGGTGTTGTTCATTTGCTCAGTTGTGTCAGACTTTTTGTGACCCCATGCACTGCAGCACGCCCGTCCTTCACTATCTCCTGGAGTTTGCTCTAACTCATATCCACTGAACCAGTGATGCCATCCAACCATCTCATTCTCCACCGCCACCTTCTCCTCCTGCCCTCAATCTTTCCCAGCATCCTGAGTTATTTCTTTAATAGGGAGCCCACTGTCTCCTGAGACAGACTATTAGATTTTTAGATCTCTCTATGAGAAATTCCTTCATTACTTGGGGAAAATGTCTGTCATCCTATAGTTTCCAGCCTTTAACAGGCTTTAAATAAGTGAGCCTCTCTAGTGTGTGTATTAGTCACTCAGTTGTGTCCGACTCTTTGTGACTCCAAGGACTATAGCCCACCAGGCTCCTCTGTCCATGAAATTCTCCAGGCAAGACTACTGGAGTGGGTTACCATTTCCTTCTCCAGGGGATCTTTCTGACTCAGGGATTGAACCCAGGCCTCCTGCATTGCAGGTGGATTCTTCTGAACCACCCAGGAAACCTCTCTAACTGGCAGTTATATATGAGAGATCAGATGACAGAAGGGAGTTTAGAATTGAGGATAAACATTTGAAAGTCATCAACTAAGCCATGGTAACTGTAACTTTGGAAGGGAAAGGGTCACAGTTTGTGAGACTGTGGAGTATGAAAGACAAGATGAAACGCTGGGAAAAGGGAACCTTCAAGGGCTACTGAAGAAAAAGGAATAAGTCTAGAAGACTGCATCGCTCAAGACACCAGCTGTGACAGAGACACTCAAGGGGCATAGCTGAAGAGAGCTGATGAAGGGACTAATTAGAGAGATGTGGCAAGCTAAGGGGAAGCCTCATGGGACGGTGAAGCAGCAGACATAGGCATTTCTGCCAAAAATCCTGAAGTTTGCAAACAGAGGGCACACCTCCCAGAACCAATAAAGAGGGGTAGACAGAGGAGAGAAATGTCCAGTGGGAGCTCTGGTTTTTCACAGAGAAAGATGGGCCCTGCCAGTGCCTGGACTACAGAGAACCAGAGGCATGGATGCCCTAGCCCTCCTCCCACCCTCTGGCCTTCTAGTCCCTGCCCCCATTGCCCACACTGGCTCAAACCAACAGGATCCCAGGAGGCAGGGGATAAGCCTGCCACAGCTCACTGGGGTCAGCTGGGATGCTGCTAAGAAGGGTAGGAGAAACAGCCAGTAAGACCTGAGGAGGAGAGAATCAGGAAAAAGACAGACTACTAGTTATGAAAGGCTTGACGGTGTAAAATATTCTAAGGCAGACATCTATCTGAAGAAATTATAGATTTGTTGAGACCCCAGATTTTATTTTATTTATTTATTTATTTATTTTTACTTGTTGAGACCCCAGGACTCAGGTGCAATTTAACAAGGAAGAGGCTTCATAAACCAATGTTTTAAGTGTAGACTATCATGCCAGTGACTCTTAAGGACACAGCAGTGAAGAAGTCTGCATTCCCATAGATGACTTGAGACCACACATGCAGGAAAGAAGGTGACGGATGGCAAGGCCACAAGAGAAGACGGTGTGGGGTAATTGAGAGCACCTATAAGTAAGCCAAGTTTGGGCTGAGTATTGGCTGGTGGCGGGGCCGTCCAGTGCATCCAGGTGTTTCAGCACCACCCCTGGCCTCCACCCACTGTGTGCTGGTCACCTCCCTCACCCTCCACTCCACAGTGTGACAACCAAGCCCCCAAACAGCCCAACCTCTCTGGATTTCCTCTGGGGAAACATTTGCCCCTGGTTTAGTGAATTCAGTTTGGACAGAGGAGAAAAAGCCAGTAACGGAGTTAGAAGGCGATTCCAGTGAGGCAGGAAGGATGAGAGGGCAGGACTGGTGCAGAGTAGGTGGTGTTTAGGGGAAAGGGCAATATGGGATCTGGGGAGAGGGGCTTTAGCTTCAGCCTACCAGGCTTCTCTGTGCATGGGATTATCCAGGCAAGAATCCTGGAGTACGTTGCCATTTCCTTCTCCAGGGGATCTTCCAGACCCAGGGATTTGAACCTAGGTCTCCTGCATTGCAGGTGGTTTCTTTACCATCTGAGCCACCAGGGAAGACCCTTAGCTTCTAGACCTGACTAAGAAAAGGGCAAGGTTAATTTGAATCATGCATTTTACTTAGCATGATATACAGAGTTGCAAGACATCATGAGATTAGTTTGATGATCTCTGGGAAGACTCCGGGCAATGAGGCCCGTGAACAACTTCATTGAAAAAGGAACTAAAACAGGAGAAATGTCGTGAGTGGTAAAGAGACACTAACACAACTCCCTGGAGAAAAACATCCCTGATCAGAAAACTCAAATTATAGAAACACAAAGAGAAGGGGATTAATATTTTTCAGAAAACACAGTGTCATATTTATTCTTCTTTCTGTGACTTATTAAATTCCCTGCTGCAGTAATTATAGCCATGTATTGTTAGGGAGATATAAACACTAGAGGGACTTACTACTGTCAGAGATGATTATTAAAACTACAAAATTTTGCCTGCGGACTAAAACAAGCAAAAGAAAGTTATTAAAACTCATTTTTGGGAGTCTTCTTGTGTCCTTGAGCTGGGTTCTGAGCAGAATAAGAAAGTGATACTCTGATAATTCTCATTTACTTTATATTTATTAGCAGTAAATCCTGTCTCTCCACCAATGAATCTTTGCAAGTTTTCCTCATTTTTCTAAATGTTCATTTGTCTTTTTCTTGTGATAACCTACAGTGCATGAAAATGTTTCTTAATCTGTTCTTGCATTGTGTGCCTCTCTAAAGAAATTGACTAAACTTCAAAGGGGTCAAGTCAAAATATTCTGCCGCCAAAGTCTTGTTAGGGAGAGAAAATGCATTACTGCTATTGGTAATCATGTGACGCTCCCTCTCTTGATGAGGACCCTTCCAGCAAACAGATGCCTCTGCAGACCCCCTGAAGGCCCTGAGTAACCAATTCTCTCTTCAGATCTGCTTATCCCACGATGAAAAGGAACCGACAGCCCCAGAGATGGGGGTACTCACTCACATGGCTGATCGGGAAAGAGGTTAACCTTCCGGGAATCAGAGCATCTTTAAGCCTAGCAACTTGGACCAGAGCATTCTCGCAGGACAAGAGCTAAAATAAAAGTTGCTTTTCCCAATAAATGTAGGCTTTGGTCCAGTGAGAAATACCTTTTAATCTAGAAGGTACCTGAGCAGAGTCAAGATTGTTCTGACTGCTGACAAAAGGGCTGAGGCATCCTCTGGATTGCTCATTTGCCTATTCCTGGAGGCAGGTGGAATCTCCATGAGGTTCCTGCCCATGGAGGAGTGGTTCCCGAAGACAGTGATCTCCAACATGCTCATGGTTACCCTGGAATATCTGTTAAACCTCAGATTCTCAGGCCCAACTACAGCCCAATTGAAACAAAAGTAGGCAGGAGGTGTTGGGTGTCAGGGAGTGGCTCTGGGTTCCTGAAGTATATCTGGGCAGGTCAGAACCTCTAGAGTGACTTAAAGCTGATGAGAACACTCCCAGCTAGGAGTGGTCTGGTTGTTTTAATGACAACATTTTGTATGCCTCAATGCAGAGTAAAACTTTTCAGTTAAATTCTCTAAGAAATGGGAGCTTACATCTATTTGAAACCATATTAATCATGACTTTTAACGTGTAGTGCCAGTCAGAGCCAAGAGCCACGGGGATGTGATAGCTGCTTCCAGGACAGAAAATAAGTTGGCAAACCTCGCTCCATTTATTCTGTGGATTTAAAATGCCAAATAAGGTTACCTGCTTCAAACAGAGGAACTTTCCAACAACTGGCTCCTTCTTCCACCTGGACTATTTACAGAGAGCAATTGTAAGTAGCATTTCCTCACTCTGTTGGGGAATTGCTTTTTCCCTGAGAATTATATTTCCAAATTAAAGATACAGTTTTCCTCATGGCTTATTTCTGGATAACTGAAAGAAATGGAAAAGTTAGAGATTATCAAGTGCTATTAGTTGAATGGTCAAAATTCTAGTTTACTTATTTTGTTATTGCATTAGCCTTTTAAATTATAGCCTATCTAATAAAAATGAACACTAATACATTTACTTTAGAACTGCTGATCAATTCTTTTTAGTTAGTGACTAGATGATTTATAGGGGAAAAAAATTAATGTTAGGAATCTGGAAACCAAATATATTAGGTGACTGAGGACAGCTATCATTAATTGTAAAACTTTACCAGGGAAATTCTGAACCTATATTCATAATTCTCATCCTGGGGGAAAAATTAATATTGAAGTTAAAGAGAGTTCATATAATCCATAAAAATAATTGTATTTTAGAGTCTCAGAAAACAGAATGCTTTTTCAAATAGAGTTCCTTTTTTATTTAGAAATTTAAAAGTACCTTTTCCTTGGGCAATTCTACTTTAATATTGTAATAAATTATTGTGTGTTTTAGGGATAATTTAAACTGTATATATCCAATTGACTGTACACATTTCAGTAAATTGCTTTGTAAGTGCTGCCTGTTAACCTAGAAATATATGTGTGTGCATGTGTTTATATATGCATATGAATGCATATATCTATATCCATTTATTCAATTTAACTCACATTTCAGTGCAAAGATTCATGCTCAGTCAACATACTCATGGAAAGACAACTTATTATGGAAGACATAAAATCCATAAACACAAATTTTTTTCATAAAAAAATAAAATAAAAAGGTTATTGTATTAAAAAAGTATAACTTGATTCACTAATTTACCAAGTATTGTTTTCTTGGTGAACAATCTCACCCTTTCCTATTTGCCAAAGCAACAGCATGCTTCTAGAAAATCAGGGCAAAAGTAGATGGTAGCCTCCAGAGAAATAGAAAAATATTTCCTAGTTTTAAAAACCAAAAAGAGAAGGACAATCTTGTGTGATTATGACAGAATAAAATGGACTAGATTTAACTTTCCTTCTTAAAAAATCAGAAAATAAGATAAGATATATGAGACAATGTTTGTCATACCCTGGACACTAGGAAGTGCAGAAGTGACTCCCAGGAAGAGGAGTAAACAAATGCAGTTTGTGAGCATCCCACCTCCCTGCCTGGGAAGATGTTCCAGGCCACAGCATAGGGAGGGAACACCCAACAGAGCCTGGTGGTCTCATTAAATTGAGGAGACTGATCTCAGAGTTTTCAGAGATCAAAAGAATGGCAGAGTTCTGGAAAGTGAGGGAATAGAGTATGAGAGAGAGAGAGAGTAAGAACACAGCCTGAGATTTTCAGAGATAACCCCTGGAGACTTAGCTGCACAGTGTATACATGTGAGAAAACTACCAATTCCAAGGAAAGAAGCACCAGAAAGCAGCAGGTGAGACAATCTTGGAAGCTTACTCATGGCCAAAAATGCTTTGTGTTCTTATCACAGAGAATGGAGAAATCTCCTATAACAGGAGACATTGGCATACGTGTTTAGAAAATACTGTTTGAGCAGTGGCATAAATTATCCCCAGACTTCAGGCTGTTTTAGACTCACCCTAACAACATCTAAAACAAGCCTCAAAAGGATCAAATTGATTCCAAGCCACTTAACTATATGCCAAATAAAAGCCCAATAATATTTAAAGAAATACAAAACTATTCCATCAGAAAAAAAAGTAAAATTCAAAAAATCTGGTATTTGATTAAAAAAAAAATTATCAGGCATCTAAAGAGGAAGAAAACACCCCATCAATAAAAAGAAAAAAAAACAGAAAATAGGGGAAAAAATGTATCAATATATATGGATTTTGAAAGGACAGAAAAGTTAGAATTAGTCAATAAAGATGTTAAAGAGCTGTTGTAAACATACTCGTAATGTTTGCAGTAACATGGAGGAAAGCATGAGCTTGATAGGAGAAAAATAAAAGCTATTTTTTAAAAAATTCAGATATTTGAATTAGAAAACAAAAATAATTTGGAATTATAGCAGATTAGACAGTGAAAAAGTGAAGATTACTGAACTTGATGTCATAATAACAGATGATATCCAAAATTAAAACCAAGAGTTTATTTTTTAATTTATTTTTTAATATAAATTTATCTATTTTAATTGGAGGCTAATTACAATATTGTATTGGTTTTGCCATACATCAACATGAATCTGCCACAGGTGTACATGTGTTCCCCATCCAGAACCCCCCTTCCACATCCCTCCCCATTCCATCCCTCTGGGTCATCCCAGTGCAAGCACCGAGCATCCTGTATCATGCATCGAACCTGGACTGGTGTGTCATTTCACATATGATATTATATGTGTTTCAATGCCATTCTCCCAAATCATCCCACCCTTGCCCTCTCCCACAGAGTCCAAAAGATTGTTCTATACATGTGTCTCTTTTGCTGTCTCGCATACAGGGTTATCATTACCATCTTTCTAAATTCAATATATATGCATTAGTATACTGTATTGGTGTTTTTCTTTCAGGCTTACTTCACTCTGTATAATAGGCTCCAGTTTCATCCACCTCATTAGAACTGATTCAAATGTATTCCTTTTAATGGCTGAGTAATACTCCATTGTGTATATGTACCACAGCTTTCTTATCTATTCATCTGCTGATGGACATTTGGTTGCTTCCATGTCCTGGCTATTATAAACAGTGCTGTGATGAACATTGGGGTACATGTGTCTCTTTCAATTCTGGTTTCCTCGGTGTGTATGCCCAGCAGTGGGATTGCTGGGTTGTATGCTGTTCTATTTCCAGTTTTTAAGAAATCTCCACACTGTTTTCCATAGTGACTGTACTAGTTTGCATTCCCACCAACAGTGTAAGAGTGTTCCCTTTTCTTCACACCTTCTCCAGCATTTATTGCTTATAGACTTTTGGATCACAGCCATTGTGACTGGTGTGAAATGGCACCTCATTGTGGTTTTGATTTGCATTTCTCTGATAATGAGTGATATTGAGCATCTTTTCATGTGTTTGTTAGCCATCTGTATGTCTTTGGAGAAATGTCTGTTTAGTTCTTTGGCCCATTTCTTGATTGGGTCATTTATTTTTCTGGAATTGAGCTGCAGGAGTTGCTTGTATATTTTTGAGATTAGTTGTTTGTCAGTTACTTCATTTGCTATTATTTTCTCCCATTCTGAAGACTGTCTTTTCACTTTGCTTATAGTTTCCTTTGTTGTGCAGAAGCTTTTAATTTTAATTAGGTCCCATTTGTTTATTTTTGCTTTTATTTACAATATTCTGGGAGGTGGGTCATAGAGGATCTTGCTGTGATTTATGTCAGAGAGTGTTTTGCCTATGTTCTCCTCTAAGAGTTTTATAGTTTCTGGTCTTATGTTTAGATCTTTAATTTATTTTAAGTTTATTTTTGTGTATGGTGTTAGAAAGTGTTCTAGTCTCATTCTTTTACAAGTGGTTGACCAGTTTTCCCAACACCAATTGTTAAACAGATTGTCTTTTCTCCATTGTATATTCTTGCCTCCTTTGTCAAAGATAAGGTGTCCATAGGTGTGCGGATTTATCTCTGGGCTTTCTATTATGTTCCATTGATTTATCTCTCTCTCTTTGTGCCAGTACCATACTGTCTTGATGACTGTGGCTTTGTAGTAGAGCCTGAAGTCAGGCAGATTGATTCATCCAGTTCCATTCTTCTTTCTCAAGATTGTTTTGGCTATTCGAGGTTTTTCGTATTTCCATACAAATTGTGAAATTATTTGTTCTAGCACTATGAAAAATACTGTTGGTAGCTTGATAGGGATTGCATTGAATCTATAGATTGCTTTGGGTAGTATACTCATTTTCACTATATTGATTCCTCTGATCCATAAACATGGTATATTTCTCCATCTATTAGTGTCCTCTTTGATTTCTTTCACCAGTGTTTTATAGTTTTCCATATCTAGGACTTTTGTTTCTTTAGGTAGATATATTCCTAAGTATTTTATTCTTTTCGTTGCAATGGTGAATGGAATTGTTTCCTTAATTTCTATTTTCTCATTATTAGTGTATAGGAATGCAAGGGATTTTTGTGTGTTGATTTTATATCCTACAACTTTACTATATTCATTGATTAGCTCTAGTAATTTTCTGGTGGAGTCTTTAGGATTTTCTATGTAGAGGATCATGTCATCTGCAAACAATGAGAGTTTTACTTCTTTTCCAATTTGGATTCTTGTTATTTCTTTTTCTGCTCTGATTGCTATGGCCAAAACTTCCAAAACTATGTTGAATAGTAGTGGTGAAAGTGGGCACCCTTGTCCTGTTCCTGATTTTAGGGGAAATGCTTTCAATTTTTCACCATTGAAGATAATGTTTGCTGTCGGTTTGTCATATATAGCTTTTATTATGTTGAGGTATGTTCCTTCTATTTCTGCTTTCTGGATAGTTTTTATCACAAATGGATGTTGAATTTTGTCAAAGGCTTTCTCTGCATCTATTGAGATAATCATATGGCTTTTATTTTTCAATTTGTTAATGGGAAGTATTACATTGATTGATTTGCAGATTACTTTTGAAGAATACTTGTACCCCTAGGATAAAGCCCACTTGGTCATGATGTATGATCTTTTTAATGTGTTATTGGATTCTGATTGCTAGAATTTTGTTGAGGATTTTTGCATCTATGTTCATCAGTGATATTGGCCTGTAGTTTTCTTTTTTGTGTGGCATCTTTGTCTGGTTTTGGTATTAGGGTGATGGTGGCCTCATAGAATGAGTTTGGAAGTTTACCTTCCTCTGCAAGTTTTCTGGAAGAGTTTGAGTAGGATAGGTGTTAGCCCTTCTCTAAATTTTTGGTAGAATTCAGCTGTAAAGCCATCTGGACCTGGGCTTTTGTTTGCTGGAAGATTTCTGATAACAATTTCAATTTCCATGCTTATGATGGGTCCATTAAGATCTTCTATTTCTTCCTAGTTCAGTTTCGGAAAGTTGTACTTTTCTAAGAATTTGTCCATTTCTTCCAAGACATCCATTTTATTGGCATATAATTGCTGATAGTAGTCTCTTACGATCCTTTGTATTTCTGTGTTGTCTGTTGTGATCTCTCCATTTTCATTTCTAATTTTATTGATTTGATTTTTCTCCCTTTGTTTCTTGATAAATCTGGCTAATGTTTTGTCAATCATATTTATCCTCTCAAAGAACCAGCTTTTGGCTTTGTTGATTTTTGCTATGGTCTCTTTTTTTTTCTTTTGCATTTATTTCTGCCCTAATTTGTAAGATTTCTTTTCTTCTGCTAACCCTGGGGTTCTTCATTTCTTCCTTTTTAGTTGCTTTAGGTGTAGGGTTAGGTTATTTATTTGACTTTTTTTCTTGTTTCTTGAGGTATGCCTGTATTGCTATGAACCTTCCCCTTAGCACTGCTTTTACAGTGTCCCATAGATTTGGGGTTGTTGCGTTTTCATTTTCATTCATTTCTATCCATATTTTGATTTCTTCTGTGATTTGTTGGTTATTCAGCAGCATGTTGTTCAGCCTCCATATGTTGGAATTTTTAATAGTTTTTCTCCTGTAATTGAGATCTAGTCTTACTGCATTGTGGTCAGAAAAGATGCTTGGAATTTCAATTTTTTTGAATTTACCAAGGCTATAATTATTGCCCAGGATGTGATCTATCCTGGAGAAGGTTCTGTCTGCACTTGAGAAAAAGGTGAAATTCATTGTTTTGGGGTGAAATGCCCTATAGATATCAATTAGGTCTAACTGCTCTATTGTATCATTTAAAGTTTGTGTTTCCTTGTTAATTTTCTGTTTAGTTGATCTATCCATAGGTGTGAGTGGGGTTTTAAAGTCTCCCACTATCATTGTGTTATTGTTAATTTCCCCTTTCATGCTTGTTAGCATTTGTCTTACATATTGCAGTGCTCCTATGTTGGGTGCATATATATTTATAATTGTTATATCTTCTTCTTGGATTGATCCTTTGATCATTAGGTAGTGTCCTTCTTTGTCTCTTTTCATAGCCTTTGTTTTAAAGTCTATTTTATTGGAGATGAGTATTGCTACTCCTGCTTTCTTTTGGTCTCTATTTACATGGAATATCTTTTTCCAGCCCTTCACTTTCAGTCTGTGCGTGTCCCTTGTTCTGAGGTGGGTCTTTTGTAGACAACATATATAGGGGTCTTGCTTTTGTATCCATTCAGCCAGTCTTTGTCTTTTGGTTGGGGCATTCAACCCATTTACGTTTAAGGTAATTATTGATAAGTATGATCCCATTGTCATTTACTTTATTATTTTGGCTTCCAGTTTATACATCCTTTTTGTGTTTCCTGTCTAGAGAAGATCCTTTAGCATTTGTTGGAGAGCTGGTTTGGTGGTGCCGAATTCTCTCAGCTTTGGCTTGTCTGTAAAGCTTTTGATTTCTCCTTCATATTTGAATGAGGTTGCTGGGTACAGTAATCTCAGCTGTAGGTTATTTTCTTTCATCACTTTAAGTATGTCCTGCCATTCCCTCCTGGCCTGAAGAGTTTCTATTTAAAGCTCAGCTGTTATCCTTACGGGAATCCCCTTGCGTGTTATTTGTTGTTTTTCCCTTGCTGCTTTTAATATTTGTTCTTTGTGTTTGGTCTTTGTTAATTTGATTAATATGTGTCTTGGGGTGTTTTGTCTTGTGTTTATCTTGTTTGGGACTCTCTGGGTTTCTTGGACTTGGGTGACTATTTCCTTCCCCATTTTAGGGAAGTTTTCAACTATTATCTCCTCAAGTATTTTCTCATGGCCTTTCTTTTTGTCTTCTTCTTCTGGGACTCCTATGATTCGAATGTTGGGGCATTTAACATTGTCCCAGAGGTCTCTGAGATTGTCCTCATTTCTTTTAATTCGTTTTTCTTTTTCCCTCTCTGATTCATTTATTTCAACCATTCTATCTTCTACCTCACTAATCCTATCTTCTGCCTCCTTTATTCTACTATTTGTTCCCTCCAGAGTGTTTCTGATCTAATTTATTGCATTATTCATTGTATATTGACTCTTTTTTATTTCTTCTAGTTCCTTGTTAAACCTTTCTTTCATCTTCTCAATCCATGTCTCCAGGCTATTTATCTGTGATTCCATTTTGTTTTTAAGATTTTGGATCATTTTCACTATCATTATTCAGAATTCTTTATCAGATAGATTCCCTATCTCTTCCTCTTTTGTTTGGTTTGGTGGGCATTTCTCCTGTTCCTTTACCTGCTGGGTATTCCTCTGTCTCTTCATCTTGTTTATGTTGCTGTGTTTGGGGTGGCCTTTCTGTATTCTGGCAGTTTGTGGAGTTCTCTTTATTGTGGAGTTTCCTCGCTGTGGGTGGGGTTGTATCGGTGGCTTGTCAAGGTTTCCTGGTTAGGGAAGCTTGTGTCAGTGTTCTGGTGGGTGGAGCTGAATTTCTTCTCTCTGGAGTGCAATAATGAGTTATGAGATGTCAGTGGGTTTAGAGTGACTTTGGGCAGCCTGTATATTGAAGCTCAGGGCTATGTTCCTGTGTTGCTGGAGAATTTGTGTGGTATGTCTTGCTCTGGAACTTGTTGGCCCTTGGGTGGTGTTTGGTTTCAGTGTAGGTATGCAGGTGTTTGATGAGCTCCTATCAATTCATGTTCCCTGAAGTCAGGAGTTCTCTGGTGTTCTCAGGATTCAGACGTAAGCCTCCTGCTTCTGGTTTTCAGTCTTATTTTTACAGTAGCCTCAAGACTTCTCCATCTATACAGCACCATTGATAAAACATCTAGGTTAAAGATGAAAAGTTTCTCCACAGTGAGGGACACTCAGACAGGTTCACAGAGTTACATGGAGAAGAGAAGAGGGAGGAGGGAGATAGAGGTGACCAGGATGAGATGAGGTGGAATCAAAAGAGGAGAGAGCAAGCTAACCAGTAATCACTTCCTTATGTGTGCTCCACAGTCTGGACCGCTCAGAGATATTCACGGAGTTACACAGAGAATAGAAGAGGGAGGAAGGAGACAGAGGTGGCCAGGAAGATAAAAGGGGGACTCAAAAGGAGAGAGAAAAATCCAGCCAGTAATCAGTTTCCTAAGTGTTCTCCACCATCCAGAACACACCAAGAGATTCACAGAGTTGGGTAGAGAAGAGAAAGGGGAGGGAGGAGATAGAGGCGACCTGGTGGAGAGTCCAAAGAGGGAGAGAGCAGTCAAGCCAGTAATCTCGCTCCCAAATAAAACTGGGTACTGAAGATTGGGTTCTTAAAGGTATAAAATTGATAACAAATACCAAAAAGCAAAGGTTAAATGTCTAAAGTAGAGGTTGGATTTTCAAAAATACAATATTAAAGAAAAAAAGTCACAAAAATATAAAATATATGAAGTTTGCTTTAAAAAATAGGGTCTCTCTCTTTTTTTGCAAATGGTAGGTTATAAAAATGAAAATTAAAGGAGTAATAGAGGACTTAAAAAAAATAAAATAAAGAATGATAGTAAAAATAGTAAAAGTATATCTAGGACTTTCTCTGGTGTTGTGGGCAGTGTGGGGTTGGTTCATTTTTGGATAGTTCCTTGATCCAGCTTATATTTCTCAAGATCTATAGGCCCCTTCCTATGTAGTCAGTACTAACTACAGGGTTGTTTTTTTTTTTTTTTTTTAACTACAGGGTTTTAATCTATTGCAGCTGTCACTTCCAAGGAGGTTCCCTCTGGTTTAGCTTCTTCTGTTTGCTGGTCTCTTCAGTGTCTAATTTCTGCCCTGACACAAGGGAGTGGTGGTGGACACTTTTTTAGGCTCACTTGCTCAGTCGTGCTCTGGGGAGGGAGGGACACTGCAAACAAATAACACTGGTGTGTGCTCTCAGTGTCTCAGCTACACTGGGTTTGCCCCTGCTCATGGCGTGTGTGCTTTCCCTGTCTACACTGCTTAGGCTCCAGGTGGCTCTTCCAGGAACTGTCTGAGGCTGGCCCTGGGTTGTATGCACTTCCCAGGTCTAAGCCGCTCAGGTTCAGGTACTCAGGTAGTCCTAAGAGGACAGACTTAGTTGGGCCTGCATTTTGTGCCCTTCCCAGGTCCGAGCACCTCAGGTGACCAGGTGTTTGGCAAGCGTAGTTGCTGAGACTTCTCGCCTCCCCCGTCCCTGCCACTCGGTTTTCTGGGTGTACAACCGGCGCACCTTTTCAGGCAGATGTTGACCGTCCAGAATTCCAAGAAGTCTTGGTTAGCAACAAAGCCTGCTTGCAGTTTGGTAATAATGCCTCTCCGGGGCCGCAATTGCCCCCTTCCAGCTCTGGCTGCCCTTGCCTGCCTGTCACTGGAGGAAGATGGGCTGGCCTGTAGCCAGCTAGCTCTGCTCAGTTCTTTGTTCTGTGAGCAAGCCTGACAGTGTCTTAGGTTAGGGCTTTTCGCGTAACTCTAGTCAGTCCTTTGTTCTGTGAGCCGGCCCGGTTTTGTCTTAGGTTAAGGCTTTTCATGTGGTAGCTATCCCACAGTCTGGTTTGCTACCCCAAGTTAGTTCCCTCAGATTGCCCTAGGGGCATTCAGGCCCAGTCCTTACTCTAAGCAATGCAGCACACGCCGCCCTGCTTGCTAGTGGCAGGTGCAGGCGTCTGCACGGCTTCTCCGCTGGGGGAGTTACCATTGGGCACGTAATCTGTGGGGTTTAATTATTTATTTATTTTTCCTCCTGGTTATGTTGTCCTCTGTGGTTCCAAGGCTTGCCACAGACTCGGCAGTGAGAGTGTTTCCTGGTGTTTGAAAACTTCTCTCTTTTTTAAGACTCCTTTCCTGGGATGGAGCTCCATCCCTACCTCTTTTGTCTCTCTTTTTATCTTTTATAATTTTTTCCTACCTCCTTTCAAAGACAATGGGCTGCTTTTCTGGGTGCCTGATGACCTCTGCCAGCATTCAGAAGTTGTTTTGTGGAATTTACTCAGCGTTCAAATGTTCTTTTGATGAATTTGAGGGGGAGAAAGTGGTCTCCCCATTCTATTCCTCTGCCATCTTAGGACTGCCCCCTCCAAAATTAAAACCAAGAGTTTAAAAAGGAGTAAAAAAAGGTGGAACAATAAATCAAACACCAGGGAGTTACAGAAATTCGAAGCAGCCTAACATGTATAAATGGAGTCCTGAGGAGCAGGCATAGAAATATATATACAACTTTGTATATTCCTAATCTGAAGAAATAGTGGTCAGAATGTTGCCAAATTTAATAAAAACTGTAAAATGGAGATCACAGAAGCTGAATGACCCCCAAGGAGAAGAAATGTGAAGAAAGCCACACTGAGTCGTATCATAAACCAGAGGTAAGGAGTAAAATTCACAAAGAAAACACAAAGAACAAAAACTAAGAACGAGAGCAGACTTCCCATCAGAAACTATGTGATCCAGTAGACAAATGAGCATCGTTGCTAAAGCATTAAAAAGGGAGGCAGGGGCCCTTTTATCTCAGAAATTCTATACCATTAAAAAATATTCAAAAATGAAGGTGAAACAGACTTTTTCAAGAGGAAAGCAGGAAAATGCAATGCACAGATACCAGCATTACAAGAAATGTTAGAGAAACCCTTAAGCAGAAGTAAAATGAGACTAGATGGAAATTTTGATCTACACAAAGGATCACTCCTCAGGTAGTAAATGTGTGAGCAAATATAACAGACTTCTTATGCCATTTACTTTCTTTAAAAGATAATTCTTTAATTAAAAATATAACAACATAATATAGGATGTAAATAGAGAAGGTAATGGCACGCCACTCCAGTACTCTTGCCTGGAAAATCCCATGGACAGAAGAGCCTGGTAGGCTGCAGTCCATGGGGTCGCTACGAGTCGGACACGACTGAACAACTTCACTTTCACTTTTCACTTTCATGCATTGGAGAAGGAAATGGCAACCCACTCCAGTATTCTTGCCTGGAGAATCCCAGGGACGGGGGAGCCTGTTGGGTTGCCATCTATGGGGCTGCACAGAGTCAGGCATGACTGAAGTGAATTAGCAGCAGCAGCATAGGATGTAAAACATTTATAAAAGAAAATAGATGACAACAACTGTACAAAGGCTGGCAAGGTGGTAATGGATGTACCATGATAATGTCATTATAAGTATGTGAAATGGTACAATATTTAAATATAGACTATGGTACATTAGTCAATAAGTAATATAGACCCCAGGGAAACCATAGTTAAAAAGGAGGTATAGTGCATAAGCTAATTAAGAAGATAAAGTTGAATTATAGAAATATTCAACTGATGGAAAAGAGGACAGGAAAAGAGGAAAATGGAATGTAAAATTGATGATTTTTTTTTTTAACAAACAATGCTGGAAGAACTGGAGATCCATGGGTTTAAAACAAGAACACAACCTTAAACTTAACTTCACAGTATATATAAAAAATTAACTCAAAATAGATTACAGGCTGAAATAGATGAGCTCCAACTATAAAACTTTTAAAAGAAAAAGAAAACATAATTTATGCAAAGATTTCTTACTTGTACAAGGATTTCCTCAGCTTAGGTAAAGGTCTTCAATTAGCCACACACATAGCAAACACACATTTTAAAAGAAACATCTGATAAGTTGGACCTCAACAAAATTGGAAACTTTTCGTTTTTAAAAACCATTGTGAAGAAAGTCAAAATGCAAGCCAGAGACTAAAAATTATATATGTGTATTTATATATATGTAAATATATTTATATATTCTTTATATATTCTGAAATTAAGTCTCCTAATAAAAAAATGTGTCTATGTGTGCTAAGTTGCCTCAGTTGCGTCTGACTCTTTGCAACTCTATGCAACCAGAGGAGCCAGGCTCCTCGGTCCATGGGATTCTCCAGGCAAGGTGGAGTGGATTCCTATGCCCTCCTCCAGGGGATCTTCCTGAACCAGAAGGAACCTGTGACTCTTATGATCTTCTGCATTGGCAGGTGTTTTGTTGTTGTTGTTTACCACCAGTGCCCCCTGGGAAACCCCCTAATAAGAAATACTTACACTTCAATAGTAAGATGGCAAATCACTTTCTTTAATGGGCAAGATTTAACCATGCAGTTCAATGAAGACAATATGTGGGTGGCAAATGAGCATATGGGAAAAAATGTGGCATCATTAATCATCAGGGGACTGCAAACGAAAACCACAATGAGCTCTCCCTGCACACCCACCGGAGGAGCTCAGATGAAGGATGTTGGCAGAACTGTGGAGGACCAGGAACCCTCAGACACTGCCAGTGTGACATGATGGTACAACCGCCTTGGGAAACGCTGTGACTGTTTCTTATAAACAACCACCCACATGACCCCGCCATTCTACTTCTAGTTATGTATTTAAGAGAAATGAAAGCACACATGCACAGAAAGGCCTGAATCCAAATGTTCAGAGAACCTTTCTTATACTAGCCAGTATCTGGAATAGCCTAGCTGTCCATCCTGGTGGGTAAATTAACACCCTGCGGTACCACCATACAAGTGAATGCTTGTTGTTGTTGGGTTGCTAAGTCCTGTCCTGTCTGGTTGTTTGTGACCCCATGGACTGTAGCCCGCCAGGCTCCTCTGTCCATTGGACTTTCCAGGCAAGAATACTGGACTGGGTTGCCATTTCCTCCTCCAGGGGATCTTCCCAACCCAGGGATCGAACTCTCATCTCCTGCATTGGCAGGTGGATTCTTTACCACCGAGCCACTGGGGAAACTCGCAAGTGAATACTATTCAGTGATACAAAGAAACTGAACTACTAAGGTCACAGCATCGTGGATGAATCTGAAAAATGTTAGATTAAGTGAAAGCAGCCATAAAAGATGACATAGCGTTTGATTCTACTTATCTGAAGTTCTCCCAACAGTCAAACTACAGTAATAAGAGCAGATCCCTGGTGGGCAGGGGCCGGGGGCTGACGGAGGGATTAGCTGCAAAGTGCGAAGGAGCGCTTTTTAAGGTAACAGAAATATTCTACATCAGTTGTGTGGCAATGGTGACCCAGCTGTATGCATTTGTCAAAACTCATCAAACTGTAGCTTAGACTTAGTGTATTGTGTCGCCGAGTCAAAGAAAGAAAAATGAAGAGGGGAACAGACAATAACATAAAGATAATGACAAAGGAGGCAGAGGAAGTTGCAACCCACTCCAGTATTCTTGCTTGGAGAATCCCATGGACAGAGGAGCCTAGCAGGCTACAGTTCATTGGGTTGCAAAGAGTCAGACACAACTGAGTGACTAACATTTTCACTTGCTTCTAATTAGCAACCAGAGTTGAGAAGGTTTTATCTGGTGAGTGGTCTGTAGTTGAATGAGTGTTTCTGTACAGACAGTCACACCTGAGCCAGGTACTGTTTAGAATCAAGTTCTTCTCAGGTGGGACTGAACATGGGTTCTGAGATGTACTTATGCTGTGTGTCAATCCCAGACAATCCCCAGAAGCTGGGAGGATGATGCCACAGGAAGGGAAGACAGGAGAACACGTCAGTGGAGAAAGAACAGAAAGAAAGCATGAAGCTGGGTGAGAGCACGTTGCCTCGGAGAAGGTGTCATTTATGGTTCATCACAGATAATCCTTCTCCAGCTCCAGAGGTTTCTTCCTAGTCTTGCTCACCCCCTCATGAATTTCTGTGTTGAGAGTAAACCCAGCAATGCAGCAGCTGCCCCTGGTTTGCAGGCAGAGCCAGCAGGTGTGGCTGTGGGCTCTTCACCCACATCACCATGTGGAGAGCAGGGTTGGGACATGCCCATCACCTGCACACCTCGAGAATAGGCTTCTGTCCACTTGCTGAACTCCAGGGATATGTGACTTATGTGTAACAGATGTCTCTAGTTTCAGTTGATTAGACTTTCCCCCATACCCTCTCTCCTCTCCCTGACGGAGGGAAAAATGGAACACTTTCCTTGCCCACCTTGATCCTGAAATTGCCCAGTAGCTGCAGCTTGGCTTCAAGGCCAAGCCTTGCCCAGCTCCCCTGTGGGTGAGCCCTCAGGTCACATTTCCCAGCTGAGGCCAAGAATCATGCTTCAAAGGAAACTTGAAGGTGAGTGAAATTAACAAAGTTTGCAGCATATTTGAAATCACAAGGATGGTCAGGCCACCTGTCTTTATCCTGCCAGCTCCTATTAAACCATCAAAAGCTTATTTGTGTTCCTTTGATGTGGGCTGTAAGTGTATTTCCTATGAATGATGGTAGATTAAACATTATAACTGGACCCAAAAGGCATAGCTGGAAATGTACCAATCCCCTAACTTGGGATCACCCTGTATTTCCATTTAAATATCAGCTTCTTACAGTTTTAGCTAAGGCCTATATACTGTATAAATTGGGTGACCTGTTTAAAGGACAATTAGAGATATTCTTACATTTTTCAAAATGTATAATATCCATACCTGGGTTTCTGCTGGGAGCTATAGTGAGTGGCTTATAGCTGACAACAGTGCCACTGAGAACAGAAAGGAAAGAAAAATGGAGAAAACAACCCAACCAACATCTCTGTGAAAGCACTGTAGCCAGTGGAGCCCAGCCCCAGCCCCCATTCTGAGAGTCTTTGTGGTCTCTTCCCAGTTCACAGAGGGGAGAGGGGAATGAGGACAGGGAGGCGCCAGGCAGCAGCATCTGTCGTGAGGTGGAGTCTTCAGCCAGCACAGTTTCCTGCCATTGCATCTCTGGAGGAGATGAAAACTGAAGTGTGGGGCTCCCAGAGGTGAGGGGCCAAGACCCTTAAATGGAGGAGGATTAAGAGTTGAACCTAATTTTCTATACTCTTGTCATTGAAGTGTCCAAAGCAATAGCAGTAAGCCACAAGGAGAACAGAAAAGAAGGGTGGGGCTTTCAGCCATCTCCAGGGCTAAGAGGAGAAAAAGCACATGAGTGCAGATGCTGCCAAGAAAAAGGGGCACAGGCAATCACTTGCTCTCCTATGGGGCCCCTGGGGTTGGGTGGAACTTGCTGGAGCTCAGGTGAGCGCCTGGACCAGGAAGGCAGATGTCATCACCCGAGTCACATGCAGGCGGAAACAGTGCAGAGAGGGAGCATAATCTGTCAGTACAGAGCACAGAGCCACTCAAATACCACCCCCCCCACCCTGCCCCGGGAAGAACAGTGTGCCCTGACACACGCCATGCACGTACACCAAAGCCAGACAAACTGCAGTTGGCAAGTGAAGGCCAAACCAGTGAGTGTTTTAGAAGAATGCACAGAATACCTTATTACCTTGGAGTAGCAGATATGTCTAAGCAGGACACCAGTAGCACTAACCACACAGGAAGAATGATTAATTATTTATCCTTGAAATTGACAGAAGACGTGTTAAGAAGGTGCACAGTCAAGACACAATGAGGAAGAAGATGTGTGTGTGTGTGTGTGTGCGTGCGTGTGTGTGTGCAAGACTTGTGCCCACAAAAGCCTTTGACCCAGTATATAAGGAAGAGCTCTCACAAGTCAATAAGAAAAAGGCAGACATCCCAGCAGGAGGAAAAGAAGAATCAAATGGCCATTCCACTTATGACAAAGTCATCGGCAATGTCAATCATGGAAATGCAAATTCAGCACCAAACATGACATCACTAAGCACCTAACCAGAATGGGTACTTTTAAACAGAAAATAGCAAACACTGGCAAGCATGTTGGGCAAACTTGAAATCTCTTGCACTGTTGGTGGGAGATTAAATGTTACAAACACTTTGCAAATCTCTCTGTGAGGGTTCCGAACATGCAGATAATCTATCCCCAAACAACCCACCTCTTAGGGAGTCACTCAACAGAAATGTATATTTCTATGCCCTAAAAATATGTCCATGCTTATAGCAGTGTTATTTGCAATAGACAAAACATGGAAACAACCCAAATAGCCATCAATATTGGAATAAGAAGACTGCAGTTCTATGTACATTTTAAGGTATTACACAGCAGTAAGAATGTGCAGATTATTGTGAAATGCACAGTAAAGGAACAGATGTCACAAACATAATGTGCAAAAGATCAGCTACCGAGGGCTTCTGTTGCTCAGTGTTCACAGAGAGGGAGACTCAGCTCTAAGGATGGAAGTGGATGGTGGGCACTCCTGAGAGAAGGGGATTGTGTGGGGGTGGGGCACCAGGAGGCCTATTTCCCTTCTCATATTCTTTTCTTGGTCTGGGTGACAGTTACATGAGTGTGCTCCTCTATTTGTGAAAATCCATGGATCAGTACACTTCTGATTTACACAGTTTCTGTAACGATTGTTACACTCCAATAAAAATCCTCCTTTTTAAATGGGCATATCCTGTAGCCCAGAATTCCACTTCTTAGAATTTATCCTGTAGATATACTTACATGAAATAAAGATACATGTGGAAGCTGTTGTTTCTATATTTTTACAGCATTGTTTAGTATAGCTAACAATCAAAAGCAGTTTAATATGGATCCATTTAAATAAATCAAAGTACATGAGCACAATGCAATATTCTATAACCTTGGAAAAGCAAGGTAATTCCATATGTGTTGGTTTAAAACAATCTCCAAATACGGCTTAACTGCCAAAACCAAGTTACAAAATACAGAGTACTGTATTCAACCATGATAGCTAAATACAAAATAGAGAGAGACAGAAATCTACATACATCTGAAGAACTGCACTAAGTTGGTAAGAATGGTTCTGGATTGAGACACAAGGCATTCTGAGCTGAACTAACAAAGATGAATCTCTTTATAGTTTTTTTCTCTTTGATATATTTTTATATCATGGACTTACCCTGTTTTCCAGCTCTACCCCCAGACATACACTCACACAAAAGAACTAAGGAAAACACAGCCCAGTAGGAACACATTTACTGCTAGCTATTTCCATCACTCTTTTTTGCTTTTGCACTGATGGATTCAAGGCATTTCTCAGGTTGTAAGTTAATTCATGGGCATTAATTGTGATGCCATTTTGCTCTTTCCCTTAGTAACTGCATAGTCATGGAGGCCTCTACAAGGCACCGAGTGTGACCCCTGGGCAGGAGAGGGTGACAGGAGAAGGGGAGGAGTGAGGCAGGGCCATGGGGAACAGGGCTCAGGAGCAACTAGTCACTTATAGATTAGCTATCTTGGCAACTCTTTCAAGCTCTGTGGGGATCAGTGCCTTTCTGCTGCTATTGTGTTCACAAGGGAGGGTGTGCACCCATGTGCCTTCAGAGCTCACATGTGTGTGTGCATGTATGTGTGTGTGTGTGTTAAATCTCAGGATCCTTTGTAAAACACATCCTACTCTAATGTGATAGGAAGTAAACTCAATTGCTATAGGAAGTAAACTCAATTGCTCGAGTGAGGAGGAGTGGCTTGGCAAGATAGAGTTTTGCCTTAAGCCAGTTTAGTCATTAGGCTGAAAGACGTGAAGCAAATACAATGCATATGTAGATGATAATGTCTTTAATCTACTTTCACAGAAAGAAATTAAGCTGGCAGGGAATAGAGGAAACATCGAAGCGTAGTGTGAACTGAGAGGCAGAGTGTCGGTGCTGGACTTGAAAGGGAATTGTGAGAAAGGAGCTGTAGGGTGGAAACCAGAGGGACAAGTACCCGCAGATGGAAGTGAAATCACCTCTTCCCATCCCCAGGGGAAGAGCTTAATCCAGAGAGCTGCTGTGTTCTGAGAACTGTAGACACACAGCAGAGCTGAGCCTGCCAGCACACAAGGTGTGTGGAGTGAGTGCTCAGTCAAGGCTTGTGGAACTTGTATCTGCGAGAAATGCACAGGAAATGTTGATACTCTACCATGTTCAAGGGCTGCTTCGAAGATTGGATTCATTTGTGCACTAAGTTACTTCAGTTGTGTCTGACTCTTGCCACCCCACGGACTGTAGCCCACCAGGTTCCTCTGTCCACAGGATTCTCCAGGCAAGAACTGAAGTTGGTTGCCATGTCCTCTTCCAGGGAATCTTACCAACTCAGGGATCAAAGCTGAGTCTTTTATGTCTCCTGCGTTAGTAGGTGGGTTCTTTACCGTTAGGGCCACCTGGGAAGCTCTTGGATGCATTTATAGACAAATTAAAAATAAGATCTAGTCATTGACACAGAGAAAGTGTACATACATATATACATGATTTATATATAACTTATACAATGTGTATGCCTTGTACATAATGTGTACATGCAATATATATAACATAATTTATACAATGTTACATATACGTGTGTCTTTGTGTATGTATGCGTGTGTATATGTGTAGTTAAGGAGAGTCAGAAGCAGACGAAAGTAAAAGCAGTGGAGGGAGTTTTTAATTCCTATGATTCTTGTGATGCGGGAAGAGAGACTCCAGCATAGAATCAGCCTCAGTTCTCATAATACAACCTGAAGGAGAGGGGGTTTACAGCCAAGGAGTAAGCTGTGGGGATGTGGATGTGGATGGGGGGGGAAATGACTAAAAGGACACAGCAAGTGGAAGAGGGATTCTCCATGAACCTGCCTAACAGGATCCCTGCTGAAAGCAGGCTAGGGTGATCAGACAGCACCCGGGCAACAGTGGGTTTGGGGGTGATCAGATATAAGTGTGGAGGTTCTCCATGCATTGCCTCAGCAGGATTCCAGCAAGTCTGGATCTCACAAGGGAAGTAGGGGGATGGGCTGTGCTGGGGAGACGGTTCGGGGGAGCCTGACTGAAGTCTGGTCAAGAAGAATGCTTATCAGTTTCAAGGATATTCTTTGCAACATTGCTTATAATGAAACTATACCGCAGCAACCTAACAGTGGATTATTGGCTGAGAATTCAGCTGTCCTTATAGTTGCATTTTTACACTATGGAATACAAAGCAGCTGTTACCACGACTAAGCCAGCTCTACATACTGACACAGGACGTTTCCTGAGATCTAATCACTGAGAAGCAGAACTGTATTTTTAGCATAATTCCACCAATGTTTAACACGCACCGAAGACTCTCTACCTCTGTAAGTACAGGTCTATTGTACAAACAGGTGGGAAAAGCTCTGGAAGGACACCTCAGAATCACCAGCAGTGATGGGGATGGGGACCAGACCAGCCTATGATGTAAGGGGAATTCTCTTTTGTGTGATGTTTGATGTTTTTAACAGAGAGAACCCACACAAATACTTGTTTAGATTTTTATGCTGGATAATATGGAGGGTGCTTGGGAGACACAGAATTTACAGGTTGATCGGGGAAAGAAGAAAGACCCAGGAAATAAAATGATAGCTGGGTTTTTGGATGTTTGTTAGGTGCACTGTGCCGAGTGTTCTCCAGGGGCCACCTGGTCCTCAGGGAACACCATGAGGTGGTACTGCTAGGGCTCGGAGGTGGAAAGGCTAAGGTCACATGTCCAGGTAAAAGGTGAAGCTAAAAAAGGAAACGGGGCTCTCTGACTTCACAGCCTGTTTACCCCCAGGCTACAGAAATAATTAACAACAACAGCACTTTACAAAGGTGGAAGGGATTCCTTGGCCAATATGTTTAGACTCAGGAAAGAAGGAAGAAGGGGAGGTGGGACTGAGTGGGTGGGGAGGGGGGGAGGAGGAGCTTTTGGAGGCTCAAGTCTTTAAGCTTCATGGACTGGAAGAAAGAACAGAGCAAAAGTTCCACATTGGTGAGGGGGGCCTGTAGACAGCCTGCATACAGGGATGGGTGGTGATACTGAACGATCAAATGGAAACAGAATGTTCTCATACAGGAACAGCAGGAATTTCTGGTCTTCCCTTTTCATTTATTTATTCGTCCTAGGAATCCAATCAATGAATGAGTTAGAGAGCAGATAAATATCTAGAAGAATAAACAGGCTAGTGATGGAGATGAAGAAATTACCCAGAAATTAGCACAGAGAGAAAAGCAGACAGAAAATAGGTTAAGATTCAGTGACGTGGAAGGCAGAACTAATTGGTCCAACAAACACTTAATAGGAATTCCAGAGAAGGGAATGGAGACAGAAGATGGGGGGCAGTATTTTATTTAAAGACACATTACTTTCCACGATGAATGAAAAATAAAAATGTAATAAACAGAATACATTTTAGAAAGAGAGACATACAAAGTTATGTGACCAAGTGGGAGGAATGCCCTGGAAGATCATGGTGAGGCTGTCACTTATTGTTCTTTTGGAATGAGAATGACGAGAAAGATGCTGTTGACAACCAGCACGGCACCCAGGGCCATCCTTTCTGAAGATAAACCACCACTTCCACATCTATTATGCATTTAACACTGTGATCACCTGGGTTAACAGATGAGCTGACGGAAGCTTTAAAAAGATTAAATACTTGCTCCAGGTACTGCTGGCTTTGAACTCGGGACAGCTGACTGTAGGGTCAGTAAGGCAGGCTCTAATAACAATGATTTGACATGGAGGAGAGTGCCGACCGATGCATGTCCCCAAAGAAAATGAATGAAGTCAGCAGGGACGGCGGATGCTTCCTCAGCCCACAGCCCTGGGCTCAGACAAGCCAGAGTGTCAAGTTCTACCAGGACTCGGTGACCAAGCCCACAACTCCACTGACAACCGTGCACAGATCAGAACACTCACAGGAGGTTGCACTGGGATTAATCAGCCACAGAAATCAAAACTCTCAAGGCTCAAGGTCATGATTCAGTGACTCTGATACACACAGAACAATTAGCAAAGACACATGTGGGAGAATATTTGGCTTTAACGAGACAAGAGGTTAATTTGAGCCTAAATGAAGAGTTTTTAAATTGTGAGGTAGAGCAAAATAAGATATTTTCCACATTTTAAACAAAGTTCTCCTCTGGAGAAGCTAGTTTACACATCCTTGGAGACTTAAAGTCCTACTGCCCCTTTGGGTCTCAGGCTTGGCAAGGACACAGAAGGACCAAGAACACAGAAATATAATCCTGAGGATAATATTTCAGTGTTTATCCAAGAAGAGGAATCAGCTAAGGATCTTATGTGGTAAATTACAGAAAGATTGCTTCATACTGGTAAAAACATTATCAGGAATTGCTCAATTATGTTTAAAAACAGACTAAAGACTCAGATTTTGAGGATTTGGGGTTTTAAATAATTCTCTAGCTAGTGAAGGCAGATTGGAAAGATTGAAGGCAGAAGGAGAAGAGGGCAACAGAGGATGAGATGGTTGGATGGCATCACTGACTCAATGGACATGAACTTGGGAAAACTCCAAGAGATGGTGAGGGACAGGGAAGCCTGGCATGCTGCAGCCATGGGGTGGCAAAGAGTCAGACATGACTTGGTGACTGAAAAGCAACAACAACTAGCTATTGTAACAACTTGAGAATATACATGCATTTTGGCTTAAAACTACCTTAAATCCTGTAAGGAATGGATAGCAAATAAGTGTGAAAAAAGTTCGCCATCACAGTGACCTTTCATATTGGGCAAGATATATTGTTTAGAAGGAAAATAATAGAGACTTGGAGATGGGGTGCTTTCTTTCATCTTTATCATCATCCAGTTGCTGAGGACTCATCTTCTGTGGCTATGAAAAAGCCCAGACCTGGTGCCTGCTGTCTCCACTCGCCCCCACCACCTCCAATCATCCTCACCACCTCCACTCACCCCCATTGCCTCCGTCCACCCTCCGCTGCTGCCAGGGGAACTATAAGAGAAGTCTCATGGTTTCCATGTCAGAGGACCACAGCAGTGTGCAAAGGTATCTCCCCATGTTACATGGCTAACAGCCAATGTCATCTGTTCCTTAGTCTGCATAAGTCAAAAGTCATGTGAACACGTAGGTCTTAACAGATCAGAGAAAGATCACCTTATATGTCACATAAAGAGAATGGATTTAGAGTCAGGCTCCATCTAAACAAACTTATTTCACCATTTATTTTTCTCATTGATTAAAACTGAGGTTAGCAAAAGGTTTCTGTGAGGGTCAGACAGCAAATAGCTTAGGCTCTGTGGGCCACATGGTGTCTTGTTGGAAGGACTCACAGAAGACGGGTGAGCTCTGCTCCAATAAGACCTTTTGGACAGACAGTAGATTGGAACGTCATGTCATTCTCACATGTTACGAATTGTGGTTCTCTTTGAGAATTTTTTTCAACCATTAAAAAAATATATAAAATCACTTCTTCGCCAATAAGCCATACAAAAACCGGCGGGGGCTGGATCTGGCCTCTGGGCTGCAGTTTGCTGATCCTGGGGCTAAAACTCATGCTCCCTGCAGCGATGTGCCAGTCACTGGCTGCCACTGCTCTGTTCACCAGTGCTGGCACATAGCAAGTGCTCAGGACGTGTGCGTGGCATGAACCAGGGGACGAGAGGAAGAGGGAATCGCAGACTTGGCACACAGGCCACAGAGCAGTGCCTATGGAGGCACAGGAAACCCATGAAACCTGCTTGGGGCCTCACTGAGGAACTGATCTTCCGCACTTTAATGCTGTAGGACTCCGTGCTCTTCACTCGATTCTCTTTTTAAAATAAAGCCCAATCCATATACACATTTTTAGGTCTCCAGATTTCATTAACCACCTTTGAAATTGCCACTTCTCTCTTCCTGCCAAGTCTATGAATACTTTGATGCCCTACCATGCTCTTGGCATATTTTCTTGGCACCTTTCAGCAGCAGGGGTATACCAGTCCCTGCCCTGAGACGAGAGAGAGAGAATAAATAAAGCCCCAATAATGTTCTGACCGGTACTTGAATGTGGGTTAAGCCACTTGTAAAATGGTGCATTAGGCGGTGCAGGTGGAAAGCAGCCGGCAGAGTCCTGGGTGTGCACCCACTCTCCTTATCTTGATTTTCTGGGATCTCAAGGACTCCTAGACAGGAGGATGCAGGAGGATAAATAAAAATGGAGTCAAAGAGAGAGATATAAAACCGAGGCCGCAGAAAACTGTTACCACTAACACCACTAAGAACACGGTTTCTGCAGTTTTCCTGGGTACGAATTCAACAGTGCGTACAAGTCCCTGGAGTCTTCCTAGCAGGTCGGTCAGATCCAAGACTCAGAATCAATCCTTTCTCTTCTACGGGAGGCTTTTCTTTCCAATAGATGTTTGTTTTTAATAGAGCACAGGGGGATCAATCTTTGACACACGAAAGAAAAATCTGAGATATGTCAGCATAAATGGCTCTGTAACGAATTGCATGGTTACTGGGAAGAAAACCGCCCAAATAACACTTTCTTGATCATAAAAAAAATGATACTGTTCAGAGAAATAAATGGCTTTCCCCCCTTTCCAACTTAATCAAGATTTGATAAGCTTCCTCAAGGTTGACCCGTTGGCATTTGGAGCACAGAGCTGGGCACGACTGAAGCGACTTAGCAGCAGTAGCAGCAGGAAGTGTTCTGAGGCTTCCCTCGTGGCTCAGATGGTAAAGAATCAACCTGTCAATGCAGGAGACCCAGGTTCAATCTCTGAGTTGGGAAGATTGCCTGGAAAAGGAAATGAAACCCACTCCAGTATTCTTGCCTGGAGAATTTCATGGACAGAAGAGCCTGGTGGGCTACAGTCCATGGGGCGGCAAAGAGTTGGACACGACTTAGTAACTACACAGCAGCAGCAGCATAAAGTTTTTTAACTGCTGGCAGTTTAATACCAACATTCCTCCCCCACTGCACCAGAGAGAGCAAACAGATGCATCTGTGTAGACATGTAGGCTGAGAAACAAAAGACTAAGTAGAGAAAGTGAACGAAGTGGCTTCACTTCAGAGAGAAAATATCAATGGAGTCAAGGGGACCCCTTTGTAAGTGGAATGAGATTATAAATATTACTGTACATAAAAAATCCTATTTATATTTCTTTTAAAATTATATATATTTTAATTTTGTACACCGCTGTTTGCTGTCAATGAGAATACAACATCATTTAACTCAACAAAGGAGGGGAGGAATAGAAAGAAAAAGAAATTTCCAGTCTCGGGAGGATAGATATCTTTGGGAGTTGAAATGATCCATTTTCCAACAGCGAATCCTTCAATTACTTGAATAGACGGCAGCATTGGTAAGTGGTTTGGAAACAGGAGGTTGGCAAGAATAATAGAAAACACACTGGCAAAGAATTAAAACAAAGAAACAGCAACCAGTCTGAAGTGTGATTGTGGAAATGATAGCTTAGCATTCCGCCTTCCGCCACCGTGGCTGAGTTTGGTCACAAACTTGTATTGTTTACAAGTCAAAACAAGCTTTTGGCAACAGCCACACGGACTCAATCATAACTGAAAATTAAGCTGTACTCTGGCCAGTGATAAACACTCCAGGATCGGAATCTTGTCGGCTTCTGGGCTTGTGATGTGTCCGGAGAGGAGAGACTATGTGTGTTTTATTTTTTCTTCTTTATTGTGGATGCCTCTGTGGGAGACGCTTTAGCAATGTAGCTGTGGACACAGTGGGGGAAGGAGAGGGTGGGGCAAATTGAGAGAGCAGCATTGACATATATACACTACCATGCATAAAACAGCCAGCCAGCAGGAAGCTAAGTAACTAACTAACTCTGGGAGACAGTGAAGGACAGGGAAGCCTGGCACACTGCAGTCCACAGGGCCACAAAGAGTGGGACACAGATGAACAACTGAACCACAGCAACAAAGTAGGAAGCTGCTATAAACCCCAGGGGGCTCAGCACAGTGCTCGGTGATGACTAGAGGGATGGGCGGGCTCGAGGGGGCTGGGAGGCAGGCTCTAGAGGGACGGGATACAGTTGCAGTTAAAGCTACAGCTATAGCAATAGTTATAGTTATCAGAGGATAACTCCAGTATTCTTGCCTAGAGAATCCCATGGATAGAGGAGCCTGGTGGGCTAGAGTCCACAGAGTCACAAAGAGTCAGGCACGACTGAAGAGGCTGAGCACACATAGTTAGAGTTACAGCTATAGTTGTTGTAGTTATGACTGATACAAGTTGTACAGCAGAAACAAACACAACATTGTAAAGCAATTATCCTCTAATTAAAAGATTATTTTAAAAAATGCAGTTGTCTTTTGTCTTTCTACCTCCAGATACTGAGAGGCTTCTTAGACACAAGTTGTTAGTGGCTAGGCTGGCATTTTAGAGCCACTGTGTACTGGATTTCTCTTTAGAATGAAAGTTTACATTTTAATGATGTTCTGCACCAAAATCAGTCACACCCTCAACCTTCTGCTAAATACACCCCAGGGAGCCTTGGGCTTCCCAGGTGGCATTAGTGGTTAAAAAAAAAACCCACCTGTCAATGCAGGAGAAGTAAGAGATGTGAGTTTGATCCCTGGGTCAGAAAGATCCCCTGGAGGAGAGCATGGCAGCCCACTCCAGTATTCTTTCCTGCAGAATTCCATGGACAGAGGAGCCTGGTGGGATAGGAACTATGGGGTCACAAAGAACTGGACATGACTGAAGCAACTCAGCACACAGGTATGAGCATTCTGTACATGTGACCATCATGAGACAGGAATTTGTTCTTATCCCCCCTTTCCTCTTTCTTCATTCCTCCTTTTCTTTCTTTTTCTTTATTTCTTAATGTCCCCTCCAGAGGATCTTCCCAACCCAGTGATCAAACCCAGGTCTCCTGCATTGCAGGCAGATGTTTTTACCATCTTAACCACCTGGACCATGGATGTCCCCAAAGCTAAGCAAATGGCCTTGTGTTTTAAGATCAGAAAAAAAGGTAATCAGAGATACCGACAAAATTTAAAACAATAGTTATAAAAATGAAAACAAGCATGACAAGTTATGCTGCAGTTGTTCGACCAAATCTGGAAAAATGACATAGAAAATAGAACGGAATCATCAGGGAGTTTCACCCCATTAAAATAGACAGAGAGCATCTACCTTGTTTATGGGATATGGTTATGCTAGGAAGTGGTACCTGGTCTCCATGGTGACCTTCTGAACCAGCTACTGGGAGGGGGAAGCCCCCTACATGGATCAGGCAGAGCAGACAGAACATTGTAGCACCTTCTTCCCCTAGCTGTTAATTTACTTGTGTTTCTTAGGTAACTTCAGATTCCAATGGATATTACATGGAATGTCAGCATTGTTTGCAGCAAACTATTTTTTTTTAAACCTAGTACTTTTAATCATATTGTCAAAACCCAAATAAGCCAATGTATCAAGTTTTTCTTCATAATGTGGTTTAATTACATGAGAATCATCCCCACTAGGAAAAAAAAAAAAAGTAATAGCTTGAGGTAGCAATTTTCTTAATCACACCAAACCCAGTTAGTAGGGTTGGCCTTGAGATAAAATGAGTAATTACCAAGCTCATTAGAAGCCTACAGAGAACCAGTTAATAGTAAAGGATTCCCAGATGATTCAGAGGAGAAAAAAAAAAAAAAAAGAGAGAGAGATATCTTTCACTGGTATGTTTAAGGAAAAGATAATAGAACCCACTGATATTCTGGAAAGGCAAGGACCAGAGCTTTTGGATGAGCTGCCCTATGAAAGAGATCCTGAAAAACAGCCAAAAACGACCTTTAGCTGATGGTTCTCTCCCTTTCCTTCTGGCCTCTGCACTGACCATGTAGAAGGGCAGATCATTTCCTCTATTAAATTCTGTTTCTAGCTCATATATTTGTACACTGGATTTCTGAGCACCACATATAACTGAACTTTCACCTGAGGTAGGTTTGGAAAATTCATAAGAGTGCCTATATGCAGCCAAGAAAAATATAGTCTAAAAAATGTTTAATGGTGAAGAAATTTACAGGATATCATGTTAAATGAAAAAGCTCACCACAAAGACTGCCAGTCAAGGACATAAGGAAATGTATTTTCTCCCCACGGCTTTCTCAAAATCCACCAAGGAAAAAAAAGAAATAATACCAAGAGGGGAAAAAACCCTATGTTATCATTGAAAAAGGAAATTGCTAAGTGTCACAAACATGACACTTAGCTGCCAGATACTTTGAAATCTGGGCATGGGACAGATAGAATAGGCCCCCACATACCTGCTTGGAGCCCATAGATTTCATGTGACTAGAGCTTATTGGAGGAGCTTGTCAATGATGACAGTCAGAGAAAACTCAAGATGCCCAGGTAAGCTCAAATCTCAGATGAACAATGGAATGTGTCTCAAATATCACATGGGATGTGAAAAAGTGAAAGTGTTAGTCACTCAGTCATGTCACTGAGTGATCTGTACCCCATGGTCTATAGCCCACCAGGCTCCTCTGTCTATGGAATTCTCCAAGCAAGAATCCTGGAGTGGGTTGCCATTCCCTTCTCCAGGGAATATTCCCAACCCAGGGATCGGATCTCAGTCTCCTGCATTACAGGCGGATTCTTTACCATCTGAGCCATACTTGGGATACAGTTTCCCTAAAAATCACCCATTTCTCATTTGATGTTCAAATCTGATGGATGTCCTGAAGTGTACAGAATCGTGTTTAGTCAGAAGAAGACCAAATGAAGCCCATGGGCTTCATTTGCTTTTCATAGTTTTTAAAATGCTTAAATTTACTAACATATACAAATGAGATTTTGATTAAAATTTAGGTTTTTGACTCCTCTTGAAAAATATGATGATATGTCCAATTTCATACAGCAAGAGCTGGGGTCTCCTGTGAAGGGTATGCTCACGTACAGGGTTATTTGATTTCTTTCAAGGTCTGTGACCCCTTAATTCATTGGCATTAATGCCTAGCTCTTGGAAGTTCTGTTTTGTTTGGGGTTTGGGTTTGCTCATCTCTTCCTTGGATCTGCAGGTATGAGATGGTAGCAGAAGCTAAGATGCCCTGTTAGCCACCTGGCCTGAGGACCACGGCCATGAGCTGAAGTCTTCAATGTCAGGCCACTGTGGAGTCTGAGCTTGAGTCTGCGGGCTAAGGCAATCGGCTCCAAGTGAGGAAACAGAAGACGGTGCTGCCTAGACCTTATTAGACAGAATAGTTTTTCTTCTTACACAGAAATAGTAAGTTCAGAATTATTCCTTTTCTGTAGAAAGTACTCGATCTCTTATCAGCACACATTGTAGAGACAGACTCGGGAATGGGGGATAATTAACTTCTAGTTAATCTGGCCAGCAAAGGTCCGCCTAGTCAAGGCTATGGTTTTTCCAGCAGTCATATATGGATGTGAGAGTTGGACTATAAAGAAAGCTGAGTGCTGAAGAATTGATGCTTTTGAACTGTCGTGTTGGAGAAGACTCTTGAGAGTCCCTTGGACTGCAAGGAGATCAAACCAGTCAATCCTAAAGGAAATCAGTCTTGAATATTCATTGGATGGACTGATGCTGAAGCTGAAACTCCAATACTTTGGCCACTTGATGCAAAGAACTGATTCACTGGAAAATACCCTGATGCTGGGAAGGATTGAGGGCAGGAGGAGAAGGGGACGACAGAGGATGAGATGTTTGGATGGCATCGCCGATTCGAAGGACATGAGTTTGAGCAAGCTCTGGGAGTTGGTGATGGACAGGGAAGCCTGGCGTGCTGCAGCTCATGGGGTCACAAAGAGTCGGACACGACTGAGTGACTGAACTGACTGACAGAACTGAACTGACTGAACCACAACTTCTGGTGGTTGAGAGATTAGGTGATAGTTTTTAGTATCTTTCTTTGTATTTTTCTGTATGGCCTGATTTTTATATAGTAAGTGGTTTCAGTTTTAGCAGAATATTAAAACCATTATTCTTAAGCAAACAGAATAATCTACAACTACCCCCAAACATATCATTTATATTACCCCCAAATATTAAGACTTCCCTGGTGGCTCAGATGGTAAAAAAAATCTTCCTGCAATGCAGGAGACCCCGGTTTGATCCCTGGGTCAGGAAGATCCCCTGGAGAAGGAAATGGCAACCCACTCCAGTATTTGCTTGGAGAAGTCCATGGACAGGGTACCCTGGAAGGCTACAGACCCTGGGGTTGCAAAGAGATGGACACAACTGAGCAGCTATCACTTTCATTTTTCAAGATGATAGTAATGGTTGTGTATGGGTGATAGGATTATAGATTGTTTCTGTTTTCATTTTGCCTTTTTTTTTTTTTTGGTATTTTTCCTACTGTCTGCAATTCAGTTCAGTTCAGTTAAGTCACTCAGTCAAGTCTGACTCTTTTCAACCCCATGGACCCATGAACTGCAGCACGCCAGGCTTCCCTGTACATCACCAACTCCCAGAGCTTGCTCAAACTCATGTCCATCAAGTCCGTGATGCCATCCAACCCATCTCATTCTCTGTCATCCCCTTCTCTTGCCTTCAGTCTTTCCCAGCATTAGGGTCTTTTCCAACGAATCAGTTCTTCACATCAGGTGGACAAAGTATTGTAACTTCAGCTTTAGCATCAGTCCTTCTAATGAATATTCAGGGTTGATTTTCTTTAGGATTGACTGGTTTGATCTCCTTGAGGTCCAAGGGACACTGAAGAGTCTTCTTCATCACACCACTATTCAAAAGCATCAATTCTTCAGTGCTCAGCTTTCTTTATGGTCCAACTGTCACATCCATACATGACTACTGGAATAACCATAGCTTTGACTAGATGGACATTTGTCAGCAAAGTAATGTCTCTGCTTTTTAATATGCTGTCTAGGTTTGACATAGCTTTTCTTCCAAGGAGCAAATATTTAATTTCAGGGCTGCAATCACCATCTGCAGTAATTTTGCAATTAGCAAGCATTAATTTTACATTTAAAATACATTAAATGATATTTCTTAAAAGAGTGAATATTTGCCAAACCAAAATCCATGGAAAGGGACAAAGGCTACAGAAGAAAGAGCTCTTTGGTCTGGTCCAGCCTAATTATAAAAAGTGGAGGGAAAGGAGCATTTCTTTCATCCTTTTAAATGATTATGCTGATGTTTAATACGCCCAAGTCTCCCCTAAGAACTCATTTTCCCTCTAAATGGCCCTTCGTAGATCAATAAATCTGTCCTTTTTACAAAATTATTTCAGCTTTCTTCCCACCTACCCTCATTTTATTTGGAGAGACCAGAAAGCCTCCGAAACCATCCGCCCTCTTGAAGTTAATGTATTCATTAGTTATAATTGCCTCCAAAATGTCCTCACCAATCTTGGTCTCCTAGTTACTTAATGGTTTTGATTGGATGTAGAACACTTTTATCTGGGTTAATTTACTATTCATAGTACAATGATGGAGTATTCATTTTGTTACCCAGATTACAGCAGTAAATGGAGTTATATATCATCTACAGGAAAGCTCCATGGGAGTTTAGTGTTAAAATGCCTTTCAGGCATCTTAAAGTAGAAAACAAAATTCCTGCCAAAAGTTTGTCATTTTCAGCATTTCTTGCCCAAACTTGTAGTTGCCCATTGCCCTCATGTGAATGGATCTGCCTGTCAATGCCCAGGCTGTTTTTCTTCTAGGTTTGAGGTGTGTGGTGGGGACCACAGTGGGGGGAAAAACCTACTATAAGGATGCAAAGAGGAGAGTGTAGAGTCAGAGGCAATTAAAACTCATGGGAAAGTCTAGATTTGCTTGAACATAATGTGCCCCTGAATTTCCTTCCTACTAGACTGTAGATTCTACCTAGATCCTAGTTAACATTCAAGTTTCCACCCTCCTGATTTCTGAAGTGCAGACCACATCTAGGCATTCTGTTCTGCTGATGGTGCTGGTGGTTTAGTCACTAAGTCATATCCTACTCTTGTGATGCCATGGACTGTAGTCCATCAGCTTCTCTGTCCAAGGGATTCTCCAGGCAAGAATACTGGAATGGATTGTCATTTCCGTCTCTAGGGTGTCTTCCTGACCCAGAGATCAAACCCGAGTCTCTTTTATCTCCTGCATTGGCAGGTGAACTCTTTGCGGCTGAGACACCAGGGAAGCCCTATGAAAATATACAGTGGCGCTCTTGTATGGCAAAAGAAAAGGACGAGAAACAAAGTCTATGTCCATCACTGTTGCAAAGTGCGCTAGACTTTGGCAAATCCACACAGTTATTAGTAGGATGTGACCATTTTTTAAAAGAGTCTTGGAGGGATTTCTAAATGAACAGACTGTTCAATCCCTTCTTCAAAAAAAGGATAGTGAAGTGGATAGAAATACTATGTGTGTGTGTCTGTGTGGTGTGTGTGTGTGTGTGTGTGTGTGGTGTGTGGTGTGGTGTGTGTGTGTGTGTGTGTGTG